>NC_052056.1:51451558-52094058 GCF_903992535.2 Arvicola amphibius | reverse complement strand
TTTTGCATTAACATTAAAGTGCGTGTCACCACACCTGCTTATTTTTTGTTGTTGTTCTGGGTATCAAACACAGGTCCTCAGGGGAATCAAATGTATGTCCTCATGGATGCCAGAAAAGCAGGTTAGTGACTGAACTACCTCCCCAGTCCAAGAGGTTTTAATTTACTAATTCATTTCTAATAATTATTGCTTTGTAATCAGATTATTACTTATTTTATAACATTTCCTCAAATTCTACATTTATCATTGTAGTAATTTGAATAGTGCTTCCCAAACTGTATGCCCTATCCATGATACCAGAAAATATGACTTTATTTGAAAATTATATTTTTGAAAATATATTAAGCTAAGCAGATAATATGAACTCATCCTGAATTCACAGAAGGTTCTGAATCATAAAGGAAAAAAAGGTTACTAGCAAAAGATGATGCAAGCATGGAGATGATTTTTAGATTACCATAATTTTCTGAATAGATGAGAAGTCATCTAATAGTCCTTAAACATAGGGTTCTGATTATAGTTAGTAAAAAAAATTAATATGATGAGCCTAATCCCTTGTGTAGTCAGTATCTGATGGCTGAATGGCAGTTTTTCATTGCAATTATTGCTGTTTTATGTTGCTTACTATATAACCTCATCACATCTTTGCAACTAAATTTCTAGTATACCTATTTATTGGCCAAATTACATAATTTGTTATGCTTTAAAATAATTAGCTTTAATAGAATGTGTTGCGTAATGGTGAAAGAAATAAATCAAAAAGGAAGAATTATGAGTAACCTGGAAAAATATTCTGAATAGTAGAATTTCTGCTACACACCTCTAAGTAATCACAGATTAAAGAAATATCAAGAAAAATCGGTTAGTATTCTGAGTGAAATTAAATTAAAATAAAATACATCAAAATAAACAGAATATCACTAAAGAAGTTATAGAGATGGAGGAAAAAAAGGTTTAAACAAAATCACCAACACGAGGTCGGTGAGGTTTGCAGGACAGTGTCCGCAGCTGAGGCTCCCGGATTTGAGCAGGTGCAGGGTGCCAGGGCAGGATACATACACTGCTTTTGGGGTTGTACAAGTACATGTTCCAGAAGGATGAATACTGCATCCTTATCCTGGGCCTGGACAATGTTGGGAAGATAACCTTCTTGGAACAATCAAAAACACGGTTTAACAAGGACTACAATGGGATGAGTGTATCCAAAATCACCACTACTGTGGGTTTAAACACTGGCAGTGTGGACATGGGTAAGGCTCGTCTCATGTTCTGGAACTGAAGTGGACAAGAAGAGCTACAGTCTTTGTGGAACAAGTACTGTGCAGAGTGCTGTGGCATCATCTGTGTCATTGACTCCACTGATGAGGAGAGACTGTCAGAATCCAAAGAGGCATTTGAGAAGGTGGTTTCAAGTGAAGCACTGGATGGTATCCCCATCCTGGTGTTGGCCAACAAACAGGATGTGGAGACCTGACTCTCCATTCCTGACATCAAGACTACAGTCAGTGACTGTACCTGCAAGATTGGCCAACAAGTTTGTCTGACTCAGGCCTGCTCTGCTCTCACAGGCAAAGGAGTTTGAGAGGGCATCGAATGGATGGTGAAGTGTGTTGTGAGGAAGGTTCACAGGCCACCATGGCACTGCCAACTTCACAGTCTTGGGACTATCCATCCCAGGTGTTGGAAGAGTACTCCCTGCTGGCTATATGCTACTAATGAGCTGGCTATGTTTGTTCATTCATTTATTTGCTTTATGCTTTCTCTTAAAAAATAGATGATGCAAGGGTGGAGATGATTTTCATATTACTTGTGGATCCATAATTTTCTAAATAGATGAGAAGTCCTCTAATAGTCCTTAAACATGGGGTTCTACATATGCTAAGTCTATTGAATATTCTCACATCCTTTTAATACAAATATATGTCACATTATAAAACCTATTTCTGATTAATTATAGAATTATAAGATTTCTAATATTTTTATCTCAATTTTAAGCATAAATAACATAAAAACTATCAGAATAGGTTATAGTACCACTTATTGCATATACCCTTTTTCTTTCCATAACAACTATATATCTTTGTGTGAACACACAAACATGTACATATGTACACTTATGCATATACATTGTTCAAGAAAACAAGGTAGAAAATTATCATTGCAATTATGGCTAAAAAGAAAAGTCTTTACATGGCTTCCATACCAGTTGTAGTTTGAAAGTTCCACACTCTTCACTGTCTTGTGTGTCTGTAGAGAAACAGGGTTTGGCATGTGGACCTAGTCTCACTTAGCCTTTCTGTTATGACTTCTTCCTAAAATAATAAAAATACAGCCATATGCATTGTCTCATATTTTCCAAGCAGAGTTGATTGGCTGCCCAGTATTGACAAACACAGGCTAAGTTCACCAAAATTCAAACAGAAGAGTTATGGACTTTATAACAGAATGGCCTGTTAGCAGGACTCTTATCAGGGATGCTGGAGGAAATGCCCACTTGTGATTTCCAACATCCTTTACAAATAACCAAAATCCATATTTTAGTAGTTTAACATTAAACAAGTAGTTTTACTTTGCTTGTTCTTTTCCTTTTTGAGACAGTGTCTCTCTCTACATAGCCTTGGCTATCCTGGAACTCACTATGTAAACCAGGCTGACCTCCAACTCAGAGATCCACCTTCCTCTACTTCCTGCATCCACAGATTAAAGGCATGTTCCACCACACACACTCTGCTAAACAATATATATATATATATATATTATATATATATAATAAACAATATATATTAATGAATAGACTGAGTTGTCCTGAGAAGGACTGTTCTTATGCGAAATGAAGGAGAGGATTTAGGGGTAGAGAAGTGGTATTGGGAGAGGGGGAGTAGGAGGAGTAGAGAAAGGTAAAATGTGGTGGGATATAATATACGAGAAAAGAATGAATAAAAAGACTATATCAATTCACTCATGTCAGGGAAACCATAACCTAAGCTTTCTAAACTTAGTTTAGAATTCATAAATTTCAAAGTTTACATAAAAATTTTAAGTCTTTTTTAGAAAACTTGTTATGTTAGAAAACATGTTATGGCTTGAAAGCATAACACACAGTTAGCAAAGGTTCTAAAATATAACATTTTACTAAAATATTATCAACTTTATTGTTATTCTCAACTAATTCCAGTTAAGGTTGATTTTTATATTAATAATAAATCTGGATATGTATAATTTAAGTGGATATTCTAATTAAGTGGCAAAGAATTCCACCTGTGCTAACTAAATAGTGAGTTTTTGTTTTGTCTCATTTTGACATTATTCACTGACAAACAACCTAATGACCAATAAGTACCTGGATATTCTAAATCTGTCCCTTAGCCGAAGAAAAGAAAGAATGTCAAAAATACAAAGTTATCTGTCCACTCATTTCAAATCACATATTTTTTCATTACTATGAATTATTATTTAATGAGTAGACTCTCTACTTTCTCTCATAATTAACTCCGAATTTGTATCAGTATGTATCTCAATATGTGAAACCATAAATTATTCAGGTAGACTATCTCAAAGTGCTAAAAATATCATCACTCACATTACAATGTTGATCGTAAAATTTGAGAAATAAAGTCTGAAATATAAACAAAACAGAATGTGTAAAGCAGCTTCAGTGTTTTATTTTAACCTGTATTATGAACAATAAAAGTTTGAGTTAATTGATGGCTCCCATCAAATGGTACAAAATACACAGAAAACATAATATCTTGTATCCAATTCTACTCTATGGAAATAAGTTGTAAATGTGATTTCTATATAAATAAGAGTTTTTAAATAGGTATATCATGTAAACTATTGAGAGAACTCTGATATTCCAGACAGTTGGCTTTGTTATCTACCTCTGTATCTTTTACTTTTGCATTATTTTTACTGTCTCTATTCACAATTCATGTCTTCTTCACCACAGAATATATTTTATACTCAGAGCTCTCTATTGTTCACTCTGACTTATGCAAGCTATCACATCTACTTCACCTGCTCTACTCCCAAAATATCTTCAGCTTCCTCCTTGTTACTACAGCTAGCTCTGTCACAAATGGTTCCCAATCTGGGTCAGCTATCCTGGAAAATAGTTTTGTGACAGCCTGGATGTCCCTCTCTCATGGCATGAAGAATAGTATTGCTTTAGTCTAGTTACTGCATCTCTGGATCAGAAGGCACAAAATGTGTCTCATATATTTTCTGTGTCAAACTCCAAACTGTTATGTACCTACCTAATGAATGATGACAAGTACATCACAGATGATTCCCCGATCATTTACTGCTCACAAACATAGGCAACAATACAGTTGGGGACCAGACAAAAAGGAAAATTACTCAAGTCATCAAAAAGAAATGTAATTAATTGAAAATACGTGTTTTGCTAAACAAAGGAAAATGGTGAGCACTAAAACAGTTTTGTGTTCACAGTTTTCTAAGAAAATACATATTAGTGAAAATCTATAAAGTCAACTTTTATCATGAGATAAAATATTATAGCCACATTTTCAACATAAATGAAAATTTAGTTTTATAAAAGTATTGTAATGAATATAAAGACCCAAGAAATTGTTCAAGACCATTTGACCCACTTTAGGAATTTATCTTTCCACAAAGGAAACAAAGCAAACAAAGGAACAGGTTCTGTGTTCAACCCAGGGCTCAATGCTGATCTTCAAATACATCTACCCCACTGACAATGAAACAGCTGACTAAGTCATTTGAGAACCATTTGAATTCGACACGCTTAAAATTAAACCTGTTCCTCCCTTGAAAGCTAGATCTGATATCAAGCCGGGACACAGGGATTTTTGATGCCAGAATTCAATTGTTTACACGATAAACCTGGGGACTGACTTTAAATCCCACTTTATTTGGTTCATCAATTAAACACGAAGCTCTTCCCACTTTGCTGATTCCAATTACTTGTTTCTCTCTTTTCTTCTGCTTCTTTAGCCCAGGGATCTAGCATACCTCATTTGAAATGCTTCAACAGCCTCTGCTCTTAGACAACCGGTTTTGCATAATATAAACCAAAAACTGTTCTAAAGCAGATTTTCTTATCTTGTTACTTTCTTCAGCAAAATCACTTTGGTGTTTATGCTACTACTACTCATTATCATCCCTTTTTAATTTGGCTTAAAAAGCCAAGAAAGGCAAATATCATATGTACTCACTCATAAGTGACTTTTAGACATAAAGCAAAGACAACCAGACTACAATTCACAATTACAGAGAACCTAGATAACAGTGAGGACCCTAAGAGAGACATATGTAGATCTAATATACACAGAAAGTAGCAAAAAACAAGATCTCCTGAGTAAATTGGGAACATGGGAAGCATGCGAGAGGGTAGAAGGGGAGAGGAAAGGAATGGAGGGGATTAGAGAAAAATATATAATAAAACAATAAAAAAGAATCAGTTCAAAAAATTACAATTAAGAGAAAAAGGATTTGCAAATTTTGAAACCAATATTTCTTTGTAAACAAAATTTGTTTTATCAATATCAATAAAGTAAATTCCTTGCTTTTATAAAAAGGGCACAGTGATGTCTACAGGAAGTTTCCATACTTAACAGACAAATATATAGTATCTTCTTTTTTACCAATTGCAATAATGTAAACATTGTTTTATTAATACTAAAGTAACTTTCTAGCATGTTTGGCCCCACCAAAGTCAGCATTATTATTAACTATTAATGAACACATTTTTAATATCCAGCAAACCGAATATAGGGAATAGTTGTATATCATATAAAAATGTAATCATAAGATAATTATCTATGTATTCATGTATATATGTGTCTATATACATCAGATACATATAAGTACATATATGCATATAAAAGGATAAATATGGGTAAGGAGGCATATAGTTATCAGATTGACAATAACAATAATAATAATAGTGATGACAGTAGGTCATGGCAATGAAGCAGAAAATGGGTAGTGGTATTTGTCATGGCAAATCATCTCTTACCATTAGATTAAGTACTTTAGCTATGTATATAAAAATAAAAATCCTTTTTGAATAAGTATTCTGTTTTGCAAATGAATCATATAGTTATTAAAGCTCTACATTATAAGAACCCATGCCCAAAAATTTCATAAAGCTGTTAATAGCAGCTATAAAAATAGAAATTATAGTAATAATAAATTAAAAATAACTAACCTTAGAAATACACTTGTGCTCATCATTAAGACAATCATTGAATTATTTTTGCAGAAACATGTGGCACTATGTAATAATTACAATACAGAGCATGTACAGACATGAATGTTACAAGACATATTACCAAATAAGTAAAACAATTTGACTTAAAGGAAGGTATCAATAATATAATTAATCTGTATATATAAGATATGCATATATTAGTAAATATATAACTATTAATTTAATTCATTAATATAACTAATAATAAACATTATTGTCATAGAAAGTATTGAGAGTTTTATAGAAAAAACAATAAATTCACCCATATACATCTGTATCACATGATTTATGACACTTCATTAAGGAGAAAAACATGTTTCATATATTTAACATAATATAAAAAGAACCCAGAAATGTTACTCTAATTTTAACACATATATCTTAAAAATTGGAGTCATGAAATGGTGAAATGTTTCATCTCTTTTTATATCAACTTGAAAGATCTCTAAGACTCTCTGTTCATTTATCACAATTTTGCTTCCATATTGATTCACAGAGCCTTTTATCTGATCCAGACATTTGTCTTCCAAAATCTTTCCTTTGATTCCTTGGATCCTGTCTAGCTTGTCTTGATTGCCTGGTTTCTAAGCATGTGATCTTCTCAATTTTTCCCTTTTTTGGCATTTATTGTTCCTCATAATACATGCTCAGTATACAGAGGGAATACACATGGTTTTATCTGTTCTGTTTTTACCACTGGCTGCTTCTACTAGTTTATTTTTCCTAAGGAGAAAATAAAGGAGTGGAGGATGGGATGGAATTAATAGCTATTAGAGTTTCATGGTGTCTTGCCACAAGTTCAAGTCCATGTTCTTCTCATTTTTTTGCATGTTTGATCAGCCTTCTTCCCTAACTGAAATTTCCTAATTTTAAATCTTAGTTCCAGTTTTCTTGTGTTATTAGTATTATTATTAGTATTAGTATTAGTACTAGTATCATCATCATCATCATTATTATCATTTTCTTCTTCTATTTTTCTTACATTGAAATAAAACATCAAAACACTCTCTTTTGTTTTCATCCAACTCATGAGCCCCCTCTCATATCTTTCATATACAAAAACAGTATGAATAGATTACTGATTATTGAATCCTTACATATATTTCTTCTTTTTCAAAATTCTTTTAAATCTACCTCAGCTAACTAATACTATTACCAGAAATGTTAATACCTTCAAAATTACACGCACATATACACACAGAAGTGCACAAATACACGCACAAATGCATACCCAAACAAGTGTGAATACACACACACACACACAAATGCACACATACACAAAGCATTCTTATCCTTAAAGCTCACTTTACCTTCACCAATCACTAGAATCCTTCTTCCGATATGGGAACTCCAACACTCTCATCACCGACCATTCTTTTCTTCATTTAACTTTCTTATTTAACACAGTCTACAAAGGACAATCTTTATAAAATTGGCTGTAAAAATACTTCCAATTTCCCCTGTTATTTTCTCCCGTTTTACTGATCTGGGTGAAATTGCGGCCCTAGTTGATGTTCAGTTATCCTATTTCTTCCTACCTCTCCGCAGTCGACGAACAACACAACTATATGCTTCAACTACCTGAATTTTCCTTGGCCATCAGTAGTAGTTCGTTACACAGAACTGCTTTTACTGGTCAGCAATACGTTCCGAATGCTAATTTAAAATAGTCTTCAGTTTTTAGGAGTGAGTTCAGCAAAACTCAGCGCTAGTTACCATCTTCTCCATCTTCAAAACTTTATTCTCCTTGGTCCCTTGTCACATTCTGATATTCCCCTACTGCACTAATGTCATTTTCTAAGTCTCCTCTTTCTGAATCCTCTTCACTGACTATTCAGTTTCTCAACTTCAAGCCTTGATAATCTTAATCTGGGCTCCTTTTCTAAGGGATCTCAAGAATTTTCACAACAAGATACAGATGAAATACAGGCAACTCTACCACACATTTCACTCAAAACACGAATATCAAATTTCTTACTTCTAGATTATTTGCCAATTTGTTTGATGTTTCCTAAGTGAAATAGGCTTCTACCTAATGTTCTTTTATCCGGGTATCCTTACACCCAGTAGTTTGAATGTAATTGGCCCCCCATAAGCTCATAAGGAGTGGCACTATGAGGATATGTGGCTTTGTTGGAGTAAGTATGGCCTCATTGGAGAAAGTGTGTCACTGGGAGATGGACTTTAAGTTTTTCATATGCTCAAGCCATGCCTAGTATGTCAGACCTGTTTCCTGTGAGTCAAGAGGTAGGACTCTCAACTCCTTCAGTAGCACCATGAAGGCCTGTAAGCCACCATGTCGCAATAGATGATAATGGACTAAACCTCTGCAAAAAAGCCATTGCAATTACATGTCTTTGCCTTTAAAAGCATTGCCATGGCCATGGTGTTTCTTCACAACAATAGAAACCCTAACCAAGACATATTATATCAGTAAAAACACCTGTATCTACCCAGTTATTTACATAAAATACTGATATATTATAGTGTCTTCATAATTTTCTTCAGTCAACTCAACAATACTTCCATATTATACCATGCTTTCAACTTACTGTAATAGCTGGTACTAGAGTATAGTCTCTACCTATCATCCTTTAGAATTATGTATATAATTTCTATAAAATATAATTTTTGTCATATGATTCACCCATAATAGCCAAATTTTATTTTCTCACTCATGTACCTGGTTATGTGATTTTTCTCTAGCTAGTGGAACATGAGTTGATACGTGTGCTTTAAGGCACTTCCATGATAAAACTCGGACTTTTGAACTTGTGGTCACTTTCCTTAAGAAGAACAACACATGGAAAAATTTGCCAGTACTACAAGAAAGAATACAAACATGAAACAGATATAGACCTAGTGTTCCAGTCAAACCATTAAGCTTCTCAGTTTCCCTGAGCATGCTAAAAAAATGTTTGTGATTTTGGGAGTGGCTGTCACACAAAGGAACTGCAGTGGAAAATGTATCACACACTCCAGTCTCATTCAACACTCTTTCATCTGGACTATTAAACAACACTCACTCTGCAGTTATTCTCCGCTGAGCAGCCAATGCAGGTGAAATACATGGTCAATCATACCACACTCTTTAGATACAATTAGTGATTGCCTATTATACTAGACTGCAATCTAACCTGGTAAAATCATGATAATCTATTACCAGGGATGAAGTACAGAGCACATCATAAAGTGCCAAATAATGTTAGGAGAGAAGCCTTTGTTTCTACTTACTAAAATCAATACAGACATGCCCTCATTCCTCTTGCTTCCTTGGTCAGGCAGAGCTCTGCCTTTGTTAGAGTTGTCATGAAGCATAAGATCTATCAGGATCTCTCTCCTATCTCTCATAGTCTGGATTTCATTTACTAATCCACCAGCCAAAACACACTTGCAGGTTCATTTTCTTGTAATCATATATGATTTCCTCCATCATATCATAGGACACGATCTACAACAATGTATGTTAATTCACATGCTTTCTGTTGGTTTTCTTCTAAAATACTGACATTTTCATAAGAATACAGCCTGTGTTTTGTTTGCTCAGTAAATCTATTCTGTGTTTGTGTCTGAGTTCCTGAGAGTATCTTTTCCTGTTGACTTCTTGCAATTATATTAATTTCCAATTAAGTATGGATGGTATTAACAAAGATAATAGATAAGAGATAAACTTGAATGACACGTTATTTTCTCCATAGTTAAACAATGGAATGATAGTGACTAAGAAAACATGTAATTTAGGAAAAAGTCTAATTTGATATATTAAAATATATCTAGATAAAATATATTTAGAACCTAGATAAAATGTTTTCCAACCATATAAATATATTTTCTAGGAATAACTTAAAGTTAATATTTTATCAAGTAATTTAAGATATCTTGAAGTATAAAATAGTAAACATTTAATATATTCTAAAAAAGAGTAAGCTTTGCTTATAAGAATGCACTGTGCAAGTCTATGATTTTCTATCCTTGACGTGATTATCCTCTGTCACATGCTTCCTGGAAAAGCTAGTGATAGAAATGTACCAGTTGTGGCTTATTTGAAAGTTTATCTAGAAGTATTTCATGATTGGAGAAAATCAGCAGGGAAAACACTTAGGCTGAATTATTAAGTGCCAGATGGTTCTTAGGACTGGTAAACACATTATAGATGTACTTGTGTGCATGCTGTTGATTCAAATCTAGCCCATTCCATCTAAAAATGATTACTCTTTCACTATTATCAGCTCACAACATACATGCAGGGATGTTATTGGACTTATTCGTAGACCAAGGGAAACTATACTGCAATCTTCTCTCCTCCAAGAAAAACATACTGTGCAATTTATGGCCATAAGGATGAGTTACCTAAGGTCCAGACAGTCACAAAAACATCAAGATAGAATGGAAAGCAGCACTGAACAGAAAACCAGGAGAAATTGTACTTCACTATTTTTATAAACTCTGTCACTTCCGTATCTGGGAAGTACACCTTTAATATTTCTGTCTTAATATTTATTATGAAAAAAGCTAAAGTTTATGTAATTTATTTGCATCTTTTATTCAAAAAGGCATTTACTGAGGTGAGACATCTAAAAAAGCACACTGCAAAGATTGGAAGAGAATTTTTATGCATAGTGAGTCTATCTCTCTGTCTCAGCTAGGTGATGGTTCAGATAGGTTAAGACAATAAAAACAATAGAAAACATGTGTGTTAAGAATCAATAGTTTTCAAATAAACATGACTTTAACAGGCCACACTAATATTTGCCATATTTAATAAGAGCTAACTGAGTTAATAGATCCTACCCTGAGTACAGATGACATTTTAAATTGTTAATTAATAATGAGTTCACAATCAAGCTAAAAAGGATATAAGGAGATACTCTTGAGAATGATTTTTTTCTCACCTCAGTGAGCACATTATCTGTTATGAGAGTTTTCTCTCTGCCCGGAAGTCCTGCCTATAGTCCCCTGCCTAGCTATTGATCTTTCAGCTTTTTATCATACCAATCACATCAATTTATCTTCACACAGTGTACAAATATCCCATGCCAAGAGTCCTCAAAGAAATAGACTCAATAGAAAAATTATATTTATATTTTGTAAGTGGGGAAAGGAAGAGAATAAGGGAGACAAAAATTGCAATTGGCTCACATGATTATGAACATGAAGCCCAAGAATCTGCTAATTGGAGTTTGGAAAGACAAAACTATAATTAAGTCAGAGTTAGATAGCGTAAAAACCAAAGGAGAATAATTATGTAAGTTCTGGTGTGAGTATAGAAACCCAAAACTTAGGGCTAGCGGTGATGTGAACAGTCAGAAATTGGTACCAGGGTAGAGATCATTGCTTTGTTAGACCTACACATGTGTATTTATGTTTGTGTATTGAACTGCTTTTTGGGGGAAAAATGTGGAATGGTTTTACTGTTTAAACTAGACAATCAGTTAAATGCTGGGAGCAGAGTTTCTCGGGCTATTGTATTAGGAGTTTGGAAGATAAGAAATGTAGATAGATTTGTGGACAGTGGACCCAGGAAAGCACAAGGATGGAACTACTCATGGGAGATTTTGGCTATGAATCTTTGTGAACAAATCAGAAAAACCAACTACTACCACATTTTTTAAAAGAGTATAATTTCTGACAACATTCTAAATACTTATTCTTATGCCCGCAGGTAAGTGTAGCTCTCATCCTTCAGCAAGGTAACTTCTTTCATAGCCCCTATTCCTAAGACTCATGAAACATCACAAAAGAAGGGGTCAGAAAAATTGTAACAATCAGAGGACCAGGAAGTCTGCTATAAGATTGCATATTGCATATATGACAAGGAAGCTACGACCCATGAAATTTCAACTACACAATTGCCTAAACAAGACGTGTACAGTGATAAGAGCCATAGACATACAAATATGGATGGGAAAATCTCACAAGGCACCACCCCTAGAGGCAATTAACAGCTGCTGAGAGAGGTAAAACCAGCACTCTGCAGGGACAAGACCCTGAAAGGTTGTTTATTCCAAGTGATCATCCCTAAATACACTTATGTAAGATCAACACTACATGGACTCGAAGATTTGTATTTATATGTATGTACATGTTTACGCACACATATACGTAACAATAATAAAGAAAGAAGCTTATGAATTTTACTAGTAGTATGAAATACATTGGAGAAATTGAATACATTATTTCTTAGTCTCTATACAGAAAATTTAATGATAAACACTTAATTTATATTTTTAAGAAATGATTAGGTTTCTTATAACAATGGTTATAGATCATGGACAAATTATGAGGATAGTATACACAAGGAGTTCCACATATTCAACATCTTTTTATCCAATTATTATTAAAACTATTATTTTATAAAAGGTAGTTTATTATGGGCTGATCAATATTACCATGTCCAACCTACAATATGCTCCATTAACATTTTGTATTAATAAGGTGTGTTTGATACAATTAATGGGGCAACAGTAGTATGTAAAGAGGACAAAGTCTACTGGTATTTGTACATTTTTCTCAATTTGTACTATTATATGCATCTTTTCACTGTGCTGGGATATTTTAAATTTTACATTCCATATTTAATCTTTATCTTCATTCTGTCTTGCCTTGGATTTGCAATTTTGAACATTGTTTATTATCTGGTATTTTTTGCTATAATATCCATTAGTCACTAAAGCTTCCTAGCACCTTTCCTAAAGAGATCTTATAGAAACCACACCCCAGAGTGCTTACATTAAAGTTCCATTTGTAGCCTCCATGTTTAACATGCTTGGACATGAATTTTCTTGGCTCATATGCTCTCTGAATTGTAAAATTATTCCTTTATGTTACAATAGATTACTGAGTTGAACATTTATTAAAAATGGATTTCATAAACAACTTTAGCACATATTACATGTCAAGACCAAGTGAGATGCTGACGTTATTTAACATGGATGAAAAGCAAAAATGAAAACCCAAACTGGTTTTATAGATAGTGTGGCCTAAAGAAAGAGGAAACCTAACAAATTATAGTAAAATAAAAAAACAATCATAATAATGGGAAGCAAGAAGTGTTGGAATCACAGACAAGAGAATAAACATTAGCATAAATAAAGTCAATCTTCACTATACATAACAGTGAAGAGAATAAATAAGCTTAGCTGTGAAATAAACAAGGAAATGATACATTTCTTAAATGATAGTATGGCAAATACCCAAGTTATTTGTCATACCATGTACATCAATTTTGAAACCCAACCATTCATATTATGTATGTGAACAATTATTATGTAATTTAATGCTAAAATAATATCTTTGTTTTTTCTTAAAAATTTCTGCCTCCTCCCCGCCTCCTCCCTGCCTCCCATTTCCCTCCTCTCTCCGCACTCCCCTCTCTCTCCCTCTCCAGTCCAAAGAGCAGTAAGGGTTCCCTGCCCTGTGGGAAGTCCAAGGTCCTCCCCCCTCTATCCAGGTCTAGGAAGGTGAGCATCCAAACAGGCTAGCGCCCCCCCCCCCCCCAAAGCTAGTACATAGGGTAGGATCAAAACCCAGTGTCATTGTCCTTGGCTTCTCTGCAGCCCTCATTGTCAGCCATGTTCAGGGAGTCCGGTTTTATCCCATGCTTTTTCAGTCCCAGTCCAGCTAGCCTTGGGGAGCTCCCATTAGATCAGCCCCACCATCTCAGTGGGTGGGTGCACCCCTCGCAGTCCTAACTTCCTTGCTCATGTTCTCCCTCCTTCTGCTCCTCATTTGGACCCTGGGACCTCAGTCCGGTGCTCCAATGTGGGGCTCTGTCTCTATCTCCATCCATCGCCAGATGAAGGTTCTAGGGTGATATGCAAGATATTCATCAGTATGGCTATAGGATCGGGCCATTTCAGGCTCCCTCTCCTCAGCTGCCCAAGGAACTAGCTGGGAACATCTCCCTGGACACCTGGGAACCCCTTTAGAGTCAAGTCTCTTGCCAACACTAAAATGGCTCCCTTAATTAAGATATATACTTCCCTGCTCCCATATCCACCCTTCCTTTATCCCAACCATCCCATTACCCCAAGCTCTCCCCATCCTCCCCTTCACACTTTTCTCTCCCCATCTCCCCTTACCCCTATCCCACCCCACCCCCAAGTTCCAATTTTTGCCCGTCAATCTTGTCTACTTCCAATATTGCTGATGGGAATGCAAACTTGTGCAACCACTTTGGAAAGCAGTGTGGTGGTTTCTCGGGAAATTCGGGATCAACCTACCCTAGGACCCAGCAATACCACTCTTGGGAATATACCCAAGAGATGCCCTATCATATTACAAAAACATTTATTCAACTATGTTCATAGCACCATTATTTGTAATAGCCAAACAACCTAGATGCCCTTCAATAGAAGAATGGATGAAGAAAGTGTGGAATATATACATATTAGAATACTACTCAGCGGTAAAAAACAATGACATCTTGGATTTTGATGCAAATGGATGGAAATAGAAAACATTATCCTGAGTGAGGTAACCCAAACCCAAAAAGATGAACATGGGATGTACTCACTCATAATTGGTTTCTAGCCATAAATAAATGACATTGAGCCTATAATTTGTGATCCTAGAGAAGCTAAATAAGAAGGCGAACCCAAAGAAAAACATATAGTTATCCTCCTGGATATTGGAAGTAGACAAGATTGCTGGGTAAAATAATATTTTACAATAATTTGTGTGAGTGCCACTTAAAATGGACTAACTTGGTTAGATAGGCATCACATGAAAATATATTTACGTACATTTTAGTCTCTCTCTTTCTTTACCTAAATGTCCCCAAAACCCAGTAATAGAGCATCCACCCTGATGACGTTATCTAATTCTAAAATTCTTCCATGGTCTCATAGCTATACTCTACATTCCAGTTATCTCTCTACCCTCTTAATACGCCACAATACGTTTAGATTTTACCATATAAAGTCTTAGAGGAAATTCAAACAATATCCAAGCTGTAGCAGTGGCCATATGATCACTTTGGAAGGAACAAAATAAGGAGCACAAGGAGAGCAATAGATATGTGAGATTGGATTTTTTTACCTTAGTAAGAGCAAATTTCGTAGAATGGCATAGATAAAAGCCTCAGGATATAAAGAGAGTCAACACATGCTGATAATACTTTTGAGTTTCATTGTAAGAGATGGGTTCTGTGGTTTAATGCAGAGCACTCTGGAGTTTGAATTTCATTGTAAAAGAGAACAGTGGAAAAAAAACTGATCACTTTTGTTACTAAAGAAAAAAATATCACCTCAGCCACTAAAATGCAAAGCTCTGTATGTTGAAAATCCCCCAACTTAGACCCCTTTTAGCCCTAGAAATGCATCGGAGACACAAAGGGGTGTGGTTAATTTTTTTGTTTCCTTGGCATCTCTCATATTTCTCTGCTCCATTATCACAACTAGATCCTTGGGCACGAAAAGGAAAGTGGAGAAGCAACAGATTTGCTGAGGCAAGCATTGGCATGCCTCTGATTTAACCTTGAGAAATATTTGCAGCTAATCCCTTTACTTGGAGCACATAGCGTTCATCATGATCCTACCCTAAACCACTAACCCTGACCCCCGTCTTGGAACAAGCTCCATTTTTCTTGCTTCATGCAACGTGTCCACCTTCTAGTCTTTTACATAGATTCTCTCACTGTCTAGCTTTCAGTAGCAAACCTAGACACGTCTGTTGAGCGCTGATTCCCATCAAATGCCCTAGATCCCTTTTACAACATATCATGATTAGAGCCCATATGACCTTTGCCCTAAAATGTTCAAAGGAAAGCTGATTATTCCTGATGCAAATACTAATGATAGAATAGACAGATAGTGTTAAGCTTCTCCATTTTCCTGAGGTCAATTTTGTGCCAAAGGCAGCTATTGCTACAGTCTTTGCGATATTTCTTCTCAATTGGCAAACTGTGAAGTTGTGCTTTTGAGGATGAGCTGAATACTGATAACTTTTATTTCATGATTATAGTGCCAAGCGCTGCTCTAGGTTCTTCACTAGTATTAATGATGTGTTGCTCATAGTACACCGCTGAGGCAGGAATCCAGTTAATACATGGGAAAAACAGAACGATAAAGAAGTTGGAATTTAAACTTCAGTATTCTGGCAATAGAGCTATCCCTAAAGCAAAATACCTCTCCAGAGAAAATGGGAAGGCACTCAAATCCACACAAGAGCTAAATGACACTGAGAATAAGGAAACTAGTTTTCTGGATTTAGAGTGTGTATTTGATACATTCTTAGGTAGGATTGGGTGTTTTAAAATCCCAGGTCTATATTAATGCCAAATTACTATTTAAAAGGCATCTGGTACTGTCTTGTATAAGCAGCAACATGACATGGGCAAAACCAGAAACTACTAGAGCTCTAAAGCACAGTGGTGGAAAGTTAGTGGTAACCCCATAGCCATTTAAAAATGTAGACTACCTAACAGTGGAATTATCTATGAATCAACTACATGATTCAAAGTAAAGTGCATGGGGTACTGAGTTTTGGTATGGCATACAAAGAAAACGTTTTATTATTTTCTTTACAAAAGAAAGAAAATAAGCCCTTGAGATAATACAAAAGAATATAGGTTCTATCTACTTACCTTATCTGTCTATCTATCATCTATCTATATATTAACATCTATCTATCTATCTATCTATCTATCTATCTATCTATCTATCCTATGTCAACATATTAACCTACCTACATATATCTACCTATAAGCCTGTCTGCGCATAAGCTCTCTTGTATGGTCATTTGAAAAAATTACAAAGTTTATTTATATAATTTTCTGGATCTTTTTACTTTGTTTTAATTAAATGTCTATGATTATCAAGAGTACATATACAAGCATGATGTTTCACCATTATTACTTTAAATCAATCACATAACTACATTTTTTAAAGATTAAGGAAAAGTAAATATTGATGTAGATTAAATATATGAATCTTACATGCAGCTTAAGTTCATGCAGAAATAATGTGAGACACCTCACAGGCTTGCTAACTGATGATATCATATATATATATATATGTATATGTATATATATATACATATATATATTCCATATATATGCACACTTCTAGTTTCACATCATCTATATTGAGGTTTCTACATGTTATCTCTGCAGGCAGTGTTTCCAAGATTAATAATGGTCTGTCACACAAACATGCAAGTGGAGAGAAAGGCTGGCTCTGTTTTCTCCCTTTAAGCCTTACAGACTTACAGAAAAGCATTATAATTAGAAATGGTTTCCAAAAACAGAAATGCATGGAAGTGTCAGGTAGTGAGCAGTAAAGCATAATCCTTTGGTGTCTCTCAAAAGAAAGGTCTGTTTCATGTCATTGTCAGAGTCATGAGAAAGACTCATTCAAAATACAAATCTGTTTTCATTATTCTAGAGACTCTGATTCCTGAGATCTACATTGTTATCTCTCATATATTCTTCTTCTGTTCCCACGTTTGTCTAGTGACAAGAACACTTGTTTTCTAATCTTCAGTCTCTGTATTGTCTAAATATTGGTAGATGGTTAGATGACAGATGATAGATACATACATATATAATAGATAAAAGATAGATAGGTAGATGTAGATAAATACATGATAAAGATAGGCTGTAAAGACAATAACATTATGAAATTTGCAGGCAAATGGATGGAACTAGAAAAAAACACCCTGAGTGAGGTAATCCAAACTTAGAAAGACAAACATGGTATGTACTCACTTATCAGTGGATGTTAGATGTAAAGAATAAACAGACTACAATATACAGCTCCAGAGAAGCTGGTTAACAAGGAAGACTCTAAGAGGGACACATGCATTGCCCAGGGAAGGGGAATTAGAGGACATTTCCTGAATAAGATGGGAGCAAGAGGTGTGGTAAAGGGGAGGGGAAGGGGGATGAAAACACCAGAAAATAGGATGGCCAAGTGTAACATGAGAGGCTGCTTGTTGGAGTTTCTGTCCATCCAGGTTCCCGCAATCAAGTTCCAAAGAAAATCACAGAGTTCTATATTAATGATAAACTGATTGGCCCATTAGCTCAGGCTTCTTCTTAACTCTTATAACTTATATTAACCCATTATTCTTATCTATGTTAGCCACATGGCTCAGTATCTTTTTCAGCGGGGCAGATCACATCCTGCTTCTTCGGTGTCCGGACAGAACTGGGGAGGAATGGGATTCCTCCTTCCTACAATTCTCCTGTTCCCATTGACCTGCCTCTACTTTCTGTCTCGTTGCCCTGCCTATACTGGCCAATAAAAATTTATTTAAAACATAATTGACAGAATACAGAATTTTCCCACTCCAGCCAAGGGGGGACAGGATGGAGTGGGAGAGAAATGAAAGAGAGATGATCTTGATATAGAGAGCCACTGTGGAGTTAGACAGAAACCTGGTGCTAGGGAGATTTTCAAGTATCCACAACAATGACCCTAGCTAAGATTCCCATCAAGAGTCGAGCAGGATCCCTGTTGCAAGGAGCTGCTTGTTCATCCTGGCCACCCAGAACCAAAATAATCACACAGAAACCATATTATGTAAACCACTGCTTGGCCCATTACCTCTAGCTTTCTATTGGCTAATGCCTACATCTTAATTTAATCCATTTCTATTAATCTGTATATCACCTTAAGGTCGTGGCCTACTAGCAAAGTTTCAGCACATCTATCTCTGGTGGCAGTGGCTCCATCATGTCTCTCTGACTCTGTCTTCTTTCTCCCAGAATTCAGTTCCATCTTCCACACCTAGCTAAGTTCTGCCTTATCAATAGGCCAAGGCAGTTTCTTTATTCATTAACCAAGAAAAGCAACATACAGGCAGAAGTACCTCCCACACCAGATCTTAAACTGGTCTTTTTCTGTAATCAGATGGGGTGGTGACTTGCCCATCTATTATCATAGAGCCTTCATCCAGCAACTGATGGAACCAAATACAGAGATCCATGACCAAGACCAGCTCAGGGAATACAATTGAATAGAGGGAGGAAAGAATATATGAGTAAAACATGAGCAAGGGAGGTCAAGATCATGATGGAGAAATCTACAGAGACAGCTGAACCAAGCTTGCAGAAACTCATAAACTCTAGACCAACCGCTGTGGAGCCTGCAAGGGACCAATCAAGGCTCTCCATATATGGGAGACAGTGGTGAATATTGGGCTATCTGTGAGGCACCTGTCAGTAGCACCAGGATCTATCCATGGTGCTTTAGCTTATTGTAGCCCATCCCGATGGTGGAATGGCATGCTCAGCCTTAATGCAAGGGGTAGAAGCTTAGTCCAGCCCCAATTTAGTGTGCCAGACCTTGTTGACTTCCCATGGGAGCCCTTACCCATTGGGTGGAGTGGATGGTCGTAGACTGGGGGAGAGGCAAGTGTGGGCAGGAGGATGGTTGGGAAGAAAAATTGTGGATGGAGTATAAAATAAAATTTTAGAAAATAAAAAAAAACTTTCTATTTAATCTTATATGGTAATCTTATGACTTATGGTAGTATTTCATTAACTACATCATGGTTTTGTAATCATTCATTTGGTTTCTTAAACACCATTAAAATTCAACATATGTTTCACACATGAAACACAGTAGCATAAATGATTTATGTTTAACAGTTCACAAAATGTTTCAGAGCACAAATATTTTCAAGAAAAAGTTAGAAAAGAGCATGCTGATAGCTATGAGAATACAGCACCAAAAGAAAATGTTGAAATTGTTTACATAATACTAATATGTAAGAAACAGATTTTAATATATATTCTTAAACAGACATGGAGTATAAGGAATCTTATACACACCTTAGGTGGAGAGATGGCTCAGCTGATCAAGTGCCTGCTACAGAAACATAAAGATCTCTATATGGGTCCCAGTGCCCTCATAAAAGTTGAGTGCAACAAAATATGTCCATAATTCCAGTACTAGGAGAAAGGTAGAGATGGTAGATCATTGGAGCCCAGTGACCAAGAAGCCTGCTGATTTGATAACTTAAAGCATCTGTGTAAAATCCCTGTCTAAACATTGAAGGTGAGGAGCGATCACGAAAGCATCTAATGTGGACTTATGTTGTACACAGGAATCTACACCCAGCTACATGTGTACCCAGGCTCACAGGTATACATGTAAGGGTGAAGGGGTGGGAAATGACTCAGGTAGGATGTTGAAGCAAGGAAAAGGAACTTTAGCACATGGCAACTGTAAAATGAACTACTCTAAACTTCTGAAAAGGAAAAACTCACAACCTAATATTCAGTTGTGGAATATAACTACCTTTCCCATGAAAGCTACTTTTAAAATGTTGATCAGTTATAAAGAATGCAATACCTGTATCCATGTCAAGCACACAGTTTATAAAAATGATCTAGTACTGCCTACACATTTTAAACAATGTGCCTCACCCATGTCAGCATGCCCTGGGATTTTCAAGAAAATATATTGCAATTCTTTTGTGACTTATTGACAAAGGCCTCATTACAAAGAAATGTATCGTTTTAAGCTAAATATCTTCTCTGACCTGGAATGCATTCTTCTTTCTGTTTGTTAAGTAAAGGCTTGCTTGGCTGGTTTATTTTGCCTCTGTTCTTAGGGATAAAAGCACAAGAGACTGATCAATACAGCAATCAAGGTAATTCAATAAGACACACTTTATTTGCTTGCCACCATGTCCTTGCTACAGAGACAAACACTAACACACTAGAAAATTCTCTAAGGCAGTGTGTAAGATTATGGTAGAGCTTGAAAGGTGTAAAACGTGTCCCTTGGTCCATATGCGTAGATAACAGTGCCATTAATTGAAGCTGTTCATAGACAGGGAGAACTATCTCCTTTAGGTTAAGGTGGTTTTAAACCCACAATGTGGCATTCTGTTTGAAATGTGGAGAATTTCATCTGGTCTAAATTGGGGATGTGTGTTGTTGTTACTTTTTCCCTTGGGACAGTAATAGAAATGAGAATTTTCATTTCAATGCATTTTTTCTCAGTTGAAATTGTGTAAATAAGTAGATTGGGGCTGAAGACTTAATGAAATCATCAATAGCCTGGAGCCAGCTAGTAGCTCTGTACTAAACAGTTGTCATAATCAACTGTCTAAGAAATTGAAAGTCTTGCTTTAGAGATTTATGTTTACCATGAGATCATAGAAGTGGGCAGCTAAAAGGTGTTGACAGAGTATCTCCATCTACTCAGATGATATGGGATTCGCCTTTGTATGCTGTGAATATGTTTTATTGCCATGGTTAATAAAGAAGCTGCTTTTGGCCAATGGCTTAACAGAGTAAAGCCAGGCAGAAAATCCTAACAAAGATACAGAGAAATAGTACGTAGAGTCAAGGAGACATGAGAGGAGAAAGACACTCATGTACTGGTACTGGTAAACCACAAACCTCATGGTAAAATATAATGTAATAGAAAAGGGTTAATTTAAGATGTAAGAGCTAGCTAGCAATATGCTTAAGCTAATGGCTAAACAGTATTACAATTAATTTCGTTTCTGTGTGTTTATTTTGGGCCTGGGTGACCAGAAACGAACAAGTAGCCTCAGCCTATACACAGGTTAGCTGAAATGAAAGAATAGCAATTTGGAAACTATTAACCAATAAAAATAAACCATGTAGGTTCAGCAGGTAAAAACACTACCCTTGATAACCTGAATACTCTCCTTTAAGCCTCTGAAACCCCTAAAAGCAGTATGCAGTGATGCAACCTGTAATCCCATCACTTTTGCTGAGAGATGGGAGGCCAAAGGCATGGGAATAAACCAGACATTTGTAGGTTCACTAGCCTGAAGTAAAGGAACAGAAACAGCAAAAGAGATCCTGCCTCAATGTGGATGGCATGAACAGACTCCCAAAAGTTGTCCTTTGACCTCCATATGCACATCATGACATGTAAGCCTCGGTGGTAATTCCCCCCAATACTCATACACCTATCCAAACACATGTAACTAAACAAATAAATAAGCAATCAAAGCAAGTAAACCATTTGAATGATTCAGATTTTTCTTCTGCTTGCATTACCAGTGCTTTTAGATAATCCAAATAATTTGTTTCTACATCAGTTTCCATGCAGGAAAAATATGTGATTGTGAAAGAATAGCAGCTTCTACACTCGTACACAGGATAGAAGATTGCCCGGAGCACAAGAGGGACATCACAGAAGATTAATGTGAACACTGTAACTCTGCATTCACATAGCAGTGCTATTTTTATTTTCTAATGTGTTTTACATTTTTATCTGAAGGTATCTTGTTGCAATAAAAACAATTTTTAAAAATGCATAGTTTATGTGAGGATTTCTCAGAAGGCTTCTAAGTTTGACACTACTATAGGTGTTCAAAACTGCTGAAAAAATAACGAAGCAAAAGACTACAGGGAATGTGTGCTGAGAAAAATCTCACTTTGCTAACAGGCATTAAGAATACTTGCATGCTTTTCTCTCCCCACATTGGAGCACTGGACTGAGCTCCCAAGGTCCCGATGAGGAGCAGAAGGAGCGAGAACATGAGGGAGAAAGTCAGGAACGAGAGGGGTGCGTTCACTCATGGAGACGGTGGGACAGAACTAATGGGAGATCACCAACTCCAGTTGGAATGGGACTGATGGATCATGCGACCAAACCCGTCTCTCTGAATGTGGCCAACAGCGGGGGCTGACTGAGAAGCAAAGGACAATGGCTCTGGGCTCTGATTGTTCTTCATGGATGGGCTCTGTGGGAGCCTTCTCAGCTTGGTCGATCACCTTCCTGGACCTGGGGGGAGTTGGGAGGACCTTGGTCTTAGCATAGAGTGGGGAACCCTGATGGCTCCTTGGCCTTGAGAGGGAGGGAGGGGAGGTATGGGTGGAGGGAAGGGGAGGGAAGGGGGAGAAGGAGGGGAGGGAAGGGGGAGGAGGAGGGAAGGGAGGGGGGAGGAGGAGAGAAGGAGATGGAAATTTTTAAATATAAAAAAAATAAAGAAAAAAAAAGAATACTTGCATGTATCTAAGAACAACTACAGAAGAATGTGATGTTTCACAGACTAGAATACAGAAGGAAAGAGATTTTTAAATGAAGAATATTTCTCTTGTATTACTTATTAACACCTTGAACTATTTCTAGAACTTTTATTAGAATTAAAGCAACTATAATTTTGTACAATGACCTTAAAGATATTGGAAAAGTTTCTTGACATGAATATTGCTTATTCTGTGCTGTTTAAAATAAGTTACATTACTACTAATTTCCAGGATTAGGGAATACCCTGGAAGAGTGGTGGGGAGAGTTTATAAGAACTAGAACTTGTGGAAGATAACTATGGAATAATATCTTCTGGACATGACAAGAAAAGGAACCAATCAAAACAATGTTTGTAATGGACTGTATTTTATAAAGATATGAAGAACATTAACAGAATGGGAAATTGACCTGAAGTTATCACCCATTTTGGGGGCTTTTTTTTTATTTTTATTATTAAACATTTCCACCTCCTCCCCACCTCCCATTTCCCTCCCTCTCCCTTAACTCTCCTCCCCCTCCCTTGACAGTCCAAGGAGCAGTCAGGGTTCCCTGCCCTGTGGGAAGTCCAAGGTCCAACCCACTCCATCTAGGTCCAGGGAGGTGTGCATCTAAACAGACTAGGCTCCCCAAAACCCAGTACATGCGGTAGGATCAAATATCTAAAATATGTTGAGGAGTCTTTTCTGGCCATTTGTTTTAATTAGTGTATGTTTTGGTAGCAGAGCTCATGTTGTTATGTCAGAGGAGCAGAACATATACAAATAACTGTTTTGTTGACTCTATATGGGCACAATATTTATTAAAATTGGATATGGTAAATTGTAACATAGGAAACATAAATTCACTGAAGTGTGGAGAAGCAGAAAGTGGTAGAAAAGTGTATCAAGAAAAAGTTTCACAACATCAAAAAATTAAACCAAGTAAACAAAAAATGGCTTCCCACCTCATCAGTCAACACATCCTGTCATTCTATTCCAGAGTCAACAAGAGGTTCACTGTAGCTTCTGGGAACAACGAGATGGTACCCAATAATGAAAACCAAAAAATGCTGCTTCCTATTTGGAAGACATGATTCACTTCAGCTACAGGAAGAATGCCATTGAATTAAACAAAGTGACAGATTTTCAGTACTGTGATCTAATGACAAATGTTAGAATCCTTCAATAAATTTTGGGGACTTGACTGAAAAAAAGAGCATTTAATGCAACCACAGACAAGGTTTCACACCACTTTTCTGACCATTCTGATTCATTTTTGTGGGATTTTGTTTGTTTTTCTTTTAGTAATTTAGAAGTTTCCATGAATTCAAACAGCAATTAAACAGTACATGGCTCTAAAAAGGTGATAACAACCACCTGTAAAGTATAGTATTTTTCTGTCTAACAAACCTTAATACTTGCACTCACCTAACAGAGAAACCACTAATTCCAAGTGAGGATCAGGTACCACTGAAGTCTAGTGTTGATGTACTCCCAAAGTGACAGAGAGAAAAGGGATTTTTCCTTCCCTCCTAGTGGAGTTGGTCTCTAAGGCAGATGGTTAATTCATTGCACCTGTAACCAATTAGCCATTCAAAACGACCGATTCTTCACAGTAAATTGTTGCTTTGCCAATCTGAGAAGCAGGTGCATATTCAATGGCTAGACTGCCAAGTGCTTGCGTACACAAGACAAAATCTTCCAAATACAAAATTCTGTTAGATCAATGTGGAGGAAAATATAACCAGTTATAATAATTCTATTCTAAATTAAGAATTTAATTGTTTCAAGTTTTGAACTGCAAGTACAAAAGTTCTTTTTCTCGTTCTAATATTTGGCTACTGAATTGGACAGATGTGTTTTTTCCTTATGATAATTAATTTGTTAAAAAATAAGACTTCAAACTTTTTTCTTGAAATAAAGAATTTTGATTGTCATAGACATACTACATAATAATCAGTTTAACATGTCTTCTTCAAAATAGGCCTCTTTATAGTGAAGACACACCTTCTAACTAGGGCACCATAGTCAGGTCCATTACCTGGGTAGTGATCAGTCACTTTTGTGTTTAGTAGAGAGAACATCTTTCACTACAGTTCCATTACCATTGACTTCCACAAACATTAATAATTTTAGATTAGAAAATTAGTCAATGAAAGGTTTACTTTTAAAAATAAAATGTTGAGTCCAAGGTCCTCCCAGCTCCCCCTAAGTCCAGGAAGGTGAGCAACCAAACTGACAAGGCTTACAGTGAGCCCGTCCATGCTGTAGAGTTCATGCTCATCACCGTTGTCCTTGGTTTCTCAGTCCTCCTCCACCATCAGCCACATTCAGAGAGTCCGGTTTGGTCCCCTGTTCCATCAGTCCCATTCCAACTGGACTTGGTGGTCTCTCGTTAGATCTGTCCCACTGTCTCAATGGGTAAATGCACTCCTCACGGTCCTGACTTCCTTGCTCATGATCTCCCTCCTTTTGCTCCTCATCAGGACCTTGGGAGATCAATCTGGTGCTTCTATGTGGGGCTCTGTCATTTTCTCCATCCAATGCCAGGTGAAGGTTACTTAACATAGTGAAGGGAACCCTGATGGCTCTTTGGCTTGGAGAGGGGTGGAGTGGGTGGAAGTGGGGGGGAGAGAAGGAGAAGGAGGAGGGGAGGAGATGGAAATTTTTAATAAAAAAAAGAAAGAAAAAAAATGTTGAATCCAGAAATTTGAAGGTGTTCAGTGACAAGCTTTCATAGCTGCCTTTAACAAAACTTTCAAACCCCAGTTCTCTCTAGAAGGATATCGATCCCTAAACTTGGTAATAAGATCTCTCACACCTTTCCACTCTAGAAATCACCCTGGAGTGTGTGTGTGTGTGTGTGTGTGTGTGTGTGTGTGTGTGTGTGTGTGTGTGATATTTCTGTTAAACATAAAGAATTAATAAGAAGTCTTTAAGTATCTCAATCAAAATGTCTTATAGAGAGAAGAGACTGATAGTGAGAGAAAGCCAAGCTTTGTATGCATCATTGCATAAGCAACTTTGTCTTAGTAGATACCTTCTGTCCTTTTTTGTAGTTCACTTGCCTACCCCTGGCTATGTTTTGTAACATTTCCTGAAATTTACATTCTTGCTCACTTACTTTCTCCAGTAAATTTAGATTAAGGATCCAGTAGCAGTGATGCCGGAGGAAGAAATGAAGCCTAGGCAGGAAATGAATTCTCCATTAGACCTGATGTTCTCATGCAGGAGTGTCCATCCTTTTGTCACCGAGGCCTGGAGTGTCCATCTAAATGGACATGCACAAGAGCCGGGCAAATTAATTAAAAAAAAAAAGTAGTTGTAAAACATGTACAATATTTTAAATTGGTTTACAAGTTTACACTAGAACACATTCATAGCTATCCTTTAATTAAAATTCTGACAATGATTTGATAATTACTGTTTAGTTATATGACAGGTCTAAGGAGTAGGAAGGCTTCCTTGAATAAGTGAGTTAAGCAAAGTAAGTAGGAATATCTTTGTAGGCAAGGATGGTGATCCATTTCTTGACTCTCAGCATCACCTACCGAGCTTACAAAATGATGTCCTTAATACTACTTTACTTCACTACCCTCCTTCACCATCATCCTTTATTTAAAGATGCCCCATTGTCTACAGAAGAAATTACAAACCTGAGATTAGATTCCAGTCTCATCTGCACCAACAAAGAAGCTATAGTTCAGTTTGATTATAGTACTCATCTTTTGCTGGGCAACAGGAGCAGATACCTATTTTCTTTTGTGGCTTGTGTTATCTACTTAAACTGGAAGCTGAACACAGTAATGTCTCCTCCTTCAATTGAATTCCTACTTATCCTCTAAATCTCTATTAAAGGACCAACTACCTGAAATGCTTTCCCTTGATGTCCATTCAGAATCCAGAGCTTATTTTTTGACATTCTACAGCCATTCAGCCCCCCCACTGCTTTATAGCAGCTGTTTTGTTCTGCTTCATATGAGAGTTCTTTGTTTATAGGTGAAATGTAGGCTATGATGGCCACATAAAGGCCCCATCTCACCCTTGTAGACTCCCCAGTTGCACACTGCAATCTGCTGAGGCATTTTTACTATTATCTGCTTCATGCCCACAGATAAAACAAAACAGCTCACAATCTTTTGTTGCCTTTCAAGCAGTGAGGTTCCTGGTATCTGGTGGTGTTTTTTTGTTTGTTTGTTTTTTGTTTTTTTTTTTTTTTGCTCTTTGAATTCCCCTTTAACATATACAAGTCAATTTACCTGACCCTTTCATCTTGTCTCCTTCACAAGGCCCTGTTTCCTGTCATTGCTTTGCTTCTCCACGCTGATATTTCCGATCAGAAATATTCCCACCTGAGACTGTTGATCCTCCAGTGTGCAGAAGCAAACTTTTCCAGATATGATAGCAACTTCACAGATATGAAATCATTGTTAACATACTATAGAACCTATTTTTAATTTTCTCATGGGATTTTTGCTGTTTTAGATTCAGAGCGGTCATTGACAAGAAACATACTAGTTTAAGGCAAGCTTGACTTTTTCTAGCACTTTGTTTTCTAAAAATCCAAAATTTAGACCCTTAGATATTCTTCAACCTTTAGAGCTGTCACAGGGAACAATCTCTTGGAGAGTTCAGACTTTATCTCATCTTGCATAGGTAATTGATATTTGAAGAAAACTAGTGTTCTTCATTTCCAGCTAAGGCGTGGGGAAAACTAAAGAAAGGTCATGATGACAAGTCCCATCCTAAAACAAGAGATCCAACTGGCCTTTTCATCTAACCCTCACAACTATCAGTTTTATTGCTGATCATAAAATTATCAAGCTCATCTTGCAATCTAGTTATAAAGTAGAACCTGTTGACCTCCTGTGATGATAACTTTACATCAAAATATTATACCATAACAGGGCGTTACTTGACCAGGTTTGGGAAAATGGTGGTAATGTTGAAGAAGTCTTATGAGAAGTTTCAGGGATGGAACACACTGGGTATGTTTGCTGATGAAGATAGCAAAGAGAAGAATCTTTGACAAAAATTTTATTTGTTTTGCAAGTCATAGATGCATTTGCTGTATGTTTGTTCAAAAGACACCTTGCTGCTCACTAGAAACACTACCAAACATGTCACATTAGGGACCCAAGATGATACTATTTCAAAAACTGTATTGAGCAATCATGAGAGGTCCTAAGTTTATCCTACAGATTAGGGATTAGCAACCTGATTTCCTATAAAGAAAAGATAAACACAGAGGCGTTTGACACACTGAGAAAGAAGTTTCAGATACTATCATTTCTCTACCTGCTCCCCGTGAATTCTATGGACATTTGGTAAAAGAATCAAACTCTTGGAAATAACATAGCTTGAGCTGGCATCATCAGTCTAGGTCAGCAGAAACCAGAGAGCTGGAATATATTCTAGAATTCTCTCCTTATCTATCTCTTTCACTCTGTGTCTCTGTGTCTCTCTGTCTCTCTCTGTCTCTCTGTTTCTCTCTCTCTCTTTCTCTCTGATTGGCTTAGTTCTCTCTCAAGATATTGTATTGTGCTTACCTCAGGCTTCCTTAAGGATTTCTTCAGACACCTTTGGTATAATGCATCATATTACCCTTATTTCTCAAGTCTGCTTTTCATGAATGCAATCAACTTTGACTATCCATTAAAAAAACAGAGAAGAGAGAGTATAGACATCTTCATGAGAGAAAAGGTGCTTGGATAAACCCGTGCAGGATTTGATGGCAAAAAAAAAAGGTGAGAGAGATGGAATCACCCAAAGAACTCTGTACCATATCTACCATCTGTCCATTTTACTCTTGTGTGTGTATGTGTGTGTGTGTGTTTCAGACTCTGACCTACTAAGAGAAACTACTTAACATGCTTTATAGAACTACAAGATTAACAGCATTTGCTTATGAGAAATAATGCTTAATATTGCAGTTTAATTTATAATAGGTTATCATTAACTATTCCTCAAATAAAATTTCATCATAGAACCTTTTCTACTGATGTGAGTACTACTAATATTAATATTAGTATTTATTAATGGCCTACTGAACTATGTCATTTATTTGATATATTTTCATAAATTACTATATAAATGTAACTATCCTTCTTCTATAAATAAATAAAATTAAAAGCAAGGAGGCCATTTAACTTTTTAGTTAGTGAACAAGTTTTGACTCCAAAGTACATGCTTTTAACATTAAGAGGAAGATAAAGACTGAGAGACAGAGTCTATCCTCATGTCATTAGGTATAATCAACTGTATCCTTGCCTAATGTTGTAGCAATAAGTTTTTTATGCAACTGTTTCTTGTGCTTCGCAAAACTCAACATGTTACAAGAATTAAATGTTTAATACACTCAACATAAAACAGTGTCCTCCTATGTTAATGATAACAGGTCAACATTTCCCATTAGAATTAAAATCTAGGTTCTAAATCTCAAAGAAACTTGTTACAAAGGTATTTATTGCAAATACAGCAGCAGCAGCATTGTCATACATTGTCATGGACACAAGAAGCATCTTATTCTTTCTTAGGCATGCCACATGTTAATAATAAGGAGTGTTTGTGAAATAGTCCAAAGATCTTTTAATCCCTTTCTCCAATGTTGTGTGAATGCTAATCTGAGAGGCTGTACTTAGAAAAACTGGTCAAGATTGCAGAGCACAATTTGCTAATGGTCTCTTCTCCAGCTATGAAACACTGTCCAACTTCTTTAGTATAGTGAATGGGAAGATCATGTTCCCATCATTTCAGAAAATTGGTAGTGTCACGCCCCAACAACTTGAGAAAATAACATTATTTCAGAGAACAAGAAAAAACCAGAAGAAATAGCAAACAAGAAACTATCCATGACCTCAACTGGAAATGGTAAATACTTGTCAGTTGAGGAAAACAGTGAACATAAAATCATTGTGATTTATTTAACTGCCCTTTAAGATCCCAGCTATTTAAACTAATAGTAATAAACGTTAACATTCTACTTGTTCTCATAAACGCCCAGTTTTTCTAGGATTGGGGGCATCTGTGTTGCCAGTGTGAGCTTTCTTTGAACGCATTTAGAAAACAAAAGTGCCATGGCTGAGACTTGTTTGATATCTACTACAAAGAAAGCAGTAGCAAAAAGAATGTATTATATAGACAATTTTTAATTATGCATAAGTGGAAAATGTTAAAGAATGTCCTATGCTCTTGAGTTCCTTATATATTTTGTAGATCAGACCTTTGTCTGTTGCAGGGTTGGTGAAGATATTTTCCCAGTCAGTAGGCTGCCTTTTTGTCTTAGTGACAGTGTCCTTTGCTTTGCAGAAGCTTCTCAGCTTCAGGAGGTCCCATTTATTCAATGTTGCCCTTAATGTCTGTGCTGCTGGGGCTATACGTAGGAAGCAGTCTCCTGTGCCCAAATGTTGTAGAGTACTTCCCACTTTCTCCTCTAACAGGTTCAGTGTGTTCAGATTGATATTGAGGTCTTTAATCCATTTGGACTTGAGTTTTGTGCATGGTGATGGATACGGATCTATTTTCATTCTTCTACAGGTTGACATCCAGTTATGCCAGCACCATTTGTTGAAGATGCTTTCTTTCTTCCATTGTGTGCTTTTAGCTCCTTTATCGAAAATCAGGTGTTCATAGGTTTGTGGGTTAAGATCCTGGTCTTCTATTCAATTCCATTGGTCGACTTCTCTGTTTTTATGCCAGTACCAGGCTGTTTTCAATACTGTAGCTCTGTAATAGAGTTTGAAGTCAGGGATGGTAATGCCTCCAGAAGTTCCTTTATTGTATAAGATTGTTTTGGCTATCCTGGGTTTCTTGTTCTTCCATATAAAGTTGATTATGGTCCTCTCAAGATCTGTGAAGAATTTTGATGGGATCTTTAAGGGGATTGCATTAAATCTATAGATTGCCTTTGGTAGAATTGCCATTTGGGGCATTGAACTGAACAGAGAATTCTCAACAGAAGAAGTTCAAATGGCCAAAAGACACTTAAGGGCATGCTCAACCTCCTTAGCTATCAGCAAAATGCAAATCAAAACAACATTGAGATACCATCTTACACCTGTCAGATTGACTAAAATCAAAAACACCAATGATAGCCTTTGCTGGAGAGGATGTAGAGGAAGGGGTACACTCATCCATTGCTGGTGGGAATGCAAACTTGTGCAACCGCTTTGGAAAGCAGTGTGGCGGTTTCTCAGGAAATTCGGGATCAACCTACCCCAGGACCCAGCAATCCCACTGTTGGGAATTTACTCAAGAGATGCCCAATCATATTACAAAAGCATTTGTTCAACTATGTTTATAGCAGCATTATTTGTAATAGGCAGAACCTGGAAACAACCTAGATGCCCTTCACTGGAAGAATGGATGAAGAAAATGTGGAGTATATACATATTAGAGTACTACTCGGCAGTAAAAAATAATGACATCTTGAATTTTGCATGCAAATGGATGGAAATAGAAAACACCATCCTGAGTGAGGTAACCCAGGCCCAAAAAGATGAACATGGGATGTACTCACTCATAATTGGTTTCTAGCCATAAATAAAGGACATCGAGCCTATAATTCGTGATCCTAGAGAAGCTAAATAAGAAGGTTAATCCAAAGGAAAACATATAGTTATCCTCATGGATATTGGAAGTAGACAAGATTGCCAGACAAAAAATGGGAACTTGGGGGTGGGGTGGGATGGGGGATGGGGAGAGAAAAGTGTGAAGGGGAGGATGGGGAGAGCTTGGGGGAATAGGATGTTTAGGATATAGGAAGGGTGGATATGGGAACAAGGAATTATATATCTTACTTAAGGGAGCCATTCTAGGGTTGGCAGAGACTTGACTCTAGAGGGGTTCCCAGGTGTCCAGGAAGACGCCCCCAGCTAGTTCCTTGGGCAGCTGAGGAGAGGGAGCCAGAAATGTCCAGATCCTATTGCCATATTCATGAATATCTTGCATATCACCATAGAACCTTCACCTGGCATTGCATGGAGAAAATGACAGAGCTCCACATTGGAGCACCGGACTATGCTCCCAAAAGGTCCTGATGAGGAGCAAAAGGAGGGAGATCATGAGCAAGGAAGTCAGGACTGTGAGGGGTGCGTTCACCCATTGAGACGGTGGGACAGAACTAACGGGAGACCACCAAGTCCAGTTGGAATGGGACTGATAGAACAGGCGACCAAACTGAACTCTCTGAATGTGGCTGACGGTGAAGGAGGACTGAGAAACCAAGGACAACGGTGTTGAGCACGAACTCTACAGCATGGACGGGCTCACTGTGAGCCTTGTCAGTTTGGTTGCTCACCTTCCTGGACTTAGGGGGATTTGGGAGGACCTTGGACTTAACATAATGAAGGGAACCCTGATGGCTCTTTGGCTTGGAGAGGGAGGGTGTGGGGGTATGGGTGGAAGGGAGGGGAGGGAAGGGGGAGGAGGAGGAGAGGAGATGGAAATCTTTAATAAAAAAATAAAAAATAAATAAAAACTGGCATTGCAGTAGCCCCTAAGACAAGAGTTAAAATATTCACCAGCTAATTCTGAAGTATGCAGTCAACCTTCTGTCTACAGATTCCATAAACTTAACCACCACCGGAAAAAAAAATTCAAAATAAAATTGTTTCCTTGTTAAGCAAAAAAAAAAAAAAAAAAAAAAAAGTTCTATGGTCTCAGTCTCAGTGCCCTATTGTTTTGTTATTGTTTGTTTGTTTTAATAAAAATGTGGTATGATATAGCCCAGGATAGCCTGAAAGTGGCTATAGAGCTGAGAATGGCCTTGAGTTCATGATCCTACTGCTTCTTCCTCCCAAAGGCTAGGATAACAGGCACATGAAGAGGGGAAAACATAATCAATCATGATATATTGTATGGAAAACATCTATTTTCTACTTTTTTTAAAAAAGTCAACCACACCCTCATTCCAAAGCACTTTCAAATCTTTATTTGTAATCTCTTAGAAATATCAAATACTAACAGCAGATTTTAAGGAGTTTCATTTTGTTATTTTAAATGACATATTATTAGGTAGGGTATAATAAAAAAAATGAAAGGCTGGCAATTGGTTTCTTTTTAATTCTACAAAATAATGTAAATTAATTACCATTTGTCTAGTAGGAAGATGTGAAATATTTTTTTCGAGGTCCTTGGAACAAGGTAACAGCATGATCTCAAAATTATTCTCTGATTTAAGATAAGGGTCATAATGTAATTCAATTACAATTTCACAAGAGAAAAATATTTTGTTTGGTAATATATATGATATGCATCTTTTCCAGCTATAATAATTCTCATATTAAACTCTTTCTTCTTTCTACAGAAATATTATGTTTTAAGGACTAAGCATAAAATAAAGTACACCAGTGCTCTGGGATCATGTTCTTTTGAAGGGGACATTTCAGGAGGTATCTTTCTGTAAAGCATTCACTTTTCCTAATTAACAGTGTGACTAGAGGAGAGCTTATAAAACTCCCTCCAGTCCAGTTCCCATTCTTATCTGCAGTGGTTTAGACAGATTTCAAACACAGACAATAAACTTTAACAGTGAGCCTGAAATAGCAGTTAAATGTCTTGGAGCAAATACTGTTTCTTCAAAAGAAGTCGACTTGTGAAGCTATGGGGAAACGTTACTACCACATTAGGATATTTAAGCACCTGAGTTGGAATTGACAGGTTCTCCCATTATCAGTTAAATACAGAGTGCATTGACTGTCGCTGGAAATGCACTGGGGGACCCTACCTATTTCCTGCCTAAGTACAAGGTTTCATGTGGCCCAAATCCAGACATCAAAGTTTGGTTGACTCATATCTGTTGGGTCTGCAGAGACTGTTTTTGACATCTATTTTCCAGCTAAGCTGATTTGGTTGTGAGTAAATTAATCATTGGTCTATCCTTCAAGTTTCAGTTTAACTCGGTATCCCCTCTTTCCTATTTTCCAAATCTGTCAACAGCTGGGATTATGGACATTCTATAGAATGTTTTTATCTAGAAACACTCTCAAAAGCAGCTGATGCTTTTAAAGGAGATCTCATCCACACAACTGTATAGAATATGAATGTCAGTAGAAATCAAAGATGGCTGAATGCATACCTCTTTGGCTTTGATCCATTATATAATAACATCAGTCCTCTTAAGTATGTATTGAGGCTTCAGCAGCAAGACAAAGCAGTGGTTGATTAGCTAACTGTAATTCTCTTACAGAATAGGTACCATTTTGTCTCCTCAATGTCAAACTGACTGATAATGAAAGCATTTTGAAGGTCTCTAGTCCTTCAGTCAGAATCCAGACACAACTGACCCTAGTAATTCAATGGGGAAAATATTTCTCAGGAGCAATGCATGGGAATGAGGCATGAGAAACTTTTGTGAGAAAAAATTCTAATTAAAGTATTTATTTTGAGATTACTGTAGTTTTCACATTCATTTGCTAATAAAATAATATATAACTAAATAAAAAGAAACTTTGTGTTGCCCCTATTCTGTTTCCCAATTTGAAGATATTTTTAAACCATGCCATTATCAATAAGCACCCATGAGTGGAGTCACAATCAAGCAACTCAGTCTCCAGATTCAGGAGAACTCCACATTTTCATATCTGTGGATATGAGTATGGGTTGTGTGAACCAGGTGATAGCTGACATTTTCAGGTACTGTGCAATTAACTGACAATTCCACACCTGGAACCTAATTCTGAAATAATAGTCCAGCAGGCTGAAGCGAATGTTCCTGGGAATTAGCACAGAACTTCTGATATTTCCTTTAAGATTCATTTCAAACTATGCATTAGATATTACATAGAATAGCTTGCCTATAAATACTTCAACACCAGTTGCATATAGGACTCTTCATCAAGATTATCAGGCAGGGAATTTATTTGGGAGAATTAGTGGAATAAATTTTGTGGAAGGGAAGACATATTGTAGGGAACAATTAAGTAAATCGATCTGCATAAAGTGCCAACAAAAGCTTCAGCCCATTCCATGTGGCCCTCCAGGGACACTTTGCATTATAATGTTGGCCCTTCACTGGATACAAGCTCTCTTCATTAGAAGGGTTTGAGACCATGGTCTGGGTACTTCTATCCAGATAAAGTCATTTGCATAAGAACCAAAAGCTAATAATTTTTATTTGATAGCATTTCCAGAAACAAGGAGAATAAATACTTTACCTTAAAAAAGAAACCAAACAAAACCACAAACAACAAAAGCCAGTAATATACAACAGCATCCACTGTTCCAATGTCAATCAACTCCTCGTGTTTCTCAGCAATCTATTCCTTCACACATGCTCTGACTGGGACCAGCCAGAGCTGGTGATGATGTCTCTTAATTGGGTCTGATGTCCAAGATGAATACCAGAAAAAGTAAAGCCGACACTGCTGTAGTCGACATTAGGGCTGAAGTTAATAATCATTATCTTCCTCCTGCTGTATCTACAGTTTCCTTTCCTTCTGAATGAGCATGTTTCTTCGTCTTGAGCCTGTGATAGTATTCTCCCTAGACATTGACTGCTATATATGTCCATTCATTGTTTTAAAAAGAGACAATAGATTCCCAGAGCCTTTCAGATAGATATCCTGAGAATCGAATGGTCTTCATTCTTCTCATTAAGCAGCAGCAGTAGCTTTATCTGCTTCTGATTATTACAATGAGCTATCTGCCAGTACAGTGATGTATTGTTCAAGCTGGATTCTAAGTGCCCAGATGACAACCATAGCTCCTATGCCACAGGACTCTTGCCGAATTCTTTGGTAAACCTTCACAGCCTAGGAAAACAAGACCTTTAAATCTGCCAAAGCTTAAATTTGAGAAAACAGAGAGCACAAATTTCCCAGAAGGCATAAGTCTGAATGATAATAAACATATAAGGACAAAAACTAAAAGTTGTACAAACAAGGCCAGCAATGCTTCATCCCCTTGATTCTTATACCAGGTATTTGGCCTGCTAGGGGCACAGAGTTCTACATATTTCCTTCACCATAATAGATGGCCTGGTGGCAGTATGCAAGACAAGCATTCACATTTTGTGCCCACCTATCTGTGTCCTTTGAAGCTCATTGTCATCTAAATGAGTACTCACTTCTTCTAAATCTCTGTGTATTCTCACCTTAGGGCATTTTTATTTCCCCCACAAAATGCCTGAGCAGGTGTAATGAACTCAGCATGTCTGAGTTATTTTCCTCACCATTGCCTCTTCGAAATCCTTTCTCTTCTCCTCTCACTTGAGTTGGAAAGAAGCATTGACAATTTTTTTTGAACTAATTAGTGTAAAACTGATATATTTATGCCTCTTCTAGCACAAAACTCCACATAGCCATAAATAAAAACAGTGAGATAAGTCCAAGTGCAAAAGTGAATTGCATGGAGTAGGTAAAGTAGTGCAGTAATGGATTAAATTAAGAATATGGCTGCACAGGGGATATTTAGGTTATTTTTTTTAAATGCAAGCTTAATTTGTATTTTCTGATATTGTTTATGTGTGTTAACAGTTTTTTAATCCAAATATCATAACAAATTACTGAAGGGACTTTTTATCTTAGTTAAAGATATACTAGCTAAGCAACGCTTTGTCAGTCTGGCCACCTGAAACCTTACAGTAAAATTGTTCATCTCTATCATTTCTATAATCTATAATCCAAAATATAATCAATACATTTGAACAATTTATAATTTTTATAGAAGTGTAGATCCTTGCTACCTTTGTTTATCCTACTGAGACTTACCACCAAGCATCTCTTCCAAGAGGCACCTCTCAGGCAGGGAAAAGACGACAATGCACAGCTACTTATCATGCAGCCTGGATTTACTGCAGGTTACTCCTGCTCTTAGCCCTGCCAAATGCTGACAACTTTACAGGCCGTACCTACACGGCTAGAGCAGGTTTTGTGTTATTCTTTAATAAATGACTCAAAGATTGGAAATTAAAATGTTTCAATATATAAGTGGTTTGGTTTTTGTGACCTATATACAACAGTGTATGAACACAACATAATTTAATGATCTGCACTAATTCAATATGATTATACTTATCATTACTACTTCTTTGTCTTGAGATGACATTTTGTAGTTTAACTTCCATAACTACTAGGGGATGATAACAGAGATGGATAGACATGTGGCTTTACTCAATCTCCAAATAAAATGAATCACAAAAATGCATAAGTACTGCCCTGAGCTTGACAGAAAAAGAAGTCACAAATTATGCACATTAATCTAAAATGTTTTCAGAATATTACCTAGCAAATTTGATTTCTACCTGAAACCCTTTTTTCCTGTTGATTATATTGGATAACTGATTGAAGAGACTGGAAAAGATATCAGAGCAAATGAAAAGATAGTACAATGGAGTCATAGCTCCTTACCATAAAAATGAAGAAGAAAAATGAGACATCAGAAAATTTTAACTATAAAAATATAAAGTCATGTCAAAAGAATAAAATTATAGCATATGTAATTCCTTTTAAAATACAAAAATGAAAAGTTATTACATTGTTGAGAATGGGAAAAACTATGATCTGCTGAAATTTTTTAACCAAATAGGTGAAGAAAGTTAATTATGTCTTGAAATAATAATAAGATAGGCAAAAATCTAGAGATAACTCTAAAATGTGTTTGCATCAGTAAGTAAAATGATAAAGAATATTATAGAGTTGGATGAAAACATGAAATGTATCGATAAAATTCTCCACATGATAACATCATAAAGCCTCCCCCAAATTATCAAATGTATCTGAGTTTATGCTCAAGTGATGTGCGATTTCCCTCTATATGTTGTGATTACTATTGGTTAATAAAGGACTGCTTTGTACCTCTAGCAGGGCAGAACAGAGCTAGGCAGAGAAAACTAAATGAATGCTGGGAGAAAGAAGGGCAGGGTCAGACAGAAGTTATGGAGCTGCTGCTGGAGACAGATGTGCTGAAACTTTGCTGGTAGGCCACAACCTCATGATACACAGATAAATGGAGATGGGTTAAATTGAGATGTAAGAGTTAGCAAATAAGAAGTTAGGGCTAATGGGCCAAGAAGTTATTTAAATAGTATAGTTTCTGAGTGATTATTTCAGGGCTGAGCAGCTGGGAGTAAAACAAGTGGCCTCTCCTCCAACACTCAAGAACTTTTGGGATCATTAATTTAATGTGTATAGTCATAGTTTTTAAAGAAACTGGTTATTTCATTCCATGTCAAAACTGAATTCTGAGTACTTCATTTTTTTGGTCATAAACTAATGGAAATACCCAGTTTTTATACAACATGGATAAATTTTAACATTAAGATAATACACGCTTAAATGTATATGTGCCATACCTTCTTTATCCATTCTTCTACTGAGGGGCACCAATATGGTATGTACTCACTCATAAGTGGATTCTAGCCATAAATAAAGGACATAGAGCCTATTATTCATGATCCTAGAGAAGCTAAATAAGAAGGTGAACCCAAAGAAAAACATATTGTTATCTTTCTGGATATTGGAAACTGACAAAATTGCCGGGCAGGGGTTGGGAGCACGGGAGTGGGGGTGAAATGGGGATAAGGGGAGATGGGGGAGAGAAGGGAGAAAGAGAGGATGGGGAGAGCTTGAGAGAATGGGATGGTTGGGATGGAGAAGGGGGGATATGGGAGCAGGGAAGTATATATCTTAATTAAGGGAGCCATTTTAGGGTTGGCAAGAGACTTGACTCTAGAGGGGTTCCCAGTTGTACAAGGAGATGTCCCCAGCTTGTTCCTTGGGCAGCAGAGAAAAGGGTGCCTGAACTGGCCTTATCCTATAGCCACACTGATGATTATCTTGCATATCACCATAGAACCTTCATCTGGTGATGGATGGAGATAGAGACAGAGACCCACAATGGAACACTGGACTGAGCTCCCAAGGTCCTAATGAGGAGCAGAAGGAGGGAGAACATGAGCAAGGAAGTCAGGACCGTGAGGGGTGCATTCACCCGCTGAGACGGTGGGACAGATCTTTTTTCTTTTTTTCATGTTTGATAGCTTTATTTTTCTTTAATTTTTTATTCTTTTTTTAATTAAAAATTTCCATCTCCTCCCCCCCTCCTCCCCCTTCCCTCCCCTCCCTTCCACTCATACCCCCCCCTCCCTCCCTCTCAAGGCCAGAGAGCCATCAGGGTTCCCTTCACTATGTAAAGTCCAAGGTCCTCCCAACTCCCCCCAGGTCCAGGAAGGTGATCAACCAAACTGACAAGGCTCTCATTTCCGCCTCCTCCTGAGGGAAGTCCAAGTTCCTGCCCCCCTCCATCCAGGTCTAGGAAGGTGAGCATCCAATCAGGTGGGATCTAATGGGAGATCACCAAGGCAAGTTGGACTGGGACTGATGGAGCATATAATCAAACCGGACTCTTTATATGTGAAGGTGGAGGCTGACTGAGAAGCCAAGGACAGTGGCACTGGGCTTTGATTCTCCTGCATGGAAGGGCTCTGTGTGAGCCTTGTCAGTTTGGATGCTCACCTTCATGGACCTGGGGGGACTTGGGAGAACCTTGGACTTCCCATAGTGTAGGGAACCCTGATTGCTCTTTGGCCTGGGGAGGGAGGGAGTGGGGGTGTGGGTGGAGGAGAGGGGAGGAAAGTGGGAGGAGGGGAGGAGATGGAAAATTTTAATTTCAAAAAAAGATAATACACTCTTAATTGCTAAGGTAGTTTTGAATGTTTTATGTGATTATATAAATAATTTTGTTAAAAGGAGAAGCTGTCTTCTGCATGCTAAGCATCAGAGAAGAACAGTGTTTTGGTCAGAGTGCCCTTTAATTTATATTCACATATTTGTCCTTACTTTGAAATAAATTGCTTTTGTAGCATGCAGACCTCTCCTTTTACATGGAAAAATTGGAAGAAAAGAGTTTGTGATCTTGATGCTCTACTCAGTTATTCAGAGAGGAGAGTTGACAATTTCCACAACTATTCAAAAACAAAATCACCATCCTTTTGTATCTCCACATTTAATTATTAAGTGTCAATCAAAACTGACAGTAGGACAACAAAGCCGCAGAATTATATAGAAGGATATACTTTAAAATGTCATTCTAAATTTATAAAATTGTATGATTTTCTGGTCCTCTTATGAAAATGTCAAAAAGTGCCAGCCATAATCTTTTCTATGAACAGTGAATACAGCAGATTCCCAACCTTAATCATTTGCCTTTATTCCCATTGACACAGATAAATCTTGAGGTTAGTTCCTATCATTTTAGTTTTTAAAGTAAGGATATTTATTTTATATATATCAGCCTTCTCTTATAGTTAAACAAAATTGTAGAAGTAGCAAATTAAACCATCGTCATATTAGTCCATTATTTAAGACAATTTATTGCATAATCTTATAATAATATAAAAGTTAATATAGAGATTAAAAGCCAGCCCACCTCTAAACTAAGGTCTCTATTTCCCACCCTCTAAAATTATTCCCATAGTCTGATTAAAATGAAGAAATTCATCATTAATCACTTTCAGATGATTCAGGCATATTTTGTGAAGTTCAAGTATACAGATATTTATTAATGTGCTTATACATAGGCACATGCATTAGTATATATTCACACACACACACACACACACACACACATATATATTACTTGGACTATATGCTATGTATGCTGTCTGTATACAAAGTAGAACAGAATATAAATTAATTTCTATGCCTCTCTTCACTTTATAAACCAACATATTGTTTTGTTATTTAATCATCACATTTCTCTTCAAACTGCTTAAGATTTTAGTATCTGTTAGTATCATGATTTATTTCATGAGAATGTCTTGAATTTGTCTGGTTCTGGTGTTGGAAATATGTTTCATGATGTTTGATTTATATCACTGATCATGTATATTTGTATGTTTCTGTGAGTACCTACATAGAACAAATTCTTACCTGGAAGGTGGTTTATATAAGCATTTTGTTGTTGTTGTTGTTATTTGGCTGATTTTTACAAATTCTTCTCTCATATATTACATCCTTACTGCAGTTTTCCCTCCCTCCCCCTCCCCTAGTTTTTTCCTTCCACCTTCCCTCTCACCCAGATCCACCCTGCTTCAGTCTTCACTCAGAGAATAGAAGGCCTCCCAAGGACATCAACAAAATGCAGCAGAATACCTACTATGAGACCAGGCCCATATTATCTACTAAGGCTGGACAAGGCAACCCAGGAGAAGGAAAAGGGCCCATAAGGGGGCAAAAGAGTCAGGCAATGGCAACTCCCCTCACCTTCTCCCACTGTTAGGAATCACACAAGAACACCTAGCTTCTCAATCATATTTAATGACCTAGTACAGACCCATGCAGGCTCCTGGATCTTTGCAAGCTCCAGAGTCCCTACCAGCAGATTTTATAGAGCCTGTTGTAGTGCCCCCATACCATCCCTCCCAGTCCATAACCCATTCACTCCTCCCAGTGGGTAAAAGCTGCCGTTAAAAGTCAAAAAATGTAGACTTTATTAATAGCCAATTGTTAAATTTTGTGTTTTATTTCATATGTACACATATTCACACGTAAAAGGAAAAGGACTTTTAGATGTTTTTATGTCTCTGTCTCTCTTTGCAACTCTGTTTCTGCCTCTCTGTCAAACACACACACACACACACACACACACACACACACACACACAAACACATGCAGGCTTTCAACATTTATAACAATTGCAATTATCCAAATGATCCCAATCACGTTAAATTTTCAGCATCTGCCTGCTTCCAAATAAAGTTGCAGCAATAATTCCTAAATGGTATTCATAAAGATTACTATCTCTTTAATAAAACATTTTCCAGCACTTTTATTATCAATGCCTGAATGATTTAGTGTCCTTGCTATTTATTCTCACATGTCTGTAGTGCTGTCTGAAGAACACACTTGTCACTTCCCCAAGATTAAGCAAAATGTATATAATAGATGGATCATTGTATAAAAAGAATATGTTGATGAAAATTTGAGCTTGATTCTTTGCCAAGTTCTAGAGTATAAGCTGAGAAATATGAGCTTTTATTTATTAGAATATTCAAAATAACCAAGAATTAATGTCCATCAAAGCAAATATCAGGCACTCACAACATATGCTACTTTGAAAATGAGTTGGAGGGATTCGCCTTATTTATAAAACCTCCAATGCCTTCACATTCGACTTACATGTGTGTGTAGAAAGTATATGCACACACATACACACACACATGAAAATCATTGCTTCATAGAAAATATTAATCCTGAAGCAAGTTTCAATGATACATGCTATTCATATTTTAAAAGGAAGAAAGTAGCCAAGCGGTGGTGATGCATACCTTTAATCCTAGAATTCAGGAGGCAGAGACAGGCAAAACTCTGAGTCCAAGGCCAGCCTGGTCTACATAATGAGTTCCAGAACAGTCTGGGCTATGCAGGGAGACCTTGTCACCAAAACGAAGAAAGGAAGAAACAAAGAAGAAAGAAAGGAAGGAAGGAAGGAAGGAAGGAAGGAAGAAAGGAAAAGAAAAAAGGTTAGAAGGAATTTGAGATATCATTGTGTGAGCCAAGAAAATAGATTATGTGAGGTACACTGATGAGAATCATTTTGAAGTAAACGAAGGAGTGATGTATATTCTTGTATAACTAATTGGATTCTAGTTTATAGGGTCTGGGAACATTCTAGTCAAAATTGACTTTATTATAAGTCTAAGGGAAAGCTGCTTTATCCCAGAAGTAGAGGTAAATTGTTGAAAGCTTCTTATTAAATGTAATACAAGGAGTTATTCATAAAAATACAATGAAAATTATATAAAAATATAGTTCATATATAAATATCCATGTAGATATGAGATAAAATGCTATAGAGATTTGCATCTGTATGGATATTACTCAAAAGGAGTAAAGAAAAATAAGCCATCTAAAAATGGAGAATTCACAGAGAGTCTACATTATGTATATTGTTGTATTAGCTTTAAACTTTTTACTGTGAATGAGCTAAGTACAAAGATACATTTCATTGTATGGGCTGCTAAGCTAAACCAACATGTATATTATAAAGGGATCATGACTTCCAGATTTGAGTCTAAGGATATGTTGCTTTAGAAAAGAGGTCTTCTCTGGTTTTCACAGAAAATAAGAACCCGTGGATTGCTTCCAGATTGATGTGGTTTGATGGAAAAAGATCCCCCAAAGATCGCTGTAAATACCCCCTAAAATTTCTATGCCCAACAATCACCAATATTCCCAAATATTGTTTATAAATGTTTCATTACATTTAAAGGAGGATATGCTATAGAAATTTGTATTTTTATGGATATTGCTCTATTGATACAAGTTTTAGGTAAATTTTGTTATATGTATATTTCTGTTCTTAAGGTATTGTGTTTGTGCAATTCATAAAATAAAAATGTAATGCATAATTTAAAAATATAGGCTAATAGATAATAATCTATAATAGTCAAGCTTGTAGTCATTTAAATTAGATTTTCTAGATTACAGAGATGTATTTCAGATGGATAATGATTCTTCAGATCTTTCAAAGACTACAGATTATGGCATTTAAAATGTTTTAAGAGCTTAGGATTTTCATGACAATGAGACACATCTGCTCATTCCTCTTGAAGAGGAAGATGGGTATCAAAGAGGCTCCTTATGAAGTTGGTTAGCCATTTGGCAAGAAACTGCTCTTTCCTGGACTGCTTGATGAATTGAACATGCAGGACTTGAAGAGAAATGACTGCTGAAGTTGCATAAAGGTGCAACAATCCTTTGCGGTTCCTGCTTCATGAAAGAGTCTGCCAGACATTCTACAGGACACAGAAGAAAGTGACTGACAACTGCCAATATAGGTGGACCTGTCTTTGATATTTCCTGCTTCATGGAAAAGTCTGCCGAATACTATGGGCCTGTAGGCTGAAGATGGATGCCCCAACAGTACAGAAGAACTTTGGGTGACTGTCCAGGTAGCAAGATGTCTCTGTCAATTCTAGAGTTTTAAAAGTTACTTATAATGAACTTATTGTTTACTTAGGTAATATTATATTCTTTGGGAGTCTTTGATGATCTTTAAAGAATTTATACTTATAGTTTTCCTTAGTTATTTAAAAAGATAAAGTAGATATAAATATTGTAACTGTAATTCTTGCTTGATACCTGTTTTGTATATGCAATTTTACTATGTTAAATTTAAAAACCTTTTTTATTTAAACAGAAAAGTGGAGGTGATTGTAAATCCCAGTCTCTGATGGAGGCCACACCCCTATGCCCCTTGCACCTTGACCCCTCTCCGAGGAGGGTCAAGGTATCCCACCAAAACTTAACCCCTCCCCAGGAAAGGTCAAGACCACTCCCCCAGGCTTTTTAAATTGCTCCCCAAAATATAAACACGAGGTTTTTCCTTTTTTCCCCCTAGTGGTCACATGAGGCTTTCTGGTTCCCCTGGGAGTCACCCGAGAGTGCAGTAGTACAATTAAACCTGGATATCTTTTAATTTGGTTTGTTTTTATTTGGCTTGATTGGGATTTTTGCGTAGGCAGAGAGCTCATGTTAGGAAATATTCCTGAAAATGATGTGGGATTCCCCTCTGTGTACTGTGAATATCATTGGTTAATAAAGGAACTGCTTTTGTCCTATAACAGACCTATAGGGGAACAGAGTTAGGTGGGGAAAACTAAAGTACATGCTGGGAGAAAGGAGGTGGAGCCAGGGAGAAGACATGGATCCTCCACCTGAGACAGACACTGGGAACTTTACCCAGTAAGCCACTGTCATGTGGTGATACACAAATTAATAGAGATGGGTTAGTTTAGGATATGAATTAGCCAAAATATGCTTAAGCTATTGGCCAAACAGTATTGCAAATAATACAGCTTCTGTGTGATTATTTCATGATTATTTAGTGACTGGGTGGCCAGGACCAACGAACAGCTCCCTTGCCCTACAACAAAATATGGATTATAAAATGGATATCAATACTAATTCCTAAAACATGCTTAGATATTATTGGATAACAGGCTTTGTGTTAACAGAACATGGATTGTTTCATTTTTAATATTTATACAGACCAATATCATAATTATCAACTCATCAGGGAAGAAAACGAAAGAGAAAAACATTCCAGATGAACAAAATTTTCCTTTAGACTACACCCTAGGTAGCCCACACCTGAGCTAAAATTTAATAACAGCCGTTAGTTAAAATCAGTGCAATTAAAATTCTGCTTATCCACTGTTCCAACCACTGATAAGAGGCATCTTATTAAATTATACACACCAGAGTAGACTATCTGTCTTAAAAGGCATTGCATAATTCAAACTTAAGTTCAGTGAAGGACAGGACATTATGACAGAGAAGAGGTAAGGTAGGAGGAAGAAATTATAAACACCAAGTAAGCTTAAAAGCCAAAGGATCGGCTAAGAATTTAGGAAGGTCTGTGATTGAATCACATCTTTACCTCCAACTAGCATGGCATATTATGGGAGTCTAGAAACATCTCTTCCTCTGCTTCTGTGATTTTGTCAGAAGTATTGATGGTGAGATCTTAAAGAGATACCTGTTCATCAAGATCTAGAAAAAACCTGCATGCCTATGATAGGTGAACAAAGAATGTGTGTACTTGTGCAAAGGAATGTTTTACAGCAATAAAAAAAGGAACATGTAACAACATGGATAGCTAAGACACTGGGCTAAGTGAAATAGGTCCAACCAGGATGGAAAAACAGCATCTTAAAAAGGTTTCAGTGGTAAAGATTCACTTTTTTAAGTTTGTATTAATAAATTAACAAGCAGAAATAGCTGTCTATGGTTAGGTGGCAGACAAGGACGTGGGAATAGAATATGTTAGGGTTTCCAGACAAAGACCAAGCTTGAAACTTGGAGCTGACTGATACCAGAGTTCAATAAATAAGTGAGTGTGTGGAAGGAAAAAGCTAGAGGGTATGGTGTGAGCTCAGGAAAGACAGCTGGAAACTGGCAACCAATAATGGGAAGAAAACAAGAGGCTTGAGCATCATTACACTTGAGTTTCAGAACAAAGCATACAGGGGCCAGCTGGGGTACAATGCAGATGTTGGCAATATCAAAGGAAAAGTAGATAAAATTAGGTCACATTGTCAGAGAGAAACAAGAGGTTGAGTTACCCTGATGCTTGATGCTAGGTTCTCACTCTCTCTCTCTCTCTCTCTCTCTCTCTCTCTCTCTCTCTCTCTCTCTCTCTCTCTCTCTCTCTCTCTTTTCCTCCTCTCCCTCCTTTTTTCTCCTTCCTACATTCCTTCCTTCCTTTCTTCAACTCTAGCCCAGGCTGACCTCAAACTCCTTGTGTAGCCAAGGACAACCATGAATTTCTGATCTTCCTCCTTTTGCATCCTGAGTACTTAGATTACAGACAAGAACCACTATGTTCAATTTATGCAGTCCTGAAGTTCAATCTCCGGACTTGCGTATTGTAGGAAGTACTTGCCAACTGAATTACATTCCCAGCACTAAGCACTTACCTTTAAGATTTTCTGAATTCACCAGGCCCAGAGTAGCACTAGAGCACAGAGTGGGCTAGACAGGTGAGTACCAAGAGCTCCCCTAGGTCAGATTCATAGAGGGAGGAAAGGAAGAAAAGAAGGCATGGGAAAGTCATTATTTCAGGGGTTCTAGGAAGAACAGTTTGGGGGATTCCCAGAGATTATGACAGAACTTGGGCTATGTTTATTTCACGTATATGGGTGTTTGGCTTGTAGCTATGTGTGCCATGTGTATACCTAGTACCCACAGAGGCCAAAAGATTGAGTCAGATCCCTTGGGACTGGATTTACCAGTGGTTATGAGCTACAACATGGGTATTGCGAATTGAACATGAGTCCTTTACAAGTACAACAAGTGGTCTTGACTACCAAGTCATCTATTTATACAGAACTTCAATTAAAGTTAATCTGATTTTTACAAAAATATCAGAGTGCCAGTTGCAAAAACTGATGTTAATAAATTACGAAAATGAGTTTTCAGTGACAAATAGTACTACCTTCTGGCTATAATAGAAATAAAGGGGAATGAGTTAGTGTTGAAAGATCAAGTGCACAAAGTCATCTAACCCACACCTACTCTGAAAGCCAGCATGTTTAAGAACAACAGGCTTTTCAGTACAGTTCTTGCATTGCATGTACTTTCCTTCCCAACATTTGCTTTGTCCCTTTTGCACATTGTGTGGCCATGCTAACAATATCCATTTATCCTATATTGTCTGAATGGAAATTCAGAATGAAAACGATTTGTAGATATCTCAGAATTGACTCATTTTGGCAGATTGCTCTCTTGGTGATAGTTTGGTTTTATCTGAATAATGTTCCCCCAACATGTGTTCAGCAAAAATGATACAAACCAGCTTTGCAAATTGATCCCTTAAGGAAAATTTGCCATTGTCCTTACCTGTGTTTCCCTGAGGCATCTTCACATCTGATCATTCTTCTTTGGTTTCTTTTAGAACAAACAAAATGTAGCACAAAAAGCCGGCCCAGAGTAAATTCTCAGAGTCTCATTCCAAATAGGCTCCCATGGAAATGTAATAATAAGGAATTCATCTGATTTTTGTCATCTCACCTATTTTCTTCAGGGATAGACTTACCAAAAAGTTTCAAACAAGTAAGACTCAATTATAGCTATAAATATCTAAACTCAGAGATGCATGAAGACCATTATAGCTGGAATAACATTTCCCTACATTAATATCTTGTTCTGCGGCAGGCATGCAGAGTTTTTCACGACAAACATCTCTTGTTTAATGACCAATGCAGCTTTCAACTAAACCCCCCATACATCCCATGACTAATTTATATGAGATTTATTTTGAGTGATCAAATAAACATAATTGTGACAACAACATTCAGGTGAACACCTTAGTAGAGTATAAGAGAAATTGATGTCACTTTGTTTATGACTGAGCATGGCTCTGTATTTCACCACATGGTCAAAGCCTTCACGGTGATCTTTCCTGGCCTGGCAGTGGTTACTTTCCTGATTTTAAATGTAATGCTAATGACCAATTTGTTCCTTTGCTCTTCTTCAAAAGGGCAGGTTCATGCTATGTTCAGACATTAGTACTATATAGAACTCTTTCTATAAAAAGATTTTTTTATAAGTTCACAAGCAAGTTCATAGAAAGGAAGCTCAGATGAATTTCCTTCAGATAAGATGTTTTAGACTGGCCATAGGCATCCCTAGGATGGGGCCATGAAGAGGGAGAGATTTGCCTCATGGGTTTTCAAGTCCCAGAAATAAAGGGAATTTCTTGCTCTTCTAGGTTTCTAAGGCAGGAGGAAGATTTCAAGCTGTATTATCTAGGCTACTTTCCACTAGCTAGGAAGGCACTGATAAGGACCAGAAATTCAAGGCCACACTGAAACTCTTCAAGTGTTTTCTAGAAGACAAAGTCCAAATCTGAAAATTCCATAATAAATACAATAAATATTCTACTTAATTCTACATAATTCTACATAATTTTTATGATTTATTTCTATCAAAATAGAAAGTTTATATAGTATATTACCTGACTTTTTCTGGGGAAATGCAAGCAAGCATTCAAGTAGGGCAACAGGAGAAAGACACAATCCCATGTAAGTCCAGCCGAAGGAACCAGTGAATTCATTGGTCACTTACCGAAGCAAAGGTTACTTAAAGACACTCCATCACAGAAAAGAACATCAAGCATTGTTGATAACTCATAAAAGCCAAATTCGTATGTGATTTGCAGGCAGCTGATCTGATCTGGGACTCTTCCTCTCCACAGAGACTGTCTACTGTTTTCAAGGCCTTGGGAAGAGGCTTTTCACTCTTGCCTGACTTATGCTCACTTCATTCGTTTCCTAAGCCTTCCAAGTTTTGTGGATTCCTCAACTTTCAATAGACCTGTAACATGGAGGGCCTGCTTGTTAGGGTTTCTGTCCTGCTTGATACCCCACAGCTGATAAGCCCCAAAGAAAATCACATAGAGATCTCCATAAATTATAAAACTGATTGGTCCATTAGCTCAGGCTTCTTGTTAACTCTTGTAGCTTGTATTAACCCATTGTTCTTATCTATGTTAGCCACATGGCTCAGTACCTTTCTCAGGCAGGTAGATTTTATCTTGCTTCTTCTGTGGTTTGGGCAGGACTGGGAGAAATTGGCTTCCTCCTTGTAGTAAGAGCTGTGGGCTGCGTTCCCGCCCAGCTCCCAGCCGCCTGGCTAGCATATGCCCCGAAATAACAACAAACAAACTGTATTCATTTAAACACTGCTTGGCCCATTAGTTTCAGCCTCTTATTAGCTAATTCTCACATCTTGCTTAAGCCATTTCTAATAATCTGTGTAGCACCATAAGGTGGTCCTTTACCGGGAAAGCTTCAGCATGTCTGACTTGGTGGCTGGCTTCATGGCGACTGTCTCAGAGAGGAAAGGCATGATGTCAGACTAACTTCCCTTTTTTCCAGCATTCTGTTCTGTCTACTCCACCTATCTAAATCCTGCCCTATCAAAAGCCAAGGCAGTTTCTTTATTAACCAATGAGAGTCCTCCATTACCTCCTTCCTAGCATTCTTCTGTTCTCATCGCCCCACCTCTACTTCCTGTCTGGTTGACCACCTATACTTCCTGCCTGGCCAATCAGTGCTTATTTAAAACATGATTGACAGAATAGAGACAATTCTCCTGCACCACAGACCTTACCTTACCCCACTCTCCCTCACCTTACCTCTACTCTCTGTGAAAGACTATTTTAGTCTTTAGCAAAGAGCAACATGACAGGCATGGCTAATGTATTCTTCTATTTTTTCGTTAATTTTTTCAATGACATATTTTTAGCATTTTCCCTTCTTCCCTCTCCCAGATCCTCGTCCCCACTTCCCTATCCATCCAACTTTATATTCTCTCTCTGTCCCTCTCTCTTTCCCTCTTTCTCTCAAAAAAGAAAGAAACCACAAACAAAATAGCAAGAAAAATAGCAGGCAAAAAAAAAATAAAAGAAAAAAAGGAAAATAAAACAAAATGCCTGCAAAATTCCCATTGAGTTCATTTTATGTTGACCAGCTACTCCTGTGCATGGGGCCAGCCATAGAGTATGGTTGATATACTAACTGAGACTCCACTGAAAACAAATGATTGTCCCTTTGCCAGCAGGTATTGATTGAAGATAGTCTTTTGATTATGGGGTGGGTTACAATGTCCATCCACTTCCATCTCTCAGGGCTGAGATCCTGTCTGACTTAAACCTGTGCAGGTCTTGAGTGTGCTGCCATAGTTTCTTTGAATTTGTATGTATATCATAGTTGTTAGGCCTACATGATGCTGTTTCTACAAATGTCTTCTTAAAATTGCAGAGTCCCAGATAAATGTATGCTCCTGACAAGCCACAATGCTTGATTTGGTCATATTGAATGCCAACTTCTAAGTGAGTGCCTGGATAGTTGGGATTGCTTTAATATTTAGGAATTGAGAGAATTGATGAATGAAAATATTTCACATTCTTCAATTAAATTATTTTCTTATATTTTCAAACTTTACTGTCAAGAATCAGTGACTTCTCTGAGTGACCAATTCTTCATCAGAGAAACATTAATGAAAGCAGCTTAGTCTAGGCATAGTTTTGCTGAATGTTTATGACAATGAATAATTTAGTACTACTACATTGCTTCTTGAAGTTTGATGAGTGCTACTTTATAAAACTCCAAACAGGATAAAGTAGATTACCTTTCAAGTCATTTCCTATTATATTATGTTTAATAAATCAGATGCCAAAGAATATGTATCTAAAATGAGAACAAACACAATTATCTAATATTTATTAATGTAGTCTTTGAAACTTTCATCAAGATTCCTCAGTATCTTTGCACTAATAAATTCTTATAAATATTTGTGGAGGCAAAGATGCTTTTTAAGGTATCTTCCTCCCAGCCTCTTTATAAATGCCCTGAACTTGAACTGAAGTTGAGAGTTAGAGAAATCTCTGGTAACTTCACACCTCTTTCTACTGACTGGGACTTTTGACAAACTGGCATCAGTGCTCTACTTCTGCCATTTTCTATTATTTTTCTTTCTTTTTCTCTGAAAGTTCAATATCTTTAATTCCTTTAATTTTTAATATTATATTAAGGTATTTATGTAAATAAAACAAATTCTACAATAGTCAAGGAATTTCAAGTATGCTTTTGTTCAATAGGTAACTGACCCTTCTATAGATTATATTTCATTTATTTGAATGTATAAAATAGAATGAATATGTTATAATATAATAATTCATAGTATGATTATTCAATTCTTAAAAAGAAATAGTTTTTATTGGAATATGTTGTATTTTTATTGAAAATAGCTTATTCTCTCATACAAGGAATCCTAACCACAAGTTCCTTTGTTGAAGTCCAAATTGTGTTGTCCTCTAATAAAGGCAAAATAAATGGGATTTGTTATCCTCCAAACATGAATTAATAAACAAGTTAATGGTCCTGACTTTTTCCAGGAACAATGGTATGTAGAAGGAGCAGTGGGGCTGCATCCCACCACCTGCCCAGCTTTACACCCGGAATTAATTACACAGAAACTGTATTCATTTAAACACTGCTTGGCCCATTAGTTTCAGCCTCTTGTTGGCTAACTTCTCACATCTTGACTAACCCATATTTAGTAATCTGTGTAGCACCACGAGGTGGTTGCTTACCAGGAGAGATCTTAACCTGCATCCAGCTCAGAGAGGAGAGGCATGGCAACTGACTATGGCAACTGCCTGAAGCGTCTGCCTGACTCTGCTTTCTTTCTCCCTCAATTCTGTTTTGTCTATTCCGCCTACCTATGTTTTGACCTATCAGGCCAAGCAGTTTTCTTTATTCATTAACCAATGAAACAACAGATATACAAATGACCCTCCTCCATCAATGGTAGGTTCTCCAGTGGAGCATTTATCAATGACTAAGTTGTTATAAATCTTCACCACCTCTGAGACTATTATGTGATCAGTGTAATGAAGAATGTGAACATCTAATTTTAATTAATTTAACATAAACTTAGGAAAGTTAACATGCACTTGAGAGTACCATGCTGGGCAAGATATTTCTGCAAATGAAGACAGACTATTTTTCTGCCAGAATGATCATCATTTAATGAGCAATTTAAAAAGCAGGAAATGTATAAGCAAGTATGCGGAAAGTCCATATTCTAACTGGTATTATTTGTATCTCACGAGTAGTGGAAAATAACAGGATACTAGTAAAAGCACAGGGAGAAATGCCTTCCTTCCACTATGCCTAACAACTTTTACCTGTAGTGTGCATGCATCTGTTGTCAGAAATGCACTAAGATGGACAGAAGTTACACTCAAGGAAGTCTTCTCATGTACCCCTTGATAAAATAATCTGCTGCATCTTACCATCTGAGTGGCATGAACAGAAATAAGGATGCTAATTTGAAGTCAGCATAAAGAGGTAAGGAAGTCATTTATAATATTTATAACATTAACAATGAAATATTGGCCTTTTCTGCCACTGAAACTGTTCAAGAAAAGATCAAAAAGCAAGTATGGGGAGTTCTTTAAACAAGCTACACAGTGGGGACTAATAGGTATAAATTTAGCAAATCATTGGCCTTTGCCTACTTGCATCTGAATTGCACCATATATAAAATGGTAATAGCAGCCATATCAAAAGGGAGGGTCTGGATATCTCGGAGCTAAGATCTGTTACTATTTTTCTTCTTTAGTATTAATCAATCCAGGAAAGTTGTATTATTTTTCAATTTGTGTTAATGATTTTCATCATACATATGACTAAATGAAATATACAAGTTTCACTAAAAACAAAAATCTAAGCTAAACTTGAGAAAGTATGACATCATAATCCAAGTATGACATAAAAGAAAACAAGGAATCATATATGCGAATATTCATTAATATCTAAGAAATAAAGAGGTAGAACCAGAGATGGGACTCAGCAAGTAAAGGCACTTGCCATAAGAAAGCCTGAAACCTGAGTTCAATATCCAAAAATGTCATAAAGGTAGAAGGAGAGAAGAGACATCATAGATATTCCCTCTGACCCACACAGATACACATACCTCAACCCCACAAAGTAATAACTTAAAAAAGAAATAGGAAACACAAATAGTTTTTCCCCACTGTGATTTCTGTTTCCCTTTGCTTCCCCTTGCTGTAGTTTTATTATTGACTTTCCTCCTAGGGCATGTGTGTGTGTGTGTGTGTGTGTGTGTGTGTGTGTGTTCCTTTTCTTCCCTAGGGTAGTAGTACCAAATACAGATTTAACTTTGTGTTATACAGTGCTGGGAAGTCAAAACTCAATTTTCATCAGCTTATAAGCAACTTTATAGACCACAACCTGAGATAAAATGAGAAAATAACATGGTGATGCTTAAGAATTATTTGTTCAAATGTAGAATGGTACTTGAAGCTGTTTTCATATTTAGATACTAGTAAATGTCACAATTTGTCTTTCTGTCCTAATTTTCTTTGAATTCATGGTTGAAAAGCCTCAATTACCCAATGAAATCATTTGGAAATTATTTATTGAAAAGAATAAATTTCGACAAACACTGTAGTCTTCCTTTTTATATTGTCAGAGGAAATCTTTTCCACCAAGCTTTAATATACATCAGTGAATAGCCTTGGGGACAGTTCTTTGCCCTTTGGGCAATTTTTCATAGCAGAGGGCATTGCTGTTTGAATTTAAAAGATGTTGTGCTTGAGGCCACCAATAATAAGCAAGTCTTAAAAGACATTCATTACCTTTTTTATCAGCTGATTATAATCATAAGCACTCGAGGCTAGTTCTCACAACCTTTCTGTAAATTATAAATAGCATATTTAAGTTCCTCTTTGTTAAACAAACAATATTTTTGCTGTGGATGAAGAGAAGTGAATAGAGTTAAGTAACATGGTCTGTTTATCAAAGGCTCTGACACTAGAAGGAAGTGAAATGCTTGGAAAATAGGAACTGGCATGACAACACATTATTCAAAAGAAAAAAAAAACATTGTGTACATTGGCAATGTATTTCCTAATACAGAATTAACCAATTACTCGTCTGTCAAAATAAAGTTTCCACCTGGATTCCCAAGTACATATCCCTGAAATCTCTTTTCTCTCTTTTCTACAGGATTCCCCATGCTTACTTTGACTGTAGGTCTCTGTGCCTGTTTCCATAAGTTGCCAGATGAAGCCTCTCTGATGACTGTTAGGTTAGGCACCAATATGGGGTTCAGAGTGTTGGCCTGGTGTCTGATGAAGCAGGAGACTTCCACCAGAGGGCAGGTATTGGTTTTTACTCTTCATTTTTCTTGACCAGTGACACAGTTTCTGATTTTGATAGTATATATATATGAGACAAGGTTTCTCTGTAGTTTTTGGAACCTGTGCTGGAACTAGCTCTTGTAGACCAGGCTGGCCTCGAACTCTCAGAGATCTGCCTGCCTCTGCCTCCCAAGTGCTGGGATTAAAGGCGTGTGCCACCACTGCCCAACTAATTTTGATAGAATTTTTAAAAAGCTTTTATAAACTTTACATTGAGACAATAATGCTGCATATATTTTAGACTGATATAAAATTGTTCAAGTATTACCCTGCATAAAAACTTCTCCTTTCTTATGTGTTTTTAAAAGTATATACTATCCATCTTCTAGTAGAATATTATTCCTATATTTTACTGAAAAAGTACAACAAATATGGTTTATAAAATTTGTGATATTTCAAATTTTCAGAAGTCTAAAACTTTAGTACAGTTCCATACAAAAACACACACACACACAGGCACACATACACACACACACACTTCCATTTTTTAGACTATGGGATTATATTTTTTAATTTAGAAATGGTTTTATTTATGTACAAATTAATAGGCATCATTATTTCCATTCTGTTTTCCAAAAGCAAAGACTTTTTGTTTGGCTGGTTTTTTTTTTTTGGGTTTTTTTTTTGAGTTTTTTTGTGACTATTTGTTTATTTATTTATTAAAAATTTCCACCTCCTCCCATCCTCCCATTTCCCTCCTACTACCCCCACTGCCCCTCTCCCTCCCTCTCCAGTCCTAAGAGAAGTCAGGGTGCCATGCCCTGTGGGAAGTCCAAAACCCTCCCCCCTCCATCCAGGTCTAAGAATGTGTGTATCCAAACAGACTAGGCTCCCAATAAGCCAGTACATGCAGTAGAATCAAAATCCGGTGTCATTATTATTAGTTTCTCAGTCAGCCCCCATTGTCAGCCATGTTCAGAGAATCCGGTTTGATCACATGCTCATTCAGTCCCAGTCCAGCTGGCCTTGGTGAGCTCCCATTAATTAGATCAGTCACACTGTCTGCATGGGTGGATGCAACCCTCGTGGTCCTGACTTTCTTGCTCATGTTCTCCCTCTTTCTGCTCTTCATCTGGGCCTTGGGAGCTCAGTCCTGTGCTCCAGTGTAGGCCTGTGTCTCTTATTTTCATCCATTGCCAGATGAAAGGTAAGGCTCACAGTGAGCCCGTCCATGCTGTAAAGTCCAAGCCCATCGCCATTGTCCTTGGTTTCTCAGTCCTCCTCCACCGTCAGCCACATTCAGAGAGTCCGGTTTGGTCGCCAGTTCCATCAGTCCCATTACAACTGGACTTGATGGTCTCCCGTTAGTTCTGTCCCACCGTCTCAATGGGTGAACGCACCCCTCAAGGTCCTGACTTCCTTGCTCATGATCTCCCTCCTTTTGCTCCTCATCAGAACCTTGGGAGCTCAGTCCAGTGCTCCAATGTGGGGCTCTGTCATTTTCTCCATCCAACGCCAGGTGAAGATTCTATCATGATATGCAAGATATTCATGAGTATGGCAATAGGACCTGGCCATTTCTGGCTCCCTCTCTTCAGCTGCCCAAGGAACTATCTGGGGGCGTCTTCCTGGACACCTGGGAACCCCTCTAGAGTCAAGTCTCTGCCAACCCTAGAATGGCTCCCTTAATTAAGATATATAATTCCTTGTTCCCATATCCACCCTTCCTATATCCCAACCATCCTATTCCCCAAAGCTCTACCCATCCTCTACTTCACACTTTTCTCTCCCCATCCCCCATCCCCCTATCCCCCCACCCCCAAGTTCCCATTTTTTGTCCAGCAATCTTGTCTACTTCCAATATCCACGAGGATAACTATATGTTTTTCTTTCTTTCTTTCTTTCTTTCTTTCTTTCTTTCTTTCTTTTTTTTTTTTTTTTTGTTTGTTTGTTTTTCGAGACAGGGTTTCTCTGTGGCTTTGGAGCCTGTCCTGGAACTAGCTCTTGTAGACCAGGCTGGTCTCGAACTCACAGAGATCCTCCTGCCTCTGCCTCCCAAGTGCTGGGATTAAAGATTAAAGGCGTGCGCCACCACCGCCCAGCCTATATGTTTTTCTTTGGATTAACCTTCTTATTTAGCTTCTCTAGGATCACGAATTATAGGCTCGATGTCATTTATTTATGGCTAGAAACCAATTATGAGTGAGTACATCCCATGTTCATCTTTTTGGGCCTGTGTTACCTCACTCAGGATGGTGTTTTCTATTTCTATCCATTTGCATGCAAAATTCAAGATGTCATTATTTTTTACTGCCGAGTAGTACTCTAATATGTATATACTCCACATTTTCTTCATCCATTCTTCCAGTGAAGGGCATCTAGGTTGTTTCCAGGTTCTGCCTATTACAAATAATGCTGCTATAAACATAGTTGAACAAATGCTTTTGTAATATGATTGGGCATCTCTTGAGTAAATTCCCAACAGTGGGATTGATTTCCTGAGAAACCGCCACACTGCTTTCCAAAGCGGTTGCACAAGTTTGCATTCCCACCATCAATGGATGAGTGTACCCCTTCCTCCACATCCTCTCCAGCAAAGGCTATCATTGGTGTTTTTGATTTTAGTCAATCTGACAGGTGTAAGATGGTATCTCAATGTTGCTTTGATTTGCATTTTGCTGATAGCTAAGGAGGTTGAGCATGCCCTTAAGTGTCTTTTGGCCATTTGAACTTCTTCTGTTGAGAATTCTCTGTTCAGTTCAATGCCCCAAATGGCAATTCTACCAAAGGCAATCTATAGATTTAATGCAATCCCCTTAAAGATCCCATCAAATTCTTCACAGATCTTGAGAGGACCATAATCAACTTTATATGGAAGAACAAGAAACCCAGGATAGCCAAAACAATCTTATACAATAAAGGAACTTCTGGAGGCATTACCATCCCTGACTTCAAACTCTATTACAGAGCTACAGTATTGAAAACAGCCTGGTACTGGCATAAAAACAGAGAAGTCGACCAATGGAATCGAATAGAAGACCAGGATCTTAACCCACAAACCTATGAACACCTGATTTTCGATAAAGGAGCTAAAAGCACACAATGGAAGAAAGAAAGCATCTTCAACAAACGGTGCTGGCATAACTGGATGTCAACCTGTAGAAGAATGAAAATAGATCCGTATCCATCACCATGCACAAAACTCAAGTCCTAATGGATTAAAGACCTCAATATCAATCTGAACACACTGAACCTGTTAGAGGAGAAAGTGGGAAGTACTCTACAACATTTGGGCACAGGAGACTGCTTCCTACGTATAGCCCCAGCAGCACAGACATTAAGGGCAACATTGAATAAATGGGACCTCCTGAAGCTGAGAAGCTTCTGCAAAGCAAAGGACACTGTCACTAAGACAAAAAGGCAGCCTACTGACTGGGAAAATATCTTCACCAACCCTGCAACAGACAAAGGTCTGATCTACAAAATATATAAGGAACTCAAGAGCATAGGACATTCTTTAACATTTTCCACTTATGCATAATTAAAAATTGTCTATATAATACATTCTTTTTGCTACTGCTTTCTTTGTAGTAGATATCAAACAAGTCTCAGCCATGGCACTTTTGTTTTCTAAATGCGTTCAAAGAAAGCTCACACTGGCAACACAGATGCCCCCAATCCTGGAAAAACTGGACGTTTATGAGAACAAGTAACCAATCAATAATTTAGGGACCGGCAGTCGCCACTGTTTTCCAGTGTGCACAGGGCTGGCTGCAGGCGGCACCATTAGGAAATGCCCTCCATGTTCATATCCTCCTGTAACTACTGTACCATTTTTTTTTTCTCCAGCTGCTTACCTTTGCCTGCAAGAGAAGCCCAGATAAGATGGATGTTCTGTTTGACTTCTTTGATATCCTGAACCTTCTGCAGCTCTTTGTTTTTCTTCAGCCTGTTCATTATAAACGTAGCCTGCCGTTTCTGTTTGATCTCTTCAACCCTCTTCATGGCATCAACAGTTTTATTCCATAGCTCTCGCTGGTATTTCACAGGTTCGTTTCTACGTTTTTCAAATTCAAATGAGTTGTCCACCGTGAGCTCCTTGCCAGCTGCCTTCCGGAAGGCTTTAGTCCACCTGACCTTGCGTGGATTCCCCTTCTTTTTGAAGTTTCTATGACACTTGGATTTGCAAAATCGGAACACCTTGCAGTCCTTGCGGACGAACATCATGCCGTTCCCAGGGTAGATCGGCCCGGAACAGAAATAACATTTCTCGATCCTCATGTTGACTCCGCGTGGGCCACCGACTACGGGATATTTTGCACATCAAATATGTATTTGTTTATTTTCTTACCTCTGAATGGTTATTATTTCTGTGTCAATTTTTTCCCATAAACATGGGTATACTTCATCCATGACAACCCAAAATCAGCCAGTTACTTCATGTCCACAACCAGTTATTTTCACATAAATATGCGAATCCATACCAGAAATAGTGAAATATGCCTTTAATCCCAGCACTAGGGCGGCAAAGCCAGTTAGACTTCTGTGAGTTCGAGACCAGTCTGATCTACAAAAGTGAGTTCTAGGACAGTCAGGGCTGTTACACAGAGGAACTCTGTCTCAACAAACCAGAAAATGTGTGTGTGTGTGTGTGTGTGTGTGTGTGTGTGTGTGTGTGTGTGTGTGTGTGTGAGAGAGAGAGAGAGAGAGAGAGAGACAGACAGAGACAGAGACAGAGAGAAACAACGACACACAGAGAGAGACAGAGACAAAGAGAATTCAGTGGGCCCTGCAGCAGATCAGACCATTCTCAATACCTGAAAAGTGAAGTGACCCCAAACCCCTTTTCAGAAGGCACTTCAGAGCAAGCGGCTTAAAATTCTTCACTACTTACTTGTCAGATTTATTAAGATGACACAATTAATTGACTAATATATTCTGCGAGTAAGTCATAATAGTGATATTAAATATTAAATTAATTTTCCCCCTTTTTCCTGAAAATTGATTCACATTGTGGTAGGATTTGGAGCAGGGACCTTGAAGGGATGAGTAAGTCTTTTGAGGGATTGATACCTTTCTTTTGAGTGAGTTCTTGCAGTCACAGGACTGGATCAGTTATTATAAGAGTTGGTAATTGTGGAGCCACGACACTCCCTGTATAATCTCTTTCATGTATTCACCCCTTGCCTTCTTTCTACTGTGTAACTTTATAGTACAGCAGAAAGACGTCACCAGGAGTCTGGAAGATGACAGCCCTCATGCTCTGAAAACTTCTCAAAGGCCAGACCTGTACATTCATCTCTTTATAAATCTTCAGGATCTAATATTCTGTTTTAGCAATAGAAAGTGGACCAAGGCAAAACTGTACCCAATTTGCACATATCTTAGTTTTATTTTCACTTAGACATTAAAAATAAGTAGATATTGATACTATGTTTGGTTTCTCACTATGCAATAGCAATGTGAACCTACTTCATGGATTTAATGAAATGTCAACTCTGCAGTTGCCAGACTCTACACCAAAGACTATAATTAGAAAGATTAAAAACTCTACACAGAAGGGGAGAATGATCTGAACCAAGAAATGGAAAAATACTAGACGTGAAGAATGTAATTATACATGCCAACTTTGGTCTTTAAGAAAGACCCAAATAAGTAATTTTATTACATAATTTCAGCATTTGAATTATTAAAAATTAAAAAAATTAACAAAGATAAAGAACACTTTCTTTATAGTTCTGTTCTTTGTGGTTCTGCAAATATATTATACCTTATATTTATATATTTATATATTTACCTTATATTTATATTTTCTAGGCGTGCATTAACATGAGAAATAGAGAAAGGAGAAGAAGGGCAACAAAATATAAGATTGGCAAATAGAAAGAATGTTCTTGATTTCTCTCTCTCTCTTTCTCTCTCTCTCTCTGCTACTCACCCCTCCACAAACACCTATCAGAACTTAATGCTGATGGCCACTTAGGACTATTCAAATATTTATCTCTGCTGGACCTTTGGAGGAGATGAAAGTTTCAAGAGTAGATGAGCTCTTCAGAACTTTCATAATTATAGTTTGCACAAACATCTTGGCAAACAATAGCTGAGGAGCTATATCCATGTCTTTTATTTATATACTGACTATGATAGCTTTATTTCAATAGCAGGATTGACTATGCATGACTGAGTCCTCAATTCACAAAGCCTAAAATATTTGCTCTACAAATATCTGGTTCTACAAAGAAAAAGTTGTGGATTCCCATGTAAAGCCTTACTCCTTAGTTACTTACTTATTATTGTCTAAACCATAGAACCTGCATGAGAAGAAATGTTGCCAGATGTTTGAGAATTACCTGCCCTGCTGGCTGTGGTAGCTTATGACTGCAATCCTTGCACCTGGGATTACAAGTACAGACATGAGTCCGAGAGCAGTACTACACTGGAAGTAACATGGCTATGTAGTGACAGTCTGCCTCAAACACATACATACACATACATACACACCATATACACATATGACCCACAATTCATACAAAAACATATGTATACAAACACAGAGAAAGATATTTATTATTCTCAAATACTTTTGTTGTTATTTACGAATACATAAACCATGGAGTCTTGGGGATGTGTCATTCATTTTCTTAGATATAATTTTTAATATTTATTTTATATTTTAGAATTCCATACCAGTACTGTATTTATACAATTACCACACTACCATCATGCTCCTTCAAATTCTTCTGTGTCTGCCTCACATCCTTTCAAATTCATAAATAATTGTAAAATTATTTACAATACATATTACCTTAGATGATGGATCATAAGTAGATAGGAAGATAGATAGATAGATAGATAGATAGATAGATAGATAGATAGATAGATTACAGACAGACAGACAGACAGATATATCTAAGTAGGCAGATATATATCACTTGCTGACTCCATTTGGTGTTGTTTGTGTGTTTAGTGTTACGTGAATTTAGGCTGACTGCTGGGATTGGATAATCTCTCAGGGGCTCATCCCTGGATAAAACTTCTTCAGCATCCATGAATTGCTTGTATCGCTGGTGTATAATTTTGAGAATGAGGCCATATTATTCCCCCATGAATTGTAACTCCTGGTCTCCACAAAGGTACATGTCATAATCTGTAACCGAGCTTCTGATGTAGATATTGTAGCGAGAGGTCAAAATGAAGAGAGAAACACTTATGTGAAGAGAATATTTGACTTCTCAGAGTTTCCCATTTCTGTGTCGCAGAATGTGTCCTTGAAGTACTCAGCGGGCTGTGAATGTGCCGCAGCCAGCATACGCTTCCCTGCCAGAAGCGCCGGATTGAAATGCTGCTAGACGACAGTGATGTATGTCTAAAAACTGTTTGTAGTTTTGTAGTTCCATCAGTCTGAAGGATTTTATCTGTGTGCTTCCTTCTCTTAATCAGACATAAAGACAGAACTTGCTTCTCACCATCCTGGGAATATGTTTTAAAGGGTAACACCAAAATAAACTTTCCTTGGCTGATGGAAATATAGCTTGCTTTAATAGATATTTTATATTTAGTATTTTATTCTTAAGCCTAGTTCGCTATAAATGCACATTTCAATGGCATGAATGCATGGCATGAATGACGGGAGAAGCAATTTGCATTTATATAACACCCTTCAAAAGCTTGGGATAGCAAAGTAAAGCATAAATGCTCCTGTAACTTTGCAATTAAGAATTCACTTCTAATTACTGCTACTTAAATGTTCAGTCGCTTTTTAATCACAGTTTTACACCTGTGGTTAAGTGCTCTGACAGAGCCTTAGCCTTATCGCGAAGGCAGGCAAATTGCATGACTGGATTTTCTACAGAAGGCTGCATTTACTAGGGAAAAGCGATCACAGGCATGTGACACCTGTAACAATGCCAAAGACACGCTACATTTGAAAGTGTCATTCTCCTAGATTATGTACTCGTGTAGTCATCCTGATCAACACACACACACACACACACACACAGACACACACACACACACACACACACACACACGTATATCCAGCTATGAAGCCTGCTCAACATTCAAGATCAGAAACTCCTCTGATTTAACACCAGGAGGTTAAAAGATGACTCGTGAAAACCACCTTCTTAATGTATGCTTGTCTGTAGTAAATCTTTAGCGACTGGAGCTACACTTGCTTGCATGTGTGAGATTGCTAGTTTTCTTGTATAGCCAAAGGGCCAATATGTGTATATATATTAGTATTAAAAATAATCATACCCTACTGCTACTAGGGGAAAGAGCTATTCCACTGCAGCATATGGTTCTGAAGGGCTGCAGACTCAGAAATGGAGCTAAGGAAAGTAACACAGGACCTAGAGAGGTAGTTGGAACGAAAGAGAAGGCCCTGGTGCTATCCATCTATATAACTGACTGTAGTAAAGCTCGAAGTTCCAGTTTCAAAAATTGATCAGATGATTTATTTAAAAATCTATATTGCCATGGGACCAGTGATCACAATTAGACAAGGCATCACGCTGGAACTTTGACAGTGCCAGCACACAGAACCGGGAGGGAGGACTCAGAAGCAAACACATCTCAAAAAAAAAAAAAATACAACCAGTTGTGAACTATCAAAAGTTACCACAGCACTCAACAGGTGGATGAAGAAGGATCCCCAGTCCTGGGCCATCCTAAACTACATGGTGAATTTGAAAACGGACTGGGTTGCATGTTGTCTTGTCGCAAAGCAAAAGAATGAAAACAACAACAACAACAAAAAGAAAGTAGATATTTTTGAATTCTCAACAAAGCATTATTGTACAAAAAGTAATTTTTAAATTGACTGTGCCCTCAACGAATGTTGAGTCCTTTCAAGATATACGTAGGCTGCTCATCTTGAGGATTCAAAGGGTAACTAATAGTAGTGACTACAATTGCAACAACAATCATGAGGGATTCATGGGAAAAGTGAGAATGTGTGCTGCTGCCAGGAAGGTCTGTGGACTGAGTGCAATTGATAGGCAACTATTGAATGTGACCATGGGCATTGATTAGAGCCATGAATAGAAAATATTATTTAGCTTGTCTTTGAAAAAAGTTTTGGAGAGAAAAATGTAGAGATCAATAAAAATAGGAAAAAAAAGAATGTAATACTACAGAAAAAAAAAAGTTTTGGAGAGATCAGAAAATTTCAATCCAGCATGAAATATCAGTGGAATATTTTTCCAGTAATAATATTGAAGGAGAAGCAGTGACTAATAAAGAATAAGGATGTTCAAATACCATATTCACACCCATAAAAATATTAGATGTCAAAACTATTACAGTTGCAGGTTGCAACAAAAAGGATAGCCCTCAAAATCAAAGCATTCCCGTCTACTTCTAAATGTATTGTTTAGAAAAACCAATTAACCTCCCTGAGTCTCAGTTTCTTTATACCTGTACTTGAGAAAAATAGAATATCTCTCAAGTTGGATGGAATGACAGAATAATGTCTTTTAGAATTTTATACAATATTTACATAATTTCAAACCCTCTAACACTTCTGTAGGCCCCTCACTTTCACTAAATTCATGACCACTTTTTAAATTACTGTTAAACATACATTTGTATATAGCACACTGTGTCTGTTTACTGTTGCCTCTCTGTGGATTTGTTTAGGGCTGACCACTTGGAATTAGATAAACAGTGAGGGTCTTGTCCCTAAAGGAGACTGACTCTCCCCTCAGAAACCATTAATCACCTGAAACTCTTGTGACATTTCATCCATCAATCCTGGCATGTCAACTGGTGTTGTCATTGGGCTTGTCATGGTAGGCAATCATATTTCTGAGCTTTTCTTGGTATAGCTTTCCTGCCATATATAAAAGATGCTATTTCAAAACGGATATCCCGGTTCTATAATTTTATAGGTATGTTCCCCCTCTTCCATGACTTTCTTAAGTCCTAGCTGTAGGGATGTTTTGTTGATGTGTCAAATGAGGGTGGACATCCCACAGTAGGTTTTCTTGACATTTTGACCAGTTGCCTGTCTGTAAGTTGCCAAAAGAAGCTTCTTCGATGATGGTTGAGCGTTACATGTATTTGTGGGCATAATGATAAGTATTTGGAATACAGTTAAAGCTTATTATACTGTTTTAGGAAACTGATGATACTGGGGTTTCCTCTATGGTTCATAAAGAACCGTCAGCCATAAGTAGTTAGACAGGTTTACATTACCAGGCATGAATTTTCTCCTATTTAGTGGGCCTTAAGTCTAATTAGAGTTGGCAGTTGTTCCTAAGATATAAAGGTCACTCCTGTGTCTTTGGGGATATTTGACATGATAATCATCTTTGCAGTTTGCAGGTGGATTTTACTGTCGATTGCTTCCCCCCCCCCCTCCACACACACACCCAACATCATACATAGCACCTTCCAGTACTTAGAACTAGTTCTCAGGAAGAAGGTTTTCAGGTCAGTTCTAGTTTGATTCCTCTCAGTTTTGTATCTGAAGTATGTAGTACCTTCAGCAACAGAATCTTACTTTCATGTTCTAGGAGGCACTTAAATAATGGCAATTCTTTGAAAGGTCTCTTGGATTCCCTTGACCAACAAACAGTTTGAAGAGAGGTTTTTCTGGATCAGGGTTTTTTTTTTTTTTTTTTTTTTTTTTTTTTTTTGGTTTTTTCGAGACAGGGTTTCTCTGCAGCTTTAGAGCCTGTCCTGGAGCTAGCTCTTGTAGTCCAGGCTGGTCTCGAACTCACAGAGATATGCCTGCCTCTGCCTCCCGAGTGCTGGGATTAAAGGCGTGCACCACCACCGCCCAGCTTGGATCAGGGTTTTTGATAGATAGTCGATGGCTCTTAGATTGGAGCCTTATCTATACAATACATTTAGAATTTTGATACAAAGAGGCATTCAGCAGATGCTAGCTGTTTTTTTTTTTATTTTTTAATTTTGCTCTCTTTTAAGAAAAGTTACTGGCTCTATCTATGATGCGTGAAGGTAAAAGTGGGTCTCTCTCTAGGCCATTGGAAGTCTGTGTTTCTAGTTACGAGAAAAAGGGGACCATGCTGCTGCTTGAGATCACAAAATACAATACCTGTTCCCATGTTTAAGAGTGGTTCTTATGTCTCTTGTACTTATCATAAAACATATCTTTACAATGATCTTATAAGACAGAAAATAAGTGTTACAAGTAAGAAAACTGGGACTCTAAGATAAAGTGATTCAATAATTCAAAATGATAGGAATTTTTGAAGTCATGATTAAAATGGAAGCATTCTAGCTACTGATTTTCAGTTCATTAATAACAACCTAAGTTTAAACAAAGATCAGCCTTTATAGATTGCTCCATAATATAGTTTGGTTCACAATACTTATACCTGAGGTTCTAAAACACACTTTTCCTCTTGACCCTACAGATAGTAGAGTGAGGAGTGAGTGGTTTTGGAATTCTGAAAGTCTTCCACTAACTAAAATACTAAAATTATGTGTTGAATAGTAATTTCTTCAACCATGCATAATAGCTTGTCACAAACAAAGGGGAAACATATGAGAAAGCGGGAATATGGATTATAAATGATCGGAGGAGTCAATCTTGAGCAAGAAAATCACCAAAGAACTTTACAGAACTTCCATTTTGACAATCACATGGTACAGGCCAAAGCTAAAATCTAAAACTACATGGAAAGTAATGTAGACCCCAGTGCATACTAGATAGCTAACATGAATTAATTTCTGATGATGACAGCAACAAGAAAATACCAAAGAAACCATCAGTGTACAGCCTCGTCTGCCATAGACCTGATGTAGACCTGGAAATGTCACTTACTGCAGATAATGTTGTGTCAGGTCCAGTGTTCTTAATGTAAAGAAACGCTTCAGCTAATTTTGATTCTGCATCATATTTGAACCTCACATTTTCTTGAATAAAGAGTACCTTGTATTCACAGTGATGTTATTCCATCTCTTTTCGCTAATTAGACTATACTGAAATGTATGGCAATCTGCTCTTTCTATATGTGTACCGTGTTCAGGATTCAAATGGATCAAGTATGCTAACTGAAGAACATTAGAGAAATAGGTGAGAAAGTCTACTGTAGGGGTCCGCTTTGTCTTTGAAGTCTGCTGGCCATTAGTTCACAAAGACAAAGGGGCAGAAGCAGTGACAGAGATCCTTGTGTAGCTCAGGAACATGGCTGAGACAGCTCTTCCAGAGACAGACTTTGGTGAATCAGCTCAACTTTATTCCAGAGTATAGGATGGGGACCCTGGGGATAAACTCTGATTTTCATTGACTGGCAGGCTCCTTTGACAAGACTTCCTATGTGGCAGTAGGGTCCTGTGACAGAGCTCAAGCACTAGTCTTCTAGCAGGAATCTGTGTCAAAGGTCAAGCTAAAAATAAATCAGGCCTGTTACTTAGTGACAGTTTTCAGATAAGGTCGGTCCTGGGATCCAGGGACATTCTCTAGATAAGGGAAGTTAGAGAACAGGAAGTTTCACTGGGGGTCAAGGGAGTCTTCATGTTGTTGAGCTTTTGGGAAAAGCTGCCAGACCGTAATAGACTGTAATCTCTGACCAGTCAACAAGGTCTTCTACATATAGAATTATGTGAGCTAAAGAAGGATGTCCCCATTATGGGGCAGGGAGTGAGACACCACATGGGGCAGAAGTCAGTAAATAAGGGAAGTGGAGACATACAGAGACTAAGAAAAAAATGTGTTATCTTTTGTATAACCTAATAGAAGTAGACACATCACTCGGAATGAAAGTAACTATATGTAACTCACACCACAACTTTAAGAGCATAAAATATTTGTGCTAGAACTCTGCTAGGTAAGTTCTTTCCACTTGCAGTGCTCCCACAGTGTTTCATTCATGAAGTTATTGGGTAGGGTAATTTACTAAGATTTGGATATGTAAGAAAAGGTGGTTAGATATGAGAAGCCAGACAAAAGATAGCCTTTTTAGCTTTCTGAATGAGTAAAACAAATTAAAAAAAAAAACAAAAACAGACCAAAACAAATGAAACACAAATATGTTAGTGGGACTGAAACTCAGTGTAGCATGAATAATCAAAACTCAGAGTCAGATACGGGGTTAAAGCTGAATATCAAAGAAACAGAGCAGTGAGCCCCTGGTGAGATCTTTTACCTCTATGAATGCTCAGACTGCCTATACTGCACTGTGTCTGTACCAAACCTCAGATTCCACCTCCAATGAATTCCTGTCTCTTCCCCTTTATATTCCTCTCTTCACTCAGCCATATGGCTTCTGTCTCCACCTCCCTAGATCTGGGATTAAAGGTGTGTGATTCTCGAACACTGGGATTAAAGGTGTGACCCACCATGACTTGGATCTGTTCCTGGTTTGATCTTGTGTAGCCGAGGGTAGCCTTGAACTCACAGAGATCTCTCTGCCTCTGTCTCTCAAATACTGGAATTAAAGGTGTGTGCCACCACTATCTGGCCTCTAGTGACTTAGCTTTGCACTCTGACCCTCATACAAGCTTTATTTATTAAAATACAAATAAAATATCACAACAGTTCAGATTGGAAACCAAAAATGTCATGCAGATTACAAGTATACTCTTAATCCTTCTCTAAACTAAGTAGATTAAATGTTGATTCTAAAGATTTGGTATGTAATGCCCATCAAGACATTAAACATGGGAAGACCTACTATTGAACTCAAGTTATATTCAAAATGGACAAGCTTGTGTGTACTTTTTCATGTATTAACCAATGATATTGACAGCATACAGAGGGGAATCCCACATAGTATTATTTTATTTTCACTAAAGCCATCAACTTACTACATGTACGGAGTATAGTAATTAGTTTTGTATTTAGCCTTTTGCTATTTCATTTTGTTTCACATGGAGCATACAGTTACTTTAAACAACAAGTTTGGCGGTATAATAATGTATTTCCAAAGACCAGGAAGCCAAACAATAAATTGCAGAAAGAAATCATTCCTTCTCACTACAGAGTCCAGAGGAAGCACACAGACACATTCAGATTTATTCTGTTCTTTAAAACAGATGCAAATTGATTTTCAAGAAATGTCTCCTGAATTTTAAACTCTCCCCTTGCATATTTATATAGCTTTTATAATGTAGTTTTCTGTGTTTGCTTTTTCATTGTCATGCATGATGAAGCACAGGTTGCAGAGATGAGCTGATCTGATTAACATGTGATTTCAGTTTCTTCATATGTAGATGATAGTTGTGAAAATAAATAAGCAAATTTTTAACATGCCCTTTCCACAGTGTCTGCCATGGAGACAAAGATCACTCTGTATGATGAGAGATGTTATTGTCAGAAAAGGAAAACACATGTGGTGGTGTCTAAATTCACCTTCACAGGAGTTCTAAGCTCGCTGTTGCTTCCTGGGGAGTACACTAGTAAAACTATGGGAGTCTTGAGATTCAAGGTCATTCAGAGTTCGTAGCATTTTTATGCTTTTGCAATGAAATATTTATTTAAAACTTGGTGGTTATTTAGAAATAAAGCCAGAGACATTAGGACTTACTTCTTAAAATTACAGACATGTCCAAAGTTTTGACATTTTTGTCTACAAAGTACATGTCTGGCAACCATGCAAGCAAGTTCTCATAATCTGAGGCATGTTGGACTGAGTGCATAGCTACCCTTGATCTCATGCAGTCCATAGGCTTCGGGATGGACAAGTTTGGATTCAGACAATAAAGACATGTAGACATAGTACCCAGCTCTGTAATTTTCTGTTTTTGCACTCATTAAAGGGTACTATATCAACATATCTTAAAGGGTTGGAGTGGGTCTTTTGGGGCTTTGTTCCCCACCTTTCCCATTTGTTAACATGCCTCTCTACCACTCACTAGTCAACCCTCCTAGTAACTTCTGTCCGAGAGGCACTGGCACTTGGACACATGTAAAGATTCACATTGCTGTCTCCAGCTCTGACTCAGTTCTCACATTGCCTATTAGCAACCATTGTCCCAGGCTTACCCCACTAGCCAGAGAAAGGATATTTATGGCAAGTACATTAAAAATAACTACTAAAAACTGAAATGATGGGGTGCATGCCCCATCATCCCAGACTTGGGAAGTGGAAGTAAGAGCATTGGGAGTTCAAAACCAACCTCAAACACAAGACTGTTTCAAAATACAAAACAGAACAATGACAAAATACTCATCTGTATGTGTTGATGCAGTTACAGGAGGTAAACCTGGCTTACAGGGGTCCGGTTCAAATGTTTTATTCTTCATAGACAACAGTATTTGGGGCTAGATGGAAGCCTAAAACTGCATTGTAGTTTTCAGGACCATCTGCCTTGATCTCTGTTCTTCAACAGTTCCCATACATCTCAAAAGCACAAGGAGCAGCATTGTAAATACACCTTTCTTGAGGGACTTAAACTTCAGATCTAAAAACATGTTCTCCAAAGGGGCAGAGAAAAGTGAAGGGAACTGCAACAAGGAATTTTTATTTTTATTTTTACAAAGCTGCTCCCGTGCCTCAAATGGTCAAGATCTTCCTGAAGAAAGAATATCGAGGTCACAGAAACACTGTGTCACATTGCTGTGGCTCATAAGTTCAATGGCATCAGGGAGGAAAGAAATGACAAACTCACCTAGAGCTCAGAGAATAGCAGATTCTCTGTTGTGAGGGAAGAGGGAATTAAGGGCTCTACTACAGAAGCCGCTTTGTTCATGAAGGGCCCTCCTCTTTCTTTAAAGGTTTTATGCCTAAGTCTTCTCTTAGGACCAAAGGAGGCTCCTCAAACTTCTTTTAGGAAGTCCAAAGGAGCACAAGAATTAAAGCACAGCCCACTAAGTCATCTACCCGTTAGGTATCTCTCAAGTCACATCACCCTTTTTACTTTAGTGTGACCCGTCTGTTAAATGACACCTTTTCTTTAATTTGAAACACCTGTGATGAAATCAGCCTTAGGACAGCAGTTATTTCAATAATTAAGTCAATATGTTTATTTTTGGAGCATCTGAAGCTCTTCTTTATTGATATTCCCAGACTTTGGTAAAACTATCAAGACATTCTATGGCTTAGTAACTCCAAAATCTTTTCTGACCCAACATGTCAAATAACAGCCCATTTTATCTGTTGCTACAGCTGTTAACTCTTGGGGCCTGGGATGTCTAGATATAGGTATTAGATATAACACAGGACACACATAGGATGAAACCGCAATCAGACAGCTGCAGCACGGGAAGCACTAATAGAAACTGGGTTTACTGCCTGGAGAATATTGGCTCAGAGATCTCTGAAAGGAAACATCATTTGAGTAGCCAGACAGACTGTGACTGGCAGATTTAAAGATAAATCTACTCTAGGATATTGTTGGAGCATGTCCTCTCAACTAACACTTTGGAGGGTGCAAAAGACTAAGGTAAATTAATTCGCTAAAGAAAGGAGTATGTCAGTGAGGAAGGCTCTGGCGCTTACCGTTTGTGAGTTTCATCCTTTAATAATGGAGCTCATGACACTGACTTAACAACTGAACAGGAAAAGACTATCGGATAAAAAATGAAAAATTAGTAGCTGCTCTCACACTTCTCTCCAGTACGCCCCAGTGAAAATTGCTATACTGATCGTGGTCATGGGTAGATTTGAATCACCATGTGTCTGCTAGATTTCAGTGCTGATCTGGTCAGTGCTAGATAATGCTGTCATGTATCTACTGTTATTAATGATACCATAGCTTCCCCTTCTGCTTATATACACACAAATGTAAAGATGGAGGTTGAGGAAAAACTGTAGAGAGAAATGATACAAACAAAGACAATAAATAATAACTTAGTCATCCATTCCTTACCAAAGAATATTCAACATTTTAGCTTTTTTTTACATGAAATTTAACTTGACGCACTATCATTATATATCTATCTTAATGTTTATATCCTTTATGTTTATAGACTATAGTTCTAAAGAGAGTAGCAATGGATGAGAGGATATACAGTTAATTTTAATTCGAATTAATTAATTAATTTTCTCCTTTTTTGAGACGTGTCTGATTTCCAACTTATAATTCTCACCCTCTGCCTGCTACATTACTTGCTGGGGTTAGGTGTCACACGTCTATCAACTCTACTGAACACAGTTTGTGGATTGTCATCTACAGGGGAAAAAATCATTTTCTCCAATCTGCAACAATGGATGTAAGAATATATACAGGTCTGTAATCTGAACCACTGGCGGAGCATAGTTGCTGGTTGTGAGCTATTGTCAGTCATTCTCATTTTCTGTTCATACTTAAGTTTTAGGAGAAATATCTAATTTTTTGCCTTTTCAAATGTTAAAGTCTTTTGTATAGTCACTACATTTCCATTCTATGTTTCTACAAAAAAAATTATTTGGAAAACAATGGTTAAAAACTCTTTTGAGACAGAATCTTGTTCTTGAAAAAAGTGATTCTTGAACTCAGTATGTGAGCAAGGATAGTCTCAAACTCTTGGCAATTATTCTGTCTTGGGATCCTATATGCTGAGGTTATGGGGGAGGAGCTACCACAACTGGCCTTATATCACATTAATAAAGCTTCTTAAGTATCTATTAAAAATTCACAATATGGGTACTTTCCTGAAACTATATTGAGAAAAGTCTCCATAGGCATGTGCACATTTGTGTGTCTCTTTAACAATTTGCCACCTGTAAGTGTGAAAAGCCTGTGCCCTATAGGGATACAAGATTACTCAAAACAGTTTTGTTCAAGTCAAAGCACAAATGCACATTAAAAAGATGTAAAGTATGCAAGGCAAGATTAGTGGTTTTCTTCATATAGTTCACTTTTATACTTATTCTTTTAGAAGTATATTTCCATAGGTGCGTCTTTCTTTTTCATTGTTGTGCCATTCCTTCCGCCTGCATTGCTCCATTCATTTTTTGTAATAATATGCATTGTTCTTTGGTTAATGGTCCATTTTTATTCCATTTTATTTCTTCGCAGTATTGAATTTTTGTCTGATGTTTATTTTTCAGATTGTAAAATCAGCATGGAAAATTACCAAGAGCATCTATTCTTCTACCTTCCTAGGACAAAGTGAAAGTGTGCTCATATTACCCAATATTAAATCAGTTAAAGTGACAAGGACTTTGAAGTGTCACAGATACATCTGGAACGCACACATCAACTTGATGGGGCATCGTCTCACTGTTTTCTCAATGTCCGAGTTTAAGTAGGAGGTATTACTTCAGACAGAAAATAAGAGATTAATTTGGACATCAGTGGTGATAAATTATATGCACTTATGAAAAAGTCGATCTGCAGGGAAGATTAGGTCTTTTTAAACTAACGAAGAAACATTTTCAAAGGCCCAAGGCCCTCCTTTAAAAACACAGATTTTTTTCAATTCTACTTTATAAAATTAGCTTTATTTTTAGATTCTAATTTTTAACTTGCCACAAGTTAAATTATAAAAAGTTAAAATTAAAAAAAACATAAACTACTTAAAAATGGCTTGCAACTTTTTGATGGCCATAATAGAAAAAATATTTCTTATTGTTATTATTCACAGAGGTTAAATTTTTCACCAAGAATAGTCTATGGGTTTCCTAAATGTTTATAATTCTAGCAGATGACTATAAAAAGACCATTCATGACTATGAAATAAGGCACTTAAGATAATAAACATAATCATAGATGAGCCGGGCGGTGGTGGCGCACGCCTTTAATCCCAGCACTTGGGAGGCAGAGGCAGGCGGATCTCTGTGAGTTCGAGACCAGCCTGGTCTACAAGAGCTAGTTCCAGGACAGGCTCTAAAAAGCTGCAGAGAAACCCTGTCTCGAAAAAACCAAAAAAAAAAAAAAAAATCATAGATGGCTCAGTCAGAGTACAGGTCAGGAGAGAAGTTGTTCCATTATTCTCCTAATCAAGAGAGAGAGAGAGAGAGAGAGAGAGAGAGAGAGAGAGAGAGAGAGAGAGAGAGAGAGAGAGAGAGAGAGAGAGAGAGAGAGAGAGAGAAAGGCAAACCATCACACTACAACTGTATTAAGAAATAAATGGACACATTCTACATTGCTGTTATTTCTATACCACAAAGCTGAGGAGAATTTACAGTACTTGTAAACTTTTAAACACAGAGCTAATACTTCAACCTCCACTAACACCAAAATAGTTATAAATGATAATACTGACCAAGCATCTCTTATATTTATCCTCCACCTCTGTGACCTTACAGCCATTCCTCCTATTAAATCACTGATGAGAGCTGTGACTGAAGTCATGAGACACCTGTTGAGGTTGTCAGACTCTGTGTTCCAATGTTGCCTTACCCTCACAGGTGATTTGGATTTTGTTGGTTTCCTTAGGGGGAATTTTCTTTAATAATGGGAAATTATAACATTTTATTCATTGTTTCAGAAACTTAAGGTGGTTGGTCTCACCAAGTGGCAATATCTCCTTTTGATTTTAATAGACAACAATGATGTTTAAGAATCATCCTCAACGGTTCCAGTGTCATATAACTTAGACATGAGAAAACTAATATGATATATAAAAGAGAAAGGACAGGAACAAAAGAAGAAAGCATAGATTTTCCTAAAATTGCCCATGATGTTACATTTAGTAATGCAATGGAAGTGTGACACAAGAAATGATATAAGAATCTGAAGTATCCAGTGATTTAACAGTGAAAATCTATTGAAAGATTCAGACAATATTTTAAAGAAGTCAGTTTAGTTAGGGTTTCTATTGTTGTGATGGAATACCATCAGCAAAGTAACTTGGGGAGGAAAGGATTTATTGGGTTTACACTTCCACATCACAGATCATCAAAGAAAGTTAAGACAGGAACTCAAACCAGGCAGAATTCTGGAAGAAGGAGCTAATGCAGAGGCCATGAAGGGGTGCTGCTTACAGGCTTGTTCCTCCAGGCATGCTCACTCTGCTTTCTTATTGAACCCAGAATCACCAGCGCAGGGATGGCTTCAACACAATAGACTTGTCCCTCTCACATCAATCACTCATTAAAATGTCTTGCAGGCTTGCCTACAGCCAGATCTTACAGAGACGTTTTTCTAAATTGAGGTTCTCTCCTCTCAGATGGTTTTAGCTTATATCAAATTGATATAAAACTATCCAGCACAATTTCCTAGTGATGAAAAGCTAACTGTTTTGTTAAGAACAGGCAAGGTGAAAATGACTTTCTTGAAAATATGGAGTACAATTTAAAAAAAAAAGCTGAGTTTTACAAAGATACTTATAAATGGCAAGTTAAAGGATTGGAGTTTTTGAGCATCCCCATACAAGTAACATAGAGCACACATTATTCACATATTAGTTGTAATTTAAAATACATGCCCTTCTCTCCTCTGACTCCAACTGGAAATTGGCAACATTTTATATTGCTTAAATTTAACCCATGTTCACTATCTTTATGAGGCAACTTTTGAGTATCATGAAGACAGATGACGAAGTTATATCATAGGCTGTTTATGGAAAATATATTACCCAAGAGGCCGTGTCCTCGACATAGAATTATTATACTGTTCTCTGCAAGAGACACTCATCGTTCCTTCTATAATTCTAAGGGATATTTAGATTTACCATATCCCAAGGGCTCATCTTCAGATCTAACATTAGATTTTTTCTTTTGAATTTATTTATTTATTTTTCTTTTTTTCTTTTTTTGGTTTTTCGAGACAGGGTTTCTCTGCAGCTTTTTTAGAGCCTGTCCTGGAACTAGCTCTTGTAGACCAGGCTGGCCTCGAACTCACAGAGATCCGCCTGCCTCTGCCTCCCGAGTGCTAGGATTAAAGGCGTGCGCCACCACCACCCGGCTTCTTTTGAATTTAATATTGACTTTTATCTTATCTTGGAGTAGAATTGTGTTGTATTTTTATAAAATATTATTTTGTATTTCATGTGGTTACAGCAGATATAATTAACACATATAGATGCCTAAGCAAAATTTGTCTATATGTGTGACTCACTTAATGACTACACATATTTAGCAATAGTGAAGCCCTATCCTATGCATGTGGAATTATTTATAGTTTGAAGGGATATTATGCAAGCACTGTTACAAAGTTTAAAACAGAAACATGGGGATTTTTTCTTTTTCTTTTTTTTTTTTTTTGGTTTTCTCTTTTTTTTCCTTTTCCTTTTGAAATACTTTTATCTTTAGTGTTTCCAATGTAATACATGGGATTGCTTTACACTGGCAACTCAGTTTCCCTTAAAGGAAGCAGCATAGTAGTCAAAGTGCAGTCATCAAAGCCAGGGAACTAAGAGTGACCTACTAATATTGATAGACCCTTGGCAGAATTTACCAATGTTCTACTAGTGCCCTTGCTTAGTTTTTCAATTTGTAGTAAGCCACAAAGGACCATTATTTAGTTTTATCATGTCTATATGTTCTTAGTCTCCTCCTGCCCAACAGGCTTCCTTTGCTTTCATGACCTTAACCATCATAAAGATGTTTTATTTGTGCTTGTTTCTCCTACGATGAGTCTGAGGTCACAAATGTTGGCAAAAATAGCTCAGAAATAGTTTGCCCTTTTCCGTCCAACCTGTCAGCAAAACCAAGATATTGAAATGTCTCTTTTTTTCTAGTTACATTAACATTTCTCTCTTGATAAAGGTCTTGTCTGGAACACATCTTTCCCTACAATGTAATTACATCATAAATACTATCATTACTGAATTTTGTTAGTCAAATCTTTTCAGATTTGACATTTAAGAGTTCCTTTTGATATTCATCATCTTTTATCATTTCTCAATACTTTACTTTCTGGCACCAAAAGGTATTTCAGAATTGTGTGAATGTATGTGTATGTGTGTACATGCATGTATACATGTGTTTATATATGCATGTGTGTGTGAATGTATTTGCACATATGTGTGTGTGTGTTTGTATGTGTATGTGTGTCTGAAGACTTGGTCCAGAAATAAACAATTACCCCAGTCTGTTTTATTTCCATTATTGGAAAATGAATTTTGAAAGCCATCAATTTAAACACAAGGAGGTATTCTCATTATACAAGATTTTCATGGTTCCTAGTCATGTCCTCAAAACATGAAGTAGATGTGAAGACACACTCATGAATACACAAAGTCTACATTTAATTCCTTATCTACATATGTTTAAGTGTGTACACTAACATGCCATCCATCCATTTCATGAATTCAGACCTCCTGTTTCAATCTATAAGAGCTCTATTAAGCCTTCCAAGTTTCCTAATTCATAGCACTTTCCTCCAGTTGTGAGATACTTGGTTAACATTATTTATAGTAATAATTTGCTAACCAATTTAACCCTAGTACACAGAAAGTATTTTCCACATTAAAACCCCATATTCTTGCCAAGGGAAAAAAGTGTAAGAATAATACAGTATTAAAAAAATCATAAAAGCTTTTTTCAGTCTTACGGAGTCAAAATACCTCTTTCCAAAGTTTTATATACTTGTTGGTTAGTTGAGTTCATTTCTTCCAGACCCTCAGGATGAATGTGTGTTACCAAGGACCTAGTTAAGTTCTGTAGTACATGCTACCTTCACACCTGTTAGACCATGGGCTCTCATTGCCAGAACTGTGCAGTTTCCTCTTACTCCTCCCCCCCACACGAAGTCCCTACTCATGCCCCAGAGCCTCGTTTGTATCGCTGCATATCTACTTCAGACTTATGAGTTAGCCAAACAGCCAAACACATCCTCCTGTGAAAACAAGAGAAAACCTAGTGGTGTGTTATTGTCAAATTTTCCCTAATTTGGGGGGATAATTGGATTAGACTTTCTTACTTTGTGGTCGATTCTTTTTGACAGACTTTTAAATTTACTTGGCTAGCGTAGAGAGGACTAGTGCCTCTTGTCCTCATGAGAACCTCCATTTTTGCTTTTTACTCCTAATGCCTTCATCAATCAAATGCTAAGAAGTGCTGCTCTCGCCAGGCGGTGGTGGCGCACGCCTTTAATCCCAGTACTCGGGAGGCAGAGGCAGGCGGATCTCTGTGAGTTCGAGACCAGCCTGGTCTACAAGAGCTAGCTCCAGGACAGGCTCTAAAGCTGCAGAGAAACCCTGTCTCGAAAAACCAAAAAAAAAAAAAAAAAAAAAAAAAAAAAAAAAAAAAAAAAAAAAAAAAAAAAAAAGTGCTGCTCTCTCCTTTCACAGCTTCCCTTTTCCCCCAGAAGCTTTGAAGGTATCCTTTTGTTCATGTATTGTCTGTGATTTTCTTCCCTGTAGGTCATGAGCTTACCGCCCAGGAACATCTTCAGTATTTTCAAATTGCAATGAATTATTCTTCCAAACCCTAATGTTAGACCTATACTGGGTTCCCTCCCCAGTTTCTCTTTTCTGTCATTCTGGGCTGCTCTAGTCCATCCACCTTAGAGGCTAGAATCACAGTAAAGGTTGGGCACAGGGTAAATGATTGTAGAATAAAGTTTGGTTGATGTCTGTTTGTGTGTGTATGTGTGTGTTCACACATATGCTACATTTTTTATTAAAAGTTATTTTGAAGTTTTATCATTCAGTCTTCATTATCTCTGTCTTTAAGGTATTATTCCAAAATGATGGTTTTGTAAGGCTTCCTTACTTTCCCATATTTTTGTCTTACCATCTATAAAAAAATGTTAAACTTGTTAGCCAGAAGTACCTTCAGTCCTATGTCACATTATATACAATTTCTAAAGCACTATGATTCCTTAAAATGGATATTGCCTGTTGTCAACAGTTAACATCTCCACCTGTGTCTAACCCATTGAAATATAGTGGAATTTCTGCTAGTAAGGTTTTTCCTGAAAAAGGTGACAAATTGCTTAATGAAAAATATCTAAAAAACAAGTATAGATAACAAAACACATTTGATTTAATTAACTCTTTTTTTAAAAAAACATAAGGAAATTGCAATTGCCACTTAAGTTAAAATAGAAACCAAGTTCATTTCCTGTCTCTGTATTTTCTCTGTACATGCTCTTGGGGAGAGAGAGAGGAGAGAAAAATAGACAAAACAAATATTATTCCTGCCGGACATATAGCCTAAAGATTGCCATCCCCTGCCTCTGTGACTGCTGTATGAGTCAGGAATATTTGCCTTTGAAACACAGAAAGAATGCTAGAGGTAATGTTTTCTGTCAGAAAGCCAAATGTAGTTAGTGAGCTCACAGAATGTTCCAGGACAGTCATTGTTAATTCCTTGAAATACCCAAATGTTGAGGTTTGCTCAAATTCAGCTCTGTGTTTACAGTAATGCTGGGGAACTGGTGTAGTTCCTGTGATGCAGATTTGGTGAAAAATGAGACTTATTTGGTTTTACTTTACTTAGACTTATTATAAAAGGTTGCCTCGACTTCAACTTGTCAAGCAAGTAAATATACCAGTTAACAGAACCACAACTTTTAGAATGTGAATATTACCCTCAATCCATCATTCTTAGTAGAAATATAATTCATGTTACCTGTCATAATGAAAATTATACACAAAAATGATGTATGTGTTTTGTACATTTGTGTATCTGACCTATTGCAATGTATGAGAAATATCGCATATGTACAAATGTTATACAGAAAGCCTGAAGGAAAAAATAATATAGCAATAATATGAATAAAGATGTATTGTTAATTAAAATTAAAGATCAACCTTCAAAGTCTGCACTGTCATAAACGGATGGCTAAAAGGAAAGTGAATGTGAGAACTGGAAACATTTGGGTGCTATCAGTTATGAAGGTGAAGCATTTACAGTGTGTACTGTTTATTTTTATCACAATTACCTGATTTCTAGGCTGGCTAAACTAATAATGTGTTTGTAGAGATAAATCAGCAATATGTCACTAAATGTTCCCCAAATAAGGATTACACTTTAAGACACTGAGAAATGGTAGAACAAGCTTGCTTAAAGACACCATCCAACAGCCAGCACGGGAAGATAAAACACAGAAGCAAGAGATGTGTTTAACTGACTCAAGGAGGAATTCATGGTTTAAGCACAGGCAGCAATTAGAGTCTGTGACTGACAGGCTAGGATATCCAAATGATCCATGTGCCTGGAGCTTGATATTTGAAAGCTCATAAAAAGTAGCATAACAAACAACTTGTCATCTTATGACACTTTACGAGGAAGCAGATTCTGGAAGAATTGCATGAAGTTATAGCTCAGGCTTAGGAAATGGCCTTTTCTTCCCTCCTAGCAAGCTTTGAGGGTCAGATTGACATTGCTAGAGTGTGAGAATACCACGGTGTACAGTTTATCTAGACCCTTCGAAGAAAGCTCAGGACTGTGAAAATTCTCAGTTCCTCTGTCATCTTACCAGTTTTCCTAGGTATATTTTAAATCGTTTATTTGTTTCTTTTTGTATTCTATTATTTTCCTTTATTAAGCACACTTTTTATATTCTTTAGTTGTATCAGCTGTAAAAAAATATGTATATGTGTATGTATATGATGCTTCGGTCATATTACTGCCTATGCAGTATATTTTCTATTTCTTTTTAGAATCATTTTTCTACCTGCTTAAAGTTTGGCTTACCTGGTCAAAATGATTCAAATCAGAACAATTAGAATTCCAGATTTTGTTTAAATATTTTGGCATATTTTCACACATAATGAGACATTTTCAGTTTAAAACATCATAGTATATATCACATATCATATATAAAAATAAATAAATATGTATTTATATATATTTAATCTCATTATTTAATCCATAGCACTCAGGAGGCAGAAATAGATGAATCTCTTGTGAGTTCAAGGCCAGCTTGGTCTACAAGAGCTAGTTCCAGGACAGCAAGGGTTGTTACATAGAGAAACCTTGTCTTTAAAAAACAAAACAAAAGGAAAGAAGAATACCCAACTAATATTTATGAGGAAAAAAGCATTTTGAATTGTTTACTACTCACAAAATTCTGAAAAACTACTTTGATTTTCAGATTTTTATAGGAAGAATCATATTTTTATTTGCTCATGGCTTCCTTTATTACTTTCTATTTTAGATGTTTCTTATAAAATTAAATCTTTTTCAGTTCTTTAAACATTATATGTAGCTGAACTCTATAATTTCCTGTAGTTTACTTTTCCCTTTTTAATTATTCATTTTTTGAGATATTTCCCCTTCTTTTCCTCACTCCAAACCCTTGTATAAACCTTTCCTTGTTCCTTTTTCAATTCATGACCTCTTTTCTTCATTAATTCTTATCACATACATATATTCAGTGTGTGTGTGTGTGTGTGTGTGTGTGTGTGTGTGTGTGTGTGTGTTCCGGGTCTGTATATTGTATGTATTGTATTATTTTTTCAGGGCAGACTATTGGCTATTGGATGAGCAGTTGGTGTGCTCTTTCCTGGGGAACTCCATTGTACCCCTTCTCAGCATTCCTTAGTGGCCTATATTTCTTCGTGTAGATCTGAGGCCTCCAAGCCTTCTCCCCTCTTCATGTTAGCCTGTCAATTGCTTTCCTTACTCAGCTATTGGTAAAGCAGTCATGCTGGTGATACTTTCAGGTTCTAGTTTCTGACATTTCTAGGAGACACAATCTCACAGCAATCACTTTGAACCTCTGATTTGTAACAATATTTCTGCCCCTCTTTCAAAATGATTCCTGAGTCTTAGGGTCAGAAGTTATAGTATAGATATATCTGTAGATACAAGGCTGTAATTTGATCATTTGTGATTGTCTGTAATGATTTCTGTCTGTTACAGATATAGCTATAAAAATAACTTTTGAATAGACCCCGTTTATCCAAGAATTAAAACTGACAATTGACAAGTGGGAGTTTATAAAACTAAAAGTTTCTGCATGGCTAAAGAGACAATCAACCTGGTGGAGATGAAGTCCACAGAATGGGAGATAACTGTTGCAAGCTGTACATCTGATAGAAGTTTAATATATAGGATTTATAAAAACTCAAAAAGTAAGGATTAAAAAATATTAACAACCTATTCAAAAGATGGGCCAGGGACCTAAACAGAAAGTTCTCAATACATATATGCATATACATACACATATACATATATGTATGTATACTTCTTGGCAGTATATATATGTGTATATATATATATATATATATATATATATATATATATATATGCACACATGCATATAGTATATGTGTATATATTGCCAAGAAATATTTCAGAAAAGTTCATTGTCCCTATAAATTAAAGAAATGCAAATCAAAATAACTTTGAGATTTAATCTTACCCCAGTCAGAATTCCAAAGATCAATAAAATAATCTACTGAAAACACTGGAAAAGGAGCCCTCATTCACTGTTGGTAGAGATGGCATGTTTGTCCAGTCATTCTGGAAATCCATGTAGATAAGTCTCTTAGAAGTTCTTCTTTCCTGTGGTGGTCTCCATTTTTTCAAGCTCATACATTATTTTCACCTCTTCTTCCACAGGGTCCCCTGAGCCCTTAGGGGAGGGCATTTATGGAGACAGCACACTCAGGACCAAGTGTTTAGATGTATATTACTCTCTGCATATTGTCCAACTGTGAGTATACTTGTTGTATACTTCTACTTCAAAAGGAAGTGCCTCTGATGATGTCCGAGTAAGACACTTATCAATGAGTACAGCAGAATGTCATTAGGAGCCATTTTGTTACATTTCTTTAGCAGAAAAGTAGCATTTGTATTACTCCTAGGTCCCTGGCCTGTCTAGTCAGTCTCTGGTTCATGGCCACCCATGAAGTGTTAGGGACAGCTTCCGTGTCTTGGAGTGGATATTAAATAAAACCATATATTGGTTGGTTAACTCCACAAGTTTTGTGCCTTGATTTCACTAACACATCTTGATTGTAGGTCATCACGGTAAATAGAAGAGTTTGTAAATGACTTGGTGTTTACCTTTCTTCTTTGGTCTAGCATTCAAAGTCCCTTCCAGGACCCTGAATACTAATCAGTAATGTTGAAGGCTCCAGGTAGGCACCAATTCAACTTTACCATGGTCAATAAGTTGTATAAGTGTTGAATTCAGCAACAGGACCTTACTATCAGTTTATGGAGACAAACCGATAGCCTTGGAACAACCTGGATCATTTAGATGATCCAATGGGGCCCTTTTGATGAAAAACTTGATTAGATGTTACCAAATTCCAGAATTGGAAGCTTCATTGATGATGAGAGATGCCCACTTGGAGCACTGTCTTTCCTTTTTCTGTATAAATTCCATTTTGATCATCATCTTAGATACATATTTTAGGAACATTCTACTGTATTCGATTTCTATACACTCCCTCAAAAGGCCATTAGATTTATCTGTCCTTCCAGGAATGCCCTCCCACAGTCTCCTCTCCCACCCCTATTTGCTCCTTCCATTCTAGTCCTTTGCCCCATTCATCCATAACTAATCTTACTTAAGGAAAAAATTGAGTTATTATAGTCTTCACTACAGGTGAACAATTCAAGAGGGTTCATGCAATGATGAACAAAACAAAATCACAATATTTATTTGATTTATTTGCTTTAATAAAGCAAAAATTAATGGTCTAAGACACTACTTACTACATGGTTTATAGGAGGCAAAAAAATCAGAAAAGAAAACTTGATAAAATGGTGTGAATACTAAAAGAAACTAATTGAGATTAAAATATTTTGGACATTGATCATAGAGGCACATGCCCGAAATTCTAGAATTATGAAGACAAGAGACAAGAGGATCCAGAAGGACATCCTTTTCTTCATAACAAATCTAAGGATATCCTGGGCTGCAATAAAGCCCTTACTCAAAATAAGTCTTAAAACTGATATTTTCAGAAGCTCATATTATCTAGGTAGAGTATAAAGAAGGTATCTACTTCTAGTTTGTGTTAAATATATATCATGTTTTCCCTAATAAACAACAAAAAGAATACATAATAAAAGACAATATGTCAATGTGAAAATAATACACTGAAAGAAAGTATGTAATTTCTAATTAGGAATAAGATAAAAGAAAAACATTGAAAAAACTACTATGAATGCTTATGAAACATAAATTTAGCAAATTCAAATAAAATCTAAAGAACCAACTTTATGAAAACAATTCACTAAAAAGAATAATTAAAGATTGATAATAAGAAGATAAATAATACATTTGGTATTTTCAAAATTATGTAACAGCAAGACAAAGGAAAAAGTAATATTGAAAAAGATAAAAGATTAAACATTAAGTATACAAAATAATAAATCACATCTTATAGAAATCAGCTAACTCCTAGCATGCACAAATTAAGAACAAAATGACTGAAGATAAATTACTTAAGCAACCAGTTAAGAAGTTTAGAATAATGATAATACCAAGTTGTACCAACAGCAGCCAACTTTTATCCAGAGTAGATGTAATTCTGCCATTACTAAGACTAGGGTTTCCCTATGATTAGTAAGGATAGACAGCTGAGGTGGAGACCTTTTGGCCAAAGTGAGTACTCTGTTCCTTGTTGGTCTCTCAAGTCCCCACAGGCCCCAGCATGCCCATCTGCACTGATAGGAAACACATTTGCAGAATGGATGATCTTAGTAATGATGGTGGGGGAAGCCCCTGAGCTGAACTTGAGACGGTTTCTACTTTCGCTGCAACCTCAAATAAAGGTGGGCTTGGTGCCAGCCAGGATCATAGTTTTTATTTGCTTAGAAAAACATCTACAAAACTACTCCAAAGTCCTTGCACCAGCTTTTCATAGGGCATCCCGCACTGCCCATCTTTAGCCAGCTACTTGACTGTGTGCTCTCAGCCGTAGCTAACTGCCTGAAATATTTATAGCTTTACAGTGGTGTTTTATGATGTATATGCTCCCACAGGCCTTGCTGAGTAGCATGGTTTATGAATTTATTGAATTTCAAAACAGATTTATATATTTCCTTTTGGCTATGCTTTATTGGGTGCTTATGCCTAAATCTACCCTGAGAAGATGGTGCCCTGTCTTGAGGGGAACTTGCCAATCACTGCACACTAATGAACAAAGTGAGAAAGAGCAAAGCATTTCAAGCTGGATGGAAATTCATCTTCAGCTAAGTGAGAAAAGGAATGCTGAATGCTTTTGTAAGAGCACAGTATGCTTGTAAATGAGACACTTGTGTGCTGCCACCTTGTAAGCAGAGATGGTGATTCACAACCAACCACCAGGACATAGAGAAAGAGTTCAAGCAGTGGAAGATTATGCAAAATGCTTTGTCATAAATTATGCTAGAAGTTTGAAGAGACATAGAAATTTTTAAAGAGTTTGGAAGCTCTTGTCTTCCAACACACACCAAAAGTTTTGTAAGATGCATACATACATACATATAAGATACATAATACATATATGTATATGTTTTATAAGATACATACATATATATTCATAAATAGTCTTACAGAAGTAACACAGAATAAACCATCATTATGAATAGTGAAATCACTTTTAATAATTGATGTTTTTCTCATGATAACAAATTTCTACAACCTTAAGATCTGAAAGTTATGTTTTCTTCTAGCTTGGAATGTCAGAACAAGAAATGTAAGTTAGATTTCATTTGTCACTCCACTCTAGAATAAAAACATTTCAGAGAAGAGAAAATAGTGACATCTATTTGGTCTGAGGGATTTGAAAGAAAGGTCTTTGAAACTGGTTCTCTTATAGTCATAGAGGCCCAGTTCCCTGTAATGGCAATAGCATAAAGGGTTTCCTACTCAATTAGCCCCCAAGCAGAGACCTCAGAGATAGCTTATTCCAAAACCTTTCCAGTTAATTCAGACATTCCCTTCTTGAAAAATTCCAAATTTTAGTGATTTTCTATTTAAACAATTTTGTTTTAGTTAATGGACAAAAGCATACAGGAATCAGAAGCCAACATGTCACTGGAACAGTAAGATTTTCATTACTCATTTCTGGATAATGGTGACCTACTTTCTAACAGATAATGGGAAAACTCATACATCAAGAGAAAATCTTTTTCCAGATTTATTTTATTTTTTATTTTTTGGTTTTGGTTTTTCGAGACAGGGTTTCCCTGTAGTTTCTAGAGCCTGTCCTGGAACTAGCTCTTGTAGACCAGACTGGCCTCAAACTCAGAGATCCACCTGCCTCTGCCTCCCAAGTGCTGGGATTAAAGGCGTGTGCCACCACCGCCCAGCTTTTTTTCCAGATTTAAAAGTTTGTAAATATATATTTGCTTTTGATTTCTATTAAAGTGCTCTAGGGCTATACCTAAAGATCTTTCTTTATGGTCACAGAACAAAAAGAGTTTCTTCCTGAAAAGTTATCAGATATTTCCTTTTAATACGAATATTATTTCCATGTAGTCGTCTTCTTCCAGGTTTGTCCAAAGAAGTTAAAGCAGCAATTAAAGACACTTCTACGGATCTTGACAACTTAAGATCCATCCCCAGAAGTCATATGTTTGGAAGAGAATATTAGTTCCCACATTCTCACAATCTATCAGTCTGCATGCACACACACACACACACACACACACACACACACACACACACAAAGAGACTAAGAGAATATAAAGATTAAAAATTAAATCACTGAACTTTTCCTTGAGGTTTTTGCTTACTCTGGAGCACACATTTTTAATTTGAGGTTCTGATGTGGATTGCCCTTCTGTACATGTGTTGCTTTTATTGGTTAATGAATAAAGCTACTCTGGCCTATGGTAGGGCAAGGTTGGAAGAGATATAGAGAGTAGGCAGAGTCAAGGGGATGACATGTAGGTGCCAAAGGAGACAGATGCCCAGAACATTTATCAGTAAGCCACAGCCTCGTGATGATACACAGATTAAAAGAAATTGGTTAATTTAAGATGTAAGAGCTATCTAGAAATAAGCCTGAATCATTGGCTAAGCAGTGTTATAACTAATATAGTTTCTGTGTGAACATTTGGGTCTGGGCAACTAGGAATGAATGAGCAGTCTCTGTTTACAGGGTTCCCCTATCTTTCATCACACATGTTCTATACCCACCATGACCTCCCCACTAACATTTTTCTGGAGACTTTAGCTTCATTTTCATGTTTACGACTAAGCACAGTCTGAATGCTTTGGGCTACATTCTATTTTGTGGATGAGTTTTTGTTGCTGTAATGACAAGAACAGTGTGGTGCCATCACAGGGCTAGAGTTTCAAAGCTCTCTGGGAACAAGGAATTATATATAAGGGAGCCATTCTAGGGTTGGCAGAGACTTGACTCTAGAGGGGTTCCCAGGTGTCCAGGAAGATGCCCCCAGCTAGTTCCTTGGGCAGCTGAGGAGAGGGTGCCAGAAATGTCCAGATCCTATTGCCATACTCATGAATATCTTGCATATCACCATAGAACCTTCACCTGGCTTTGGATAGAGAAAATGACAGAGTCCCACATTGGAGCACTGGACTGAGCTCCCAAGGTCCTGATGAGGAGCAAAAGGAGGGAGATCATGAGTAAGGAAGTCAGGACCATGAGGAGTGCATTTACTCATTGAGACGGTGGGACAGATCTAACAGGAGACCACCAAGTCCAGTTGGAATGGGACTGATGGAACAGGGGACCAAACCGGACTCTCTGAATGTGGCTGACGGTGGAGGAGGACTGAGAAACCAAGAACAAGGGCAATGAGCATGAACTCTACAGCATGGATGGGCTCACTGTGAGCCTTGTCAGTTGGGTTGCTCACCTTCCTGGACTTGGGGGGAGCTGGTAGGACCTTGGACTTAACATAGTGAAGGGAACCCTGATGGCTCTTTGGCTTGGAGAGGGGCGGAGTGGGGGTATGGGTGGAAGGGAGGGGAGGGAAGTGGGAGGAGGACGGGAGGAGATGGAAATTTTTAATAAAAAAATTGAGAAAAAAATAAAATAAAATCCGTTAAAGCTCAAAAAAAAAAAAAAAGAAGAAGAACCAGGCCACAACATTGTCAAAAGCAATACAAAAATGATTGACATACAGCCTACATTTCACTAACCTCCTGACATCTTTAAAATGTGCCCCTAATTCTTGAGAACAGGTGTTTTTAAAAATAAAGTGTATTCATTCATATTGAATTTCCAAATTAAAGTGTATCTTTTCATTCAAATCATTTAAGATCTCTCCAGGTCCTGATGATGCCATTAGATATTATTTAAGTATCTTCTCTTTCTGTTCCTTCTTCTAGAGGCCCTGTTGGCTGCATGTCATATTCAAATTTTGTCCCATAGCAAATTCCATGTTCTACTCAATACAATGTGAATTCAAACAGGCCAGAGGGAGCTGTCCTCTGGCCTCTGCATTACTATTAATTCAAGAAGTAACATTGAGGCAGTTACCAACATATTTGATATTTCCCAACAGACTTTCCCGTATGCAAGCTACATTAGTTTTTAAATACTTTATCAGTTCTCACAAATGATGTTTACATTAGTTCCCTAGCCAGCCAAATGAGTCACTTCAGCATAATTGGGCAGAGAAAATAATAGTAAAAAATGTATTCATGGACATTTATTGAACAACAAATCTGTCCTGAGAATTTAAAATTATGCAAGAATTTGGAACTGACTTTGCTTTGTGATCAACCTGTAAACAAAAACAGACAAAGGACATGCTTTGAGAAATAATTAACTTAAAATTATGACTCTTTCCACTAAATTAGAGAACAGTTAAATCCATTTGCTTTAGAACAGTATAGCAAACATAGACAAACACTTCGATACATACTTTTAAAATATAATTTTATTGAATCAGATTATTTGTTTGTCAAGCATTTACATTTCCTAAACTACATTTCAGAAACACTGTTATTATCATTATGAATTACATTAATTGTAATTGATGATTGTTTTAATAAACAATTTTTTTTTTTTTTTTGGTTTTTCGAGACAGGGTTTCTCTGCAGGTTTTTTTTTTTTTTTTTTTTTTTTTTTTTTTTTTTAGAGCCAGGCCTGGAACTAGCTCTTGTAGACCAGGCTGGCCTCGAACTCACAAAGATCAATTTACACATCTGTTATGTATTGAGCTGTGGTATAGATATCACATTAAGTCAGGTAATTGTAGATAATTTATTGCTAAGTGACATCATCATAAAATTAACAAGGTATATGAACATTATAAAATTTCAACAATCGACAATTTCTTTTTTGATATTGATGGGTATAGTTTGAAAAATGGCAAATAAGGCTGAAAAGATGGCTCAGCAAATCAGTCTTACAAAAAACTTAAGTTCCTTCCTTTCCCAGCACCCACACTGAGGGAATCGCAACTGCCTGTGACACCTGTTCCAACGGGAGATGCTTCTCTTCTGGTTGCCATAGTACCTGCACACTCATGCAAATACCAACACATATGCAAATACAAATACACATAATTTTAAAAGAAAAAGAAACCTCAAAGGATAGTAATGAGTAGTTCTCTGGTTAGAGAGAGAAGAGAGATCACTTCCTTGTAAATAAAATCTTGCTAAGCAGAAACTATGATACACACTGCTGATAAATGAATGAGAAGAGTTTCTGCCTCTAAGACCCTTTTGAACTATGCGTAATATCATAAAATTCTTAATGGAACTGGTAGTTTCTGAACTATACTTGAAAATATAGTATGCACCATAAATTTGAAGTTGGGAGATTCTGAAGGTCTGGGCATAATTGCGAAGCTAACAGTATAACACAGGAAATAGATGACAAGAATATGAATTTGTGTAGAGAATCCATCTTCAGAAGGCAGATGTAAGAGGATTGATTGGTCTAAATACTCATTGAATGTGAGTCAAAGAAAAATGGAATAAATCAAACATGCTCCAAGCTCATCAGTGTGTCAAGGAGAATGATTATACTTTGATAGATAGTAGATTTAAGAAGAGAATTCATTTGGGCTGAAATGGTAAAATATTGCATGTTGCGACTGAATTTTTAATTTTTATGTATCAAAGAATCAAACATTGCAGAAAGTACAGCCTGGCTAATAAGGACACAGTTCTGAAACCAGAGCACCTGGAATGAGTGCAGGAACCCTCTTTTCTTACTAGCTGAGAAGTATTAAGCTGATGAATTAATTCTGTAACCTACTTATCTCATCTGTAAAATGAAGCCAATAATAAGGCCCATAGAGATTAATAAATTCATACTTTTGTAAGGTGTTTGGTATATAATAAACACTCAGTGTATGCACTCACTAGTCATTATCTCCATCCAGAATTTACTCCTGACTGCCAGGCTGAAATAGCCAACTGACAAAACGACATCTAGTTTTGAAATCACAGTGTTTGACTTGGTGATTGTCGCATATTCTCTCAAATGCTTTTTTAGCAACAGTTGTTCTCCTTATATTTTTATTTCCTTTTTCCAAAGTAAAAATGTCAGCAGCAGAATTTAACATGTTGTGAATATTTTTCTGAACTTAAATTTCTAATTAATTTCTGAATCATTAAAACATCTTGCAACTCGAGAGATACAAAAATAAACGTATTAATGCAATCTCTCATAATCTGACTATAATAGCCCTATTTTCCCCCCTGAGTATTACCATTTGCAAAAGGCTGCATCTGACATCAGAAACCTGAATGTCTTCTCTTCATCATTTCCAATCCAACAACATATTCTAAAAACCACTTCTTTTGTACCTCAAATCCAGATTTTATACCTCAAATCTGTTCTTCAATGGCCTATAGACACTCATATTCCGATTACAATCTCTGCTCCATTCAGCACCACAGGGCCTCTTCTTCATCTCTGGCCATCATACAGATGTTTAATCAATATCTCTAAAATACAAATATTTTAGCTGGGTGGTGGTACATTCGGGAGACACAGGCAGGCAGATCTTTGTGAGTTCAAGGCCAGCCTGGCCTACAAAGCATGTTCCAGGAGAGCAGGAGCTGTTACACAGAGACCCTGTCTCGAAAACCAATGCAACAACAATAATAAAAATAAATACAATTTAAATATTTTTACTGTATGTTTCTGAATAAAGCACCTTGAAAGCTTACTATTTTTCATGTGATAAAAATGGATAGACTCTTCAGTGGCTCTGGAGACAGAGGGTCCCTGGGTGATAAGTCTATGGCTCCAAACACAGTCTCCAGCCACAGAGCAGACGGTGGTGCTTGGATGGAAAATGTTTATTGCTCAACCCAGTCTTTGCTTACATCATTTCCTTTGTTTAGAAAACCATTTTCAGCCATTTTCCTCTCCTCACTTTTCTGTTTTTCTGTTTTCACATTAATCAAAACTCCCCTCAAGGTGACCTTTCTGTTAAAAACTCACCAATTATCTTTGCTCTCGTCTATTCTGTAGCTGCTGCGTGTGTTCTGTCTCCTTTAAGGATCCTCATTGTAATCTGCGTATTTGCTTATTGTTGGAGCACATGTAACTCCAATCTAATCAATTAGTTTAAATGTTTATTTCACTTCATTAGACAGCACATCTTTCAGATACACCAAAGAGAATGCATAACTCAGCCTGCATTCTCTATCAGTATAACATTCAGTATCACGTGTTTATTAAAGAAATATTTTATACTTAAAAAGGCTAATTCCCTAACATGTTCACACCAAAGTTCAGGATAGTGAATACAATACTTTTCTTAAAAGAAAAAAAAATAAAGAAATCTTAATGACATGATAAAAATGATTAGAGCTTAGCTGAATATCGAGTTACTTAATAAATTTCTCTATAAAAATGAAAATGACTTTACTAGAAAGAAAATTTAAAACCTTAAGTGCAAAATAAAGAGTTCACACCAATCTTCCCTTAAAAATTGCTTTACCTTCCCCCACTCCAAAGTAGAAATGTCCTCAGAGCAGCTTTAGATACGCTGTGTTTCTGCTAAACTTCAAATCTTACTAATTAATTGGGCCTCATTAAAACGTTCTGTAACTTTGCACTAGGTAAATTTTCAAGGTGAAAGGGAATTATTTTACCTCTCAACTATGGGGCTCTTTTCGCACAACCCTCAAACAGACAAAAAAATAATTAAAATGAACTTCGAGGTCATATTTAAAAATAAAATACATTAAAATTATTTAAACACTAACCTTAATTCGAACAATACTTCAGCTAGAACTTGTCAACTGCTTTTCTTCTTTTATTCTTGTTAAACCATTTTTATTTTATTCCAACTCAGGCAATGCTTTAGTCATAAAAGTATCCTAATACTCTACAAAATTAGGAGAAAATAAAATCTTAAGACAGCAATACAGCACAGATAGCATGCTAGAGTGCAAATACCTCCACTCCCAGATAGCCATGGACTGTCAAGTTAATGACAGCAAAGAAGTCTCTTAGTGCCATTCACATCTCTCTTATATGAGTTCTTAATGATTCTGTGATTCTGAACCATAATGACCCAAGTTATTTCATAGGTAAATACAATCAGTATCTTAGTTCTTTCTGCTTCCATTGCAAATAAGTTATTGGAAAATTGGTACATTTCCCAGTTAATGGTACAGAATTAAATTGAAATACATTGTATAAATGGCACTGATACACTCTGGGATTAAATCACTTAAGAAAAATGATATTGTTAATTAAAGTTATGCACTGCTGAGTTCATTATCCCATGCTCAGATTGACACAGAAAGCTTCGGAAATAATGTTTTCCTCTTTGCAAACAAGATTGGAAGCAGTAATGCTCACAGATGAAAAAAATGACAAAATGAATAAATACTTCAGTGATTTGTGAAAATACTACCTTACATAACGATGGGCAGTTTCAAGCTAAAAGAAAGGCTGACCCTGGCACTTATTTTAAAAGAATTCTCTAAAGCTCCTTGTGTTTTCACAGGGCAGTTCCCCTTCAGCCCATCCTCGCCTGATTTTCCTCTCTCCTGTGCTGAAGGACACTCGCTAAGGTCACTGGTGCTCTTCGCACTATGTTGAAGTGAATGTTCTAGTCAGTGCTGAACTGAGACAGTCAATTTTCACATTCCCTTGATCGACTTAACGTTTGTAGGTTTGTCTTCCACAGCCATGATATCCTAAAGTTTGATCGGAACATGCTTTTTTTTGTCCTGTCTCAGCCCATTGTCTACGTATTCGAATCCAGGGTTACAGTGTAATGAATGGTATCAGAGCCATTAAATAGAGATACTACATCATTTTGGATCTGTTGTTATTACATTTTAGTTGCCCCCTTCCCGTTCCTGTGTCCTCCTGTTGAGTTCTTTATGGCACGCCTATAGATTCTTTGAGAAAACAAAATGAATTCTGTCGACATCACTTCCAAGGCTGGAAAAGCAGCTCCACTGATTTTAGAATTGCAGTCTTTCCTCTAACCTTGTTCAGCTTCTTCAGCTTATGTTTAAGTAGTTATGTTGGTGAGACTTCATATGTGTAGTTTCTAACATTACTAGAACGGCGTATGTTTTCATTGAATAACTTTGGGGTGCTGAGCTTAATTACCGTCTTAAAGAGTCCTTAGTTCTTAAAGCATCAACTTTATAATTCCTCAATGTCAATTGTAATACATTATATTCAAGACGTACCCTGTGCCAAATACTAGATTTAGAAGGAAGTTCCACTAATTTCTCCTTGTATATAAGCCCTATTTTCTGCTGTTTTTAGGTTTTTGTTTTCTATTTCTTTTACTATAAATGCTCCATTCTTCATATTCCTACCCGGTTAAGTTCAATGAGGCAGAATCCCTGTTAACTGAGTAGGCTAGAACAAAGAGCAAAAAAGAACATACCCAACTCCATTTTAATTTTTATTTTGATTATGCATCAGGAATTTTCATTTCAAAATCTTAAATTATGTTCCTCACATGACATATGAATCTGAGAATATTTTTAAAATAATGTCTTTGAGTCATTTACTGTTATCATCAAACAATTTTCCTCCATACAAGGAGTGTGTGTGTGTGTGTGTGTGTGTGTGTGTGTGTGTGTGTTCAACTTGTATCTCCAATGTGTAAAATACATATATATTTCATGAGAAACATCCAGTGGAATATCCTCAGAGGAGAGATGCTTGGAACACATTTATAAAACCAAATATCCTTGTCTCACAGTTAATAAAAACCAAAAGGCATATATTGGGGTTCAATCTGAATGTCAGAAAGGCAAAACAGTCATCCACTGACTCTTACCTCTGCCTCAGTCCAAAATGGTGATCTGCCTCCAGGAATCCTCAGAATGAGACTGTGTCTGAGGTCTATCTGCTCCTGATTTATATTTCTTTCTAGGACTGGGATTAAAGATGTGCACCACTACCTCCTGGTTTCTATGGCAAACTAGTGTGGCTATTTGGATTAAAGATGTGTGCCACCACTGCTTGGTTTGTAAGGCTGACCAGGGTGGTTGTTTTACTCTCTGAACTTTAGTCAAGCTTTATTTATTAAAATATAAATGAAATATCATTACATATCTTTAGCATATTACATGGGATAGAGACTTAGTAAAGAGTAAAACACTTTTTCAAGCACATAAAACATTTTTATCAATAGGTTTGTGAATAGTAACAAATAAAAATAATCATCCAAATTAAAATCAGGTTTTCAAACAAAGCTAGAAAGGACATAACTCTGAAGAGTGAGGAAGGTGGGAAAGGAACTTGGCATCACACAGAAGGAATTCAGTTTGTAAGACGGAGACACCCTTGGGGCTCTGTTTTGGCTATGGAACAGGTGAATGGGGCAGATCTATATGAATCTAACCGAAAGCCTCCTTAAATGAGGGCTAGCTCTCACAGATTCGGAAGAACCCTGAAAATACCAAAATGGGAGAAAGCAATCAATAAGTCCATCCATCTGCAATGTCAAGGACCCACAGCAATAACTTGTGAGGTAAGACCATCCCTTAAGTACAATAGTGGCTCTTCTATCCTGAGAGTAAATAACAGTCACCTCATTGAACCCGAATCTTCCTCAAAGGAGAGAAGTCATGCCTGACAGTTTAAGTATAGCCAGCTACCTGTGGCTGGCAGTTGGAGAAGCTACGACTACCAGTTGCCTAAAACAGTATAAAATCTGGTATATTCTATGTTATGCTATCAATATCACTCATTCAAAAAGTTTAATTTTGCTATAATCAAGAGATCATTATAGAAAGCTACAATTAGTCAAAAAAGAGATCAATGATTCTAAGGTTTCTATCCCCAAATAGTACATTTACAATATATCTCCTATAGTGATGACGTGGGGAACATTGCAGAAGAGGAAACAAAGATTCTAAAGGCAGAAGACCAAAACAGCTTCTGGAAGATAGTCTTATCTTTTTAATAGCCCCCTTCACACTTTCATTGAGACAGGGATTCTTTGTGTAGCCCTGGATGTTTTGAAGCCAGCCTAGTCTACAGTGTGAGTTGCTGGATTTAAAGGTATACACCACCATCACCCAGCAACAGTCTTGCCTTTGAGAAAAAGAGGGGGAGGGACATAAAGAGGAATACATATAGTAGAGTTGGAGAGAGGAATGGGGTGAATATGGTCAGGATGAGTTGTATGAAATTCTCTAAGAATTAATAAAACTCTAGGAAAAAAGAATAATAACAAAATGAACGGTTATTCTCACAGAAAAACAATCAAGGTATTTACAGCTTTATTGCCCTAAAAATCCACAATTAGAAACTGATTCTCTGTGCACACAGGTTTATGTTTACACACACACACACACACACACACACACACACACACACAACAACACACACATAAGCCTTACTAACATTAAACATTTTTTTTAATTAGTTGCAAGAAGACTAGAAGGAAGAGGAGGTTTCAAGGTAAAATTAATCTTTTTATTTTTGAGATGACATTTCTCTGTAGCTTTGGTGCCTGTCCTGGAACTACCTCTTGTAGACCAGGGTGGCCTGTAACTCACAAAGATCTGCCTGCCTCTGTCTCCCAAGTGCTGGAATTAAAGGCATGCACCACCACTACCAGGCTGGTAAAATTATTCTTAAGCAGAATGACTTTGGTAGCTTCACAATTCTCCTCCTCAAGGCTATCTCCCAGAATGAACAAGTGACTTTACCTTGCTGTCAACATTCTAGAGTCTATGCAGACATTCCCATAGAATATTGCCACTCAATGTCTTTTAAAACATTAGTGGAGTTTAAAATGTTATAACTCCCAGAGATTTTATTTTTAGATGATGCCTAGAAACAGAACAATGTACTGATGCTAATGAATTGTTGGCACTGTTGTAGCTAAGAACATTTGAGATACATGAGAGAGTTCCTTAAAGTCATGTAGCCTAGATCATTTCATACTGGAGAATATGACAAATATAATACTACAAAGTGTGTGTGTGTGTCTTTGTGTGTGTGTGTGTCTTTGTGTGTGTGTGTGTCTGTGTGCGTGTGTGTCTCTGTATGTGTCTGTGCGCACATGTGTCTCTGTGTGTGTGGTGTCAATATAATAATTACTGGAAAATAATTCAAGTTCACATCATGGTGATGGTAAGCTAGAATTATTAATAAAATGTACAAAAGGTTGTATAGAAAAAGCATCCATAAACAGTTGAGATGCACTGTATCTCAGTCAACTACTAAAGGGCAGTATACATAGGAGATCATCTGAAAGAAACCTTTCATACAGAATGAATTGGGGAGAAAAGTGAGGCAGAGCTCTTAAGTACAGCTGATCTTTCTGGGAGCTAAAGATGAAAACAAGGTCTCCGAGGCAGCCCAGGTAAACAAGGAATTCATTTTAAAACCATTTACTTAAAATCATTTTAATTGTTATATCTGCCGGGTCTCAGGAGGTCTGCTGTATCAAGATAAAAACTTGGTTTGGTCAACATTATGAAACTAGTCAGAATCCACAGCAGCCAGTGAGCTGCCCCCAGTCCATCCAAATGAAAAGAGGAAGTTATCCAAAAGTTTGTGTGTTCTCTTCTGTTCCTTAACTCCAATTTGAAAAGGTAACTAAGGTCCTGTTGACGTCAGTTTGAGGAAGCTATGAAACGGGAGCGCCATGGCCACAGGTGCTGCTGCTGGCTGGCTCACAATGCGGGGTCTTTCCACTCCACCACACTTTCATTGCCTACTGCGGAGGCCCAGGTGAGAGTCCTGCTTGTCCCCTGCTGAGGTTCATGAAGGGCTTCCGTAGTAGTTTGCTGTTCTAAGGGACCTGACACAGTTTAATATGCCAGATTTGAACCTCTACTGCTAAGCAAGCAAGCAGTCATGGCCTGAGAGTCCACAGTGGATGCTAGGTATTTTCTTTGTTTAGAATGCGTTAGCCCTCAAGGCTCAAAATAAAATAATAACAATAACAATAATAATAATAATAATAAATAATAAATAATAACTAAAAGAAAAAAGCCCACACAAGGGAAAAGATCACTTTCAACATTTTTTTATCTGCTTTCTGACAGTGCTGTTCTTAGCTCAGTGAATCAGAAACTGCCAGGCACCAATAACTATGTCTTTTCAGCCTTCTCGAAATGCTAAGAGAAGACAAAATGCTTGGCAGTGGTGCTTAAAGTTTAATGCCATTTTGAAAACAAAACAAAACAAAAAACCCCATGTGTTCCAAAGTAGAAATGATAACACTGTAAGATAATACCAGAAATCTTAGTCAGATAAGAGAAAAACGTTGAAATGCAAGTAATGCTATCCCCTCAGACCCCTCACTAGCTCACCCCTCCTCCTCACCTTCTTTATACAGGGAACGAAAGATTTGGTTTTTAAAGGTGTGTTTATGATTTTTCTTTCCAGGGTATTTTTGTAAGGGATACTTAAGTAAGAATATGCATAAAGATAGGCAATAAATTGGAATGAAGGTTGGGACAAGGATAACACAAGGTAAACCACATGAAGAAAACATTAACTCTCAGGAAGAGAAAATAAAAACATCTTCTAAATGACTTCAACATATTCTGAAACATATAAAATGCCATTCATGCAAAAAAGTGAAGTAATGTACTAAAAGACTTCTGGTTAATATAAATTGCATGCCCCATTGGTGATGTTGGTTTAAGTGTTACTTTTAATAATAAGTTTAAAAACAAAATTGAAAAACACACCGTGGAAGCAAAGCCCCCCTCTCTCTGGATACACATTATCTATGAATAGGCACACAAAATGATGCTTTCTGCCTTCCTTTCATTTTAACGGGAGTGACTGAATTTCTGACTCCCTTGCTAACCGCTCCACCTTGAGTCTGTCTACTATACCTTCCTAAGGAGAAGCCCAGAGCTGTCACTTAGCTCATCTGCAAGTCGGACAGTCGTGTTATCAGAATGGCTCAAGTTCTCTCCTCACCCCAACACCACCCCTTCACACACATGTGCACACACAAACAGAACAAACAGATTCCCCAAGTCCTTACTACAGAAATTGACTCTTAATCAGTATATAATTTACCACCTCTGCAATGATAGTATTGATAATGTATTCATTGATTTAATAAATAACATCATTATTGGCATTTATTTACTTTTAATTCTTTTACATGAAGGCATTATAATTGCAAAGGGACTGGGACACTGAAGGAGGACTTCGTCTCTTTTAAGAGAAATAACAGTTATTAAGAGAAAAATTCAGGTTTTTTTTTATTTTGTAGTCCCATTTGTTAAAATCCTGAATCATAATTACCAATTACCAGTTCCAAAAAAGTAAGGAATTAAGATACAAACTAATTATTTTTTCAGACTGTAATCTGTTGAGCTGGCATCTGAGCTCAAATAATAATTTCAATCAGTTTGGAAGCAGCTTTCATATAATTTCATGGTCTATGAAAAATCCATTTGGAAACCATGTGTGACATGTGTTACACTATTCGGTTTATATATTTATCCTGTTTTTCCATTTTCAGTCAACTGCCATCTAACATATTTCTGGCTGGGACATATGGCTACCATTGCTCTGAAGCCAGTGAGATCTGTATACTCTAGGAAGTCATTGTTTAGACTTCTATAAATTCTCATACTGCTTGAGAGTTCAGAGATTGTACTTACATAGCTATTGAGGATTAAGTCTATGGTTCAGTGGCAGAGATACAAGGAACTAAAAATCTCTGTGTTCTATTTAAATGATATTCATGTATGTATTCAACAGAAAATATACTTCTTAGAGTGTACCTTAGGTTTAGTTGGCCAACAAACTATTTTGATTCATCTTTATGGGGACACAGCATGTGCAGATTTTAAAAAAAAATTAATAACAGAAGATAGAAAGACAAGATTTGTTCTATTCTTGAAAATTTTATAAATATAAATATTTGTTCTTGTTACAACTCTATAAAATTTTCCTATACATCTATAGTACTAAGCATTAGCATAAACACATGAGAATTAACAAGTGCTCATGGACTTTGTTTGCTTTCAAGGAGTAACAATGACTGGACTAAGAGGTATTTAGTCAGTGTCATTCAAGCCCTCTGCTAATTAAGTCCTCTCCAGATTAGAACCTCCACAGCTCATGAGTTGAATGTGCTACATAGCACTAGGGTTTCATAACGAATACAAAAGACACCGTGTGTTTATGTTTGTGGGCTTCCATGTGCTGCTGACCAAAATATCTGAGAGTGTATAGCTGGGCTGAAATTCATTAGACCAGGGAAACCAATGGTTCCTTGTGTGCTGATTCTTTCACTCTAGTGATACAATCAAAACTGGTGAATTGACAAAAAAAAAATGAAAACTAAGATCCAAATCTGACATAAGGTCACAAACACACAGGAACAAAAAGTTAACTGAAATTTTGTGTATCTTGGACAGAGCTTATATGAGAGGGACCAATGTCATTATTATTATTCTCTTGATTGTTCTGAACTTCACATTCTCTGGCAACTACATATTAACACTTCTTCAAGAACATATGTATTGTATACTATACCCTCAGCATATATGAAACAGTTTATTATGTTATTAAAGAAATCATTTTATTAATATGTTTTGCCTTAAAACTGCAGAGGATCTTTACAGAATAGATTATAAGAACAGAATTAAAGACAGAATAATGTGAATGAATTAATTAACTATGGTTTGATTATTGCTCAATATTTATTTATCAAAAACGCTCAAAATTAATGATTAATTTCTATCTGCTAGTACAGGTTGAGCATCTGGTGCCTCTCCTGGAACACAGCAGAAATTTTCAATAGGACTTCAACCACATTGTCAAGACTGACATGTTTTCCCAGACTCTGTGAAAACAAGAAGCAGGTTCAGCAACATTCTGAATCAGGAATTTCAAACGTGAGTTATTCTATGAGTATTCACAGTGTTGCTATGTTCCGGTTTTTAGTACACTGCTGGAGTCTACACAGCTCACTGCAGTTGTGAAAGGCAGGTACATTAAGCACTGAAGTGGGGTGTTCTGAGCACTCATTGAAAAAAAAGAAATCTGTGAAGACTTTGGATCAGTCTAAGAAGACTGGGGTAGTGGGCATTCAAGCAGTACAGAACAGACAACAGCAAGTTGCCACAGACAGGAACAGAATGTCTGGGAAAGTGAGGGACTTCAAGGAGTTCCAGAAGCAAGAATATTTTAATGTTCACATATAAAGCTCAACGAAGACTCAAATGACCAAATGTGAAAATCTAAATTTAGCTCGTTATTATTTAGCATTCATGTAGCAATAGAATTTTCTTTTTTTTTCTTTTTTTTTCTTTTTTTTTTTCCTCATGGTTTATTTTTTTTATATTTAAAAATTTCCATCTCCTTCCCTCCTCCTCCCCCCTCCCTCCCCTCCTCCTCCTCCTTCCCTCCCCTCCTTCTTCCCCTTCCCTCCCCTCCCCTCCACCCATACCTCCCCTCCCTCCCTCTCAAGGCCAAGGAGCCATCAGGTTTTCCCACTCTATGCTAAGACCAAGGTCCTCCCAACTCCCCCCAGATTGGAGCACTGGACTGAGCTCCCAAGGTCCTGATGAGGAGCAGAAGGAGCGAGAACATGAGGGAGAAAGTCAGGAACGTGAGGGGTGCGTTCACTCATGGAGACGGTGGGACAGAACTAATGGGAGATCACCAACTCCAGTTGGAATGGGACTGATGGATCATGCGACCAAACCCGTCTCTCTGAGTGTGGCCAACAGCGGGGGCTGACTGAGAAGCAAAGGACAATGGCTCTGGGCTCTGATTGTTCTTCATGGACGGGCTCTGTGGGAGCCTTCTCAGCTTGGTCGAGCAATAGAATTTTCTACCTGACACAAAAGCCATGTGGTTAAATCTCCAAGTAAACTTCAGCCAATTGAATACAATGTTGTGACACAGCAAGTGGCCTGCCAATGCCGTCGCTCTAAGGTCTCTCAATATTTTCTAAGTTATTCTATTTATGTCTTTATGTTCTTTATCGTATTATGAGTAAATCATCATTATTGCATTAGTCTATAATTTTTCTTAATAAAAACTAGCTTATAACATAATATTTTCAAATTTGTACTTTTGCAACCATTTGTTAATGCATTTTTACTAATATAATCTGTTAGTCATGGAACTTGTAATACCCCCCATATTAAATTATTCTGGAAGTAATTTTATTTATCAGTCTAATGCTAAATGATGACATTTAGTGGCTGAACCTGTAGGTTAGTTATTCCATGATCAAGTAGGGACTCTGATAGTTCTATAGTGAAGGTAAACAGAGGGTTTCTAGGACACAAAGGCTTGTTTTTGTCCATAAACAATATAATTCCTTTAAGACTGTGGTTTTCAACCCTCTTAATGTTGAGACACTTTAATACAGTTCATCATGGTGTGGTGGCCCCAACTAAAAGATTATTCCATTGCTAATTCATAACTGTAATTTTGCTACTGTTATGAATTGTAATGTAAATATCTGATATGTGACCCTGGGAGGGGCACAACCCATATGTTGAGAGCCATTGCTTTAAGACCATATTCATTTACCTATAATTAACTTTAGGATGTTTGGTAATTACTGAAAACCACCCTGTGGTGACTATTACAAAGATACTCTTATGACTTCTTTGAAATTATAAGACTTCTTTCCCTGTGTGCTTCCAAAATTTTCTCCCAAAAAAGCACACATCAACTACCTTTCTGAGCAGTGGCAAACACTCTGAGTGGGGCATCAGCTCTCAAACTGAGCAGTAGCATGTGGATCACCAGACTTTCTGAGTATGACTCCAAGAAGCTTCTTTATTGTTCTTTAATTTTTATACCTTAGTGAAGAATTGTTAATCTTCATGCTTCTTTCTGTTTGACGTTTTTTCTTGATTTCATTATTTGACTTCCAGAAATGTTGAACGTCTTCCTACTGTCTAGGAATTGGCAAGCAATTGGGCAAGCAAAACCAAGCAAATTGCCATGTTTGGAAAATTAAGCTTAGTTCATTTGATGTATTTCATTTATAAGAATAATAAAGAATTATGACTTCTCTGGAGTATTTCAAAGATCAGAACTCACAGAGGATGGCTAAAAGCAGCAAACTGGAGACAGGATTTATGATGCGTACTGTGAAACAAAGGAGACATATGGGGTTTTTGTTAACAAATTTGTGGGGAAAATATCTCTAGTGAAATAACTGGCTCCCAGCGTTAGAAAACTATGCTATAATACAATAAAATTTCATTAAGAATTTATTTTTTATTTAAAATATTTTAAGTAATATAGTAATATCACTCCCCCTACTCCCCTCCTCTTCTTCTAACTCATCCCTTGTCCTCTGATACAATGCAGTGATCAACAGATTGTAGGGAGCCTAACTCCAACTAAGATTTTGGAGTTGGAAATTTTATAAATTAAATGTCTTCACTGGCAATGAAATACTACTTAGTACTAATCTGCAAAATTCAATGTGGCAATGAATTAATTATCCTTAATTTTAACATTCATTGATCAATGCCTACTGAACAGATGACAGAATAAGATAATATAGTAATCGTCAAAGTATTGTATTTTGTATTCAGCCCAGTCAATCCAGAACCATGTGTTTAAAATATGTATAGTTTCACTACAGTTTTTCATAGTCTGTTTTCTTTGCTATGACAAAATACTCCAGACTATATAATTTATAAAGAAAGGAATTCTGTTTGGTGTCCATTGATGGACTTCTGCTGCTTAATATCATGGGGAAAACAGAAGAGAAAAAAAATAAAACTTAAAGGTATTGGGGGAGGCTGCTCATTCGATCCCAGCTGCCCAGACTCCTGAAATAATCACTCAGAAATTATATTATTTAAATCACTGCTTGGCCAATAGTTTAAGTGTATTTGTGGCTAACTCTTATGGCTTAAATTAACGGATTTCTATTATTTTATATTTTACCATGAGGCTCATAGCTACTGGCAAGGTTCCAGCTGGGAACTCGAGTCTTTCCTCTCTGGTGTCTCCATGGCATCTCCCTGACTCTGCCTACTCTTTCTATATATCTTTTTCAGCCTGGTTTTACTCTATTAAGCCATTGTCTGAAAGCAGCTTCTTTATTCATTAACTAATAAAAGCAACACATAGTCAGAAAGACTTCCCACACCATAAAGGAAGAATGGTCCTGAGCTCCCCTGATACCGCCTTTCTGCAAAAAGGTGACTCCTCAATTCCTATAGAATCTGACACGCAACCAAACATTTGTTTCTAAGCCCTGCTTCCCCACATTTCCTCATTGAGAGGCATTCTACTTCAGAAACATGAGAAACATGAGGAGTTGGGGCACCTTCAAGCCACAGCTTCTGGCTTTTGTACTTCCTCAAAAATCAATGAAGCTGTGTCTATAAAGCAACAGGTAGAGTGCTTGTCTTCCATGTCCAGACCTGGGGCTCAGTCCCCACTCTGTATAAATCAGTATATTAGTGCCTTCTGGTGTTTAAGAGGTGGAGGCAGAAGGACCACAAGATTAGGCTTATTCTTGGTTACTTAGGAAGCTCTAGGTCAGGCACATCTACATGAGACTTTATCTCAATTTATAACAACCACCACCACAATAATAATAATAATTAATAATAATAATAAAATAATAATAATAATGTAGAACAAATTGATAAATGTCTATTTTGGTTATCTACATTCTGTTTCATTGCTTTGTGGCTTTCTACCAAAATCATATTATATAAAATAGCATGTAAAATCTAATTTCTTATTTTGTACTGCTTTTTCAGGATGGCTTTAGCTATGTTTGTGCCCTCACATAAGCACTTTAAAGAAGGCTTGTCTGTGTCTAGAAGGCATGCTTTTTCTGAAAAGTCATCATCTTCACTCCACACAGACATCAAATTCAGAATCAGTGCCTCTGATTTATTTAGGTCATTTTTCTGTTTCTTCCATTAGCAATTTGTACCTTCCTGAGTACTAGTCCTATAGATGTGTTGTTGGATTTAGACCTTGGTATGCCATTTGCTTTGACTCTTTGGCAAACAGCAGTGTATTTTAATGACCACTGTGTTCATTGTTATGATATGAATATCCAATTGATTTGTGGGTGCTTCTTTTATATTACATAGTGATGCCAATGCCATTTACTCTGTGAATTGTGGATAGATTTCCTTTGGCTGCTTATATAATCATGAACTGATACAGTGTTAAATTATTTCCTCCTTTAATGCTTTTTTATGACTATATTGTAGCAATGGTATTTACTATAAATGATGAGGAAGGATATTCTTATTCATTTCCAAGGTTTCTGGATGAAGCTTTCAGGCTTACCCTGTGAGATATATTGCCTCAGACTTTCCCTGTGAGAAACATTGACTCAAACTTTCCCTAATGAGATACATTAGCTCAGGCTTACCCTGTGAATTTTTATGTGAGGTACTTTAGCTTGGAACACTTATTAAAATAGATGATCCCAATCAACTTGTGTATTCTCAACCGACTTCAATTTTTTAAATATTTTAGAGTTTATGTTTACTTTTGAGTGTTTGTTTAGAAAATAGATTTTTTTGTATAATATGTTCTGATTCTAGTCCTCCCTATCCCCCAAATCCTCCAAGATCCATCTGATTTGTCCTATTCCGGTTTTTGTTCGTCATTGTATTTTATTTTCTTTATTTATTAGATGCCTCTTTATTATTACTTTGATATTTTGTATCATGAAGAGTATTGGGATTTATTAGAATTATTTCTGTATAAATAGCTTACTGGTATGATGGATTGCATGGACTGATATTCAGTGTTGATAGAGCATCATATTTCTGGGAAAAACACCATGAGTTCACAGTGTATAATTATCTTTAAAAAGTTGCCAACATTTTGCTGAAGATTTTTGTGTCTAAGTTCACAAGATGTTCAGTATTTGCCCATTTTATAGTCTGTCTGGTCTTGATGTCTAGACAATGCTGGCCTCCTATCATAAGCTGAAAAGCACTAACTCTTTTTCTTTCTTCCAATATTGCTATGACATTAGGGTCAATTCTTGAAATACTTGATTGAATTCTTCAGTAAAACCACCAGAGCCTGGAAATTTCCTTTACTGAAATTTTAAAATAATTCACTAAATATACTTTCTTATCATTAATTTATTCAGACCATCTACTATTGGATTATTTCATCTTCATTGACTTTTGTTCCTTGCAGCTTTTGAAAAGTTGGCTCTCTCTTGTTCTCATGTCATGGAGACGGTGGGACAGAACTAATGGGAGATCACCAACTCCAGTTGGAATGGGACTGATGGATCATGCAACCAAACCCGTCTCTCTGAATGTGGCCAACAGCGGGGGCTGACTGAGAAGCAAAGGACAATGGCGCTGGGCTCTGATTCTTCTGCATGGACGGGCTCTGTGGGAGCCTTCTCAGCTTGGTCGATCACCTTCCTGGACCTGGGGGGGAGTTGGGAGGACCTTGGTCTTAGCATAGAGTAGGGAACCCTGATGGCTCCTTGGCCTTGAGAGGGAGGGAGGGGAGGTATGGGTGGAGGGGAGAAGGAGAGGAGGAAAGGGGGAGGAGGAGGGGAGGGAGGGGGGAGGAGGAGGGGAGGAGATGGAAATTTTTTAAATATAAAAAAATAAACCATGAGAAAAAAAAAAAGAAAAGTTGGCTCATTTTCTTCAAGGTTGTCAAGTGTTTACTGGCAAAGCCACCCAAGGCCTGTGGTCTTGTTGAATGCTGAGAACCTGAAATGAGCCCTTACATCATGCCTATGTCAACACATGTCGCTCTGTGTCAGTCTTGTCAAATGTAACTAAGTTTATTAACTTTGTAAGAAACCAAGTTTCTGTCCTTTATTTTCTCTACTATTTCTCTCTTATTCTTAATTCTATGTAAGTGTGTTACTTTTTATTTCTTCTTTCATCTTTTAGAAATTCTTTGGTCCTTTCTCTTCTAGTTTTTTAAAGAACAAGCGTAGGATGTTATTGATCAACCTTCTTCACCTACTACATCACACTGATCCTTATGCATTTTCCACCTGAGCATCAGCTCAGATTTGCAAAGTTTAATAGATTATGTTTTTGTTTACATCTATAGCTACATATTTTTGATAGTAATGTCTGTCTTACTTTTTCCTATTATCTTTCTGATTCTGGTATCTAATTTGTTTCTTATAAACAGAGAACACATTATATGCTCTATTTAATTTGATTAAGTTTCAAGTGCACTTTTGTAGCACAGTACCTGTCTTTTCTTGGTAACTTAATACTTGAAAATGTATACTCAATTGTTGTTGGGTAGAATTGTCTCCATAAGTCAGTTAAGTTCCATTGATTGACTGTTGTTCAGATATCATATGCCTTTCTGATCTTTTATCTGGTTGTGTATCAGTTTCTAAGATGGAAACCTTGAAAGCACCTATGATAATTCTCGATTTTTCTTTTTAACTCAAATGGATTTTGGTATCTGCATTTTCAGGTTCTGTTTTAATAGAGAAGTATTTAGAATTATTATAATCTTTTTATTAGTCATTCTGTCACATAATTTAGTAATGTTATAATTTTATTCTCTTTTAAATCTACTTCATCAGTCACTAAATAACAATTACTGAATGAATTTCACAGTAATTAAAATCAATGTAGTGTATCTCTGTATAGTAGTTTACTTCCAACTCACCATTATTAAATTAGAAGTAAGATCCCTCCAAATAACATATGGGTAAGTTGTGTGTTTATTCATTTATTCTCCTTAAAATATGTTATTTAAAGCATTTATGTATAAGGTAATTATTATTGATCATATTTAAGCCAGTAATCTGAATGTATGGGTTTTTTTAATCTGATTCTTTTACTCATGCTATTTTTTTCTTTCCTGTAATTACTTGGAGATGTTTTACAGTCTCTTATTAATTTATTTATATTATTTTTGTATATGTACCATTTTGTATAATGTTTAGAGTAACTTCTCTAACATAATATTTATAATATTGACAAATATATTATTAATGAATATATATAAATAAAGCATGAAACTTATTAGAACCTATCAATATCAGTATCTTTCAAAATAATTTTTCCTACTTCTGTTAAGTTTCTTTTCTCTGTTTCTTTTAATTTTTTGTATTTATTTATTTATTTGTTTCTTTTTATATCCTGACTGCAGTTTTCTGTCTCCTTTAAACTCCTCCCCTCTGGCTCCTACAATCCTTCCTCCCTCCCCTTTGTCCTCAGGATTCTTCCTCTAGGTCCACCTGTTTGACTGGGCTACTGGGCTAGGCACTAAACAATGAGTATAGCAGAATATCATTAGGAATCATTTCATTGACTCTTTTCTTTTAAGCAGTTATGTTTGATTCTATCCAAGGTCTCTGGACTATCCATCTTCTGGGTCCCGGCCATCCAGCCAGTATCAGGGTTGGACTCCCTCTCATGGTATGGGTCTAGATGTTGGCCACTATCACATTTCTGTGCTACCTTTACCTCAGTACATCTTGTAAGCAGAACAATTTGTAGGTTGAGCAAAATCAGGGCATAGACTCAAGCAAGACAGGAACCTGGAGGCAAGGACTGAAACAGTGGCCATAGAAGAATTTTGATAACTGGCTTGGATGGTCTGATTTCTTACAGACTCTAGTACTACCTACCTGGAGATAGCACAACCCACATCTATCATTAATCAAAATGCCTAACAGGTTTGCTAATAGACTAAATTAAGTAGCCATGACAGTTCAAGAAAACTAACCACGATCACAGATAAAGTGGTGTTTGGTGAAGAGGATAAATCTCAAGAAAGAAAAATATTTTATTCATTCCCATTTTAATTAATTACATATAAAAGCTACTCGATTATTGATCTGCTATATGCAATTATATATGCTTCTTATAGGAATAAAAGAAAGAGAGGTGTTTCTAGGCTATATAAACAAGTGAGAAAAAAGGTATATATGGGTATTACATGGCTCTATTTACCTCATTGTTCTATATCATTAGCATATCTATTTCTGTGTTTTAGTTTATCATAAGCAAGTATAATGGGCTGAGTAGTTCAGATATCAAAAATTACTTCCTAAACATTCTGAAGGGTGTAAATGTGAGAACAAGGTACCTTGTTAGTTAGTTTCTGAGGAAAATATAGCTTTTTTCCTGATGAATTCCTATGTGTCAGAGAGAGGAAGGAAAAGCAGAAGGGGAAGCGTGTGATACTTAGGAGAGAATTAGACTCACCTTGAAGGCCTTACTCTCATGGCATAATGTAAATATAATCACCTCTCAGAGGACCCATCTCTAAAAATAATCATATTGAGAGATTGCCCTTCATCTTAAGAATTAGGAGAACACTGTTAAGTAGATGATAATCTATAAATGTGTTCATAAGGTGTCAATGTAATTATGATGGCAAGTAACTACTCTGAGTCACCAACATTAGGTGAAATAATACTAGTCTGAATAGTACTGTACATTACAAGAACATACTATTCACTGCCAAAAAATAAATTGTCATATATATATGTCATATATATATATATATATATCAGTAAACTCAAAGAATATGCTTTAATAATGCAAGTGTATAATAAAACAAATATCCCCAAAACACACAATAGGTCATTTCTCTCTTTTTTGAATACCAAACTGCAACATTCTTCTTTTCAAACCAAATCATTTCTCACTCCTATTATCCCTCTTAACCACTGATTTCTTTTTTACTCCTCTCTACCCTTCCTTCTCTTTCTCTCATATGCCCTGTAACGGGAACACTGATTTTAAAACTGTAAAACCTAGCTTTTCCAATTCCCAAGAACATATCACTGATCTTTTTTACTTACATTGGCTAACAGATGGTAGGAAATCCAGAACTAAGCTGCCTAAGCCATAGTAACAGAAACAGAGCACTGATTAGAATTCAGTCCCCTGAGCTGTCTGAGAGACTGCAAAATCACGGGGGTCCATATTTCCAACATAGTTCCTATTGTGAACAAACACAGTCAGGCTGCCACTAACAATACAGAACTGTATTTTGCTGAAGCTAAGAACACACACTTGACAAAAATAGGAAGACAGACACGAAGAAGTGGACTGACAGGTTCTAAGGTCATAATCACAACTTAGAAGAGATGTCAAAGAAATAGTATGGCAGCTTAGACCCAGAAAATAGTTTTATATACAAGGGCACAGCTAGGGATACAGGAGATAAAGCCAAATACAGCTGGAGCCTTCTTGGTCTGGGTTGATGATGACAATAGTCATAACTGTGATTTAGTTACTCCACCTTCTCAATTTAACCTATGAAATGGCTTTATAAATAACCTTAACAAGGGTGACATCATTAGCTTTACTGCCATTTAAGACATATTTAATGCTCCTTATCTCCCTTTGCTTTATTTTTCTTTTATATTTTTCATTTCTTCTTATCAATAATACCCTCAGTCCCTGGCAAAAGTAGCTAACAGCTTGACATGGAGACAAAGAAGTCTCATGTAGTGTTCCACAAAGAAGCAGAATAGAGCCCATGATCCCTAACTGTGCAGAAATTAAAGAACCCTGAAGATGGCTTAGAGAATGATGTTGTTGCCTCCAATTCTGTAACATACCCTTCTGGATGCTCAAAGAAATGGATATCTGAAGAGAAAATTGCAGAAGTTCTCAGTATAAACAGAAATTGTGTTTGGGAAGATGAGCCTGGCGAGTGCCCCTCAAATCACAGAATACAAATAGCCTATTTTTTTCCTACGAAGATAGCTGTGATCAGAAGCAGAAAATCATTGAAATAAAAATTGTTGGATAGGAAAAAATCAAAGATTAGCCACAGCTAGTTTGTAGGGTTGTTTTTATTATAAAGTTGAATTTATTCTGACAAAAGTGTTGTTTTAAAAGTGTATTTATTCATTGAGAAAAAGAATAAGAAGAGCTCATGAAGTTGGGGGTATGTTGGGAGGGGGATCATAAATAGGAGGAGAGAGAGGGGTGAATATTATCAAACTACACTGTATATATATATATATATATATGCATGAAATTCTATTCTATTTTAAAAGTGATTTCAGATACTATCCTACTGATGTTTTAAATGCCAATGCTATATCAGTATTCAAATAAATATGTTGTAGATTACCCAAATATTAAGATTCCTGTAGGCTGGAAAGATGACTCAGTGGATAAGGTGCTTAAATGAGGAGTGGTTACCAGATCCTCATATACAATGCAAAAACCACTCAGGCATGGCAACTACCTGTTACCCAGCACATGGGAGAAGGAGACAATGGTTCTCCAGGGCAAGCTGGTTACACAAATGAGTTGGGGTTGGCAAGCTTCAGGTTCAGTGAGAGATCCTGTCTCAACAAATAAAGAGGAGAATAATTGAGGAAGATTTCCAGCATTAACTTCAGGGCCCCTCTGTAAGAGTGTACACAAAAGTAAATTTACACCCACAAAAACACATGCACACATATGAATATGCATAAATATATGCATGTATATCACATACACACAAAGTAAATAAATAGGGGATAACATTTAAAGATTGATTTAATCCATGTCTAGAAAAATAAATCAAGGTTTTCAGACATTTGGGTGGGGTGAGCCAACTAAAATGCGTGTTGCAACCTACTTTCTTCTCTCCATCCAGAATGAGAGCATTCTAACCTCTGATGTTGATAGGAACTAACAAGAGAATCTATTTCTGAATCAAGGGTTAACTTGGAAATCTGTCCACGTGTAACACCGGCTGGTAATGGGTTAATTTCAGCCCTACTCTTTTTCATAAGGGGCACATTTCTTTATCAGTTAGAGAAATCACTGAAAACATCACCTGAGACCTGGGCTTGGCACGGTCCTGGAGAAGAGTGAAAACAGAAACTAATGACCTCATTGTTACCCTCTCTCACGAAAGGAAAACTGCCTTCTCAAACAAATGAGACAGGAAAGTGAGAAATCATGACTTGTTGCTTAATGCTTCTCAGGGGTATTGTTCTGAATTCCACAGACCTGCCTCTGCAGAAGGAATGCACAAACCCTTCTGAGTCTTCAATCAAATCCTCTGCAGCTATTCTAACGAAGTCCCACTGAGTCCTAGTCCAAGCCACGGGTTTGAATTTGGATCTGAAAGTAACTCTGAAATATCTTCATTGCTTTACTTTTTCCTCTGTAGAGCAAGCCAGTGTTAAGGTTTCTCATGCAGCACAAGGTAGCTAGAATATGTGGATGTGTGATGAGCAAACCAAATTATTTTATTTTAAACACTGAATTACAGGTAAATTTGTGTTTTTTTTTTTTTTTTTTTTTTTTTTTGGGGGGTTTCGAGGCAGGGTTTCCCTGTAGCTTCTAGAGCCTGTCCTGGATCTAGCTCTTGTAGACCGGGCTGGCCTTGAACTCAGAGATCCGCCTGCCTCTGCCTCCCGAGTGCTGGGATTAAAGGCGTGCGCCACCACCGCCTGGCATTAAAGGTAAATTTGTATATCCTTAAAGAATATTGACCAATGGAACTCATCTTACTAAAACAATGGATGTGATATTGAAATTTTCTTTGTACTTTGAAGCATGAAAGGAATGAAATCATAAGAAATAAGAGGAAGCCAGAATCTGTGTAGCTGGGAGGCTGCAAGTAAGCCATAGCATGGAAACATTTAGTGGAATAATAAAAGGAGATTAAAGACTGGGAAACGGCTTAGTGTACTACCCAAAGTCTCTTTGTGTCTTCATGTAGAGGCAAACTTTTAAGAATCTGAGAAAGCTTAGTTTTTTTTAACACAAAAATGGTGTGTCTGTGTGTGTGTGTGTGTGTGTGTGTGTGTGCATGTGTGTAGTTATGGATTTTTATCAAAATTATCCCCATCCATTTTCTCACTGACTTCCTTTCTAAACAATGTGTATACTATAACAACTCTTCATTTTATTTTTTAATCTTAAAGACATTTAATTCTGGAATTAATGAAATGAAATCTAGATCTTATTTTCAAGTCTCATCTTATTCATGGACCCTACCTTTATCTTGCACGATGATGACCAAAGCCTGTTTGCCAATTGCTGGAGAAAGCCTTTAAAGAACCTGTTCACAAAAAAAGATGGAAGAAATTTTCCCCTAAGGAAAGCAAATCTTACAGGTGTTTGACTGTAAAACAGTCTTAATGTCCAAAGGAAAGGAAGTGGAGAAAGAACTGTGCTGTGCTCTTGCCTCAACCCACTGAGAATCCAACTCAGGAATCTGGAGATGAGTCTGTGACTAAAATCTGACTCCTAAAGATTTGTACAAGGTAATGGAAGCACTTGGAACCTACAAATCATAATGCATAGAGGAAGAAGTTGTCCCCCAACTATTAGAAAGAGCTTTACTCAGTTCAGTCTCCTGAGGCATTGTGCATAGCCATGTGAAAAGGGAAAGTAGCACTGGTGACAAGCCTGAATGGCAGTATTCTATGATTTAGCATGTGAAATTCTGCAGAGAGAACACTTGTAACATGAGAGGGGCCTGCTTGTTGGGGTTTCTGTCCTGCCCAGTACTAACTGGCAAGCCCCAAAGAAAATCACACAGAGATCTCTATAAGTTATAAAGCTGATTGGCCCATTAGGTAAGGCTACTTATTAGCTCTTGTAGCTTATATTAACCCATTATTCTGATCTATGTTAGCCATGGGCTCATTACCTTTTTCAGTGGGGCAGATCATATCCTGCTGCTTCGATGGTAATGGGCATGATGGTAATGGGAGGAATCAACTTCCTCCTTCCCAGAATTCCCCTGTTCTCATTGCATCATTTCTACTTCCTATCTGTTTTTCCCTCCTATACTTCCTGCCTGGCCACTCAGTGTTTATTTAAAACATGATTGACAGAATACAGACAATTCTCCCACACCAGACACTGTATCAGCAAAATCAACTACCTGAGAGCCTACATGTGTAAGGTAGTCTCTGGTCAAATTTCTAAGTCACAATAGGACTTGTATGTGGTTGGGATCCTGTGATAGTAGGTAAGGCAAAAACTAGGAAAACAGGGTAACAGATTTCCTCATCAAAAATGGAATTGGCACTTATTATACTCAACCTAAAATATTGCTAGGAGGATAATATGATGGATCATATATTTCACATGTAAATTCACACATAATGACACATAGCATTGGATCATATATTTCACACGCACATTCACACGTAATGACACATAACATTTAAACACCAAATAGAAGAGAATGTGGTAATGGAGGGTGGAAAGGGAGATGGAAATGAAGATATTTACCTATAGTTTGTGATTAAGTGTGAAAGTCTTGTTCAAGGTCTCCATGAAGTGTTCCGTTTGCTCTTGCACTGTGCTGGTCATACTCTGATCTTTTATTTACTGGGTGCCATATCATTTAATTTCTCAGTCCTTCCTGAGTCAGGAGAATGTATAATATTTGGCAAGCAGTATTCACTTCTCTCTGCTTTCATTTTAGGGCTTTGAGCATTGACTATGCTCAACAAAGGGTCATGTCATTTCGATTCATAGTCACTTCAAGTTAAGGTTGTAAGATAGCAGGACTCTTCTAGGCTGCTATGAAAACATGTATAATTTAGAACAACACATCTGCTCATAACTTAAGTGATAGAATTATAAAAAGTCATTGCAAATCTAACTATTGGTAACTAATAAAAGTATTAAATTGGCAACATTACTTACATTCTCTGAACTGTTACTTGGCCAAAAATAAGGAATGCATATTGTGGGAAATGTGAGAATTAAGTTAGATAGGACATAAAGAGAACACATAGAAAATATGTTAAGGAAGATGAATTTGCTCTCTTTAACTTGTGTTAGCAAGTAGATAAGCCCAATGTGAGTCAACAGAAAGAGATAATAGTATCAGAATGTAACAAACTCCCAGTTGAGAACTCATTTAATAATAATAATAACATTTACAACTTGGTCCCTTCACATTCATTGAAAGTAGAGCTACCTGCATGACTACATGAATATGCCCTATTTATAAATTACTTTATGTACATGACTGTTCTTTCTTCAAATAAATTATAAACTTGTTGTGGGCAGGATCTGTATCTTACAATTTTGCATATCATTTGGTAAATGGCATCATTGTGGGAGCAGCAGATTATTAACAGTAGGAGGTGGTTTGTTCATAGAAAACAAGTGTCTGGGAAAAGAAAAATCCTCATCCAAACTAAAAGAATCATCGACCCAGATCTCCTTGGGAAGGGGAAATAGTAGATATTACTGAGTGGGCTGAGGGAGGGTGGGGATGGGAACATGAGCAATCAGGTTGGGGTAGTGGGGAGTCAGAAGGGGAGACTACTGAAAGACACTACTAGGAAGGGGTGTGTGCATTCCAGGATCGAGTAAAAACCTACAAGGATGGCCACAATTAAGACTCCTAGCAATAGCGGACATGTAGCCTAACCTGGCTATCGCTTATGGCCAGATTAGTGCCTGGCCCAATTGTCATCAGATAGGCTTCATCCAGCAACTGATGAAACCAGATGCAGTCAAACATTGGGCAGATCCTGCAGAATAGATGAAGGGAGGATTATAGGAGCCAGAGGGGTCAAGGACACTCACTACAAGAAAATCCACAGAATCAACTAACCTGAACTTATAGGAGCTCACAGATACTGAAATGTCAACCAGGAAGCCTGCATAGGACTCACCTAGGCCCTCTGCTTATATGTTACTGTTGTATAGCTTGGTCCTCATGTGGGATTCCTAACAGTGGAAGCAGGGGCTGTTTCTGACTCTTTTACTGGCTTTTGAGACCCTACTCCTCATCCTAGGCCACCTTACACTACCTTAATACATGGGGAGATGCTTAATCTTACTGCAACTTGATATGCCATGTTTGGTTGATACTCATGGGTGATCTGCCCTTTTCTAAACAGAAATGGAAAAGGAGTAGATTGGTGGATGTGAACAGAGGAGGATGGGGGGGAGAACTGGAAGGAAAGTGGGAGAATGGCCAGAATGCGAAATAAATAAATAAATTTATTTTAAAAAATTGAGTTTGTATTGAACTTTCTTGGTCAAAGCATGTTCTATCTTTTTTCTCTTTAAAGTGAACTGCAGTCATCACAAGATAATTATAAATTACATAGTTTTTTATAGAAAATAAAAATAATTGAACCACATAACCATTTTGAAGGAAAAGGTCAGACAGCCATAGCATATAGATTTGTCTGATTTTGAATAAAATCTTTTAATTTTAAATAATATACTTCTATAAAAAATGAATAATATTAAGCAAAATCACCCAAGCTCAGAAAGAAAAACCCACATGTTATCTGTCACATATGAATTATAGTTTATAATATGTACAGTTTTATATGTAAAAAGTTGCAAGAATGTGCATAATTTAATGTTTAGAAAGGCTGTAAGAAAGAGTATTACTAGGTGATGAGAATGAGTAAATATAGGCAAAATAACTCATGAAACTTGAAAAAGTATATGAAGCTAATTCTTCTATATCTTCAACTCCATTTCTCCTCTCTCCTTGAGTCTCTCTCTCTCTCTCTCTCTCTCTCTCTCTCTCTGTGTGTGTGTGTGTGTGTGTGTGTGTGTGTGTGTGTGTGTATGTGTGTGTGTAGGAGCATAAAGATGTAATGGTCTGTAAACATTCAAAACCTCATTCATGTGAAGCCCCCTGGCTTTCAAATGGTCATTCTAACTGTAGCTGTACCATTCTAACTGTTCACTGAGGGGCATCGAATTTGCGGAGTGATAGTGCCTGTTTGTCAGCTACCTTAAACTAGCTGTGTGGTGTTTTAATTTTGAGTTTGTTACAATAAAATGATTTTAAAGAGTTTTAAAGTTCAGCTTTTCACATCATCCAAGATAAAGAAATATGCTCTTTCTTGGACTCAGGGTTAGTGTTTAGGTTAGGGTTAAAGTAAGCTTGAAGTGTCAGTCTCCTGCCTACACTTTAAAAAGGCAATTTCTCTGGTTCTGGGCTTACTACACTCTAGATGCCTCATTATGTGTTTCTAACTGACAGGAAATGGTCTTTTCCTATAGTGAAGCACAGCTTGAGATTATCTCTTAGAAATTTCCTTGTTATCAGCAGTAAAATTAATAAGAAAAATCTTCTTTAAAATCAGATTTCAACCCCCATGTAGCTATTTATTTTGCAGACAGGATAACTATGCTCTCTTAGTTTTAAGACGTTACTCTCCCTGTGATAGGTGATACTTCCTCACAGCCTACCTAGCCAGGCATATTTCCCATTTCTCTCCTTTCCACTGAATTTCTCCTCATATAAAGCAAGCATTCTCTCTAAATCCTGTGTTCATATACATACCTGGGTCTGCCCTAAATTTCCTTTCAATATTGGCATTTTTTTAATTTCATGTTCCATACTTTCTTCAAGTAAATATCAGTTATGGTAGTGGTAAGTCTTAATTCTAAGCCAAGGAATTCTGGTTCACAGCTCTGGCTGCAGAGCAAGCCTTAGAGGACAAGTCTAAATTTGATGCACGTGACTCTTGACTTGGGGTTGCTTGGGAATTGTGACGTGACCAGCCATTCAAATAAGAATGAATAATAGGAAGGTTATTCTCTGGAATTTAGATTAAGAAAGTGACTCATAGAATCACTCATAGAATCATAAAGTGTTACCTGGTTCAGTTTCAAAACTAAAGCTTTGAGACACAAAACATAAAGAGACTATAAGGAGACCCTTGAATGTAAAGAGCAATACGCAAAGCAAAGCCAAGACAAAGAAAGACCAATTTGGTGGGATATATATATATATATATATATATATATATATATATATATATACATATAAATGAGATTGTGATAAAGATAAAGACAAGGAAAGGAAGGAACTCAGCTATGCTTATGTAGAACAGTGGTGTTGACAGTCAAGACAACAGACTTAGACACCCAGCTTTGCATGGTTTGGCTCCACTGGGATACATGTCTCCCTGAAAGAGGTATGACGTATGTTCACGAGCAAGGGCTACTCATCAGCTTCTAATTCACTAAGTTATCTTTACCAGCAGCTATATGCATCTTTGAAGGCCATGTCTTTCTTCCCTTTATTGTCTTTCATACAAATTCCTAACAATACTTGGCTCACATTCCTCACTGATTAATTCAAAGCAACTTAGAGATGCTTCAAATTAGTCTTCATGGCAAATAAACAAGGTTATAATTTCAAGTCCAGTCTTATTTCAGCTTAAAACAGGAGTGCAATTTAATTTCTAACTTGTTTACTTTCTTATTTGGCCAGTATTTTTAAGGACTGGAGCAATAATAATAACACTGCATACATGGAGTCAGGAATCGAGAGTTTAATTCATAGGACGTTGAATTTTATAAATGACAAGAATGTGTCCAAGTTGGTTTATGACAAGAAGAAAAAAAAACCTCTCCTTCCAACTATGAGGCGACAAAGGCAGTCACATGTTGCATTTTGATTATTATTCCCACTCTTTCAAACAGATGCATGACAAATGCAAGTTCAGATTCTTAAACTGAAAGAAGAGATAATAGTACAAAATGAGTTAAATATGCCTGGCATAAGAAAACTTCAGAGTAAATCTCTTGGTAGTTTCAGATGCTATAGAAATAGATAAAACAGGGATGGAGGCCCTCTTTAAATTTGAGGGTAGTTATTAAGCTATCTCTTGGTGTTCTCTTCTTTCAAGTGAGCAATTCCAGCTTCTCTGAGTTTTCTGACAGGTCGTCCTTTTCAGTCCTTTAATCACTGTGGTCAGTCTTTTCTGAACCAAGCAATTTCTCAGCACCCTTTTCAGGTAATTTCCCTGACTTTAAAATGCCTTGTGCTTAATGACACAGTGAACCAAAAGGATCAAAGATTTATTTGGCTCTCGTTGGCTTGTATCACAGCTGTGATAGAATGTTCTGGCTTACAGACAAGGAGGAAGCAATAAATATAGCATGTCTGACCTTCAGGAAAGACTTTTTGTTTTATTACAATGTTCCTTTACTCCATAACTCTGAAATCTAATTGTCTTCATTAGAGACTAGGCTGCACTGGGCTTCCTCCTTTCACATCTATTTCTTATAATCTTGCACTGAATAGAGAGTCTCCTTGTGCATCTTTCTATGCCATTGTGGTAGCCCCACAGATGTCTGTTTTGGTGATCTACTAATATGAAACCTCTTACATGTGTTCTCTGGCTTAACAGCAGATGAACCAAAACTCTATTCTAATTTACCATGCTACGGATTGAGCTCAGTGTTGTGAGACAATGGTTTTACACTGCAAATATTTGTTTCTTGTACTTCTTTAATAAAGTGTTGATTGGCCAGTAATCAGGCAAGAATAGGAGGTGGGGCAATGAGAACAGGAGAATTCTGGGAATAGGAAAGAGTCAGTTTGCAGGCATCACTCAGACACAGAGGAAGTCAGACACAAAGCAAGCAAGATGTGTCTGCCTCACCGAAAATGATACCAAGACACGTGGCTAAAACAGACATGAATTATGGACTAATACAAGTTATAAGAGTTAATAAGAAGCCTGAGCTAATAGACCAGTCAGTTTATAATTAATGTAGAGTTATGTGTGATTCCTTGGAACTTAACAACTGCAGGGTTGGGTGGGACAGAAACCTCTTTCAACAAATGGTGCCCAGCGTGAAGACAATTGCATCCACAGAAAACCTGAGAGAGCTTAAGGAGTAATTCTAGACATGAAATAACAGTGTTAAGCATGGCTTCTTGGTAGCAGCACTTTCTCGGGGGTGGGGGGGCTCTCTTTGCAAGAGACAAGCACATCTCATTTAAGAGAGGCTTCCTTTTTTCCATTTGATATTTTTTGCTTCTTTGTCAAAAATCAGGTGGTCAAAAGTGTGTGGATTAATATCCAGACCTCCAATTCAGTTCCATTGGTGATCCTGTCTGTTTTTATGTCAATACCATGCTGTTTTTAATATTGTATCTCTGTAGTAGAATTTGAAGTAAGGGATTGTGGTGCCTCCAGAAGTTCTTTTATTATACAGGATTGTTTTGGCTATCCTGGAAAAAAGAAAGCATATTTAACAAATGGTGTGGGAATAACTGGATATCAACATGTAGAAGATTGAAAATAGATGCATATCTATCACCATGCACAAAGCTCAAGTCCAAATGGATCAAAGATCACAACATAAAGCCAACCACACTGAACCTTATAGAAGAGAAAGTAGGAAGTACACTTAAACGCATTGGCACAGGAGACCACTTCTTAAATATAACCCCAGCAGCACAGACACTGAGAGAAACAATTAATAAATGGGACCTCCTGAAACTAAAAGATTCTGTAAAGCAAAGGACACAGCCAACAAGACAGAACGACAGTCTCCAGAATGGGAAAAGATCTTTACTAATTCCACATCAGACAGAGGTCTGATCTTCAAAATATACAATGAAATAAACAAATTGGTTATCAAAAGAACAAATAATCCAAAAAATGGAGTACAGACACAAACAGAGAACTCTCAGCAGAGGAATCTAAAATGGCTGAAAGACACTTAAGGAAATATTCATCCTTAAGTCATCAGAGAAATGCATTGCAGAGAAATGCAAATCAAAACAACTCTAAGAGTCTATCTTATACCTGCAAGAATTGCCAAGGTCAAAAACACTGATGACAACTTATGCTGGAGAAGTTGTGTGGTAAAAGGAACACTCCTGCATTGTTGGTGGGAGTGCAAGCTGGTACAGCCCCTTTGGTTGTCAGTGTGGTGATTTCTCAGAAAATTAGGAACCAACCTTCCTCAAGACCCAGTAATACCACTTTTGGGTATATATCCAAAGGATTCTCAATTGCGCCACAAGAACACATGCTCATCTATGTTCATAGCAGCATTCTTTGTCATAGACAAAACCTGGAAACAACCTAAATGCCCCTCAACCAAAGAATGGAGTACTACACAGCAGAAAAAATAACAGCATCTTAAAATTTGCAGGCAAATAGATGGAGCTAGAAAACATCATATTGAGTAAGGTAATCCAGACCCAGAAATACAATGCTCTTGGAGGTGCAGAAGCTTGTTCATTTTCATATGCCCAGTGCCTAATGATCATGGGTAATTGTCCCCAAACTAGTTAGGACCAGGGTTATAGCCCTGCACCCCTTCATATCCCATTAATGATTGGTACTGTTCTTGAACTCAGGGTGCTGGTTCCTACAAGATGGCATTAGGTCAGCTTTCCCAATCCCATCTGTCACTAATGAGTCTCTGTGTGTACTAACAAAAAAATTCCTTATGAAATTATTACAATAGAAAACACAGTCTTATAATTTGCAAAAATGCAAATGTGAAGACAGAGATTGCAAATATGGCAAGGACACCATTTACTATTTCATATGCCTTTGTTTCCTGAGAATAAATTTAATGCTGCATAAAAATATATATTGCATTCTTTTGCTGAGGTGATATTTCACATGAAGTTGATTTGCAAGAAGCTAATATTATAAATAAAGCAAGCATATGCCTTTTCAATTTTAAGGAGTGATGAATAGCACTTCTTGACTTATTTAAGTTTTCTGAATTCTAAAGCATATATAGCAGGCTACAATAGCATGAGTGTGGTGACACATAATGGCTGATGTGAGGTAAAATTGAGACTTCCTGGACATAGAAGAAGGAGAAGTCAGCATTTAGGAAAGAAATAAGCAAATCCTTTATTTGCAAACCAGTTGCTGACCCTTCTCTCAGTTTCAATCTATTCTAAACAGATTTCTTCGAACATTTTATAGAGATCTTGTTTAGGATTCACTAAAATTACCTGCAGATAATTAAGAGTCCAATGAAGACCCTGTCATATTTCTCCTATAGCTCATGTATGCAAAGAAGTGACCATAAAGGGACTGGAAGAAGAACTCCTATTTTACTGTGCTATTTTACATGTAAAGTATACTCAAGTATAATTGCTAGCCCTGGAAAAGAAAACCCTAAGTTCATGTGTATATGTGAATGTGCATGTGTATGTGTGCATATATGTGTACATGTGCGTGAATGTATGCATGTGAGTGCACTCCCTGTTTCCATGCCCTGTGTTTATGAAGAGATAGATATATGAAGAAACAATGAAGACAAGAAGGATGCCAGGAGTCAGGGGAAACCAGGAGGAAAAGTAAAGAAATTAGAGGATAGCAAGAGGGTTCAATTCCACAAAGACAATAGCTATGATTATAGACCTTTGCATCTACAACTGGTAGGCCATTGCTCAAATCCACAAAAGTGCTTTGTGCTTTGCATTCAGTTTGTGTATGTGTTGAAATACAAACTTATCAAATTTCAGAAAATGTAGATTATATATAACATAAAATATAATGAGAAGATAGAAAATGGTTATGAAATAACATGACTTTGTAAATCAAATTAAAACAGGCCTTTTTTCTCATCTTTTTAAAAATTCACTTACAAAATTTACATGAAACACCAAAATTAACATGCCACATTCATGCTCATGAATTCTTTCTTGATTATGTGAAGCAATAAAATATTTTAAGCTACCAGCACTATTCTCAGCTCAAGATGCTCTCATAAGGTAACTAAGTGGCCTGGTGGAAGTCTATTTAGTGCCATGTTTTCCAAACTTTCATTTTGTTTGTTGGTGATTTCACTGTTTAAAATTATTCCCAGATATAATGTTGAAGTACTATCCAGTCTTTCCAAGCACAGGAAGGTTATTTGCTTATTATAAACAAAGATAAGCTCCATTCAGTCTGAATTCTAATGCTACAGCCTGTAGCCTGTAAACTCAATGGTAATAAATCAGCACATACTTTCTAAAGGTATTTCAGCTAGAGGGATGGAAGGACACATAAGACCAAGTTATGTGGGTAACTAGAGTAATAGAGGTCCCAAAGTACACAGGAACCTAATCTTATATTTCCCTTAAGAGAAATGGTGCAGTAGTCTCTAATTTATTGCTTGTGGTAAATTTACAGAACATGACACTTCAGATAATGAGACTTGGCTTTATTGTTTGTTATTCAGCTATGCACAATTTACCTGAAGTAATATATATAATATATGAATGTATTATATAACACATACTCCATAATGTAATATTGCCCAGAGCATTAAAAAGACTGATTGATAGATATAGTTACAAAATAGCATGCATCAAATTAATTAGGAGTCAAATATCTAGAACATGGCGTTGAAGTTAAAATTAAAGGAGAAAGCAGTTACACAGTGTTGGGAGAGGCTGCCTTTCATTTCCAGGCCGCCCAGACTCCCAAAATAATAACACAGAAATCTGTATTAATTGCAATACTGTTTGGCCAATAGCTTAAGTATATTTCTGGCTAACTCTTATATCTTAAATTAACCAATTTCTACTAATTTGTGTATCACCATGTGACTTTGGCTTACTGGCAAGGTTCTGGTGCTTTTGTCTCCTGCGGGCGGCTACATGGCTTCTCTTTGCCTTCACCTATTCTCTCTCTATATCTCTTTTAGCCTGGCTTTACTCTGTTGAGCCATTGCTTCTTTATTATTCAATGGCAGTAAACATACCCACAGCATCCATCCATCACTTCCCCCTTTCTGTATAAATAAAGAAGTAAGGTTTTAACTTTAACATAGCAAAATTACATATAAAAAATTACCAAGCCAAAATTATAGTTACGATATTTGTATCTACTTTATCTTTTATCATAACTAAGGAAAACTGTAATATAACTATCTGTAGAAAGGAGCTGTGGGCAGGCCTGCTTTTCATCCCACCTGGCTCCCACATGGCTAGCTTTACACCTGAAATAACAACACACAAATTGTATTTGTTTAAATACTGCTTGGCCCATTGATTCAGCCTCTTTTTTTAAGATTTATTTATTATGTACACAGTGTTCAGCCTCCATGCCTGCAGGCCAGAAGAGGGCACCAGATCTCATTACAGATGGTTGTGAGCCACCATGTGGTTGCTGGGAATTGAACTCAGGACCTCCGGAAGAGAAGTCCATGCTCTTAACCTCTGAGCCATCTCTCCAGCCCTAGCTTCAGCCTCTTATTAGCTAATTTAACCCATATTTAGTAATGTGTGTAGCACCACGAGGTGGTGTCTTACTGGGAAAGATTCAGCATGTCTGACCTGGTGGCTGGCTCCATGGCGTCTGTCTCTGAGAGGAGAGGCATGGCAATTGCCTAACTTCCCTTCTTCCCAGAATTCTGTTCTGTCTACTTCACCTATCTGAATTCTGCCCTATCAAAAAGCCAAGGCAGATTTTTTATTAACCAGTGAGAGTCCTCCATCAACTATCTATTCTTCAAACTCCAGAAAGACATAATATTACCGAATTAAACAGGAAGTGCATTGCAAGCAAATTCCAAAACTCTAGAATTGACAGAGACATCTTGCTGCCTGAACAATTACCCAGAGTTCCCCTCTATCACTGGGGCACCCATTTTCAGCCCACCAGCTCATAGAATCAAGAAGACTTTTCCGTGAAGCAGGAAACTTCAAAGACATTTCCACCTATATTGTCAGTTTGTCAGTCACTTTCTTCTGTGTCCTGCAGACTTTCTGGTAGACTCTTTCATGAAGCAGGAACAGCAAATACTGTCTCACCTTCTTTAGGCTAGTTCAGCGGTCATTTCTCTGTGAGTACTGCATGTTCATTTCCAAGCAGTTCATGAAAGAGCAGTTTCTTGCCCAAATGGCTAGCAAACTCCTATAGATCCCTTGCTCCTCCCAGCTTGTACCTGTCCATCAACCCAGGCTGTTTCTTGCACACTTGTGATTATTATCAAACTGCAACTAAGGATATTGAAATGAGCTTCTGGGATAATGCTTTGCAATGTGCAGAAAAGCAAAAACTGACTAAAAGGATGAGTTAGCCCCAGGAGATGAAATCAGAACTTATCATTGACTTGTGATGCTTAGTGATCTTGTTAAACCATTTTATTGCATCTAATTACAGAGCTCAAAACGTCATTATTCACCCATTATAGTGAATGTATACATCATTATAATACAGTTAGAATTATAATTATAACCACTAACTTCACCAAAAGTAATCTTAAGTATTTCCTGTTATTGACACGTGACTCCCCTAATGTAACAGAAGCTTTTATCAGTGTGGGTATTGAATTTGGGGCAAAAACATGAGAAGGTCTCATCGTTATAGACAGAATCCACAGGCTAGTTAGAAAGACGGAGTATAATATTATTACATGTTCATAGGAGCAATCCTGAAAAATAAACATTACTATCCTGTTTAAGCAGGAAAATAGCAGAATTGGTATATGTCTTGAGAACAAAAACTGATAGTTAGTTACATCCTTAAGCTAGAGAATCTGTACTTTAGGAATCTACTGGTTAGTTTTACTATTAACTTTACAGGACTTCAAGTTACCTAGGAAGAAGGAACCTATGGTCACATCTCTGACAGACCATTTTGATTGATGATTGATACAAGAGGGATCAGCCAACTGAGTGTGATGCTGTCCCTAGGCAGTGGGTCTGGTTGTATAAGAAAGCTAGTTGAGCATGAGACAGACAATAAACCAGTAAGCAGCATTTCTCTGGTTTGACTCCTCTCTTCAGTTCAACCCTGATTTCCTTCCATGGTGGATCGTGACCTTGGAGATGTAACCTAGAATGAATTTAAGATTTTTTTGTTTGGTCTTTGTTCTTATTTAATTCTGTTTCTGTGATTAAAAACTCTCTTACCCCCCCCCCCAAATAAATATATATCTTGGGTCCATTTTAAAGCCGAGTCTGCATTTGTAAGATGTTCTCCAGGATTTTTAGTGATGCTCGCTGACAAATAACTCATTGTAGGACAGTTGGTTCCTGAGCTCTACTCCCAGATATCCCAATTCAGTAGTTCTGAGCAAGGCCTGGGTAGTTTCATTTTAATCAGCAAACAAGACAGTCCAAAGCAAATGTTGTTCAGAAAGCACTCTGGTACATCATTGATATATGAATGCATACAGATTCCCTCATTAGCAGTCTCTTCTACCATTAACACGTGTTTTCTAACTCCTGCCACCTGGATATTTTTAACGCACCTTTTAATTTTAGAAGGATGCAAAGCAGAGCTAAGAAATAGCATATTGTGCCCCAATTAAAATTGAATTCTGAAGATATAGCCAAATTTACTTTCACGGAAACAAATATTTAGTGAGCATTTAATATTAATTAATGTTGCAGGTGTTATATTGGGCATTCAGGTTGAGAAGATTAGAATTCTGTTTTCTTTTAATAGCTATTCCAAATTAAAAAGCATGCCGACTACAACTGGTGTAGAGATAGGCTCTGAGAACTTCCCAGTCTTAGGGAGGTAATCTCACTTCTTCCTCAACTATCGCTTTAAAAGCTGAAATTTCTATTTGGTCTCCAAACTAGCCTGCCAACTTTAGCTATGCATGTAATATATTATTTATTTTATCCATTTGAACTGCAATCACATAATATACCAAGGATGTGCTTAACAAATCATAGATGTATCTAATGAAATTGAATTTCTACATTTCAAAAAGTTCCTCCTATTTTAGTTTCCAAAGTTAAAATAGCAATCCAAGCTTCTTACCAGTCTTTCAGTGTGTGGTTTGCTTTACTCAAATTTCTACAACTGGAATGCAATCCTTCATCTTAGTAAAAAACTGAAGAATCCATTGGTAGAAGAATGTAGATTTCCCAGACATTCTTCTCCTCCAGTGTGGTTTTTGTTTCCCTCCCAAAATCAACTCTATGAAATTAGAACACAAGAAATTTTACATTTAAAATGGATCTTAAATGCAGTGGTGCTTTACCCAAACAATATGCTTTTTGTCAGATAGTCATTTCAAACTCATGGAAACAGAGCAAATGTTTCCAATAAAAAGCCACTGCAGCTGCAAATGAAGAACACAGTGTCTCCTGGGCAAAGTCTGTGATCTGTAACACTGCTCACTCCAGTAAGATGAAGATTATTCTGTTGTTTTCATTTACGTTTCAGACATGATCAGTTAGCCTTAAAAATACCAAATAAATGCCACAGAAAGAGCAACAACTTAAATTTCTTAAAGGAAAATGATTTCAGCTTTTTTTCACAGTTGCAGACAGTGAGCATGGTAGGTTTAGGGCAGTAAGTCACTGCTGAGATGTTGAACCGATGAGAATGACGAAGAAACAGAGCACATGAAGACAGCTGTGATCTCGTGGGAAATATAATTAACTGCTGAGGCTCAGGACAGTAAATCACCCTTTGTTTTCATCTGATCTCTATTTTACAGGAGCTGTGATTCCAAAAGGCTTGACTAGTGCTACCTAGAGAATAAGGTTTCCTCTTCAAACAAGGTCAGATACAGCACAACTTCTCATACCTGCTCCCACTAATCAGCTACACCACTGTGCTCTAACCCAGGGGGTAACAATGGAGTGAGACGTCCCAGAGGGTATGTGGTTGCATCCCACTTTACCTGGGTGGTATAGAGATCAATTGCTGGAGCAGTCCAAGTCCTCCATATCCTGTTGCACCTCATGAAAAATTATTATTCAACAGTCCAGAATACCAGGAAAAATAACGACTACCTCAGAGCATACATAAAACTCTACAAAAAATAAGAAATAATGCTCCCTATGATAATGACTCCTTTTCATATAGATATGTTAAACTATTGATTTGAACTTTCAGTACGTTAGTTATTTTAGAATACTTCCATTTTCTTCTCCCATGTCCCCACAATGTGTCCTAACACTCAGAGTGCCTATGATGCTCTTCCTATTCTGTTCAAGGCAAATTACTATAAACAACATCTCTACCAATCCCTGAGCTTTTATATGCCTTGTGCATTTTGTTTTTAGCATGGAAATAAATTCATAGACTACTACTTGATTTTCTTCCCCACATTTAAGGAAAAAAACAAAAACAACGTAAAAAAAACCCTACATTTTTATCATTGAAGTATGTTTAAAAGTAAAACTTGAAATATGGTACTGTAATTGCACTGACATCTTTTGTAAGTGATAACACATGATAACATATAATTGAATGGCTCCTCTGCCACATGAATCACAACTAAGGAAAAAGACAAAGAGCCTAATTTTTTTCTCCGACTAATCAGGATTGATGTTAATTAAAGAAGAGTGCAAGATAATGACTTCTCATTACTACCTGATAGATAGAAATAGATTATTTTTTCTTCCAGGTAAAATAGCAATTAAATAACTTTTTTAAAGGATGTATTTTCAGAAGGCTTTTTTCTATAATTGGTGAAGCATTAGGATAAAGGTCTTTCTGAAAAATCATCTACGAAAATGGATTTTATCAAAAGGCTGTTTATTCTTTAGTGTTTTGTCACATTGTGAGGGATATGCACAAGACAAAAGATGGTATTTGAACAGGTGGTAATCAGAACAAAATTGGTTTGTGTTATTCTGCAGAATGTTCACATTAAAGAACACAGTCTAACAAAGTGATTAAAACACGAGTTCAAATCCCGGTTCCCTCAGCAACTAATTCTGTGGCCAGAACCAAGGGTTTTAACTTCTGTAAAGCTAAATTCTCACCTGTAAAATTTTTACATAACACATTTGTCAAGTATTGTGAGGCATGCCTGTAATCCCTACACTTGGGAAGCTAAAGCAGGACTGAGAGATTGATTCCAGCCTGGGATATGAACATTTTTTTTCCAGAAAAACTGAGGGACTCTATGAGACCCTGTCTCAAATACTAATAGTAGATTGTTCTTCATAAGTCCGTCTTAGTATTAAACATCTCTCATGTACAGAGTTCAACCCATAGGAGGAATTAAACAAACGCTAGCAGCAATACTAGCTTCTTTTGGCCATGTAACAACGAATCACAAATGCAGTGGCTTAAAACAATAATTTTGTGGTAGCCCAAGCACCAGTTGCTTGTGAGTTAGGTGAAGTGAATTCTGTAATCTCCGGAGGACCTGCCCGTTGCAAATGATGGTATCAGCAGAAGCTAATATCTACTGCATCTATGGCTCTGGTTCTTTTCCCAGATCATGGGCTGTGAGCATGGTGGAAGGCTATGCCACTATAACCCTTGTAACTAGAGGTTTTTCCCTGATCCCTAAAGTGTGGCCAGTCCAGGACATGATGGTTTGTTTCTGCAGTGCATACAAGAAGGCATCTGATGCTCTCTCTCCCTGATGTCTCCAAATTCTAACTTTTAAATCGATTTTACACAGTGTTCATCTCATTAGGCCAGAGCTTCCCAGATAATCATTTGATTAAGTTAAAGCTGCCTGATAATAGACCTTAATTACCCCATTATTCTGCTACTCCCCTTCATACCTGTGCTCCTGGGTAGGAATTTACAAAAGGACTAGGAACTGTGGGCCTACCTGGGAATTCTACACACCAGTATACCGTCGTATATTCTCCAGCATTGCTTGTATTAAGAGTAACAAGATTGGTTCTTAAAACGTGTATGAAGATGTGGTGCAGAGAGACCTACAACATTCTTCAGAGACCTACATTCCCAAATAGCACTGAGCATACATTTAACAGCAATGATTTAATTGCTTGATAGTTAATCTCTTCATCTAGTTGTCCAAGGTTGCTTTGTCTGAGCACTTACACTAGAGTGAAGAAAATAGCAGCAGTAAAGGGGGAAAATGACAAAAACTTAAAATACCCCAACACAGGAGTAAAAGCTCTTGCTCCTAAGTGAAGGCACAGAGTTACATCTGAAAATCTGTCATCACAGGGACTTTTCGGGAACTAGTAAAGAAAATAATAACTATCAGCATTTCTAAGTTGCCAAAGAGAATGGCTACCTACAAATGAAAGCCAAGCACCTATGAGAACACTCACAGTCTACTCTGCAAAACATTTAATACATATATATTCAAAAGAGAAATGGAAAAAGTTTGTAATTGTTTTTATCTCAAAAACAACTAGTAAGAGGATTACTTTCTTAAAGGATTGTGAATACTGTCAAAATAAAAATGGATTTACTCTTGTTAACCTGAACAAAATGTGTGTGTGTGTGTCAGAAAGAGAGAGAGAGAGAGAGAGAGAGAGACAGACAGAGAGACAGAGACAGAGACAGAGAGACAGAGAGACAGAGAGAGACAGAGAGAGAGAGGAGGAGGAGGAACAGGAGTAGGAGGAGGAGGAGGAGTACATCCAGGGGTTACGAAAGAAGGGTTCTAATGCATGATTATATGGCAGTAACTCTCACAATGACTCTGAAGAACCAGACCCTCGCACGAAGCCCACTGGAATCTTAGTCTCTGTGTGACATTACTCTTGCTATTAGTCTGTAGCCAGAGGCTATTGCTGCTCTACCTCTAACATTATTCTACTGTTTTTTGTCTTTTAATATAGTGTATTACCCGATGTACGTCCCTGCTTCTGTGTTCTCATGTTTCTGAGTAAATATCCTCTGGAAAGTAACTCTCTGTTTGTTTCTGTTATTCCTCTCTGTATGCTGATAGGAAAATCAAAATTATATGTTTAGATAATAGTAGCTAATTTATTCTATGTCAAAACATAACTTAGAAAAATTTATACTAGTGTTTCAGGAATATATAGTTTTACAAACATCATCAAGATATCTCACATTAAAGACATTTATTTGTGATAAGTACACAGTGTATATGGAAATTAGTGACTTTTTGGGGGGAAAATGGGACAAAGTAAATAACCTTTCAAAAATTCCTATATGAAGAGGTAAATTGTAGAACTGTATGGCTTCTTAGTACAGAATAAGGGGAAAAATCAAATTTCAAGCATTCAATGAATTAAGGTAAGAATGTTAAGGAGTAATATGCAGGTCAAAAAATACCTTGTAGAGGGCTGGGGAGGCAACCCATGGTTATACCATTTGCTTTCCAGCATAAGGACCTGAGTTCAGATCCCCAAAACTCAGGTAAAGCTGGTCAGTGCTCTGCATGTGTGCAATCTCAGTGCCCATATAGTGAGATTAGAGGAAGAGGCAGAAGAATCCCTGAAACCTTGACTGATACCATCATTTGCAACGGGCAGGTCCTCCGGAGATTACAGAATTCACTTCACCTAACTCACAAGCAACTGGTGCTTGGGCTACCAAAGATTGTCTTCTGACCTCCACACTCATGCTATAGTACACACGCACTTGGATACACACACACACACACACCATGTGCAAACACACACCATGTGCAAACACACACCTACACCCACATCATACACACGCACACACTAAGACAAATATATGTAACAAACAAAACAAAGCCAAAGGAAACAGCAGAGTCACAGCATAGTTTAGATGGCAGAGTCATAGAATAGTTAGCAGTTTTGCTTCTGTCAAGGAAGTAGAATGCGACCAACTAGAACTCAGGGTCCATGAAAGTGAACTACACAGATATTTTCCTGTGAACATGGTTTCTGGGTGTTTTTTTTTTTTCAGAGCCACAACATATAATGATGGGAATTCTGCCTGCTAGATAACCCTGCTTTAGTGACAGATCCAAATCCAACCAGGCTCACCTCAGAATAGTGCTTAGGAGGCTTTAGGGGCTTTGTGAAGCAGAGTTAGACAGTGTGGATATGATATTAACATGAGACATGTATAAAGAACCCACTTCAGCTTGCTAAGCTGTGAAATCTCAGAGGTGGGTGCATTTATAGTTGTGTTGCTGGTACTGACTAGTCATGGTCAGTACTATTAAACAGCTATCTAACCACACATTACCCCATTGGTTCTTCCCTTGGGCTTTGCTTCCTTAGAAGACCATTATGACCATGCTCAGGTTTGTTATAATTGGTCTTCCCTGTATTGGTCATAGTTAAGGGAGAATAGAAAAAGAAACCTTAGAAAGAATTAAAAAGAATTTATAAATAATGTATTATTTATATTGTAGACAGAGGCTGCTCATTTGTTCCCAGCTGCCCAGACCTAAAATAATCACACAGAAACTAAATTAATTACAACACCACTTGGCCTATTAGCTTATACATATTTCTAGCTAACTCTTAGATCTTAAATTAACCCATTTATATTATTTTGCATTTTACCATGTGGCTCGTGGTTTACTGGTAATGTGCCAGGTCATCTGTCTCCTTCGGCAGTTACAGGGCATCTCTCTGATGCAACCTTCTTTTCTCCTCTTTCTCTGCTTGGAATTCCTGCCTTGCTCTATTTTACGTTGCAATAGGCCCAAGGCAGCTTTGATATTACCAATAGTAATAAAAGATATTCACAGAATACAGATGGGAATCCCACATAGCCTCCCCTTTTCTGTCTCAATAAAAAGGAAAGTTTTAACTTTAACATAGTACAATTACATATAATAAAACAGTTATCAAGCAAAAATTATAGTTACAATATTTATATCTACTTTATTTTTATCATAACTAAGGAAAAGTATAACTATCTACTCTTATCAAAGACTCTAGAAAATGTAATATTACCTAAGTAAACAGGAAGTATATTAAAAGCATCTTCCAAAACTCTAGAATTGACAGAGACATCTCACTGCCTAGACAGTCACCCAAAGTTCTTCTGTAACATTGGGTGACACCTTCAGCCTACAGCTTATAGTATCTCAGAGAAGGTAAAACTTCCCATGGGAAGTCAACAAAGTCCGGCACATCAGGACCAAGGCCCTCCCCACTGTATCTCAGCTGAGCAAGGTATCCCATGAGAGGGCTCTTAATGCAGGAAAAGGGGAGAAAACACAGTTAGTATTCCAGAAAATACCAAATGGTTACGACACTATATTTCCATTCTAAATGACACTTGTGTCAGACTTGTAACCCTCTAAACCAAAAATAGCACATTTGGTACCTTACCATCTCTGAGGAGTGGATTGGGGTGGGAGGACTAGGTGGAGGGGATGGGAGGAGGGGAGGGAGTGAGAACTAGTATGTGAAATGAAAAAAAGATAGTTTGTTTTTTAAAAAATTAAAAATAAATAAATAAAATAAAAGTAGAAAAACAGCACATTTGTATAGTTTGATATGGTCACTTCATGGTAATTTGTAAAAGAGGCAACATTATTATCTTAATTCCTTGTAAAATTTCATACCAGTATTACATTTGAGTAAGAAAATACTTCTTTGGGGAACGTAGCAAAAGATAAAATGGAAAATTGGGACAAGTAAAAGTAAGCTTCCCTGTTCTCCCATTTCAAAAGCACTATCCTTGGCTCGGAAGAAGAAATTGAAGTAGCCATAACTGATGATTACTTTAAATATTTGCATCAGAATCCTATGACAAATTCAAGGTAACTTTTAGTGCCTAGAGATGGACGTGACTTTTTAATCAGACTCTTCCCAGAAGACTACAGATGCATCAATCTTGTGTGCATTCAATATCAAAGTACGGGTTGAGGTTGAAGCAGTTACTTAAAAGGAAGACAGTCCTAAAACAAACTAATATGCCACCTAATAAAATACACACAGTTGTTCATGATAAGAATCAAACCTATCAGTTGAATGCTCCTCTGAGACAAAGCAATAACTTCTAGTGTCTTACACTAGTCGTTATATCTGGCCAAGATGAAGAAGATTAACTTTAATATTGCCATCTAGAAAATGTGAACAAAATTGTCTAGACTATCATTTGTCACTAACATTGATATATACGTTCAATAATGAGCAAAATGCCTCCAATAAAGCAAGACTATCTCTTATTATTTGGGAATACAACCCATACATTTGACTACTCAGTAGGGCAAATCCTGAGCAATTCACAGTGCTGTCAGCTTATTTAAATGCCACTTTGGGCAAGAAAAGTTCAAAGAAAGAAGATTGTTCAATAATTGAAGATGTTTGTACTTCATATATCTTTAGATTTATGGGAACAAGTGAAGTTGGTTTTAACGATGGACACATTGTTCAACTTTATTCTATTACGAGAATTTATGTATTTGGGGTGTGTACACACATGTGAAGGTCAGAGAAATAACTTGTAAGGGTCAGTTTTTCCTTTTACCACATGGATCCCAGGGGTAGTACTGTGGTCATGAGGCCTGTCACCTCTACTAATTCAGCCATCACACCATCCAAATCCTAAATGATTTTTACTAAATATTCTCTTCCGTCTCCTATTGACTCCAAGAGTGAAATATATTATAAGTCAATCTTTCTTTTTTTTTTCTTTTGGTTTTTTCGAGACAGGGTTTCCCTGTAGTTTCTAGAGCCTGTCCTGGAACTAGCTCTTGTAGACCGGGCTGGCCTCGAACTCAGAGATCCGCCTCCCAGTGCTGGGATTAAAGGCGTGCGCCACCACGGCCAGGCCTAAGTCAATCTTTCTAAGCATTAGATAAAACTTATTTATAAAGGGTTCCAGAAAAGTAACTGGCATAAGTAGATTTTTATTTTATTCATTTATTTATCTATTTATTTTATTTTATTTTGTTGACACAGCATCTTACTCTCTAGCCAGGCTACTCTTTCTAATGCTTACAGCAATCTTTTATCCTCAGGCTCTTAAGTGCTAGAATTATATATAAGAGCCGTAATGCACAAGTTAACTTCATTTGGAAAATTCTTGTTCTTTTAAACAAGATGAAATTGATAAATTTAGACTTGGAAATGAATCATTATTTATTTTATAGTAATTCAGAAAATAAATAGCAGTTGACTATTGTCGTTTGACAATAACTATATGTATGGACTTAATTAACTTATAAACCAGAAACATAAATTTGCAGATACATACAAGAATGCAATCTTAACACACTGAGTCCTTGGTTTCCAGACAGGAACACGAAGCAAACAATCAGCACACTTTTCTACAACACAGGATCAACCTGTGCTACAACACAAGGGGAGTTGTTTCGTAATATCTAGAGGGCAAGACCTGTCTTGGGCGTCGTCCTAATGAATCATCTCAGCCCATATCCTTTGTCAAAACCTTAAATGAATTAATGTCTGCCTGCCTGATAAGTAGGATGCACCAAAAGTAATTGAATGCGGTAATAGAAAATTCGTTAAACCTGTCACTGCGCATCATTATCTGCTCTGAATCCAGCACAGCGCAATTAGCTTACAAGAGTTAGAGTTGAATCAAGTCCACACCATGGTTGGGTGAGTAATGCATACTCCTCGGTAAATTAATTAGGCTCAAAGTAGATGAGCAGAATAAAGGGTGCCTGTGTGAATAGTGGAAACAAGGGAGACCCGGGATTTATGGAGTGCCAAACCTATTTCCTGAAGCAGCCGTGGGGCTAAATCGCCTTCATTACAGCCTGTTAACCAGCAAACATGTCACAGTTCAGGCGAGAGCCTAAAAAGAATACTCTGCTTAACACTGTTCCCTGTCTTATAATTGATTCCTTAAAAGTGGGTGACCTGATGTGTAGCCATTAATGGGTGATAGATGCCATCTGCTTTCCATTGTCGTACATGTGTAAGGAAACTGTGAGGAGAAAAAGTGGCAACTTCACTGACTGATGTAAAAGATTACAGGAGAAGATTTGGGGATAAATATTTCCTGTGCACTCACATTTATTTCCTCTTTTCCCCCAAGCCCCACATGACTGACTCATATTTTTAATGAAAAATTAAAGTTACAATGATGATAAAATTTCACTCCAGACTTTTCACAATGATGGGAAATAATTTGAAACAACTAATGAAGATTTATTTAGCAAAAATTTATAATACTTTGCATGGTATATTTACATATACATTAATTTAAGTGAAGATATATATTTTGAAGAATAACTTGGAATTGAATTGCCATTCATTCAATTAAATGATGCCTAACAAGATAAAATAAGTATCTGTGCTACATGTTTAGCGAATTGAGAAATAACACAGTCAGGAAAAGTTTATGAAGCCTATGAACCCTAGTGATAAGTAGAATACAATGATCCACATGTTAAATATGTTTTCTTCCAAGGTCATCTAAATTTTATGTCCAAGACAGAGAGTGTGTGTATATATCCATTATGCTGTCTAGAATTTTTGTCAATTTGAAACTAGAGATAAACCTTATAAATGGGATGGGATGTTCATATTTTCTGCTAATATTATCTACTTTTCTGTAATGGAACCTGAGAAGTAAAATTTGTAATGTCTTGAAGGTAGTGTGCTTTTGGTCTTGATTAAGTTTTATTTTGTTGATGTTAAGTAGATAGAGGACTTTTGTGTTTCTAAAAACCAGACTATTTCTTGATTTCATGTACTTAAAAATGTTGAAGTTTTTAATTCCCCCAGCATCTCTGCTATCTATTTTGGAATCCCTCTTTCCCTGTAATCTCAACATAATTTCATCACTTCGGTATGTTTGGATATTTTCCATGGTTGACTTCTCTGTTAGCCATTTTCTGCTGCCTTAGAGTCAGCCTCCCTGATCTCACCCACAATGTCTGCCAGTCTCAGTAAAGAATTGATTGCTTCTAGGACATTTCCCAGAGACAGCTAAACTTGACCCTCTGAATTCTTGTTGCCTGCACTAACAACATACCGAGTCCTAGTAAAATTATTTTTCTGATTTGTCCTTTAGATATCTTGTTGAGTCTTCAAGTTACAGTTGTGTTAGCAACTCCATGTTGGTTTTTAAATAAATGCATAGCATATTTAATTGGTACCCATTGATACATAGATTCTTTAATCTGATGAGTGACCCTGACTAGTACATATGGATGCTACAAAATATTCCTGTTATTTGGGATATTGATGAAGAAATTCATTTATACTTAAAAAAATCATATGTCCTGCTTGTTACTTATTTTAAGCATTTTTCTTGCAAATTTAAGAAATAAATGTATTTTGAGTGAATAACATTATTTTGGAGTTAAAAATTTTTCAGTATTTTTCTTCAATAGCCATTTACAACATAGAATCGCTTCACATCTCTAGTCTCCCTTGGCTTGTTGGTATTATTCAATTGGTTTTGCCTTGTCATGACCCTCTATTGGCATCATTGAGGGGAGAGTAGGGGGACCTTATGTCCAGGGGCTTGAAGTAGTCATTGATAATTTTTCTTTTCTATCAAAAGGAAATAAATGCCTAAATATCAAACCTGTTCAGAAAGCCCAACAATCTACATTTTTCACTAAAATTTGAATAGTGTTGCTAAACTACTAATATGTTATTTTATTTCTAATAAATTTTAATGAAGTGAATGTTATTTGCTGAGGGACCTGGCCTTACTTGGATGCTTCAAATACTGTTTAGTATTTAAATAACAGATACTACATCACTTAATTTTCTCATTCATTGGATGGCAAATACAAAATAAATACTTTAATGAACTTAATCACGATGCCCATGGATGAGAGGATAAGCCAATAGATAAAACATCTGCATGTTAGTACTAAGTGACATCGTTTATGGTCCTTTTCAAGAATGTAAATTTATAACCACAGAAACATATATAAGCCCTGAACACATACTCTCTATGCCATCTCACAGACCTTGAAGAATTACAAGAAAAAGAGGAATTCAGACAAGTCAGATTTCCCAAAACCTTAGCACTAGAAAAGTACCTGAGCCATACATGAAGCTCATGAACACCAAGTGGTCCCCAAACCAATAAAGTCCTGAACCTCAATATTTTAGCAGACCAGAAAAGATCCAGAGTATTAAATAGCAAGAAGACACTGATTTTTATCCCACTCTTATTTTTTTCCAATTACTTTTATGAAAACCTCAAAAAAGATAGTAAAATTAAATAAGTTAGTGTATACCTCTCAAAGATTCCTCCTTAACATTTTCCCATGCTGTGTTCATCATATGGCTTTCCCATGTCCCTCCCTCCATATATGCACCAGTCTATATGTACTGCATTCCAGATTTGCTACCGGTGTAGTGTACTTCTCACTAACATATTTTAACACATATGTACACTAAAAATAGAATTGTGTGATAGAGGGTGTGTGTTCCAGAGTGTGTGTTAGAGTGTGTGTATGTTAGTGTGTGTGTTAGACAGTGTGTGTTAGAGAATGTGTTACAGAGCGTGTGTGTGTTAGTATATGTGTGTTGAGTGTGTGTGTTAGAGAGTGTGTGTGTTAGAGAGTGTGTGTGTTAGAGTGTGTTTATGTTAGAGTGTGTGTGTATTAGAGAGTGTGTGTGTTAGAGTGTCTGTAAGAGTGTGTGTTTGTTAGAGAGAGTATGTGTGTGTATTAGAGACTGTGTGTGTTAGAGAGAATATGTGTTAGAGAGTGTGTGTTTGTGTGTGTGTGTGTTACAGAGTGTGTGTTACAGAGTGTGTGTGTTAGAGGGTGTGTATTTTAGAGTGTGTGTGAGAGTTTGTGTTAGAGTGTGTGTGTGCACCTGTGTGCACATCCACTAAAAGAGTGTGTATGTATATACACTATTTTGTTTATAATTTTCGGTGAAATGCATCTTCCACCAAAGTCACAAATATAGAAAGTACCATTTAACTAATCAAGACAAACACAAAATCTATGTAATTTAAGCCATTTCTCTCAGTATTTTGATGTCAGATGCTATGAAGTATAACATTAGCAGCACTCCAAGGCAGTCCTCGTCTATGTTTCCTTCCTCCTCATCCTTGAACCTTTTCCAGACATTCACTTGTTTGAATTTTCTCCACCAATGTTTTGTTTACCTGCTCTCTAAGGGAATACAGACAGTTAAATAATACAAACATTTTGTGTAAGCCTTCTTTCCCTCGGTGTGTTTTTGGAATTCACTCTTTTGTTAAGTGAATAGATTTTTTTTCTTTTATCAGGGATAGTAAATATAATATTGTCTGCTTGTCCATATATATGTCGATAAGATGATTTGTTCACATCTGTAAGTTCCAGGAACGTTCCTATGCATTTCTTACTGTGCATATGTTTTGGTTTCTTTTAGAGTAGGCTTGGTAAGTCATAGAATAGACATATATTTAAATTCCATGAGAAAATGAAAAACTAATATTTTATACTCTCACAGTCAATACATGCATATTCCAGGTGTGCTACATGCTCACCACATTTGGTACTACATATCTAGTATGTATCTATGTATACCCACATAAACACGATGGGCATTCAAGTCTACCTCCTTTTAATTTTAGTCTGCACTATCGAATGAGTGTTTTAGTCTGAGGGAAAGGTAAGATGGAACTCATACAATGGGTACTACAAAATTTTGATATAGTCAAGTATTAAACTATAATAAAATAATTAAAACATCTACAAAAGCTCTGTGTGATACTCTAGGCCTGAAAAGGGGCCCCTTAGCAAAGAGGAACTTGGAAGCAGACTGCTTTCTCTAAGGATGGCCTTCAGGAAGTGTTGGAAAATGAATAGTGGAAAACTCTTGGTTTCTCCATGATAATAGCGCTATGCAAAACTGGGTCAGCACATCTCAGTCTTTAGGGGGATTAAATGGTGTCTTTAGCTGCCTGAGGGGGATGAAATGGTGTGGGGGAGGGGTTACCAACACCATTATGCGGTCCACTACCTGGAGTGAGAGTCCTTCGGTGAGGGGTGGGTCTGCAGAGGGAATAGCAGCAGTGGGAAAACCTGTTGTATTAGAAAGGAATTTGTAGAGGGAATCTAGCTTTATAGCACAGAGAGCAGTAGCTGGGCCGCTGTTTTCCCGCTTTCATCAGAAAGCTGCTTTAAGATTAGGCTGAGAGCCCATGCTCTCCATGATGCGGTCTTTCCAAATCTACAGTTGAAGCAAAGCTATCCTGGTATCTTTTCCACAAGCAAACAATGCTGGAGGACTCCGGACATCCACAGCACTCCCACCGCGCCCTCTGCCGGAAGCTCATTTTAAAGGAGAAAAAATGGGAACCGGTGGGTCATGGATGCTACACTGAATGGTGAATTCGGTGTTGAAGGGCACGGAGTTGATGACTGATAAAATAACCAAGAGTGTCCACTTTTCTGCCTTCTTTCTTTGTATTTTTATCTGTGGAGAGTCTCTTCAAACTTTTGTTTTTTAAGGCATCTACTCTCGGCACTTCCATCTGGCCGGCACTTTACCTGGGAACATAAAAGAGCTGCAAAGGAGAAGTGCACCTCATTTTTAACCCCTTCGAAACCCAATAAGCAAGTGAAAATTCTCAATAAAATGCAACACAGAAAAGACAAGAGCATCGCCAGGAGTACTAAACAGAGAGATAACTTCAAACTACAGAGTTAAGTGGACGCGAGTAGGAAGCGGGGTGGTGGGGGAAGGAGGAGGGAGGGAGGAGCTGGAGCCCAGAACTCATGCAGAATTGATACTGAAGTTTCCCAAAGGCAGAAAGCAAGATCCCAGACCTGTATACAGTCAAAAACTGGATGCCTGCCCTCCAGATAGCGCAGGAAACTCCAAGAGTATAATTTTACTTTGGTTATCCCCAAATGTCATGAAAATTTTAACTTTAAATATTCCTGTCATTAGTGATGTGCTCCATACTTTATTTTTCTTGAAAGAGAAGCTTAGAGTTTGGTCAACAGAGAAATGAAACAGTTGTTAGATTCTTTTTACAGAAAATAACTCAAATTTTTCTAACGACTTTGTATTAATCACCTAAGTAATTACAAAGTATATAAACAAATTCCTGCATTTAGTGTTGGGTGAAGTTCATAGTTTATGGATCTGTGTAGTGTGTGTGTGTGTGTGTGTGTTTGTGTGTGTGTGTGTGTGTGTTGTGAATAAATGACCCTTCCTTTTCTCCTTTTCTTCCTTTGAGATTTAACCTATTAAAATGATATATAACAAATATCAAATATCATAAGATTTACTGTCTCGAATATTATTTAAAGTATCATTTACCTCTAAAGAAAATTGTTTCTAATTAGTACAGACTAAGGTTCTTTTTTTTCCAATTTTTGTTTTGAATGTATAAAGAACACTGTGTATGCAGTCTCACAAATGAATGCTTGGAGTTAGAAAAGCCAAAGAAATCTGCCTCTGCTGGAATTAAATTGGTAAGGAAGACATGGTTTAAGATTGTTGCCAGGGAAGAGACTGAATTCAGCTCCACTGAAATCCAAGGAGAAGGTCTCGCTTGCTGGGATGAACTAATGGGGAAACACTGGAGGACTTTAGGGGAACAGCTTGGCCAAGAAGTTAACCTCTTAATGCCTCCCACAGGGAATGGGAGACTGAGGCTCTGTTCTTACGTTTCAAAGACCTGGGTTTTCTGTTCCTTAAGAAAGGTTTACTTTGGTCATAAAGCTTTCCAGAGACTGGAAAAAGACTTAACCTCTCAGACAGACAGAGTAAGAGGTTTAATCGCATCCTTTTTAATGTAAAAGCTCTAGTAAAGATTAGAAGTGCATCTAAAGTTTAGGGAAGCCAGGGGAAATTTAAACTTAATCAGATAGCACAAAGGTAAGTAGTTAGGCTGCATTAGCTTGACTATGTATTTAGAGCCTTAGGAGGAGGGAGCAGGATGTTATTAAAGATGGGCTGAAAGCAATGAGGGTGTATATTTTGTAGATGTGCCCCATCTCTATCTGCACCAGGGTTTTGTCATCCTTACTAAGGATTATCTCTGACTGTCGTCATCACTACGGACATTCCCTGGGTCTTCCTGTGATATATCCTGTCCTCTCTGCTCAGATTTTGTCACAGGGAGCTACTGAATTTGGAAGCTTCAGTTACTAAAGCCACCTAAATTGACAATTTTATACCCAAGACACTCGTGTATACCTTACCGGTTATTGTGAGAAAGGATTCAGGAAATGTATGCAAAAGCACACCGCACAGTGCCTGCATTCAGAAGTAGAATTTCTTTTTATTGGTTCCATCTTTTAGACATTTATTTCATCATTCTTTTTAGTCCTGCCTGATCTGTGGGAGTTCTGTGTCCCTGCTGGCAAAAGCAGGAATGTAAAATCCCAGCAGTACCAATTCCTCCAAGTGTCTAATCCCACCTGCTCATGTGCACATTCCAGGTGTCTCTTACTACTGTCCCCACAATTCAGCACTGAGCAGGCAAGGCCAGCCTGTCCCATCAGATGCAAAGCAGGGCCATCATTAGCATCCGCAGGTGCATGGAGGCTCAGTGGAATTCTCATACATCCCACACCTGAACTCCCAGAAATGCTGTGACTATCACAACTTGGACAAAGTAAAAGAAAGTAAAAAACAAAGGATAAAATAAAGTTGCAGAGAGGAGCCTACCTACATGCTTAAAGAAAGGAGTGGGGTAGGGTGGGTAAAGGAAAAAAATGGAGAAATGCAATAAAGATGTATTTTTAAAGAAAATACTGGGGAGGGGGAAGAGCTTCATTTTATTGTTTTGCTTTTTCAATCTCAAGGGTGAGAAATGAGAACACAGCAGAGCAGAGAAGTCAGTACTTGATGACAGTTGCATTCCGGATCATAGGAGACAGGACAAATGGGGAGGAAAATGTTACACATTTCTAACATCGCCAAGTTTCAATTATTTTCCACTTTCTTTAGTTCCTGCTTCTGCACGTCTGCTAATAACAAAGTAATGAACTCCCAGCTTACTGATTAAAAAGCAATTGAGTACATGTGTCTCTTCTCTAAATCCCTTCTCACTGTCTCCCAATCCACTATCTACTCCCATCAGTCACCTGTCATTTACGTAACTCTACTTGGGAGCTGTACCTTCCAACCTACTTCATTCCCCACTCATTTACTTGCTATAAAATTCTCTGTCTCAATAATTAGTGTCATTTCTCTTCGCAGGCAAGATCCAGAAAGTGTTCAGCAAAGAATATTTACAAGTCAAGTTAAATACACATAGCAACTCTATTAGGAATATTTGAGAAACTGGTACTATTATGATATGGACTATGAAGAATTTAATACATCTAAAATAAAAATGACAGAATAAAAAGAACAAATACTAAAAGCAGAAAGCATTGTCACATTTCTTGCACTCACTCTGCCATGACAATAACTTTATGAATGTTTTATAATGAAGTCAGCACTGAAAACGACCCAAATAAAATTTTAATTTTATCTCATTTTAAGTCCATTGAATTGTTATTATGCCTACTCCTTACAAAAGGATAAACTAGCACTTTGTGTTATTCGCAAAAGAATTACATTTGTGTAGACAGACAATTATTCCAGAGACCACTTCTCTAACACTCAAAGAGTTTCAAACGTACTCACTATAAACTAAGACCAGAATGGTGATGAAGCCAGATAAGAATGAGCATTGATGACTGGGGAGAAGAGTCATTGCTGGAAGTCACTGGAAATGTGCTTAACTGAAGGATTGATCAGAAGGTAAAACCAGGCCCTTTTTATTTGAATTGTTCTATTTTTTTTCATAAAACTTGTTAAAACTTGGATCCAAATCACATATAATGCATGAATCATTGCTGCAATATTACATCAACACGTGCTTAGGGAGTCCTCAGTGAGTGAATTGCCCCAGCAAAAGACTCCACTGTCCTCTCATCTATAAAAGGAAATGTATGTTATAATTGAACACTAATGCAAGAGTTATTTCTGAGACATTCACCACTATTAATTTTAAAAAAATACCTAACATGCCCTTCAGATTATCAATAGAAGTAGCAAGAGTCAAAGTCGGCAACTAAAATTTTTAAGGAAGAAGTTATAAAACGAAAGCTTACTCCAAGGTCACTGTTTGGAAAACTACTTAACATTGTACTTTGTCTTAACTCTCTTTATGAGGACCACTTAGATCTGCAGCTTTTCTTGCCCATTTACATTGGCCATTCTCTCGGGTGTTCAGCAAACACCTATGAGGCAGATGTGGTAAATTAAGCAACTCCATGTGACTGTATGTGGTAAACTGAGACGGATGCTAGTCCACCCTCCCACAGGCAAGGGTGATATCGGAAGGGTCTGCAGGTACATCCTGATGGCTCACAGAGAATCCGGGGGAACATCTCATATTTGTATCAGAAGTCATGTACTTTCTAAAGCCTATAACAGCACATAACCAGCAGGAATCATCAGCCAAATGCAAATCAACCGGCATTCTACAATGTTCTGTCATGTTACACTTAAAATGACAAGAAAAACAGAATGCCTATAGCCATTTTATGATTTCTGTGATATAAGCAGGAGGAGTTAGACAAATATTACAAAATATACATTAACCAGAATCCTATGGTAAGAGAAAATGTATTATTGATCACTGCCCAGTTTTGCTCTTCCAGACATGGGAATCCCAATGGTTACTATTCTCCAAGTTTGGGAATGTCTTTTTATAAAACCATGAGTTAATTATAATGACCTGCTATTTGTTACTGCTCCATTGTTATTCAAAGCAATTTGGCGTTATGAGTTTTAAGGATGAGAACAAGAATCTAGTAGCTTTCTAAGTAAAATTCATCAACCTGCTGTCATGGGCAACTCAAGCCAAGAAAGCATCCATCAAATTTCTGCTAGCCCCTGTACATTCCCACCATGCCCCAAGAGAAGAACATCTCCCAGCACACTATTCTAGCAGGTCCTTGAAACCACTGAGAGAGTCATTTCCAGCCCTGTGTTTCTTCTCTGAATGACTAGCAAATAACCTATTATTTGACATTGCCTTTTTCAAATCAGTTGAAAGGTTACTGTACTGAGTAGGTTATCTCTGAAGGTATGTTATTCAGCAATCGTCTAAAATTGCTGAACTTACACTGTGCTTGGAAGACAGCCGCATGACTGTCTAGGCTCAGGTGAAATTATCCTCTGTTTTGAAAAGTTAGTCTTGTCTAATAATCACTGCATGCTTATTCACTTACTGACAGTGCATGCAGAAAAATATTGCTAAACTCAACCACTAAAAAAAAAGCTATGCTATGCTATTCTACTTTTCCGTCTTTTTACCAGATATTCTGCAATGCAGTGTTCTATAAAAGAGAAAAGCACCTTTTTTTAAAAATCTCTCAACTTCTGATTCACAAAACTCCTATAGTGTTACATATCAAGCAATAGGAATATTAATTTTAAAAAAAAATACCACCACCAAAATGTTACTTTTCCTACATGTGCATTTAAAAGAATGAGATTTTCCTTTTCCTATCTGTCTGTACCTATTTGGGTATTTGTTTGAATCCCCCTAAATTTAAGAGAGGCAGGGAACATAAATGAGAAGATGTTTCAACGAAAGTGGATATGAAAATCTCTACAGGTAGAAGGAAACCATAACAAGTTATTTAAAATTCATTAATTCATTCTTTGAATGCTTAGATTAATTGCATCAAAATTAGTGTTTGCCTCTGGAACAACTAGGTGGTGATAAATTTATTAAATGTCTTTTATCCTGACAAATCCTAAATTGCCAAATGTTGCTTTGTTTATGTGTGTAAATATATGCAAAGTAATTCCAATTTTGCTTTGAAATATTCAACTTTATCACTAAAATTGCCCATCAGCCTCAAAAGAGACAAGGCAGTAATTTGTTAATGGTTAGAAGTGGAGTCCTGGGAAGTTTGATTACCCTGGCTAAAGGCAATGGGGATTTCCTGTCTGCAGATTTATGCAGATAATACACGGAGTAAGGCTAATTCTCAGAGTTCTCTAAACTATATCTTGCCTCCTCTAATTACTAGGTTTAAAATATTCTATCTGGAAATAATGACAGAAAACAATTTTTAAATTGTTCCACTGTCCTCATTAGAATCACTGCTGTACTGGTGAAACGACATGTCCAAAAGGGAGGAAAGGGTTTATTTGAATTATGCTTTCATATCACTGGTCATCACGGAAGGACATCAGAACAGGAACTCAAACAGTGCAGGAGCCTGGAGGCAGGAGATGATGCAAAGACCATGGAGGGGTGCCTTTTACTGGCTTGTTCCTCATGACTTGCTCAATCTGCTTTCTTGTAGAGTCCAGGACCACCAGTCCAGAGATGACCCTACCCACAACAGGCTGGGTCTTTCACTAATTATGAAAATGACCTACAGGTTTGCCTCCAGCCTAGTCTTGAGAAGGAATTATCTTATTTGATGTTCCCTTCTCTTATATGAATATAGCTTGTGCCAAATTGGCATAAAACTATCCAGAAACCCACATTAAAGTGACAGGCCCAATTATATAGCTTAGTAAATAAAGGCAGAAGCCATGTGCTATAAGATCAAGCATTTTGTCCAATAAAATCTCAAGGACACTTGTACCTATGTATCTTTGAAAGGTTGTTCTATAAATAAGCCTTATGAACACAATGACTGTTTCCCATCTAATATTATCCCTGCTGCTTACATTTGCACAGCATTGAGCAAACTATCTGAAAGGAGGAAATACATGTTTTGGCTCATGGTTTTAGAAGGCTCAGTCCATGGTGGCTGGTCTCTATAGGATTGGACAGAATGTTATGGTATGGTAGCAGTGCAGATGTCAGAGAAGCTTTTTCATTTTATAATAGTCAGATAGGAAGCCCTGAAGAGGCAAGAATAAACCAGGTCCAGATATCCCCCTCCAACAATACTTCTTTCTGTACTCTTAAGTACAAAAAGGTTCATGTTCTACACACTGTGCAAGATGAGTTCAGTTCATCTTCTTAAGTCCTCATAGTTTCAATAGTTCCAACAGTGTTTAAATATCTGAACTCTGCAACTTGGCTGACACTCATAGCAACTTAGCTGTGAGATCTTTCTAAATTCAATAAATAAGTGTCATACATCCAATAAACAGTAATACAAAGGATATAGTCTTGCTTGAAAAGGCAGTAGTAGCAAAATAGCAAACAAGGAGGGATTGCGTCAAAATAAGACCCAAACGTAGAAGTACAAACATTTGAACATCCTAGTGACATGTGCAGCATCCAAGTCACATGGTGGCATGTTGTGTGATCCACAGGGCTTTGGCAGAGCTGCTGCTATGGACTTGCTATTATTCGTCACTAGATTCAGCTGGCTCTGCTTGCTGCTCATAGCTTTCTTGGCAATTGTACCATGTTTGAGAATAATCAACAACGGAGTGTCTTCAGTGCAACCTAAGTGTCACCTTCCTAGCTTCGCACATTACTAAGCAGCTTCCTATAGTGATCCTGACCCTATCGCACACTGCCTCGCCTAAAAAGCTTTGCTTTGAAATCTTATGGCACCAAAATTCTTACATTCTCCATGGATTAAAAAAAATAAGTATAAGTTGAAGGAATCCAACTTTTCCACCAGTTGCCCACCTTTGGAACATGACCACGTCAGCTTCTAAGTTTATAGGATCATAGTATGGTGAAATAAATCTTGGGGGAGTAACTTTCTATGCTGCCACTTGATAATAGGGAACCCTTTTCTCTGTTCTCTCCAAGGAAACCTTTAAGAAGAATTTATACATTTATACCCTTTGACTGCTATGAGAAGTTTTGCTCACTCATAAGGCAGCCTCAAAGCCTTTATTTATTGTCCTTGTGCAAAGTATTTGATGTCAAGTGCATTTACTCCTGAACAATCCCAGGACAGGATTTTAACCACCTTCCAGGCTTATAGATGTTTTCATAATATGATCAAAATACATTTTTAACACCGTAGGATTCAGCTACAATACCTTCTTGGGTTCTATTAGTCCCATGAACATCACTGCTGATGCAACTTTGTAACTTTATAGGGAAGATCAGATCATGAATTGGTACACATATACTTTTCACCTTCATCATTTCTTTCACTAATCTAAATCTTTATTATTGTGGTCTCATATAATTTAGGTCAATTCTCCCCCACTAACTACTGAAATGAGTAATCAGTCTCAAATCTCAGAAAATCCATTTGTTGCATTCCTATTGGCTTTCTCACTGTCTGGGTTTCTGTGACTTTGTGAAAAATGGCTGTTTGATCTAAAACTGTGCTGTATTTCTAGGTAATGGACTATGTCAACTTTCATTTCTTATAAAATTTGTAGAAAACAGTCCAGCTTCCCAAGACATTTCTTATATTCTTATTTGCTTGCTTCTTCTCACCACACACTTTTAATACAACCAATGCACCAATCTTTGCTCATATCTGTTGACTTCAGGTACTGGCTTTTTCTGTGTGTTTCCTTCCCCTATGCTGCACAGATATTCACCAGAGAACAGTACATTTTGTTTCCCACTAATGTAGTTATGAACGAAGAAAGTGTACCTATTTTTTGAAACATTCTCAGCCAAGTGACTTTGGCTCTATCTCCCTGGCTTTTAGTTCTTCCATTTATTATTTAAGGATGATTCATGGTGGAAAAAAATCTACTCCATATTTTGAAGTTTCTCTGGCCTTCTTTGTTGCTATGGGTTTTAAAAACTAAATTGCATTTATAAATTTCCCCAGAGAAGTCAAATGAAAATTCATATTGTTATCATTTTACTGATACTATTGTATTTAACTTTAAAATACACAAATATATACAATAACTTATTTAATCCTACAAAAATTTTGATGTTTCTATCCCTGGTAGAATTTGTTTGGGTTGAGAACAAATTAGTTTGGAAACATCCTTGATGTGGGATTCCCCTCTGTATTCTGTGAATATCATTGGTTAATGAATAATCTGTATTGAGCCTGGAAGGGCAGAATAGAGGTAGGCAGGGAAAGCTAAGCTGAAGGCTGGGAGAAAGAAAGTGGAGTCAGAAGATGCCATGTAGCTACCACTGGGAACAGATGAGCTGGAACCTTAATTATTAATTATTAATCTGGCAATACACAGATTAATAGAAGTAAGTTAAATTAAGATATAAGAACTAATCAATAAGAAGCTAGAGCTAATACACCAAGCAGTGATTTAATTAATACAGTTTCTGTGTGGTTATTTCAAGTCTGGGCAGCTGGGAATGAACAAGCAGTCTCCTACTACACATCCTGGCTGAGGAGGCTTTAGGTGATTCATACCTAATATGCCAAGATTCTGAGTTTGCATTCAGAAATTAAACTCAACAAATTTTACTTTAATTTTTTCAAATTTATTTACTTATTTTTTATCTCTCTGATGTTTGTGTGTGCATATGTAGATATGTGTGTAAATGTAGAGAGGCAAGTGTGACAATGAACTGTGAAGATCAGAGCACAATTTTTATCAGCTTGCTCCCATCGTCCATCTTGTTTTTAAGGCAGAGTCTTTTATGTTTCTGTCCCTAGGCAGTGTACTCCATCCAGTCAACTTTTCTGTCTCTGCCTTCCATCTTCTTTAGGAGTGCTGAGCTTGCATATGTGAGCAAGTCTCTGCATCCTCCTTTGATGTGAGTTCCAGAGATCAAACTCAGAGTCAGGCATACATAGGATATAAATATTTTACTATAGGTTAAATATCACACAGTTGGGGAAATGTTCCCTTTATTTACTCTTCACAAATATTCTGGCTACTATTTATCTGTTATATTGGTTGATGAATTAAAATTTTCAATTTCAATCATTTTTCCTTAGTGAGTAACAGTCAAAATAGAATAATTGCATGTACCTCTTGGAAGACTAAATCCATATCTTGATGTTGCTGTAGCATTATGACCTCTAGAGACTTTAACGTTTAGAAAATAAAGGCTGGATAAGGGAGGTGACTCAGTGAGTACAAGTGTTTGTTATGCAAGAAACCATTTTTGTTTCTAATAGGCTACTTTAGTTTAGAAATCTCTTCCAGAAAACACAAAAAAAAGAATTAAAAATAATAAAATTTCTTATGGAACTGATTGTTGTGGAATATTATTTTAAGTATGTAAAAGTGTATTATGTTTGTTCATGGTGCATTTGTTTAACACCGTAAGGATGTGTTATTAATTATGTAAATATGTGTGGCTTTTGTGTCATATTAACCTGCTATTAGACCTGATTGTCCTAATAAAGAGTTGAATGTCCAATAGCTAGCCAGAGAATGCATAGGTGGGATTGGCAGACAGAGAGAATGAGTCTCCAACAGAGTAAAAGAAGAAAAGGTTGAAAGCTAGCTGAGACAAAGCCAGCAGAGACATTTCTCTCTGGTTCATGACCATGGACAATGCCTCATTCTTTTGCATACCATGGACCAGCAGTTCTCAACCTATGGGTCACAACCCCTCTGGGGGTCACATACTAGATATTCTACATATCAGATATTTATATCATGACTGCTAACAATAGCAAAATTGCAGCTATAAAGTAACAACTAAATAATTTTATGGTTGGGGTGACTCCAACATGAGAAAATGTATGAAAGGATCATAACATTATGAAAGTTGAGAACCACTGCCATGTGCCCTCAAACTATGAGTCATATAAATCCCCTTTCTTACTTTGTCACAAAACAAAAGGAAAAATACTTGATATATTTAAGAATCTACAGTGATGTCAAGACAGTGCTAACTATGATGAAATAAAACTTAAGAGGCTGGCTATGCTACATCAAATTTAACATGTGGATGTATGTCGGGACACTTATTTCAGATATTTAGAAGTGGACACACAAAAAAAGAACTCAGTAACACTATGACAAATGATTAACAACACAAAGTACACCTACCATGAAGTAGACTAGAATGGGAACTAGACCATTTTGCCTTCTTATATATTCTATTTGACTTTACCTCTATCTTCCATAAAAATAATAAAAAAATTCTCTTTTCTAAGAATAAAAATATATTGAAATTTACCTAGCACCAAAAGAGCTACCTTTAAAAAAATTTTATTTATTTCAAGTATACTTTTTGAATTCTTGAAATTTAACATGTCATTTCTATTCCATGGTTCTTTGCAAAAAATAATATATGTTATACCACTATTTTATAAATGATTTCAAATAATATACAGCCCTTCCTTATGTAGTGTTTTTCACTTGTAAAATTCTATAATAGCAGTAGACAATTTTTTTTATACATAGATCTTCAGCCTAGAGCAAGGGCATACTTAACCATCTAAAACTTGCTTGGAGCTTAGATTAGCTCTGGCTTTCCATTTTGACTTAAGTGGGGGAAAGAGTCTTATTTCAGGAACTGTTTCTCTCCATCTTTTGCTTTTACATGCAGCTGCATGTTAATTGAGTTTTTAAAACCATTTCAGCACAAAACAGCCTTTTTGGTAGTAACTAAGATGAGAAATAAAAATGCTGAAATTTTTTTGTCAGGCTTTCTCCTCCCCCTACTGGGACAGAAATAATTTGGCTTCAAGCCATCACTTTTTTATAATATGCAAGTCTGCTTTGTCTATTATTGGTCAATTGATAAAAGGGAGACCATGTTAAAACAAGAACAGGGAGGTGTAGATGGAGCTGTGGGTGGTGGCCGCCCAATTCCGGCCACCACCAGCTTTTCACCAGAAATAATTACACGGAAACTGTATTCATTTAAACACTGTTTGGCCCCTTAGTTTCAGCCTCTTATTGGCTAATTCTCATATTTTGCTTTAACCCATATTTAGTAATCTGTGTAGCACCACAAGGTGGTGTCTTACCTTGAAGGATCTTAGCCTGCGTCCATCTTGGAGAGGAGAGCTATGGTGTCTGCCTGAAGCATCTGCCTGACTCTACTTTCTTTCTCCCATAATTCTGTTCTGTCTACTCTGCCTACCTAATTTTCTGTCCTATTAAAGGGCCAAGGTAGTTTCTTCTTTTTTTAATGATATAAGGGATATTTTTTAAGATTTATTTATTTATTATGTACACAGTGTTCAGCCTCTATGCCTGCAGCCCAGAAGAGGGCACCAGATCTCATTACAGATGGTTGTGAGCCATCATGTGGTTACTGGGAATTGAACTAAGGACCTCTGGAAGAGCAGTCAGTGCTCTTATGCTCTTAACCTCTAAGCCATCTTTCCAGCCCCAGGCAGTTTCTTTATTAACCAATGAAAGTAACACATAGACAGATGACCCTCCTCCATCAGGGAGGTTGATTGGTGAAATGGTTCAGTTCCCAGGGGTCCCTGCTACCAAGTCTAATATCATGAATTCAATCATACAGCCCACATTGTAAGAGATAACAGACTCCTATACATTGTCTTCTGGCCTCTCCTTCACACATAAAAAAAGCAAAAATGTAAAATAAAACAAAATGATTAGTTATCTTTTGTATAGATGAAATTAAAATCATTGTAGCAAACTATAATATATGTATACATATGTCAATAATCTCAGATATTTGGGTTATAAATAAAGACGGGATCTTGCACAATGGCTGTAATTTCCTTGGAAAGTGATGATATGCTAGGTGATGTTTGACTTTGTGGTCAAATATTTTCAGACTTCCCTAGCGGGAGTGTAAGCATGAGAATTCATTCTACCAGTAACCTAAGAAGGTGATGCAGACAAGACAAGACAGCAAACTCATGGAGCCAGCAATGGGATACTAGAGGAGACTAAGTAGCACACAGATAAATGAGTAAATCTAAATGCATTAATGCCACTTCCTGTTAGCAGACTTGCTTTCTTGCTGATAATTACAATATTGGACAAAAGCAAAAATTAAAACAAACACCCTCACCCACCCACTCACCCTCTTACACATATGCATAAGCATGGGAAAACGGCACAGAAAGTGTCCCTAAGTCTGTAACACTTAAAACAAAAGTCACTGTTCTATTTATTATACAAGCCATCTGACTAATTAGCCTCAGTCATGAAAATAAGTGGATGTTAAAACAGAAGAATTCCAAGACAGGATTCAAGAGGAGGAAGAACACAAAGCATTGGCACCTCCCACATTCCATGCTGACTCCTAAACAGCAAACTCATAAATTGAACCTAAACAACTGGAGAAGGAAATATTGGAAGTGATGAAAGAATTGAAAAAAGACTGGATTTCCTACTATCTGGGAACATGGATAATGGTCCTTCCCTGTTGAGGAGGCTTTAATAGATGCTCATATTTACCACAGGCCCTCCCTAAATATGTCCAAGCAAGATAGAAAGTTCAGTGTTGTGATCAGATTATGGTAACATTTTCTAGCGGAAATTGATAGAACCAAAATTTTCTAGTAAGGATTTCTGAGTAAAAATGAGTGGCAGATAATCAAATGAGTGGAAAAATAAGACGAGTAATTATGCATATATGGAGAGAAAGCAATGAATAGATAAAAATAAGGTAAGAACTAGACTCAATGGACAAGGAGTTTACAGCATATATTGTAAGGAGGCTAAAGTAGTAAGCAGAAAGATTATAATAGTGAGTATAATAAGAAATATTAGCATTGAAGTGCAAAATATAAACAAAATGAGAAATGGAAAAACTTTATTATGTAATAAGAAGATCACCTTTCACAGATGTGGTATGAATTTAACAGGAGAGGGAAATGGTCAGTAGAATTTTTAAAAAGATTTTAGTAGAATGGTTTAAGCTGGAGTCCTGAGATACAAAGACTTAATAATAAGTTTTATCTTTTCTATTACCTGTTGAGTAATACCCAATAATTGTACATATAGAATTAACATCTTAGAAAATAAGAAAATTCTGATGATGCTATACTTTAAAAAAAAAAAACCTGATATTCCATTCCCCCAAATCTTGAGAAAACATCAACCAACAAGTCGACATCCTTAAATTTAAATGACCTAAAACCTGGATTAAGAAAGCACAATGAGGTACCTTACTGTCCTGTTGCTTAAAACCCAAATGATTTTGGTTTTAAATAATATTGAAAACAACCAAATATAAATAAATCTGCCTTCTCAACATACACACACACACACACACACACACACACACACACACACACAATGAATATCAGAAGACTGAAGACAGAAGTGCATCTTCTAAGTCCTTTAAAGCATATCAACCCAGATTTATCTTTCATCAAAATTATAATTCAAAACTTAAAAAGTCATAAAGTTATTTTCAGGTGATTAAAAGTTGAGAGAATATATCACAATTAAAATGAATAATACAATGTGGTAAAGGATGTCCAAAGAGGAGGGTAAATAAACAAGTAAAATTAAAATCTACAGAAAAAAAAATCCTGCTGAAAATGCCAGTATAGTTAAGTATGAAAGCCAAAATTATTCTTCTTTAGAATTTTTTGTTTAAATAACATTTTTTCATTTATTTTGCATAGCAACCAGTTTCTCCGTGCTACTCTCCTTCCTTCCCCTCTCCTTTCCCATCTACCCTCCTCCCCATATCCTCTTACACTCCCCCTCCGTCTCCATTCAGGAAGGTGTAGGCCTCCCAGGGCTTTCACAAAGCATAGACCACCAAGTTGAGCCAGAACCAAGCTCAGTGCCAATTCAGGAACCACCATTGCTAGGTGTCTTAGTTGCCATTCTTATGGGTTCCTGGGGGTTCCCTGGCACAAGGTTTCTCCCTAACCCCCAAAATGTAATTCCAACAAGACATCATTTTGTTACTCTCCCCCTCCATCCTGCCTCCAACCACCTGTCATCCTGCCCAGCCCACTTCCTCTAGTTCCTACCCATCTATCTCTCCAACCCCCTCCCCAGTTTACCCAGGAAGTCTTTTCTACTTCCCTTTACCAGGGAAATCTATGCATCCCACTTTGGGCCCTCCTTGTTATCTAGCCTTCTGGGTCTGTGGATTGTAGGTTGGTTATCCTACCCTTTTCTCCTTATAACCACATGAGTGAGTACATACCATGTTTGCCTTTCTGGGTCTGGTTTACCCCACTGAGAATGATGTTTATCTAGTTCCAATCATTTGCCTGCAAATTTCATGAGGTCATTTTTTTTTTACAGCTGAGTAGTACTCCATTGTGTAAATGTACCACATTTTCCTTATCCATTCTTCAGTTGAGGGGCATCTAGGTTGTTGCCAGGTTCTGGCTGTTATGAATAATGCTACTGTGAACACAGCTGAGCGAGTGTTGTTGTGGTATGATTGCACTTTTTTGGGAATATACTTGAAATAGTGCTGCCATAACTAAATGTCAACATGTTGAAGGATGCAAATAGATCCATATCTATCGCCCTGTACAAAACTGAAGTCCAAGTGGTTTAAAGACCTCAACATAAACACAGTTACACTTAACTTGATAGATGAGAAAGTGGAAAGTAGTCTTGAACACATTGGCACGGTAGACTACATCCTAAATATAACAGCCGGAAGCACAGACACTGAGATCAACAATCAATAAATGGGACCTCCTGAAATAAAAATAAAATTCTGTAAGTCAAAGAACACTGTCAGTAAGACAAAGGGGCAGCTTACACAGTGGGAAAAATATCATTACTATTCCCACATCTAATAGAGTACTGATCTCCAAAATATATAAGGAACTCAAGAAACTAAACATTAAAATACCAAATAAAATAATTAAAAAATAAGGGTACCGATCTAAACAGAGAATTCTCAACAGAAGAATTTCAAATGGCTGAAAATACTTTTAAATTGCTCAATATCTATGGCTAGAAACCAATTATGAGTGAGTACACCCCATGTTCATCTTTTGGGGACCGGGTTACCTCACTCAGGATGGTGTTTTCGATTTCCATCCATTTGCATGCAAAATTCAAGATGTCATTGTTTTTTTGCCGCCGAGTAGTACTCTAATATGTATATATTCCACACTTTCTTCATCCATTCTTCCACTGAAGGGCATCTAGGTTGTTTCCAGGTTCTGGCTATTACAAATAATGCTGCTATAAACATAGTTGAACAAATGCTTTTGTAATATGATTGGGCATCTCTTGGGTAAATTCCCAAGAGTGGTATTGCTGGGTCCTGGGGTAGGTTGATCCCGAATTTCCTGAGAAACCTCCACACTGCATTCCAAAGTGGTTGCACAAGTTTGCATTCCCACCAGCAATGGATGAGTGTACCCCTTACTCCACATCTTCTCCAGCAAAGGCTATCGTTGGTGTTTTTGATTTTAGACAATCTGACAGGTGTAAGATGGTATCTCAATGTTGTTTTTATTTGCATTTCCCTGATTGCTAAGGAGGTTGAGCATGACCTTGAGTGTCTTTTGGCCATTCGAACTTCTGTTGAGAATTCTCTGTTCTGTTCAGTGCCCAGAATTAATTGGGTTCATTAGCATTTTAAAGTCTAGTCTCTTGAGTTCCTTACATATTTTGGAGGTCAGACCTTTGTCTCTTGCGGGGTTGGTGAAGATCTTTTCCCAGTCAGTAGGCTGCCTTTTTGTCTTAGTGACAGTGTCCTTTGCTTTACAGAAACTGCTCAGCTTCAGGAGGTCCCATTTATTCAATGTTGCCCTTAATGTCTGTGCTGCTGGGGCTATACGTAGGAAGCAGTCTCCTGCGCCCAAATGTTGTAGAGTACTTCCCACTTTCTCCTCTAACAGGTTGAAGATGCTTTCTTTCTTCCATTGTGTGCTTTTAGCTCCTTTATGAAAAATCAGGTGTTCATAGGTTTGTGGGTTAAGATCTGGGTCTTCTATTCGATTCCATTGGTCGACTTCTCTATTTTTATGCCAATACCAAGCTGTTTTCAATACTGTAGCTCTGTAATAGAGTTTGAAGTCAGGGATGGTAATACCTCCAGAAGTTCTTGTCAAATAGGTCTTTCACTTCCTTGGTTAGAGTTACCCCCAAGATATTTTATGCTATTTGTGGCTATTGTGAAAGGTGACACTTCTCTGATTTCTTTCTCTGCTTCCTTATCCTTTGTATATAGGAGGGCAACTGATTTTTTGGAGTTGATCTAGCCATAAATAAAGGACATCGAACCTATAATTCATAAAAAAAATCCTAGAGAAGATATATAAGAAGGTGAATCCAAAGAAAAACATATAGTTATCCTCCTGGATATTGGAGGTAGACAAGATTGCTGGACAAAAAATGGGAACTTGGGGGTGGGGTGGGATGTGGGATGGGAGGATGGGGAGAGAAAAGTGGGAAGTGGAGGATGGGAAGAGCTTGGGGGAATAGGATGATTGGGATATAGGTGGATATGGGAACAAGGAATTATATATCTTAATTAAGGGAGCCATTCTAGGGTTGGCAGAGACTTGACTCTAGAGGGGTTCCCAGGTGTCCAGGAAGATGCCCCCAGCTAGTTCCTTGGGCAGCTGAGGAGAGGGTGCCAGAAATGTCCAGATCCTATTGCCATACTCATGAATATCTTGCATATCACCATAGAACCTTCACCTGGCATTGGATGGAGAAAATGACAGAGCCCCACATAGAAGCACCGGACTGAGCTCCCAAGGTCCTGATGAGGAGCAAAAGGAGGGAGATCATGAGCAAGGAAGTCAGGACTGTGAGGAGTGCGTTTACCCATTGAGATGGTGGGACAGATCTAACGGGAGGCCACCAAGTCCAGTTGGAATGGGACTGATGGAACAGGGGACCAAACCGGACTCTCTGAATGTGGCTGACGGTGGAGGAGGACTGAGAAACCTAGGACAATGGCGATGAGCATGAACTCTACAGCGTGGACGGGCTCACTGTGAGCCTTGTCAGTTTGGTTGCTCACCTTCCTGGACTTAGGGGGAGCTGGGAGGACCTTGGACTTAACATAGTGAAGGGAACCCTGATGGCTCTTTGGCTTGGAGAGGGACAGAGTGGGGGTATGGGTGGAAGGGATGGGAGGGAAGGGAGAGGAGGAGGGGAGGAGATGGTAATTTTTAATAAAAAAATGAGGAAAAAAATTGCTCAATATCCTTAGTCATCAGGGAAATCTTACCATCTTACACTTATCAGAATGCCTAAGATCACAAACACTAATGACAGCTTATGTTTGAGAGGATGTAGAGTAAAGGGAACATTCTTTTACTCTTGGTGGAAGTGCAAACTTGTACAACCACTTTGGAAATCGGCATAGCCATTTCTTCAAAAACTGGTAATCAATGTACCTCAAGACTCAGATATACCAATTTTAGGCAAAGTTATTGTTACGTTCTTGAAATTATATGACTTATTTTTAAGAAAACATATAACACCATGCGATAAGCAACAGTGCAAAGCAACAGTACTAAGAAATCAGCTATGGCAAGTTAAGAACACACATTTAACCCCCAAAGTAACCCCTAAGACAAACTTAATAGGTAGAAGATATGTGTAATTTTTAACTGGAATGTTAAACTCTAGGGTTACATTGCTGCTGTTTCTGTTTGTTTCATTTTATTTTGTTTTAACACAGAAAAAAAAAAAAGAACTCAAAGTATAGCACCAGTTGGGACAAAAACTAACAGGCTTTAAGTCAAAGTGAATTAATAATGACACACTGTAAACTCCCAAACACTCCGATAAAAAATTTTAAAAATTATTGTGGTGAAAGTGCATTTATTTAGAAAATAAATGTAGATATAAATTTATACTTAGTGTTGTCTTAGTTAGAGTTCCTATTGCTGTGATACAAATAAATACAATGACCAAAGGCAACTTGGGGAAGAAAGGATTTATTTTATCTTATATTTCCAGGTAGCCATCAATCACTGAGAAAAGTCAGGGCAGTAACCTAGAGGCAGAAACTGAAGGAGACATCCGGGAGGAACCATTGCCTACTGACTTTCTCCTCATGCCTTGTTCAGTCTGTTTTCTTGTACAGGATCAACTGCTAGGAGTAGGATCACCCACAATGAGTTGGACCCTCCCACATCAATCATCAATCGAGAAAATATGCTACATTTGCCTGTAGGTCAATCTTAGGAAGGCATTTTATCAATTAAGATTCTTTCTTCTCAAATGACCCTGCCTTGTGTCAAGTCGACATAAAAACTAACCAGTACAGATGTATACTAGTCTTTTAATCTCTGTCATAGCACTGACAATTGCTAGTATAGAGCAATAAATGAAAAATCATAACTAAATACAAAAAACAACTTAAGTTCAAGGAATTCTGTTTTCTTTTAATAAATGATCCAAGAGTGTGTATATGTAAAATTTGATTCCTTCGGATAACCAAACTCCAACACCTTCCTAATATTTCACCAACGAAAGGTTGCCATTTATTAGCAACATGTTTAAAGTAATACCTGAGAGTGATGGCAATGCTGTTCAAGGAATGTGCTACTTGGGGAATAAATAAATGCATAAAATCAACAAGTATTCAGGGCCTAAAGGTGAGTTACGAAGAACACATCGATTAAAATTAAACAGTTAGCTGCAGAAACTCATTTCAAACTGGTAAGCTATAGACTCAATCATCATTGTGAAATTACGCAAACTTGATGAAATGTCTCTGGCTGGGAGTGACTTCAGCTGAGTGTTAAGAGTTTGCAAGTGTCTGTGTAAAGATGGTTTACCATGTTACAAGTTGATCCTCAATACTGAGGGGTTTATGTTTAAACCCAATAAAGAAAGTAAAACCCACCCATATTCATAAGACATTTTAAACATGAAAAAGAAGGCATTTACATGGCATTTAAATACTAAACTCAAAGCACTGAAATGGTTGAAAATAGCAAATTCACCAAGAAGACACCATCACCATTTTTAACTATGTAGACATAAATTAGGAAAACTTCAAAACCTAACAGGTGAAAGAGATCTAAATAAAGAGATCAAGACCTAAATCCACCACTAGTCCTTCTCCCATTAACTGCTAAAAAAGTTGGTAAAGAATTGTCTCTGGTGCTTCTAGTCCCATTCCTGGGACCCACCTTAATGGTTCCATTTTAACTTGACTGCTTCTTTAATGGTCATGTGTTTAAATCCAGAATATTGATGAGTTTAGGGGAAATAGACCTAGTCCACAATAAAAACTAACAAGTCAATTAAAAAACTGTTCAGGGTAGACGATACAATACATAAAATTAAATTGTAATTATATATAATAGCAGAAAAACAGAAAATTATATTGGAAAACAATGCATTTACTTTATATTAGAAGTCCATCTTTCTAAGTAAATGTTTAAAAAGAAAAATGTTTACCTCCACACATGTGCCCCCTCTCTCTCATGTCTGTTTGACTCTCTCTAAATGAATAATATTTTTAAAGAAAAATATGTCTATTTTATATTAGCATTAAAGTGAACCACATAAAAGTTAACTAAATATGAGCAATATGAAAATTTTAAATAATAAATTATTCAGGAAGCAAAAGTGAATCTTAAAAACAAGATGATATAATATGTAGGTCACAAACAAATAGACATAGTGTGTACATGAAATTTAAGAGCAGGGAAAACTCCATAGTAATAAACAAAATAGCCTTTGCCTACATACGGAGATTGACTGGAAGCAATGAGAAGCAGTGTTCTAGGTAAGCTGTGTGTTCTATACCATGCCTGTGCGGTCATGAGGACAGACGATATATCCTCTGTGAGGTCCTTAAGATAGACTGGGTCTGAGAGACGGTTTAGCAGCTAAGACCACTGGCTGCTCTTCCACAGGATCTGGGTTCAATTCCCAACACCCACATGACAACTGACAACTGTCTGTAACTCCAGCCCCCGGGGATCTGACACCCTCACACAGACAAATGTACAGGCAAAACACCAATGAACACAAAATGAAAATAAACAAATCGTGTTTTTAAGATCTGTGTACCTAGCATATAAATTTCACTTCAGGTATGTTGGGGGTTAGATGTGTGCAGAATGTTGGAGTGAAATCAATACCCATTTCCAGGAAGTGGTATACTGGGAAAATTGGACAATCTTTGAAGTCAGAAGTAAACCCAGATCTGCCACCTACTGGCTATGGAACTTTGATTTGCATATCACTCCTAAACTTCTGCTTTACAGCACAAAACTGGGAGGGGTAAGCTTAATAATATGTGAAAAGACTTAGAAGAGTGACCAGCACATAATATGAGCTGAACAGTTATCTATTAAAAAAAAAACTATTGCAGTTAAATTGTGATAGATTATTTTGAAAGAAAATGATAACTTGACAACTTCCCATGCGGAGATAATTGTCTTCTTCTCAGTGACATAAAACAATATATACTATGTGTCTATCTGCCCAGTATGGAGGAGAGTGGAGAAGCAGAGAGGGTGAAAATAAAACTGAACAGATGAGATTAGCTTCTGTGTCTGCAGTTAAGGTAGAATGCTCACATTAGCATAATTGAAGGAGACATGAGGAATTCAGTGCTGTGTCTGGGAGTTATTGAGAGGATTAAATAAGCTGCAGCGAGAAAAATTATTTGGACTGGTGTCTTGTATGCAGTAAATCCTCAACAAGTAGTCCTAATTAATTTATTCATATTCACATCCAACAATTTCCAAAGCATAAGTACTAATAAACATAACAAACAATTTGAACGAATTTTATCTTATTCAGAAAATGTACCATTGTTACCACCCCTGATAGCTCTTTCTAATCGACTGTCACTCATTTTATCACAGGATACACGTTTTTAGGAAATTAATATCTTATGTAGTGGCCATAGGACAAATTCAATATCTGAATAAGAGAAGTTTGTCTTTACCGTCTATTGTTCTATTTATTCCACTTTAATTCACTCCCCCAAATGAAACCCGCAAGGATGTTCATTGCTCCTTCTGCTCTCCCAATTCATTATCCTGTGTTTATCTCGTTTCCAGTGTTCATGGCAGTGGTCAGGTCCCAGCCAGTTTTAATTAGCTTCTGCATTTTTAAACCACTGAAAACTTTATCAAATAGTTATATTGAATATATTTTGAAGGCTGTAATATAATTATAATTCTGTCAGCTCAGGAATTTTTCTTTTAATATTGTTGTTTTCTACAAGGGTTCTTTTGTATAAATTTCAGTGTTTCTTCTTTTTCCACTCCTAGCAGAATGATTACATAACTTTCTTAAGTTTCCCTGGTCAATTTTTGAATATTTGCCAAATACATTTGTAGACTCTGGATTCTTTTGATCTTTATTTAGGAGATTCATTGAGGCTCTTTTCTGGCTTTTGTATTTTAATTGTATCCATTTTAATAACCAGCAGAGCCTTTCCAAACTGAGGGAAGTTTTTCTCTCTCTTTTTAAAAATAACAGATAATTTTTCTGGGTACAGTAATCTAGATTGGTACCCATGGATGTTTAAAACATGGAACAATTTCTCTGGGTTCTTCTGACTTTTAAAGTTTCTACCAAGAAAGTGGCCTCTCTAATGTATTTTTTTTTAAATATATGACTTGTAGTTTGCAATTCTCTTTCATTGTTCTGTGTATTTAGTGTTTTAACTATGATGTACTGTGGAGATTTACTTTTCTGGTGCTGACTATTTGGTATTTCATGTCTAGATGGGTGTGTCTTTCCTTAGTTTGGGTGGTTTTCTTCTATCATTTTGTTGAAGATGTGGTCTATGCCATTGACCTGGGGTTCTCCTTTATCTCTGCCTATAATTTTAATATATATTCTTTTCATGGTACCCATAATCCCTCATGATGCTTTCATGCTTTTTTTAATTTTTTCCATATTCTTTGCTTCACTGGTCCAATTCCTCTACTTGTTTTCAAGTCCTATGTTCAAGCTTCTACTTGATCCATTCTACTTATAACGCTTTCCTTTGTGTTTCCTAATTGGTTTATTGAGTTATTCAATTCCACCATTATTTCAGCTTAAGTTCTGTAAGTTTATTGTGCATTTGTCTTCTTTAAATTCCTTGAGATCTTTGAAGATGAATACAGTTGTTCCTTTAAATTCTACACCCTGAGTTGTATCTGATTATTCACACTGGAGAACATTTATTTCTACAGGACTAGTGGATCAGGGTATGTGCTGTCTTGAGCTTTCCTGTTATTTGTATATTTTATGTAATCGAGGCATATGGTCTTCTTATGTTGATTATGTGCCTGGTATGACTCTAGACTACCTAGGCTGCATCAGTCCCAGAGCTGTGTGACCTGAGCTGGGTCTGAGAGTGTGGGGATGAAACTGGAAATGGAATTCTGAGAACTCACCAGCCAAAGCCAGGAGAGAAACTGTGTGTCCTTATCTAAGCCTGGAAATATTGAAACCTAAACCCTAAAATGGATCTATACCACTTCTCAAAGGCTTAGGGAATAATACAGAAGAGAGGGGGCAGGAAGAATGTAAGAACCAAAGGAAGGAGCATGAGTGGTGTGGAACTTTGGCTTCTGAGCATGGCTTGAACTCATAGCAGCTGTGACTGTCTGCACAAAACTGGGCTTGCCAAATATCCTGTTTTTGAGGTGGTAGAAGCTTGTGGGATCCAAACCGTGAAGAATTTTCCATATTTGATTGTTATGAAGGCTTGTAGAGAAATTTTGCTCAGTAATGTAGTCACCAGTAAGACACCAGTCTCTTGTAAATAAATCCTCACTCATACTTCTATAAGCAACCCTAATAAAACTCTTTTGGCCATAAACAGGGGGAAAAATGAATGTAGAAACAGAACTAGTTGTGAAAGGGATAGGTTCAGTCTAAGCAGGAGGAAGACAAATGGTAAGAGATAAATACAACAGAAATCTATTATGTGCATGTATGAAAATGTCATAATGAGTACATTAAGTGAACTCATGTATACTAATGAGACATCAAAAATTTTAAATGTTCTTTCATACTATAAAGACTGATTCTGAATTGAATATATACATAGATGCAAAACTGGTCAATATCAACAAGGCTATAATCAACTTTATTTTATTTTACACACTGATATATCTTTTTGGGGTGCTTAAATCATTTTTGCATTATTATCAAGTTATTATCTGACAAACAGCTCAAAAGAAGAAAGAAAAAAGGAAGGAAGGAAGAAAAAAGAAAGAAAGGAAGGAAGAAAGAAAGGAAAGAGAGAGAGAAAGAAAGAAAAAATGAAAGAAAGAAAGAAAGAAAGAAAGAAAGAAAGAAAGAAAGAAAGAAAGAAAGAAAGAAAGGAAGGAAGGAAGAAAGACAGACAGACAGACAGAGGATAGGAGCTGTGGTTTGTTGGAGAAAGCATGCCACTGGAGGTGGGCTTTGCATGTTTAAAGACTCCTACAGTTTCCAGTTGTTCTCTCTGCTTTGTGCTAGTACTTGAGATATGAGATCTCAGCTTCCTGTTCCGCCTGCCATGCCTACTGTCTGCTTTTTGCTGCCATGTCCCCCTATTACAACAGACCTTCTGGACCAAAAGCTTCAATAAACTATTTCTTTCATAAGTTGTCTTATTCGTGGTGTTTTATCACAACAACAGAAAAATAACTTATACAAACTTGTACCAGTCAGAAAACCTAATAATCTTTTTGCCACTTCAAAATACTTCAAAAACTTCCTAAGACTAACGGGAATCCTTAAAACTTTCCTGAAATAACTTTGACTTGTTTCATGAGGCAAACTCAGTTTTAGCTTTCTAAGACTCTTGGTGGCAGTGAGATGACATTTTAGGGTTAGCAGGGACACTGCATTTTCTTCAGGAATGAAGTAGATTGCGGTATGTAAGAAAAAGGAAAAGAAAAAAAAAGGGGGGGGAGATTCCAAACAGGATAAACTCTGGTGGAGAAGGGAACTTAACAGCATATTGCTGAGCCTAGACACAGGGGCCTGTGGTGGGGTGTGCATGTGTCAAATGCACAAGCATCATGGCAACAATAGACAGCATGAACCCATGCAGAGCAGCCCCTGGATGTGGCAAGAAACCAGCTTTTATATTCTGTTCCAGCCAACACCTTGCAGAGTGAGTTTCAACTACCATCGGCTAGAAGGCAACTTTATTCAAAATTTCTCAGTTTTGTAAAACCAGAGTCTCCGCATGAAGGAAACAGGCCTAAAATTGCCTGCTCCTAACTTCTAGGCTAATCTCAGCACTGAGTACTCAGTGTCTGCCATAATTTGATTTGTAAATTCAAAACAACATAGCAGTTGACTTATTGTTATATCCATCAATTAGTTCATCTCTCAACCCTCATCTGACAAGCTTCTGTTTGCAGTACACGGTGATTAACACAGAACCACAAGTGAACAAAATATAGAGAATTAGAAACTTCAAGGAAAATGTTTTCTGGGTACAGAAAACATATAAACTCACAACATGACAACATGCACAAAGACATTACAAACTCACACCAAACAAAACCCCAGCATAGGAAAAGGAAATGTGTCTGAATTCCCACCCTGAGTCTCTGTTTCCTGATAAGAGAAGAATATTCACTTAGTTTTTGTTTTGTTTTGTTTTGTTTTGTTTTTCAGGGTAGAGCCCCTGTTCTTTCAGCCATGATTCAATGGATATCCACAAATCCAAGAGTAAAAAATGGACAACACAAAATGAATTTGATGAATTTATTTTTTTATATTTTTAAAGAGGATACAAAGTTAGACATGGGGAAAGGGAAAATCTGGGAGAAATTGTGAGAAGAGGCGGATATGTTCAAAACACATTGAACAAAATTCTCAATAAATTAATAAAGATGTAAAATTTTGTTATTTCTTTGAGGTCAGGGATATGCTAGGGATTATAAGCTTGCTGATAAGTTAATGAGATTTGAGATTCACCTACTGGTACATGGACTTTTCGCAGTCTTATAGTTTCAATGAAACTAGCTTACCTCTAGAGGAAAGAGTATTTTCCCTGTGTATTGAATTATCAGCAAAATATAATCATGTAAAAGCCTTCATAATGGGACAAGTCATATGCTCATTAAGAAAGTGTTTGTCAGGTGTGTATCCTAAAGAGTGTGCTACGTACACAGCAAAGGACTGAGCAGGTAAAGGGAGGCTGGAATACTGAAGATGAGCCAAGAAGCCGTTACAGCTGGCAGCAGCCACCAAAACAGAATTTGAGGGCATTAGAGAGACACTATTAGTAGGGAAAGAGTCAGGTAGTATAGGGTATAGTAAGGACTCTGAAAAGAAAGCTTTTTCCTGCAACATACAGTGGCAGTGGTAATATCAAGTCTACCAGAAATTTACACAGTAGAGGGTACATTTTTTGCATGTAAATTTGGTAGTTATAAAATATTAACTTGTATATAAAATTTGCAAAAAACTTAAATAGGACTATGTTCCGTGGCTGTTAACTGAGAGCTAAGTATCAGTAGTTAAACTGTATAAATAGTTACTTTATGTCTTGTGTAAAATTATAGATAGGAAAAACACTAGAGTGTGAAATGATTCTATTGTTTCAGGGTTTACATCCTCTTCTGACTTCTTTTTCATCTTCAGAATTTTTACATTGCCCAAATTAAGCATGGTATGATAGATACTGACATGAGTGAGAAAGAGGAAAAAGAAATGGAAGATTACTCTTCCCCTGCAAACAGGGTGTACATGTCATTTCTTCTCTGTAACCTCAAGAGACTTTTTTTCAGTTGCCCATGACTGAAAGGGACCTAGGGACATTTAGCTTTAATTCTGGGTAGTGGAAAAGTTTCTTCATCCTAAGAAGCCTCTCCGCTGATGCAATAATCTGAATCAGACCAAATCAAACCAAATTAGAAAAAGTCCAGGTTTAATGGATACCAATGCTCCTGGATGGTTTTCAGCCCCACTCCCAGCCCCCCAGAGGAGAGAAGGAAGGAAGACTGGAAAATCATGTGTGTTCTCTGGGGTGGTGATGTAGGAATCCTCTCTGTATGCTGTGAGTACCATTGGTTAATGAATAAAGAAACTGTCTTGGGCCTGCGCAGAGCAGAATAGAACTAACTGGGGAAAACGAAACTGAATGCTGGAAGAAAGAGGACAGAGTCAGTGAGAAGCCATTGAGCTGCCACCAGAGACGGACATGCTGGAACCTTGCCTGAAGGCCATAAACCTCGTGGGGAAAAAGGAAATAATGGAAATGGGTTGGCTTAATATGTAAGAGCTAACTAATAAGAAGCTAGAGCTAACAGGCCAGGCAGTGATTAAATTAATACAGTTTCTGTGTGGTTATTTTAGGAGTCTGGGCAGCCAGGAAATGAACAAGTGGCCTCCTACAACAGAGTGCAGCTTAAGTATCCTGTGAGAATGGTCTTAAGCATCTCTGGAAAGAGGTCATCATTTAACAGGCTTTCTTGGGGGTGGAGTCTGGAATGAGGCAACTCCCAGGGGAGGGAGCTTGGGATGAAACTTCTACCTGAACATTCCAGTCTCTGGATATATGATGCCACGGATTGTAATGTGGCCTTAACACAAACATTCTAGACTCTTTAGGTATATAAATGCAAGAGACCATGGTGTGGCTTTAATACAAACATTCCAGACTCTTAGGGTATATAGATGCCAGGGGCTAGGGTGAGGCTTCCACCCAAACAGTAGTTATATGTCAAGTTAAAATGAGTTCTATTACTAAAGAAGGAAGTGATAATACATATTTAAAGGTATCTTTATAATTTTCTGTTTTAAGTAGAATAATGTAGCAATTTTACCCTAAAAATATCTTTAGCATTCTTGAAGTCATTGCTGTGTGAAGGAAGGGGTAGCTGATGAAAGGGTCCGTTAGAGAAGGAATGTGCATCTTTGAATTAGCTACTTCACTGGTCTTTTCTCTATGATGTCATCTGTATTACTGGACCGAAAATACCAAGCTGCATTTCAGCAAGATTCTTCCTAAAACTTTTGAAAGCCAGTTTTATCCAATGCATAGTAATTTCAAAATGCCAAGGACTGCAAAATGATACAAATACTCGACAGTGGAAATATTTGGCTTTGAGCCCAAACCACACCAGATGTGTCTCTTAAAAACCAACACCAACTGTCTTTATCTTTAGGAGACTTTTTTAAATATGAAAATCATGTTGACAATAATTTGTTCTATCTCTGTCCAGATGGAACTCTTGTGATTGCCTCACTGACAGGGCACAATGACCTGACCTGCCTGAGTGCACCATGGGACAACTAGGTGTTGAGCGGAGCTCAGCTCTGATGGGAGAGTGAGATGCCCTTCCAACAGGTAGACCAGCAGTTCATTTAACTACAGCCGGGGAATTCAGTCATCGTGACGTTTCCTTACAGAAAACCTGTGACTTCGAGTCTTAGTTACCATTCTATTCCTATGAAGACCATGGTCACAGCAAAGAAAACATTTAATTGTGGCTGCCTTAAAGTTCAAAGGTTTAACCCAATATCACCATTTTGGGACATGGTGGCATGCAGGCAAACATGGTGCAGAGAGGTAACTGAGAATTCTATATCCACATCAGGAAGAAGAGAATGGCATGATGCCTAGCTTTACCATCTGTAACCTCAAACCCATCCCCAGTTACAAACTTCTTCCAACAAGACCACACATACTCCAATAAAGGCACTCCCTATGAGTCTAGGAAGGAGGCCATTTTCATTCAAACTACCACAGTGCACATAAGCCAGAGAACTAAGAAAGGAGTTCATTTGAGTATCAAGTCACAGCAGATACTGGCCAACTCTGCCACGTGTACAGTCTTGTCAGGGGTTTTATTTCCCTCACCAAATTCAGCTCTCCACAAAGCCTACTTGTGATTCTAACATCTTGCCACCACACTCGGAGAAAGATTATTCTCAAGACCAAAAGTCCGGTCCTTTGCTCCTCCACATGAGGCAGTGAAGTCAGAACTGGAAACAGGAGAAAGAGCAGTCTCCATTTGCTTCTCAGAATCTGTGTCCCCTGAAAAACCAGGGAGCATGATTAAAAATACCATCTAGCATACAACAACCACACGATATTCTAGTGACTGTTAATACTATAACTAACACACTTTTAAGAGAAAATAAAGGAATGAAAGACATGGGCTTATAAATCAAGGAGAAAAACAAAAATATACAACAATACCTCAATGCCTCTGTAACAACTACATAAGTGCAATCTATCTAATGCAATTATAGCAATGTCATGATTTTAATTTCAATAACTTGTTTTGGAATGCTAAGCAAGAAATATGGTTAATATAGACAATCAAAACATACACAATTTTTATTATTTAAACATGGATGGCAACCACTGATGTTGCTTTACTGATGTTCTGCTTAAAAGTACAAAACCAGATGGCTAACTACACAGACATGTCAGAGTCACAACAACCAGTTCATTTGACAGAATAAGTTTCTGTGGATGTGGTCAATAATTGAGGTGCTGAATACACAAAACTATTTATCCACTCCACTCTGCTTACTGCAATAAGGTTGAGTCAGTGAAATAAAGTTCTGGTGCTTTCCATCGTATTCTGACTTTTTCCCTTAAGTCAGGCATTTGGTAATAGGGCTGGAAAAGAAAAGAAAATGTCAGAGCATAACGGAACCTTCCAGAGCCTCAGATTACTCATCTTTACTCTAGCTTACCTTTGCTATGGATGCTTTTGTAAACTGGGAAATGGTTACTCCTTTAAAAATATATCTTCCTAAACTACTTTTGGCCACAAAACTGTAATAGAACCGTATTTAGCAAAATGATCATTTACTTCGGAGTCATAAAAATCCAAACTCCACAATTTTCTTGCTAATCCAGTGATCCATGTAATATGTGTGTACATATAATAGATGCATTGAGGGACTATCATATCCTAGACAATAAACAGATGTTTTTCATCCAATTTAAGTATTTGTTCTATAGCAGCATCCACTTAGTGAAGAGCATTGGATGTGATGCAAAAACACTGGGTTTTGGAGCTAGACTTTCATGACTTTATTTTGCATTTGGGCTCCAGTTCTCTCATCTATAAAATAAGGAGGTTATGATGCACTGCATATAGTAATTACATAGGAAGATAAAGTGAAATTTTTTTCTTTGCACTGAGTAGAGGGAGTTTAAGGTTCCAGGCAGATTAAAAAAGAGAAAAAGCTACTTTGAATCACAGCCTTTAGTAACCATGGTGGGTTCCTGTAGTGTAAATGGCACTTGAAGCTCCATATTGGTCACAGACCAGCCCTAATGCAGGCAGTGATTCTTTTCTCTTTAAAGACAGTGAGTATGAGGGCAGCCAGAAGATAAAGGCGTTCTCTCAAGTAACAGTAGCAACTGAAGAAGAAGCTTGAGTCTAAATATGGGGGTATGGCAATATGATGGCCTGTGGAGGTTATACCCACGTAGGCTCATGGGTATGCCACAATCTAGAGCTGTGATGATGACAACCAGAAAGGAAGAACACTGCCATAGCAAGGAAGTCATGAGGAAGACTGACATCAGCTTCTCTGCCTCCTCTCACATCATCATTGGAAATTTGATAAGTAAGTTAATTTCCCTCCCTTAAATTTCCGTTTAGGTCATCAATCAAACACATAGAGAAGGAAGCATTGTATACTTTGCTCAAAACCTTCATAAGGGGTGTGGTGTGCAGTGAGTTCACAAGGCAAGGGAGAATTTAAAAATTAAATCTGATATAAGTACACTGAAGGAATTCTCTTAGACATTAAAAAGCACAATATGCTCCAAAAATCACATTTAAGTATAATAATGGGCTCTTACAGAGGAATGAGGAAGAACTGGGAGGAAGTGATAAACAGGTGCCTCATGACAGAAGACTGGAGTTTTACACTCTAGAGTTAACGACTTTCTTTTATACCAACACAGAGTGGTCATGCCATGCTCTGGAAACTATGCAGCCACAGGAATGAAAACAGAAGAATGCTTACAGTCATTATGTATCTTCACCTATAATTCACCAGTGGTAAACGGAAAGCGACATGGAGGGGAGAAGCTGACATAGTAAGTCAGTTGAGTGAAATTGACCACCAGAATTATACACACAGCAGTTAGTTTCAAGAAAACAAATTATCACAAGAAATAATAGGTATTCTTAGTACCAAACATAACAATTGTTAAATTCTATTCAAAGAGAATAGCAATTCAGCTTTAAAAGAATATTTAAAAGAATTATATTTTATATGAAAGTCAAGAAAAGAAAATAGCATAGCAGTTATAAAATAGTATGGCATGTGCAGATTCATGTCACTCAACCAGAAATCTTACTAGGGATTAATGAGCCATCAAAAATCATTAAGTCCATAATTTTCTACTGTTAAAGCTTATTGCTGGCTTAACACACACACACACACACACACACACACACACACCTACATACCTAAGTAGAACCAGCCGCCAAGATCTCCCAGACACCTGATGCTGATGAATAAGTAGTATTGTTTCCTAGAGGTTCGATTCCACATTGGCCCTTCTTTAGTTTTTCACTTGACCGTTTCTTCTTTCAAATTGATAGTGAAGAAAAGCAAGGCAAATGAGCCATAGTTTTTGGCAAAGCACATTTACTATAAGGTCTGCCAAGTTCAAAGCTGAAAATGTACCAGCTGTTTGCACAAAACATGTGCCAGTGAATTCCTTCATGGCTGACAATATGTTTTTGCTCTCAGCTTCAACACCCCTGACCAAGGTATTTATTTCTACAACTGTCAGTTCAACCTAGAGTTGAAGGCTATGGGCACACTCAATAAACGTATTGCTCTTGAGAAGGAAGTCTAGTTGGTGGAAATCTACATGGGGATGGAAAGGAGCATTCCTGTGATGTGGGTCGATGAGACATACCATGTCTTGAATATTTGCAGATGTGTCTGCCACTTGTGACAGAGCAGAGCTCACCAAGTCCAGTCATAATCCTAGAACTGCACAATACCATGGCTTAAAGAAGGCATGTGTCTCTCTGTTGCTGGTCACATATGGTTGCCATGGCAACAATAGCAGTAGCTAACCCTGAGCGTTTGTTTTGGACAGCATAGATATTTCACATCAACCTGGCAGCTGTGATGGGAACAGAGCCAAAAGCATTTGTGGAAGTTGTCCAGCGGGGACAATGGCTACTTTCTGGAAAGGGAGCCGCTGGCGTATGGAGAGAAACATCTGAGCCTCAAAATGTAAAGGAATTCCATGGTGATAGCTGAAGTTAAAAGGGCTGAAGGACACATCAGTTATCTCAAAAATAAAAAAAATCAAGGTGTTGAAGGATAAATAAAGAGCTTTTTTATCTTTGTCATTTAACCTCAAAAAATAGATGAGAACAAAATATATGGGGGCAAAATGATCACAATACTCATAGAGCTTATTTCAGCTTATTCTTTATATCTTACTCTAAATTAAACATTAGCAAGGCTGCACAAATCTTATTTATAGAAGTAGGATGAAAATCAAAATGGTAAAATAATATGCTCTGTGAGAAAACCTGGTCTTAAAAGTGGGAAAAAGTCGAGCTGTGAACATTAGTAATTAAATACTGGTAATAAATTATCCCTCCCTCCCTCACAGCCAGGAATAAACATAGAAGGAAAAAGGATTTCACCTTAGTCTACTGTAACACGAATGGGGCCTGCTTGTTGGGGTTTCTGTCCCACCCAGTACCCCACAGCCAGCAAGCCCCAAATCACACAGAGATCTCTATAAGTTATAAAGTTGATTGGCCCATTAGCTCAGGCTACTTATTAGCTCTTGTAGCTTATATTAACCCATTATTCTGATCTATTTTTGCCATATGGCTCAGTACCTTTTTCAGCTAGCAGGTCACATCCTGCTTTCTCGGTGATCTGTGCAGGACTGGGAGGAATGGGCTTCCTCCTTTCCAGCATTCTCCTGTTCTCATTGCCCCGCCTGTACTTCCTGTCTGGTTGACCCGCCTCTACTTCCTGTCTGGTTGACCCGCCTATACTTCCTGCCTGACCAATTAGCATTTATTCAAAATATGATTGACAGAATACAGACAATTCTCCCGCACCAGTCCACCACAGATTTCTCTCAAGGTTAGAGCAGCATTAATTCTGTCCACTTTGGAGAACTATTAGGGGCAAGAAATACTATTTATTACATGAGTGGTAATAATGTTAAAATGAACAGAAGCAACCATTATAACATGTTCATTGTCTTATAATATTGTAATTTGTATGCAGTATTATCTTAGTTACTTTTGTATTATTGCAGTAAACACCATGAACAAAAGCAGCTTTGGGGAAGAGTATAATACTCCATATTACACTTTAACATTGCATTGCATTACTGAAGGAAGACAAGGCAGAAACTAAAGGCAGGAACTAAAGCAGAAGCCATGGAATAATGCTGTCTCCTGCTTGCTCCTCATGGCTGGCTCAGTCTGCTTTTTTACTGGACCCAGAACCACCTGCCTAGGGGTGGCACCACCCACAATGGGCCTTCCCACATTAATCATTTATCAAAATGATACCCCCAGAGATTTGCCTACAGGTCAATCTGATGGAAGCATATTCTTAATTAAAATTCTCTCTTCCCATATGACTCTCAGGTATATTTAATTGACAAAGACTAGACAGCAAAATATGTCATGTAATAGTCAACACAACCATTCAAGATAGGTGTCATTTAAATCTTCAGTTTTACAAATGAGTGTATGAGTAATATAATATAATATAATATAATATAATCAGTACCGTAATAGTGTACTATTAAGAGCCAATGCCTGGAGTTGGCATTTCTGAAGACTTACCTCCTCCATTGTGAGTGTTTTAATGCTCCCAGATAATATTCTACAAGGAAAACAAAAATAAAGAGGTAAGAATAATAGTAAGTTCAAGATCACATTTGGAGCAGTGGTGAACTGACCGAAGCTGTTAGTCCAGACCTCACCTATTTCTGCTGTAACTTCAGAACTAAAAGCAGCAAAATAGACACATGGAACCTAAGAACAGCCAGCAAAGGTTTAGGAAGGGGTGTTGTTGACCTGCTGTTTGCACCTACAGCTGATTCCAAGGAAGTCTGTAATATAAAAGGATTTCAAGTGTGTAAGTCTCAGAATAAACAGAATGGATTCCAGTGGTTCTGGATATGCCTTTCTGTTGCTCTAATAACTTGTATATACAGAAAACTGCTAACTGAAATTCCAAAATTACAGACTGTCAAGTTGGTGTCTCTCTTGAATACACATCCTTCTAAGGTAGAAGACAGTCTAGGCTTAATATAGCATCCAAACACCATTATCCAAGGTACATCTGTGTGCCTGCTCACATATGAAATAGAAAGGATTCAGAGTTGTTTATAGAAAGTACTCACTAGTCATGTAGGAACGAAGACATGCAAACAAGCAACTAAGGGAAATGTCAAAAGTGTTGTGATAGAAGAAACTACTCAGAGCTAGAGACACAGTAAAACTAAGTCACTAGAAGAAAGTCACAGGGAGACTGCCAGTAAAAAGTGACTTTATAGCTAGCTGTCAAAAGAGCATTCTTTCAGATCACTGGAAGAATACAAAAGCATCACCGTACTGGACAAAAAGAAAAAGAAAATGCATGCATGTACAAACAGTCTATATCTTTTTTTTTTTTTTTAGATTTTAAACATTTTATTTTTCTTTATGGGCACTGCTTATAATAGAGTTGTACTATAGAAGTCAAAGTAAAAATAAAAAACAAAATTTCCTTGAAGACCACTTCCTTTTCCTTATTTGAAATAAAATTGAATCAGTTAAACGTATTACTTCCCATACCAAATACACATCAAAGAACGAGTCTATATCTTTTTTAACCTAAAAAAATAAACAATTTTCAAATCCAAAGCATCTGAGCATCTCCTATCTTGAGCTGAAGACATCCCTGTACTTTTAAAAATCCATTTACCGAGACTTGGAAAAGCTTTTATTGAGAAATATTTACCAACAGATATGTGGGCTGACATGGAAATTATAAGATATGTCATGTCAGTAGGCATCTGCAGAACAAACAAAATCCTTAAATTGTGCTTTCATTGTTTTCAGGTACCTGAATTGAGCTGTTTACTTAACATTATTAGTTGATACCAGTTGTCATGTGTTTCTCAAGGCATTGGGAATCTCTTAAAAATCATCATCCAGATATATGATTTCACTCAGCTTACATTCTTAAAGAAGGAAATAAAAATAAAACAAAAGAAAAAGGCACAGTGTAGTTCTATTGTGGCAAGGTGGAACATTGTGTATGTAGCTAAAATGAGATTACTTGGAAAAAACCAATAATGCTCTCAAGCAACAACTAGAAACTCCAGATGAAGCCCAAGGTAAATCAAGCATCCTTGGATTTGAGGATGTCTGCACCCAGATCACAGGGACAATGATACCACAGAGAACTGGCAGACAAGTGTTGGTCATTTGTTCTCTCAGAAAGATTCCTGGAATATGAATAGATGTGCAGTCAAGTAGTGAGTCACACACATCTTTTATGTTTGAAAACAGGTCCTGGTTCTCTGTGTGTTTTAGTCTGAGCAACAGGCACTAGAAAATTCGCATACTTTCACTATTGGCTATGTCGTGTAGTTATTTCCTCCAAATGGAAGCATTCCTAATAGAGGGAGGTTCATAAGACTCAGAGAGTTAATTAGACGTTGGACACTTCTGAACTACAGAAGACTACAAGATTCACATGTTTCTTCCCCATGTTTATGAAAGCTGTGAACACTTGCTAGAGAAGAAAACACTCTCCCAATCTGCAAGATGGCAAATGAACACCTCTGATTCAAATTCCAGGAATCATTAGTCATGAGGCAGAAGACTGGACTTTGAATCACCCACATAGTAGATATTTACCCACACTCCTGTCAGTTACCCCAGTGAACCCACTAGACACTGAGAAAAGATTTGGGAGGAATTGCATCTCTGGTCTCTTATATGCCTGGGTATAATGGTCCCTTTAGTCCATCACTGGTGTCCTCTCTGAGGTGAACAGTCATTCATTCCTATCTGCCAAGGAATGGTGACACGGCAGGCCACTGCAGTCCTTTGTGTCTGACTCATAAAAGCCATGGCTTCTGTTAAGCAAAAGAGAAGCGGTGTCTTTTGTCTCTAATGGGACAAAAGGCACACAAAAATTGAGGCTGTGAATGTATCTAGGACATAAAGATTCTCAGTCCCAAAGAAGAGGGCAGTCCCAAAATGTAGGTCAGATCCTGGTGGACTTGAGACTGCTGTATTTGATTAAGCCACGAAGAAAAAAGAGCTAAACGGGAATTAGTTGAAAAGCACAGTAAGAAAAGCTACTGTTCTATACAATGTGGAGAAACTCAGTGGGCAGAGTGCCTGACTAGCTTACCAAAGGACCTGGCTGAATTCTCTGCACCTTCCTAACCTGAACCGTGAGTGGCACACAGGCCTGTTATCCCCACAGTAATTTCAGGAACTTGGTGTTGGTGCCGTAGTTCAGTAGACAGACAATCACACAGGTATCTTTCTAACACATCAGAGGACCTAGGGTGCAGAATGACGTGGTCTCCACCACTTTATTGAAATCACTGTCACGCCTTCAGTTAAAATTCTCCATCCAGAGAATGAGAGGGAAATCCAGATTTCTCTCAGTCCCTGTTCAGATGCTTGGGCTATGTTAAGATCCCTTTCTGCATATTCAATGCTATTCTGATTAGTATTTTAGTCTTCGTGGTATTGATATTTTAATAGAGCTTTTTATTCTTCTCTATGTATCTGTATTTTAAATGAACATATATATCTTGTGGTGATGTGAACAATATTAATACAACTTGTCTATATGCTAGGGAAGTATGCATGGTTTTTCCCTTCTTACCCGGAAGATTTACGCTTATTCAATGGGAACTTGATCTCAGATCTTGCTTTGTTTGCTGTTTCCTCCTGACATTTCTCTATTGCTATCTTGGGCATTATGAGAGGAACAATGTTTCAGATGATTTTTTCCCCTCAATGTTGCTCTCTCCAGTGTTTCACCTTCCTGATGTTTTGTTGTTGCTGCTGTTCTGTTTGTTTTCCTCAGGAAAACTCTCCTTCACTTCCCCTTCTTCCATCCATGCCTGTCTGTCTGCTGTCATAGGTCACTCACCATCCTAGTAGAACAGGGTGGGAGAGGAATGGCAGACAGGTCATTGCAGTTGTGAGTCAGTCTCTGCTGGAGGTGGGCATCGCGGTTTCAATTCATGGACACCACATGGCCTTTGCGGTGATTATGCTGTGCTCCAGATGTTCTGTCCTCAACATGCTTTCGGTCCCTCATCCACAGCGAAAGAGTGTTGTTTGCTTCGTGTCTGCACTGGACAGTGCGCTTCCTCGAGAAGTTTAATGTTTGACTCCACAGAGAAGACAAAGGAGGAGGTTGTAGGTGAGGCTTTCTGCATTCTCTTTCTGCTATGCCTGTCCTTTCCCACCCTATACAAATCTCCAGTTCTATTTTCCTTCTGACCGCTCATATAAGCATCCAGTGAGTGTGGAGAGAGGGTAAGATACTTGTCTCCTCCCACCACTCTGCAGGTCTGTATTAAGCCAGGCCTTAATACTTCCTCAAAAATTTAACTGGATTCTTCTGGCAGGATTTTAGTGGGACTGGCATCAGTATCAAGAGAAAATATAATGCTCATGCTACTGTCTCTTTTTTATGTGAACATCTTTATATTTTAAAATAGTTGGTTGTCTCAATTCTTATGAGTCCAAGGACAACTGTGAATTTGTAGATCCTCTATCTCTTTATTGAAAGGAAAGGAGTGATGTTCTTTTCAACTTGTATGTCCCAGTTAGAAGCCAGAAGATAACTTTTACTTTGGGTTGTTTCTTTAAGCCATCATAATATACAGCTCTTTTGCATATGGGAAGAAATAGCTGTATATAAAGCAGTAAGCTATTGTTTGATATGCAACTACTTTTCTTGAACTTTCTATATTTAAATGCCCTCATTACAAATATATAAGTGTTAGAGGTGCAGAATACTGTACTTAACTTGGACTAATCATTCCACATGAAATACAAATATAACATCAGGTTATTCTTGTGAAACGGCAGAGATTCATGAAATGAATGTCTGCTCAGACACTAATCGTGCTACCACATGATAGAAGACTTTAAAATCGGATATCGTAAAATCCTGTTTTCAGTGGGAATTATTTAGTTGGAGAAAGTTGTCCTTCTCAAATTTCACTAAATAAGTAGTGAAATCAAAATTTTAAGTAATTTTACCTTAGTAGTTATGTTATTCAGGACATTTGATGTCCTAAAGCACTGGTTCTCACCCTGTGGATCATGAAAGAATGACCCTCACACAGGGGTCACCTAAGACAACAGAAAACACAGATATTTACATTATGATTAATAACAGTAGTAAAATCAGAGCTGTGCAGCAGCAACAGAAGAATCCTATGGTTGGGGTCACCACAGCATGAGGAACTGTGTTAAAGGGTCACAGCATTAGGAAGGCTGAGAACCACTGTTGTAAATGGTGACTCACTAGCTTATATTTGTCCCAAGTAAACAAAGATTAGAAACTTAAGATTAAATTTAGGAATGTTTGGTTTGAATAAATTATCTGTGACAAGGCTTTCTTCAATCCTTGAAAACAGAGGGAGTGGGGGACAATGGGCTTGTTAAACATGGACCAGTCTCCCGTGAGATAAAAGACTTGTTTATAATTAGTTTGATAGTGATGAAAAAAAAAAAAAGACTTTTAATTAGATTTTTTTAAGTACAAAATGGGGAAGGATAGCTTTGGGGGTCTGTAGCCTTGAAGAGCTAAGCCATCTGCTTCTAGCCAGCTATCCCCAACATGTGATTTGCAAGTTAAATGTTGCCAGCTGATGACATGTGGCACTTCTCACTTCCTTAAATATCTTACTCAAAAAGAGTTTGCTGCTCTGCCACTTGGCTAAATACTAAATGCTCTCAAATGCTGAGCTTGGGTTTTCAGAAGTCACGGCAACTGCTGCCGTTTTTCCCTTAGCAAACAAATCTAAGAAAAGGAAGCATGATCTAAGAGTCTGGCTCGCGTGTTAGCGCCCTGTGGAGTGATTCTGCCTTAGACACACTTGATCCCTGAGATGTTCACAACAAGTTTACAATTTTAAATTTCTCTTCATGATTTTAGGGTAATGAGGTAGAGAGGACAAAAAGCCACTTCCCTCAGTTTTGGGTTGTATCTGAGGGAAGAGGGAAATGCTCTAAAAATGAAGCCAAAATCCTATTTGAATCCATCATGTGTCAAATGTCAGAAGAATTGAGGCAAAAAAAAAAAAAATTGAGGCTTTCACCGCAGCCGTTCTCAAATATCTCAACCACCAGCACATTGCAGAGTAATGCAGCCTTAATCCCAGTGGCCTACAGCTTCAAAATTGTTTCTCTCAAGGTTTTCGGCTAACAGCTACAGCGTTTTCTTTAGAATTATTGATCCAAACAGGCTTTAGTTGAGACCATACCATTTCTTCAGGCCTTTTAATTACTCAGCTTCCATTAGCTTCCACTAGAATCTTCAAAACAGTTTAGTAAGAGCTAACACAATTAAACTGCATAAGTCAGATCACTGAAAGATGACACACACACACACACCTGGCCAGTCATACCAAAATTTGTCAATCTGTAATCCTCATGCTTAGCTATAAAAGGACAATGTGGGGCTATTAGATTGGAAATGAAATACTCTATTGATTCCTAATTTATGAAGAGTTGTTTGAATATCTTATCTGCCTACACATTTTGAAAATGGCTATCCAATGTTCAGCAAACAAGGGCCACTCTCTTTAGATATCATTTTTGATCTGACAGCATATTTATGGCCTTCTTTAAAACAAATATTCAGAATTCCATCACACCAAGATCAAATTTTAAGCCTATTTTTTTTTACTATATCCATACTCTATGAAGCAAAGCCTTTGTGTATCCCCCAAACCAGACAACATCCATTAAACATTCCGTTACGATAGTATTTCTAAAGAGTATGCTGTCATCAGATAACAAATGATTAAGGTCAATTAGTAGGCACATGAAAACTGAAATGCTTGTAGAACATGAAATGTTATCAGGATTTTTAGAAAAACTGAACTTTCTAGCCTTAGCCAATGAAAACATAGCGATTTTAAACCATACCTTAGGAACTGAGGTCTCTCCCCATGTTGAAAATTAAGTTTTTAATCTTTGGTTTGTGGCAAGATAAAGAAATGAAGTGATAAAAAATAGGAAAATTCACAAAACTTGATCCAAGCTCATTAACAATTAGCATACTGGGTTGTTTACAGTGGGTGAATATTAATCTCAGCCCATAGATTTGCTTTTATATATTCCAAAATTTCTGATAATGTGTTTTCCTAGCTATTGAGGCTTCAGATGATTCAATTGTATAGTTGAAAGGATACTCTAAACCCTAAAATAAAGTCATTCATGGCTCTTCATACTATCTACATCTATACCCTAAAATAAAGTATTTCATGGCTCTTCATACCATCAACATCATTAGGGACCAGAAAAGCTTTATTCTAACTCAAAGATATGTGACTTAGAATTCTTAAGTGGTCATTTAGATGCACATGCACATGTGAGCGCACATGTACTGACACATACGCACAGAAACACACACAAACATATGTACATATATATGCATGTACAGAGTCACATATCTAGTGCCCTTTCAGGGTTCCAGGTGCCAAATCACTGGTGCTATAGAAACAGTTATTCTCCTGTGTACCATTTTTTATCAATTCCATGAAATGTTGCTTCTATGGCACAGACAAATGGCAAAATTCCAAAAAGTTCAAAGATCTTGCTTTGGCTTTATTGGTGATTCTGCAGTAAGCAACATAAGATTCCTCAAAATAAGAGTACATGTCCCAATGAGCAGAAGAGGAGAGAGTGGTTCCCTAGCCAAAGAAGGACTGAAGGAAGTAGACACAAAGAGTAAATAAACAAACTGGGCATGTCAAACTTTCTTGCCTTGTAGAAGTCTGGACAATGAGATATAATAATAAAAAAAAAACCCTAACAACTGGCTGCTGTCATGGTATTTAGATTAGCATTTTAAAAAAGATAAAGGCAGGAAAAATCCTTTATTGTGGTGGTGGTTAAAAATTGGCCTATTTGAAAATTTCTGCTGTTATCTCTCTCCTGATTTCCCAGGAGGACAAATGACAACTTTGTTTGGTAATTGTGTGGCGCTTCGGTCTAAGTGGCTCCGTGTGGGTGTATAACATAATTTCTTCTAGAACTCAGAAGTACAGTCCAAAACAATAACCCTGTCTAATTTTTATTTAACATCTGTTTCTCACAAAATCAACTGCCATTTTAATCACTGCTTAGCAACTGTTTCTCCCCAGCTTGACTGGTCCAACAGTGTTCATCCTCTTCCATACTGTGAGCTACTAAGTAAGGCCAGTCAGGAGCTTTGTCTCAGGAAGATGATGCTGGTAAAGAAGATAGGGTTTCTCTCTCTCTCCATGATAATTTCTAAGGACCCAAATGAGCTGGAAGTTTTCAGGAGTTATCTTGTTACCACTGCCTGTCTGAAGGAAGAACCAAGAAGAGGAGTGGTATAATTCTAAAGTATGGTCTCCCAAAAAAAGTAGCATCATGTCACTTTTTATATGTAAAGACCCTCAGATTAGCTTAAAAATTCAGTTCCTTGGTAGGTGTTACATCTCAAGTGCTCAGTAGCGTGTTCTGACTACTCTAATGAATAATTCAATACTACTGTCTCCACACCTTGTACTTCTTCAAAATCATGGTAGTAGAGAAATAAACAGAGTTCTAATTTCATCTTCCATCTGTTTACATTTTCTTTATGTTTAAGCAAAAAGAATGGGAGCGATATTTAAGTTATAGCTCTGATCTTTCATACTAATGATCAGAAACAAGCCTTCAGCCTTTTCCCTATAACCACGGTCAAAAAAGAAACAAATTACTTCCTGCTCTTCCAGTTTTGTCTCATGACCTTTCCTGACGATAATCAGCCTAATCTTGCCCTTCAGCTACATACACACAAGCATATAAATGGACACATCTGTACAGTAAAAAGAGATCTTGGGCAGAGGTGCAGTGCGTTGATAAGAGTCATCTCAAAACTAATCTCTACTGTCAACAATAACAAAATGTAAACATCAAAGTAGTCAAAACACATTTTCCTCATTAGCTGCTCACAGTGCAGCAGGGGAAGGACCTGAGTCTCATTCTCATTAGCTAGAGGAGGCGAGGCAACCTACAGCTCCGTGGAAACCTGCCAAGTTGTCAACTGTAAGTGCAACAAACTGTGGCTGCCCACTGGCAATTCCAGAAGTCGAAGTCTAGTGACAGGACCCTGTCCTTCCTAAAAATTATATTTCCTATAAATGGTCTTCAGATCCTTAGATAAGACGCACAAATCTCCAAGGGACAGAAAAAGGACCATCTAAGACTCTCGAGTACTCCCAAAGAAAGGGGCCTAGCATCAGTTACCAGTGGTCAGCACAAACCAATGATTCACTTTGTTGCTTTCATAAATAGTTTTTCAGACCTGTTTTCAAACCTTTCCAAAGGAGACCAGGTTGTCCCAGGGGCAGTTCCTCAGACTGCCAGGAGGTATGGAGAAGTAGAATCAAATCCCCATGCTAGGATTTGATTAATGTATCTTTACCATAAGTTAATTTCTATTCTCAATAGGTCATTTTTCCAGAATACAGAGCGAAACATAAATTGTATAATTTATTCCACAGACACCCTTCTGATTTTGATATCATTATTCATCTTACAGATTAAAAAAAATTAAGCTCTAAGGGCTTAAATGACTTGTCCGAGCCATACACTAAAAAATAAAAAAGTGTATTGCAGCTCAGATTTCTGACTAAAGATTGTGTACTTCCTTGCATCACCCAGAGCTTTGTCTCCCTACACTATCTCCCTAGTTTTTCGTGCATGTTTCTGTAATAGTTTTTGCAGGATCCATAAGATTTGGATAAGAAGGGGAAGAAAACCCCCACAAATCATCGGAAATGTGTGATTAACAGGCAGCAGGTGAGCAAGCTAAAAGTGTGCAACCCGTATCCATTGTCATCTCAGCAAATGCCTTGGTCCCAAAGCTGCTGAAGGGGGAAATTTGATTATCTTTGCTTCCCCAGAAGACTGATAAATCGAATGCAAGCTGCCATTGTTCCAGATACAGCCGACTCTTCTGCAGGATTTTAATCAGCAGCAGCATTATGTAACATATGGGAATGATTTGGCTGAAAGGAAGCTCCAACTGTCACTGGAACATCCACCCAACATGAAAGGAAAATAATAATATGTAATAATGGTGCTTCCTTATCGAGAGAGCAGCTTCCCTCTGAGAAACTCTGTGGTTTACTGTACTACATCCTTACAACATCCTGATACTCAGGCAGGAAGCCACTTGACTGCAATCTTGGCTGTTTACTGACTGATTCCAGTAACATTTTAATGTCTTCCGTAGCTCTTGCTTTATCCCCGGTATAAATCCAATCCCCCCTCACTTTCCAAGTTCTTCCTTTCTCTTTATTTAATGATTGATTTTGACCCTCCCTTCCTTATTTTTCTTCTTTCTTTCTTGTTACCAATTTTCTTCCCTTATTATTTTATAAATATCTGGACAAAAAATCAGACCTTATGCAACAATTACATCTATAGTTTAGTTATTTTGACCTATTTTTCAGAGTAATAGTAAATTGTGTATGTTATTTCATTAATTTACTCCCTTAATCGTCAAGACTATATTAAATGACTTTGTGTGAAAACTCAAAATCACATCTCACATAGTCCTTTCCCTCAGGCATGGAAGACAAAGAGCTAATACAAGGCAGGAGCAAAGCAGAATCTAAAATGAAGAATCAAGGTTCCTTTGAAATGTCTGTATTTTGTTTAAAGTGTACCAGTGAATTGATGAGTTAGTCAACAACAGTTTAATCTCTTTAGTTACAAACAGAGAGTTTATTGGAGGACAGAGGGAGAAAGATTGTACAGTGTTATGGCAACACTATTTCAGTGAGGAAGCCATGAAAGAAGAAAACTGCTTATGGGACTAGGGAGCTCTCTCTGTGGGTAAAGCACCTGCCGTGTAAGCGTGAGGACATGGTTTTGAATCCACAAACCTGAATAAAACTGAGCAAGGTAGTACACAGCCATAATTCCAATGTTCCAATAGTGACATGAAACACAGAGACAAGAGACTTTCCGGAAGACTGAGTGACAGCTAGCCTGGTGGAGAAAAACAAAGAAGGCATCCATCACAACAATGTGAAAGGTGAGAACCAGCATATAAGATGTCCCTCTGAGTTCCACTAGCATATAAGCACCCACACTTGTCTACACAGACTTAAGGGAACACACATCGTGTACACACACACATGTTATAGTCTGTTTCTCTTGTCTCTGGCCTACTTATCTAGATTTTAAAATATGACTTCCAGGACCATGGGAGGAATGGGGGTAGGTATTGCCATCATAGTAGTCCAGCTGTTCAAGGAATTCTTAAAGCAATGATACTTGTAAAAGAAAGCCCATGCTGATTTTGTACAATGCTCAGAATTCAGAATTTTTCCCTCTAAACCAATACAAAAAAAAGTAAAACAAAACTATCCCACTAACATCAACAGAACAATTCAGGTCTGTATATGAGAGTCAGATTATTCGGGAACTTGGAAACAATGACACTGTTCATTGGGTTTTCACCCTAAGTATATAGAAAGAAATTGACTGAAGATGTAATATAGGCGAGTTTTTAATATATGTATTACTTCTGTATTTGCATAAAACTTTTCTCTCCTGATTACTAATTGTAGTACCTAAGATGTCATAGATGGTAAGTAAGTGTTTTATGCAGAATTAATGAACCATTAACAAGATATTATTTTCAAATGTTCCAAAACAAAATTAAGAATTATTTATTTATATTGTTATAAAAAATGCCAATAGATTAGGAAGCTATAACCAGAAAACTAACTGAAACTATATACCAATTGTGTAATACCTACTTGTTGGCCACACAAAACATATTTGTTTGTAATGGCTTGATAATATAAATTACCAAAAAAATCACAATTTTTCAAGAATTTTGAACAGGAATACTCTATTTACATCATTTATAGTCCTTCTCTTCCCTAGTCCTCCTGTGTCCCTAATCTTCCCTTTAATCTATGAATTCTTTATTATTTTTGCACACACATATGCTATATGTACATATATATCATATACATATACAACCTCTGAATCTTTTTAGTATTGTTCACATGTACATGTGTTCAGGGCTAAGCACTTGAAATTGGCTAACCCACCAAGGGGCTCATTCCTGGGTAAGACTTTTCCATTTTCTTTTAAGATTTATTTTTATCATAAAATCAATATTATGTGTATCTGTCTGTGTGAGTATGTCACAGGTATAGTGATGCCCTCAAGGCCAGTGTTGACAGACACTCGAGAGCAAGAGTTACAGACCATTATGAGATGTCTGATGTAGGTTCTGGAAACTGACCTCAAGTTCTCTTGAATAACTAAACCGTACACATTCTCAACCACTGAGCCTCCCCTCTGGCCCTTGATTCTCTCACTCCTAGCAACTATATATATACATCTGGCTAACTACTTCAGTTAATATCTCTCAAGCTCTTTCAGATTTCATAAAGTAGAATTTTCTTTCTTTTGTGTGAGTCTCACTGCATAAGTAGTTTGGAGGAGCAGGAAGCTCTGTATTGTGAAGCTAAACAGGGACACTATTGTTGCTCCTTCCTTGGTTCTTCCGTTATCACTCTGATCATTTGTAGCCAGCAGGTGGAAGAAAAGAGAAGGGCTTTTTCTCTCCTTGTTATAATCACAGCATCTAGGACATCACAGATGCTAAAATATTGCATGTAGAATGCATAAACAATTCAGGAGACAGCAGTTTCAGATGCTAGTTGTGCTTCATATAGGAGGTTGTAATACAGGCATAAAGATGAGCATATTGTCTCTGACCACATTCCAGTTGCTAAAACTGTCTTTGATTTTATGTTGGTTGAAGATTTTTTTCTCTCAAAATGAAAAGGGGGGCATTTTCAGTTTTTAAAGAAATAAATGACTGAGATGAAAGTGAGGAATTCAATCCTCCATGCTGAACTGCAGAATAAGAATTAGAACCTGGAGACATGGAAAGCTGAGGAAGTACTATAGTAGCATGGACAAAATAATAAAGCCCTGACCAAGTTAGTAGGAATGAAGTGAGATGATGACGTAATGTATACTAACTGATTTGTTGAATGAGCAGAAAAACACCATGCCAGATTGTTGTTTCATTTATTTTATACACATTTACATATAAGCATATATTTAAATACGGGTGGTCATCAAGTTAACTGATGAATGCTTGTTGGCTGATTAACTCATTTCCTAATGGATTACTGCAATAAAGATTTAATTGTGAAGAAAAAGTGCAGAATGCCATGTCTGTAGGAAATCAGGGAAAGCTGAAGAAGAATCAAAGAAAATGAATACAAGAAATGTTTGATGATTCTGTGTCTCGCACTGAGGAGTTTGAAGTCAACGTGTGACAACAAATTAAGTATCAAAAAAGGAAAAGCTGAATTCTAAAATATTTCCCTTTATGTGTTTTGTTGTGTTCACCACAATTGCCAAATATTGAAATGAAAATAAAATCCTTAAATTAGTAATTCTATCTTGGTTGTGGCAATTGGTTTACAAAATATGTGTATTAGAAGAGCCTCTAACAATTTTACTTTGGATGTATGGGGGAAAGGAACTGGTCACCAGTTAAACAAATATTGGAAATTAGCTCTTGTCAACTTTGGCCTGTATTACAGCAGGTAACAAATGCCCAGAAAGTCTAAGATACACAATGAAAAATTCACTACTGGGACAAAAATGTCATTAATTCATGGAAGAGCAATTATCTACAATTTAAAGCTGCAAATAGACACTGTGTTTTCATTTCCTAGTTGCCCAGACCCGAATATTCACCCAGTAACTATATTACTTACATTACTGTTTGGCCAATAGCTCAAGCATATTTCTAGCTAGCTCTTACATCTTAAATTAACCTACTTCTATGAATCTATTTTTTCTATGAGGCTGTAGCTTACTCATAAGGTTCTGGCATCTTTCTCTTTTGGCAGGTACATGGCACTGCCTACTCTCTCTACATATCTCTGTTCAGATTTACCACTGGCTTTACTCTGCAAAACCATTAGCCAAAACAGCTTTATTCCTCAACCAATAAAAGCAACATATACTGAAGGACATACCACATCATCTCCTCTTTCCTATCTAATTAAAAAGAAAGGTTTTAACTTTAACATAACCAAATTACATAGATACAAATTACATATATAGAAAAGTTATCAAACAAAATTATAATTATAATATTTAGTTCATTTACATTCAGCAAATTAAGGCAAGTAATCTATCATCTATCCTATATTTGGAAGTCTAAAGTTTTATATATAATTTATCTTTTACATAACTAAGGAAAACTATAATTATAAATATATAGTCTTCAACTCCATCAAAGACCCCAAAAGAACATAATATTATCTAAGTAAACATGAAGTACATTTTTAGCAAATTTCAAAGTTCTAGAAAAGATACAGACATTTCAATGCCTGGAAAGTGACCCAAAGTTCTTCTGTAACAATAAGGTATCCATTTTCAGTCTAGAGGCCCATAGTATCTGGCAGACTTTTTCATGTAGCAGGAAATTTGAAAGATTGTTTCACCTACATTGGAAGCTTGTCAGTCACTTTCTTCTGTGTCCTGCAGAATGCCTGGCAGACTCTTTCATAAAGCAGAAACCCTGAAAGACTGTCTCATCTTTTTTGGCAAGATCAGCAGTCATTTTTCTGTGTGTCCTGCATATCCAGTTTATACAGAATACCATCAAGAAGTCTAGGGAAGAACAGTTACTTGCCCAAATGGCTAGCCTTGTCACATTGAAGGTAAATTTCATAACGAGTTGATTGAATGCCTGTGAATTTCTCTGAAGTAATTGGTGCTGGCAGAAGTAGACATGTCTCACTGTTGAGAAAAGTCTAAGTTCTTAAAATCTTTTAAATGTAATATTCTGTATGTCTTTGAAGTGATGAAGATTATCTAAAATATATCTCTGTATATTGAAGAACACTCTGCATTGCTGGTGAGAATGCAAGCTGGTACACCATTGAATGTCAGTGTGGCGATTTCTCAGAAAATTAGGAAACAATCTCCTCAAGACCCAATATATACCACTTTGGGGTATATATCCAAAGGATGCTCAATTGTGACACAAGGACATGTGCTCAACTATGTTCATAGCAGCTTTATTTGTCATAGCCAGAACGTGAAAACAACCTAAATGCCCCTCGACTGAAGAATGGATATGGAAAATGTGGTACATTTACACAATGGAGTACTACACAGCAGAAAAAAAAAACAATGACATCTTGAATTTTACAGGAAAATGGATGGAGCTAGAAAACATTATTTTGAGTGATGTAACCCAGACCCAGAAAGACAATTATCACATGTACTCACTCATAGGTGGTTTTTAAATATAAAGCAAAGAAAACCAGTCTATAAACCACAATCCCTGAGAATTTATACAACAATGAGGACACTAAGAGAGACTTACATAGATTTAATCTACATGGGAAGTAGAACGTAGACACAGACAAGATCATCTGATTAAATTGGGAGCATGGAGACCTTGTGGGGGGGACTAAAGGGGGAGGGGAGACACAGAGAAGGGAGCAGAGAAAAATGTAGAATTCAATAAAAATCAATTAAAAACATAAAAAAGAAAACCTAAATAACATGACTCCAAGTTTGACTATTATAAATTACTATTAATCTGCAATTTTTAATTATGCATTACATTTTAAGTGAACTGTATAAGCATAATACCTTAAACAAGAATATAAACACACATATAACAAAATTGACCTTAAATTTGTATGTATAAACCAAAATCCATACCAATGTAAAGTATTTATTGGTATATCATATCCTCTTCTCTCTTTCTTTCTTTGGAAATTGACTATAACCATTAACCATTTATGACCAACCATTTTAAAATGAAAATAAACATTATAAACAGTCATTTTGGGAACTTGGGTGTAGTTTTTGTCAACCTGTTTGTTGGGTAAAGCATTTTTAGGATTTATGGAGACTTTTCAGGGGGTCTTGTTCCATCAAAGCACATTAGCCTAGAAGGAATCCTCAGGTTTCCATCCTCTTTGAAAACTAAAGCAGAACCTTTTTTCCAAAGTAACATATCCTTAGACTCAAATTTTGAAGTTAAGATAGCTTTAAAATATATATGTTGGTTTAGTTTAGTAGCCTGTACAATGAAATGACTCTCTGCAGTTAGCTGATCTGTAGTCCAAAAAAATCAAAGAAAATACAGTAATGTACATAATCCAGACTGTGTATATTCCATCTTTACAGGGCTTATTTTTTACTTTATAACTTTTCATAATTTATTTTTATTATCTTTACCTCTTTGATCTACAATTATCTGTACTTTTCTATTACTTTTACTGTCTTTTAAGACTTTCACTTTAAAAACTATTCCTTTCTATAGCTGCCTATACACATTTTCTTTTTTCTTAAGCCTAAGTACATTTTTTAAACACATTAGAACTCATCTAGAGGTTTGTTTTTGTCTGAATCTGTCTTTATTGTACATCTGTAATACTTTTTTGATCGCTGCTTTAAACTGTTAAGTGGGCATGACTAGGACTAGAACAGCCATTTGGATTGTTGGTTCCACCCTGTTTGGCTTTCCAACATGGCAGAAGTTCACTTACCAACAACTCTGAGAGCCATGCTTACCGTCTCAACTCTGGGAAACAATCGACCCATACCACCACCAAGGAACTTACAGCATGCTACCCACAAAGCCCATTTTAGTGCTCCATAGCAGGACTGCCCAAAAGATCCAGAGCCATTGTTGTCAACAGCACAAACCAGGAAACTGTCCCTTAAATAAGCTGCACAGATTTTGGTGCTGACTCAGTTTTGTTGAGTCAGAGAACCTTCTTTCAAAGAAACCATGCCTCTGCTTGCAGCCAGGAAACAGAGCTTAACAGAAAAATATGTGGCTACAAAAACTTCTAATTGACTTTCATTTTTGTGGATCTAGAGCCCTTTTTGAAGCTTTCTTAGACTTTATGTAGATATTGTTACCCTATATTGGAGGCCATGATGCAAAGGGAGACTACATTTTTTGTTTTCCAGGCACCCAGACCCAAATAATCACATAGAAACTCTATTAATTACAATACTGTTTGGGCGATGGTTCAGGTATACCTCCAGCTAGATCTTAATTCTTAAATTAATCAATTTCCTTTAATCTATGTATTACCACAAGGCTGTGACTTACCTGTGGCATCTTTCTTCTTCAACAGCTACACGGCATCTGCCTACTCTCTCTAATCTCTCTTCAGATTTCCTACTCAGCTTTACTCTACTTAGCCACATGCCAAAAAAAATCTTTGTTCATCAGCTAATAAAAGCAACACATACACAGAAGGACACCCCACATCAAAAAGCCTTTTTCATCATTCTAGATTTATGGGCAACAACAAGAGAGACAAGCAGCAGAGAACATGAAGGCTTCTCCCCTGGTGGTGAGAACAGCTGTAAGGAACTATTTACTGACTGACATCTTAGTTTCCTTAGCAGGCCAATCCTTCCAAGTCACACTGAGAATATTTACCAGAGGATTCCAAAGGATATCTTGTGTCCTGTTATATCATTCCACATCTTGCTCTTTGAGGCATAGTCTCTCAGCTAATCCTGAAGCTAGATTATAGCCAACAAGCCCCCATGACACTTCTGCTTCAACATTTCACAGAGATGGACTTACAGGTGCATGTACTATCACATCTGACACTTTACATGGGTGATACGATATGAACTCAGGTCCTTATGATTGTATAGCAATAATCTTACTGTATAGTGCTGTATCTCCAGCCACAGTTAGAGTTTTATTTTTCTCAAAGGTTTCCATGAACTGGTATATGACACATAATTGATAGATACCTATGCTGTCTCTGGGACACACAAATATTTTATATAATTTTTATTAAATTCTCTGAAGTTATAGAATAATTTGCATGTTTAAGTACTCTTTCAAATGACTTACTTTTATCATACATATGCATGAGGTAGAATCAGAAATGTTTAAAGATGTGTTTAATATGCTTATTAGTATAGCTATGAATTCAAAATGTTTCAGAAGAGCTCTTAAATGTATATTAGAGCCCCAGACAATATTTGGAAGCTATGATTCACTCTGCATTAAATGCTCCTTGTCAGAAGAATATTAAATTAAATACTTAAAATGATCTTAATTTACAGATCAGGAAACTGAGGCACAAAGACAGAAAGTAACTTGCTATAGACCACATAGTTTGGGAGCAGCAGCATTAAGTGGGGGAGTGGTTTGCAGCACTCTATTTGATTAATGCTTTGATGTCTCCTAAAAACACAATTCTGCCTTAGGAACTACATACATGAATTGAGGGTTGAATGACAAAGTATGACAGAAAGAAGACAAAGAGTGAGGTAAGAGCCATAAGCAGATGTTAGGAAATGAAGAAATAGCTTTATAGAATTTGTAAAACTGTTGCTAATGACCCAAGTCCATAAGGGATAGGTATAAGTTAATGGTTTGCTATGAAGATTGAAAAGTTATAAGATGAACAACAGATAGAGATAAAGCCAGGAGCACTTCTTTCTTGTCTTTTGAAATAACAATGATTTACTTACTAAAGTGCCAAAATTTCTGCCTTCACCTTGTCCTCAGTAGTAGCTACCAAGGCTCTCCCCACATATTAATAATCAATGAAATTCTTCCTGATGTTCTCAAGACTTGTCTCAAACTGGGCATCATTTTGCATGTTTCTATAAAAAATAATTAGCTTGGCTCATATCCTGACATTCTTTGTCAAATTCTACTATCATTATTGATCTCACTATTGATAAATATGCAATCGCCCGTGTACATTTTCACTTTTAGTAAGGCTACTAATCTTGCAGAGAAATAGAGAACAAGAAATTGAGAGGTCACTAACACACACACACACACATACACACACACATACATATATGTATATATGAATTTCACATATCAAATATTTTATATATGTACATGATACACATTAGTTTTGTAATCTTTTTAGTTAAATACTTCTAATCAAAGTGTTTTTTAATGTTAAGGTTTCTTAAATTGATAGATAAGTGGCTAGATAGGTGGAAAGACATACATTTATAAATAGCAGTGGTTGCCTCAAACAGAATTTTCCAGGGAACAGACCTTGATATCAAGATAATCGTTTCAGGGAAATAATCAGTAAGTCTTGTTATGGAAAGAAGGACAAACAAATATGCAATTTGTAAAGTAGAGTAAAGTAGTGGGACTGGGTAGAACACAGGAAAGCTTCTGGCTAAAGCTTAACTCTGTGATGCTATGTTGTGTTGCCTGTCTAAAACATCACATGTTCTAATACAGGATTGAATGGCCAATAGTGAGGAAGGAAAAAGAAAAGATGGACTGGCAGACAGAAGGAATAAATAGAAGGAGAAAAGGAAGAGAAATTAGGAGTGAGAAAAGAAGGATCCAGTCATAGAGCCACACAGCCTGCCACAGAGTAAGAATGAAAGTTAGATTACAGAAGTAAGAAAAGGAAAAAACCCAAAGGTCAAAGGTAGAAGGGATAATTTATATTAAGACAAGCTGGCTAGAAACAAGCCAAGCTGGTGAGGGAGAATTGTCTGTATTCTGTCAATTATGTTTTAAATAAATGCTGATTGGCCAATAGCCAGGCAGGAAGTATAGAGGGGGAAACCAGACAGGAAGTAGAAGTGGGGAAATGAGAACAGTAGTATTCTTGGAAGAAGGAAGTTCTCTTACAGTCCTGCCCAGATAAAGAAGAAGCAAGATGTAACCCACCCCGCTGAAAAAGGTACCGAGCCATGTGGCTAGTATATACTAGAATAATGGGCTAATATAAGTTACAAGGAGGAAGTCTCTATCCTGAATATCTATGCCCCTAATATAAAAGCACCCACATATGTAAAAAAATTAATAGAAATAAAAGCATACATCAAACCCCACACTCTAATAGTAGGAAATTTCAACACTCTGCTCTCACCAATGGACAGGTCAACCAGACAGAAACTTAACAGAGAAATAAGAGAACTGTCAGATGTAATGAACCAAATGGACTAAACAGACATCTATAGAACATTCCACCCAAACAGAAAGAATATACCTTCTCAGCATCTCATGGAATCTTCTCAAAAATTGATCACCTAATTGGTAAGAGAGCAAACATCCATAGATACAAAGAAATTGTAGTAACCTCCTGTGTACTATCAGATCACCATGGAATAAAGTTAGAATTAAACTACAATTCTAACCGCAGAAAGCCTACAAACTCATGGAAATTGAACAGTCAACTACTGAACAACCTGGGAGTCAAGGAAAAAGTAAAGAAAGAAATTAAAGTCTTCTTTGAATTCAATGAAAATAAAGACACATCATACCAGAACCTATGGGACAATATGAAGGCAGTGCTAAGAGGAAAAAGTTCATAGCACTAAGTGCCCACATAAAGAAAATGGAGAAAGCACACATTAGAGACTTAACAGCACAGCTGAAAGCTCTAGGGAAAAAAAAAAGAAGCAGATTCACCCAGGAGGAGTAGAAGACTTGAAATAATCAAACTGAGGTCTGAAATCAACAAAATAGAAACAGAAAACAATCCAAAGAGTCAATGAAACAAAAGCTGGTTCTTGGAGAAAATCAACAAGATTGACAAACCCCTATCAAAACTAATCAAATGGCAGAGAGAGAACATGCAAATTAACATGATCAGAAATGAAAAGGGGACATAACCACAGATACAAAGGAAATTCAGAGAATCATTAGATCTTACTACAAAAGCCTGTATGCTACAAAGTTGGAAAATGTAAAAGAAATGGACACTTTTTTAGATAAGTACCATATACCAAATTAAATCAAGACCAGGTGAACAGTTTAAATAGACCTATAAGTCATGAGGAATTAGAAGCTCTCATCAGAAACCTCCCTACCAAAAAAGTCCTGGACCAGATGGTTTCAATGCAGAATTCTACCAGAACTTCCAAGAAGAGCTAATATCTATACTCCTTAATGTGTTTCACAAAATAGAAACAGAAGCGTCGTTGCTAAACTTCTTTTATGAAGCTACAGTCACACTGATACCAAAACCACACAAAGACTTAACCAAGAAAGAGATTACAGACCAATCTCACTCATGAACATCGATGCAAAAATTCTCAATAAAATACTGGCAAACCGAATCCAAGAACACATCCAAAAAATTATACATTATAATCATGTTGGTAATATCCCAGAGAGGCAGGGCTGGTTCAACATATGAAATCTATCAATGTAATCCATCATATAAATAAACTGAAAGAAAAAACCATATGATCATTTCATTAGATGCTGAAAAAGCATTTGACAAAATTCAACACCCCTTTATGATAAAGGTCTTGGAGAGATTAGGGAGACAAGGCTCATTCCTAAATATAATGAAAGCAATATACAGCAAGCCGACAGCTAACATTAAATTAAATGGAGAGAACTCAAAGCCATCGCACTAAAATCAGGAGCAAGACAAGGCTGTCCACTCTCTCCATATCTCTTCCATATAGTGCTTGAAGTTCTACCAATAGCAATAAGACAGCATAAAGAGATCAAAAGGATTTGAACTGGAAAGGAAGAAGTCAAACTTTTGTTATTTGCAGATGATATGATAGTGTACATAAGTGACCCGAAAAACTCCCCCAATGAACTCCTACAGCTGATAAACACCTTTAGTAATGTGGCAGAATACAAGATCAACTCTGAAACATCAGTTTCTCTCCTATACACAAAGGATAAGAAAGCAGAGAGGGAAATCAGAGAAGCATCACCTTTCACGATAGCCACAAAGAGCATAAATTATCTTGGGGCAACTCTAACCAAGGAAGTGAAAGATCTATTTGACAAGAACTTTAAGTCTTTGAAGAAAGAAATTGAAGAGGATACCAGAAAATGGAAGGATCTCCCTTGCTCTTGGATTGGGAGGATCAACATAGTAAAAGTGGCAATTCTACCAAAGGCAATCTATAGATTCAATGCAATCCCATTAAAGGTCCCATCAAAATTCTTCACAGATCTTGAGAGAACAATAATCAACTTTATATGGAAAAACAAAAAACCCAGGATAGCCAAAACAATCCTATACAATAAAGGTACTTCCGGAGGCATGACTATCTCTGACTTCAAACTCTATTGCAGAGCTACAGTAATGAAAACAGCTTGGTATTGGCACAAAAACATAGATGTTGACCAATGGAATCAAAAAAAGACCCGGATTTTAACCCACAAACTTATGAACACCTGATTTTTGACAAAGGAACTAAAAGTATACAATGGAAGAAAGAAAGCATCTTCAACAAATGGTGCTGGCATAACTGGATGTCAACCTGAAGAAGAATGAAAATAGATCCAAATCTATCACCATGCACAAAACTCAAGGCCAAGTGGATTAAAAACCTCAATATCAATATGAACACACTGAACCTGATAGAAGAGAAAGTGGGAAATAGTCTACAATACATGAGCACAGGAGACCACTTCTTATGTATAACCCCAGTAGCACAGACAATAAGGGCAACACTGAATAAATGGGACCTCCTAAAACTGAGAAGCTTCTGTAAAGTAAAGGACACTGTCATTAAGACAAAAAAGCAACCTACTGACTGGGAGAAGATCTTCACCAACCCCACATCAGACAAAGGTCTGATCTCCAAAATATATAAAGAACTCAAGAAACTAGACTTTAAAATGCTGATTAACCCAATTAAAAAATGGGGCACTGAACTGAACAGAGAATTCTCAACAGAAGAAGTTCAAATAGCCAAAAGACACTTAAGGTCATGCTCAACCTCCTTAGCGATCAGGGAAATGCAAATCAAAACAACTTTGAGATATCATTTTACACCTGTCAGAATGGCTAAAATCAAAAACACTAATGATAGCCTTTGCTGGAGAGGATGTGGAGTAAGGGGAACACTCATCCATTACTGGTGGGAATGCAAACTTGTGCAACTGCTTTGGAAATCAGTGTGGCGTTTTCTCAGGAAATTCAGGATCAACCCACCCCAGGATCTAGCAATACCACTCTTGGGAATATGCCCAAGAGATGTTCTATTATACTACAAAAGCATTTGTTCAACTATGTTCATAGCAGCATTTTTGTAATAGCCAGAACCTGGAAACAACCTAGATGCCCTTCAATGGAAGAATGGATAAAGAATGTGTGGAATATGTACACATTAGAGTACTGCTCAGTGGAAAAAAAACCAATAACTTCTTGAATTTTGCATGCAAATGGATGGAAATAGAAAATATTATCCTGAGTGAGGTAACTCAGACCCAAAAAGATGAATATGGTATGTACTCACTCATAAGTGGATTCTAGACATAAATAAAGGACATTGAGCCTATAATTCGTGATCCTAGAGAAGCTAAATAAGAAGATGAACCCAAAGTAAAACATATAGTTATCCTCCTGGATATTGGAAATAGATAAGATTTCCAGGCAAAAATTGGAAACTTGGGGGTGGGGGTGGGGTTGGGGTAAGGAGAGATGGAGAGAAAAAAGTGAGAATGGAAGGATGGGGAGAGCTTTGGGAATGGGACAGTTGGGATGGAGGAAGGGTGGATTTGGGAGCAGGGATGTATATATCTTAATTAAAGGAGCCATTTTAGTGTTGGTGAGAGACTTGACTCTAGAGATGTTCCCAGGTGTCCATGGAGATATCCCCAGCTAGATCCTTGGGCAGCTGAGGAGAGGGAGCCTGAAATGTTCCTATCCTATATTGATGTATATCTTGCATATCACCATAGAACCTTCTTCTGGCCATGGATGAAGCTAGAGACAGAGACGCACATTGGAGCACTGGACTGAGCTCCTAAGGTCCAAATGAGGAGCAGAATGAGGGAGAACATGAGCAAGGAAGTCAGGACTGCGAGGGGTGTGCCCACCCACTATGACGGTGGGGCTGATCTAATGTGAGCTCACCAAGGCCAGCTAAACTGGGACTGATGGAGCATGTGATCAAACTGGACTCTCTGAATGTGGCTGACAAGGAGGGTTGACTGAGAAGCCAAGAACAATGGCACTGGATTTTGATCCTACTGCATGTACTGGCTTTGTGGAAGCCTAGTCTGTTTGGATGCTCACCTTCCTAGACCTGGATGGAGGGGGGAGAACCTTGGACTTCCCACAGGGCAGGGAACCCTGACTGCTCTTTGGACTGGAGAGAGAAGGAGAGGGGGAAATGGGAGGAGGTGAGGAGGTGGAAATTTTTAATTAAAAATAAATAATAATAATAATAATAATAATAAAGTATTAACAAAAAACCTGAGCTAATGGGTCAATCAGTTTATAACTTATGGAGACCTCTGTGTGATTTGGGGGGAGGGGCTTACCGACTGTGAAAACTGAGCAGACAGAAACCCCAACAAGCAGGCCCTAATGTTACACTAAGGTAAGGCCAGGCATTTATAAGAAAGAATTTGACTCTGTGTGTGATTTATTTGGATACTGGTGGCAGGCTCTGAAAAAGAGCCAAAAGAGTAGAGTTTTAAAAAGTAAAGAACAACAAATAACACATATACATCTATAACATTTATGTGTACATCTATAGAAAATCTATATTAATATATGCCTATACATACAGATTAAAAGATGAAGTGTTTAGAGTATCAGTGCTTTATCCTGTCTGCATATTATTTGTACAAGCATTGAAAAGGATCTTTTGTATGTGGGTGTTTATATAAATGTCTGTCTATAGGGGGTGCATGTATAGCTGGTGCATATGCCCCTATGTGATATGCATATGGAACACACAGGTACCATCCGCCTTTTTGCTTGTGTTTTTAAGACTTGGTCTCTCAAAGGCCTGGGACTTGTCAAGGAGGGTCCCATGATCTGTCTGTTTCTGAATTACTAGCACTGGAATTAAAATCATGTAGCACCAGGACTGGGTTTGTTAATGTTGTTGTTTTAAATATGGGTTCTCATGAACAAACTCAGATGCTCATAAGGTACAAACTTACAGACCAAGCACTTTCCCCAGCTCTGAAGGATTATTTTTTGGTAAAGAAAGCAGAAATTATTCATTTTTATATTTAAATTGTTTTTTAAAAACTAAAAATTGTAGATACTAGGAAATACTAAGTAAATACCAGTACATTTACACACCACATAATGTTTTGGAAAAGGTAAATATACTTGTCTCCTCAAATATTTATCAGTTTTCTGTAAATTTCAGAGAATGCCTATGCCATGGTATAGGATTACACTTAGCTTCTCTTCTTATATATGAAAATCAGAAATAAAATGTCTAAACTTATTATTTGATGGACTAAGAAAAAAGGTGTACTCAAGTTTGTTCATAGAAGAACCAACAACCCACGAGTACCTTTCATCTCGTGTCTACACTGATGGAAAGTCACCTGCACACATCCCTCACTCAGTCTTACAATCAGAGCAGTACTTAACTACTACAGAGGACACCAAAGCAAGGGGTGTTTTTGGAGCTTCCCTCTTCTAGATGCTTTAAGAATTATACTCTCCTAGATAAAAAAGCATCTCACAACTGATGTTGAAGTTATTTTCTTTTTTTTGTTGTTGTTGTTGGGTTTTTTGGTTTTTTTTTTAAAGTTATTTTCTGATGTATAGTTTCTGACACAGCATTCTGTGGTTGATTGGCCCAATGGATTTCCCCCATTTAGGAAAAAAACTGCATAGCAATAATTACCTAATTAAGATTTACATAATTATGATTACCAAATTCCAAGAGAACTGTTGTAGTAACAGTATAACAACCTATCTAAGGCCAATTAGCTTGTGTTTCCTTTCTGATTTAATTTATTTTAATTTAAAAGAGCTATAAACAGGAAATGTCTAGTTGGTGATTTAATTAGGTACAATATATTAAGAGATTAGAAATTGCTATGATACTGACAACCTCAGTGTCCTTCAAAGTGGTGTCTTTATTCCTTATTTCTAAAAAGGCTAGAATTAGAGCTATTTTCATAACTAAGGTCGTATCCCAAATTAAAATCAATATTCCACAGAGCTATAATTCAAGGGTGTTATTTCAATGACAAAGAAAAGAACAGGATAAATTAGTTTTTATTCAAATGGAAACTTAGCATAATGCCTTTGACAGTTATATTGGAAACACAGAAATGCTAAATGGAAACTCCATTTACTTTCTGAAATGAGTAGATGCATTCAAAGACATAGGAATATTACGAAAAAGGAGGTTTGAGATAGATTTTGTTCAAGGTCTTTGATTTGTGTGATTTGAAACCGTCTCAAGGCTGTGCATGAAACTGACAAGAAGAAAGTGATTTGAAATTGCTGTGTGTGCTTCACAATCCAAACCAAAGATACGGAGATAATTCAAAGAAGACGAAACCATTACAACAAGACCATCTGGGGTGATAAGAATCTAAAAGCTTTGCCTCATCTCTTCTTCTATATTTGTATTTAGATGTGTGCTGGTATATAAGGATTAATATAGTGAAAAGGCCCATCTTAACAACAACAATCTACAGATTCAATGTAATTCCCGTCAACATACTAACACAGTTCTTTACAGAAATAGAAAAGACAATTTTCAGTTTTATATGAAAACATAAATAACAAACAGGAAAACTAAAAATAATCCTAAATACCAAAAAAACTGTTGGAGTTATTACCATCTCTAGTCTCAAGTTGTACTACAGAGCAATAGTAATAAAAACAATATGGTATTGCATAAAAATGAACAGGTTGTTTACTGGAATTGAACCGAAGACACGGACATATGTTTACACACTTATTTTTGACAAAGAAGCTAAAAATGTACACTGGGAAAAAGACACTTTGTTCAACAAATGATCAAACTGAATGAGTACATGTAGAAAAATCCAAATAGATCCATAGTTATCACCTTGCACAAAGCTCAACTCCAGATGGATCAACAACTTCAACTTAAGGACAGATACACTAAATCTGAAAGAAGAGAAAGTGAGGAATAGCCTTGAACTCATTGCTTCAGAAAAGACTTACTGAACAGAACACTGACAGCACAAGCACTACGATCAACAATCAATAAATGGGATCTCTTGAAACTGAAAATCTTCTGCATGGCAAAGGACACACACCATTATTCATAAAAGGAGGCAGCCTATAGATTGGCAAAAGATGTTTACCAGTCATACATCTGGTAGAGGTCTAATATCTAAAATATAGAGAGAAATAAAAAGAAAACTAGACACCAAGAAAACAATTAATCCAATTTAAAAAGTGGGGTACAAAACTAAACAGAGAGTTCTCAAGAGATAAAAGACAAATGGCTGAGACACCACTTAAAGAAATACTCAACATTCTTAGTCATTAGGGAATTGTAAATTTGAGATTTCACTTTAAGTCAATCAGAATGGCTAAGATCAGTTAGAGAAATGACAGCTCATCTTGTCCAAGGAAGGAAGTAAGGGAAAGACTCATCCATTGCTGGTGAGAGTGCAAGCTTGCACAGCCACTACAGAAATCAGTGTGGCATGCCGGGCGGTGGTGGCGCACGCCTTTAATCCCAGCACTTGGGAGGCAGAGGCAGGCGGATCTCTGTGAGTTCAAGGCCAGCCTGGTCTACAAGAGCTAGTTCCAGGACAGGCTCTAAAAAAGCTGCAGAGAAACCCTGTCTTGAAAAACAAAACAAAAAAAAAAAAAAACCAAACAAACAAACAAAAAAAAAAAAAGAAAAAAGAAATCAGTGTGGCAGGTACTCAGGAAACTGGGAATAAATTGACCTCACAATCCAGCTATGCCACTCTTGTGAATGCTAAAAAGACATTTCGTCCTATCGCAGAGATACTTGAGCATCTCTGGTCATGGCTGCCCTAAACTGGAAACTACCTATATGTCCACCAACAGAAGAAGACACAATGGAAATGTGATGCATGTCCACATGATAAATGATTTAGCTATTTTTTTAAAAAAATTAAATTTGCAGATAAATGAATACAGCTAGAAGAAAATTATCTTGAGTGAAGTAGCCCAGACCCCAAAAGAGAAGACAGTATTACTATCTTATATGTGTATGCTAGCTTCGGTGGCATGCTAGAGTCCCTATAACCACAGAGGTTGCATATAGAGTAAAGGGACTGGGAGGAAGGAGAGGTTCTCCCAAGAAATGGGAAAAAGACTGTATAGTTATGGAGAGACAGGTAGAGACAAATGGGAGAATCAAATGCAGAGGCAGGGAAAAGGGGAGTAAGGGAAAGAATATGAGGATGTACAATTAACACCTATTATTGTATAAACTTCTTAAATATATATGCATATGAAAGAAATCTAAGTGGAGCCACTGAATAATAGTGGAGAGAATGCCCCAGCTAGGCATCTTTTACCACCATGTGACATATCCAGTGCCGGGAATGGGTTACATATAGTTAAGTTTGGCCCAAAGGGATCCCATGGAAATCCCCAAATATCTCAGGCTATTGTCAAGGCTATTGGTTGCTCTCCACAAACTGATGTTAAGGCACTATTGCTGAAACAATACTAACATACCCCATTTAACATGGAGAAATTAACGCTGGTGCCTATGCGTCATCTCTACAAACTAATATGAATAGTACTGGAAGGTAATTTGAAAGCTATTGGAGGAGAAAGGTAAACACCAACTCAGTTATAAACCCTTTATTCTACAATGATAACCTACCTACATGATATGCTGGTACAATAGGATTACAAACACTGTGGGAGTATCCATTTTGATTGGATTTAAAGCCCAGTCCATGAGTTGAAACCCATTTCTGACACCGTTGGAGCAGCCAAGTACCTGAGACTAGATAGGCCAGGAGCCTAGGAGAAAACCACATACTGTTGTTCTGACAAAGGAACAGAGCAAAAAAGTGACTCCCAACTAGATTCTGCAATATCTATTGATCAATGCCTTATTCAGTCATCATCAGAAAAGCTTCCTCTTGTGGTAATGAGACTAATACAGGGACACACAACTGGACAACATGCAGAAAGTGAAATACTATCTAAGAGTCAGTTCTAAATGTGATGTGTTTATGACAACCCTCCCCTCGGGGTTCAGAGAACTATGGAAAAGAGGAAACAAAAGGATTTTAAGAGCCAGAGGGGATGAAAGACATCAAAGAAATGGTGTCACTTGGACACAACACAATTGACACACATATGAAATTAAAAATACAGTGAAAGCATGCACAGGGCCCTCACAGGTTCAAGCCAGACAGGGTCACAGCGTTGGGAGGGAGAAGTGGACATGAGCTGCCAACCCTCACCAAGAAGCTATCTCTCCAACCAATAACCTCACAGGAAATAATTTTTTTAAAAAAAAGGTTTTCTCTTATGGAATTTCATTAGTTATACAAACCATACTAAAGAGCAGGCCCCATGACCACCAATAAATGGCCAACACAAAATGCACTCCATTTCTATAGATACTTTATCTCACATTGCTTTGTTTAGGCATCTTTTTTCTTACTGCTCTTTACTTATATACTACGGTTTTTGACTTTGGTGTGTGTGTGTGTGTGTGTCTATGCATGTATGAACACATTCTTTAAAGTTTATTTTCAACAAAAATACATGTTTATCAAATCAAGAAAAATAAGTGTATATAATTATATCAAGCAAAAAAGTGTTGGCTTCATAGCTATCAAACATGTGGCCATATTGCCTCATGCTCGCTAAGACAATGACACAGTCAACTTTCACACCTGTCTGCTCTCGACTTTGTCCTCCAGTTGTCTTCTTCCCATCATTGCTGGCCATCTGGTCACCCATGTCTGACTTCTCAGTCACTCTTTTTGTTAGATGTACATATATCTTGATTTACTGCTTCGTTCTCTCTTTAGAATCAATCTGACACATTACTCCTGCTTGCTTTCACTTGAAGAATGGATGGCCTCTCTGTGGTGATGCATTTAGGTAAAATAAGTAAATAAATAAAAAGTTCCTATTAAATTCAAGGGAATTGCATTCACTTTTTTGAGAGCCATCAATGTTTAACATTTCTCAAGGACGATGGGTTCATACCGTTTTACGAAGCTGTCATCAGTGACATTTTAAAGATATTTGTCCTGAGCATTTCAAACTATGAGAAAACTTTGGTATTTAAGCAAAATATCACTGAACAGGCCCTGCTCAATGCACCGTTATTAAATCTTTTAACATCTATTACCTTTCTAAGTATTTGTTTCTTGTTTCGCATCTGTTTTGATATATGCCTATTCATTTTCTATTTCAACATGTTTACCTGCAAAATAACCATAGATGCAAATAGTCCAGATGCTAAAGTTGAACCCCAGATAGTGACGAGGTGAACAACACTTGCTCATATAGGTTGTCATTAATTGTTTTCACCTTTTGTCCTTGACTGCTTTCACTGAAATGTACAATACTCCCATTGCATCTCAGGGAGAAATCACCATCCACATTTCTTCTCCCCTTGATATTTTACTCAAAATATGTCAGAAATGCAATACTCACTTCAATGGGAAATTGTCATCACCGCTGAGTTGCTAGGCAAAAAAAACAAAAACAAAAACAAAAACAAAACAAAAACAAAAAAAACCTTTTGTCATAGTTGATTAAACAATTTTTAGAACTGAAAACTACTTGCTTAAGATTGATAACATAGGTTTTGATTAAAACTATAATGTCTTTTCTTTATTCTATCAAGTAAAATTAATTTCTCTATGCCTTTTGGTTTACTACAACTTTTTCTTTCTTGAATTCTGTTCATTTTTATCTTCACTCCTTCTATAGATTCTAATGCTGGCTTGCAAATTTATAAGCTTGGGTGATTGTCATAAAAATAGTAGCATTCTTTTTAATTTTGTATTTAATTAACATTATTTTCATTTATTTTACATTCCAACCAATTTCCTCTCTCTCCTCTCTTCCCATCCCCTCCTCTTTCCCATCTAACCCTCTCCCCACCTGCTCTTTTTCCAATTCCATCCAGAAAGAGGCAGGCCTCCAATAGGCTTGCACGCAAAAAAAAAAAAAGGCACAAAGTATGAAAGATCTGTTGGGTGAACTGGGGGGAGGGGATTGGGAGGATAGAAATATGGGAAATAGTAGCATTCTTTTTCTTTTTTTCTTCCTTCCTTCCTTCCTTCCTTCCTTCCTTCCTTCCTTCCTTCCTTCCTTTTATTTGGAGCCTGTCCTGGAACTAGCTCTTATAGACCAGGCTGGCCTCGAACTCACAGAAATCTGTCTGCCTCTGCCTCCCAAGTGCTAGGATTAAAGAGGATGCAGCACCACTGCCTGGCGGGAAATAGTAGCATTCTTAAGAGCTTCATTTAACATAATATAAATAATGTTGGACTTAAATGTGTAATCAAAAGCAGTGACTCACACTGCTCTTTGTCATTTTTTATTTGCTTTCTATATTTACTTTTTAAAAAAAGTCCTTAGTAAGAAAAGAAGTTCTGAGGGGTCTATAATTCCTTTCCCTGAAGCAACATTTTTGGACTGACAGGAGCTCTGTGTTTCTTTCTTGCTTCATGGAAACAATCCAACTCTGACAGTGTGGGGAAAAAACATGTGAGTCCAGAAAAAAGTAAACAAATCATCTTAAAGCAGTTGGGATATGTGTGTGTTTGTACGAGTATTATACGGTTGTGAGAATAATTACCGTTTTTGAACAGCTTCTACATAAAAGCATATTTTTCTATAGTTTCTTGTTTTGAATTAGGAACTTAATATCGTTCATTCTAAACTCCAAATCAAGGAAAATGGAGAACTTAAAAACACAGATGTTCATGACTTAACAGTTTCAACATGCACACTATTTTCAGATTATTTAAAACACTCGCATTTTGCTCAGAAATTTTATGACGAGTTGAAGACTTGTGGATCAAGGATACTGCAACAGTGAGTGTTGTTTTTCAACAGGACAGAATCTGGAATCACCTAGTCCTCCCAGCAGACTAGGGAAGGCCTCTCGATTCAGGTTAGCCCCTGAGAATGTCTGTGAGCAATTGTGTTGATTGGGTTTTTCACAAGGGGAGACCTGTTTTAACTGTGGACCAGATCATTTCTTGAGCAAAAATCTTGAACTGAATAAAGAAGAGAGAGGAACCTGAACAGGCATTCATTGTTTTCTGCCTCCTGGTTGTGGATGCAGTTTGGCCAGCTGCTGCAGACTCTTGCTGAGTTGACTTCTCTGATATGAAAGCCTTTCCCCCAGAACTGTGACCTGAAATAAACCCTATCTCTCCTGACTTGCTTTTGTCAGGGTATTTTCTCACAACAATAGGAAAAGGAAATAAGGCCGGAAATAAAATCAAGACCCCAAAATGTGAGCCTTTTATAAGAAGTGTCATTAAAGAATCAGTAGTTATCGCAATGGCCCTACTCACTCAGACATAAGTCAAAACAGGGTTCAGTGAGCACTGAACACTCAGTTTATATGTAGTCACATTGGCATGGTCAACAAATCAAAATGTTGGTCAATTCTGAAAACATTATGGATTTTGTTCTTGATGACAAATAGTTTTAAATGGTACTATAAAAATATCAAAAAATTAATTTGTTAAGCATATCAGTGCCTTGTTTAGGGATTAATATGTATCACCAATAAATCACATAATTTCATACTTCATTTCTTTGAAGACAATTTAATAATTTAAGTTATCACTGACAGACATTAAATAGAGACTGCTGTTTTTCTTTCTTTCTGTATCTCTTATTAAGAAAACATGAGATATTCTCTAAAGGATATTTCTATTTTTCAAAGAAAAATAAAATTTACAGCCCCTCACACTCAATTTCTGTTCAATAACATATTATAATTTTTCTATCATCTTTCATTAACTAATTAATAAGAATCTGTTATATGAGCATTGTTTCTTCCCTCAAAGGGCTAGTACTATATGGGAAATTAGAGTACAAAGCCTAGTACTATATGGGAAATTAGCCCATGAAGGTGGTTGAGACAAAATAACTGTCTTAGTTAATGTTCTGTTGCTAAGAAGAGACACCATGAAGAAGTCAACATGTAGAAGCATTTAATTGGGATCCTGTTAACATTTTTAGAATGTCTGTCCATGATTATTATGGTGAGAAAAAGACAGGTGTGGCTCTGGAGAAGTAACCGAGAGTTTTATAACCTGATCTGACAGCAGTAGGAAACCAGCTGAAGAGACAGAGAAAGAGAGAGAGAGAGAGAGAGAGAGAGAGAGAGAGAGACAGAGAGACAGAGAGACAGAGAGACAGACAGAGAGAGAGACAGAGAGAGAGAGAGAGAGAGAGAGAGAGAGAGAGAGAGAGAGAGAGAGAGAGAGAGAGAGAGAGAGAGAGAGAGAGAGAGAGAGAACCTGGCATGGGTTTTTTAAATGTCAAAGTTTCAAAATCTCCAGTGATCCATCTCTTCCAACAAGGCTACACAAATTAATTATTTTCTAAACCATCCACAAATTTAGGGGCTCGGTATTCAAATATTTGAAGCTATGAAAGCCATTCTCATTCTCACATCACCATAGCAGATATGTCAGCAGTGCCAAGGGAGAACACACAGCTTTATGATGTTGCCTAAAACCTCTTGAAAACTTTTTGTCAGAAGCCTCCACACAGGCAACCAGACAGTTCATCTTTGATGCAAAAAATAAAGACAAGCCAGTAGAAATCTAGGCAGAAGTTTATTAAAAAGAGATTTTAATATAGATTATAGACAAAGGGTTAAATGCAAGAAAGATGCTCAGAAAGAAAGACTTTCTGGAAAAAGTGTCTCATTTTATTGTCTTTTCAATAATCACGGGTAGGAGATTATTATCTTCAATTGGTTGCTGAGGAATTTAGATGAGATTGCAGTATGATTCTTTTTTTTTTCTTTTTCTTTTTTTGGTTTTTCGAGACAGGGTTTCTCTGCAGCTTTTTTAGAGCCTGTCCTGGAACTAGCTCTTGTAGACCAGGCTGGCCTCGAACTCACAGAGATCTGTCTGCCTCTGTCTCCCGAGTGCTGGGATTAAAGGCGTGCCCCACCACCGCCCAGCTGCAGTATGATTCTTGATCAGCACTCAACAAGATTACAATTCAAACTTCAGATCATAGGGATGTATAAAATTAGGATATCTCGATTGCAAACAAAATTAAAAGTCTTACTTATGAGATTCCCAGAAAGTATCTGGGAGAAAAATCCAGTACTAACCACTGGAAGGCCTTAAATCTGACTCATAGTTATTTGCATATAAAATTATCTACTTATGAAAGAATTATCATCTTTACATTGGCAAGTTTCACAGAAAATGCTGCCATTTGTGATGGAATCCCTACTTCTTAGGTAAGGAGAGGTTTCAACCAGTGTCTCCAGAAAGAGGGCACCCCTACTTCAGCATGTTATAAAAGGCACTGGAGATACATGTAACCTGAATTCAGAGAGAGGATGGAAATCTGCAAAGAGTACAGAAGTTAGCAAAGAAATTAAGAGAAAAAACTTCCAGGCACAAAAACTGCATACAGGAGAGTCTAAGGAAATAAGGACAGCCCAGGATGTTCTTAGGAAGCAATTGAGACAGGCTGAAAGGGAAGCCAGTGGCCTCTGTAACTCAGTATGCAGGAACTTCATACCGTTTTTTGAAAGTGTTTTCATTTTATCCTGACGTCCATAAAGAGACTGGGGAGTTTAGGGATAGGTGTGGTGGGATTCAGCTTGCTGTTTACAAAGGAGGGATATAGATGCTTGGGAGCTTTTAGCCTAGCTGCCATGTGGAGAATGGCTTAGGAGGGACCAGACCCAGAGTAAAGCCTGTTTTGTAGTCTGCTGTCAAAATCTATGGAACAGAAAATAAGTGGCCTACATTGAGGATTGTCTGTGCATGTGGGAGGGGAATTGAAGTTAATTTAATGTGTACATTTATTGATTTGGGAAGAATATAGGATCACATATGACCCTTTACTTCAGCAGAGGATGCAGAATGCAGCATTAAATAAATGGTACAAAGATTGGGACACCATAATAATTGAGAGGTCTTCAGGTAATTTGTGCAGAAATTCAATCACATACTAAAAGTTGTAATAGAGATTTCTAGCTTTCCCCCTTGTGAATGATCCCAACAGCTAAGAAGAAAACCTGGGAAGTCCCAATAATTAAATGAGAAGGGGAATAAAATCAGAAAAGGAGCTTGAGAAGGGGTGGTCATATAGTCAAGAGACAGAAACAGGACAAGATAGCATTACAAAATTCAAAGAAAGCAAATACTATATTTGATAAGGAAAATAATGGTAGTCAAAATATATCCTGTATTAATGCCCAAAGAGGAAGGATGTAATACAATGTGTGGCAAAAGGACTTTGAAACTTTGCAGGGGGTGATTAACTTAATGATCCTGAGATGGGATGTCTACTGGATTATTGCCTCAGTATGGTACTTTGAATGAGACACTTTCTCCCATAGGCTTGAGTGTCACTAGGTTCCCATTTAGTGACACTATTTAGGGAGATTTGAGAGGTGATGAAGTCTTGATGGAGAAAGTACATCAATGAGGGTGGCTTCTGAGAATCAACACCCATGTCGTACTTTCATTTGCTCTCTGATTTGTGTTTGGGGCTGAAAATTACTGATATATCAGCTCCCTGCTCTTGCTGACATGCTGTTCCCACCACTGAAGAGTATAACTCTTCAGAACTCTGAGACAAAATAAATGCTTACTTCCTTGAGTTCCTCTTGGGGATTGTGTTTTATCAGAGCAACAACAACAAAAACAACTAACATAGCAAATCCAAAATGTATAGTGGCAATAGCTCTTGAAAGAGGGTAACAGAAAGAACAGAGTCAAAGAAAGATATGGAGTAGATAATCGTAAAAAATATGAGTCTGTGTGAGATAAACAGAAAACACACACATGAAAGGGGGAGGAAAGAAGAGGCAAGAAGAAAATGAATGCAAGCATAAAAAAGCTTGTAGAGGTTAGAAAGGGATTTCCTTCTATGGCTGAGGTTCTCAACCTTCCTAATGCTGCAACCCTTTAACATAGTTTCTCATGTTGTGGTGGCCACCAACCATAAAATTATTCCATTACCTTACCAAAAGCAATCTACAGATTCAATGCAATGCCCATCAAAATTCCAGCAAAATTCTTCACAGACCTTGAAAGAATGGTACTCAACTTTGTATGGAAAAGAAAAAAAAACAAAACAACAACAACAATAAAAACAGAATAGCCAAAACAATCCTGTACAATAAAAGAACTTCTGAAGGCATCACCATTCCTGACATCAAACTCTATAATAGAGCTACAGTACTGAAAACATCCTGGTACAGGCAAAAAAAAAATATATCAAAGGGAAAAAAGAAAGCATATTTAACAAATGGTTCTGGCATAACTGGATATCAACATGTAGAAGAATGAAAATAGATTCATATTTATCACCATGCACAAAACTCAAGTCCAAATGGATCAAATATAACCCCAGTAACAGACACTGAAACAAGTAATGAATGGGACCTTCTGAAACTGAAAAGCTTCTATAAAACAAAGGACACTGTCAACAAGACAAAATGACAGCCTACAGAATGGGAAAACATCTTCACCAACCTCACATCAAACAGAAGTCTGATCTCCAAAACATACGAAGAACTTAAGAAATTGGTCACCAAAAGAATAAATAATTCAATTTAAAAAAAGTGGAGTACAGACCTAAACAGAGAACTCTCAACAGAGGAATCTAAAATGGCTGAAAGACACTTAAGGAAATGATCAACATCCATAGTCATCAGAGAAATGCAAATCAAAACAACTCTGAGGTTCCATCTTAAAGCTGTAAAAGTGGTCAAGATCAAAAACACCGATGATTGTTTTTGATACAGGGTTTCTTTTTTTTTATTTATTATGTATACAATGTTCTGTCTGTGTGTATGTCTGCAGGCCAGAAGAGGGCACCAGACCTCATTACAGATGGTTGTGAGCCACCATGTGGTTGATGGGAATTGAACTCAGGACCTTTGGAAGAGCAGACAATGCTCTTAACCACTGAGCCAGGTCCTGATGAGGAGCAGAAGGAGAGAGAACATGAGAAAGAAAGTCAGGACCTTGAGGGAACCTCCAGCTGGAGACAGATGGGGAAGGTGACTGAGCCCCACATTGGAGCACTGGACTGAGCTCCCAAGGTCCTGATGAGGAGCAGAAGGAGCGAGAACATGAGGGAGAAAGTCAGGAACGAGAGGGGTGCGTTCACTCATGGAGACGGTGGGACAGAACTAATGGGAGATCACCAACTCCAGTTGGAATGGGACTGATGGATCATGCGACCAAACCCGTCTCTCTGAATGTGGCCAACAGCGGGGGCTGACTGAGAAGCAAAGGACAATGGCTCTGGGCTCTGATTCTTCTGCATGGACAGGCTCTGTGAGAGCCTTCTCAGCTTGGTCGATCACCTTCCTGGACCTGGGGGGAGTTGGGAGGACCTTGGTCTTAGCATAGAGTGGGGAACCCTGATGGCTCCTTGGCCTTGAGAGGGAGGGAGGGGAGGTATGGGTGGAGGGGAGGGGAGGGAAGGGGGAGGAGGAGGGGAGGGAGGGGGGAGGAGGAGGGAAGAAGATGGAAATTTTTAAATATAAAAAAAATAAACCATGAGGAAAAAAAAAACACAGATGACAACTTATGCTGGAGAGGTCATGGGGTAAAGGGAACAGTCCTGCATTGCTGGTGGGAGTGCAAGCTGGTACAGCCCCTTTGAATATCAGTATGGTGATTTCTCAGAAAATTAGGAAACAACCTTCCTCAAGACCCAGCAATACCATTTTTGGGTATATATTCAAAGGATGCTGAATTGTGCCACAAGGACATGTGCTCAACTATGTTCATAGCAGCATTGTTTGTCATAGCTAGAACCTGGAAACCACCTAAATACCTCTTGACTGAAGAATGGATAAGGAAAATGTGGTACATTTACACATTTACACAAAGGAATACTACACAGCAGAAAAAATAACATCTTGAAATTTGCAAACAAATGGATGGAGCTAGAAAACATCATATTGAGTGAAAAACCCAGACCCAGAAAACCAATTATCATATGGACTCAATCATAAGTGGTATTAAAACATAAAGCAAAGAAAACCAGCCTACAAATTACAATCCCAGAGAACCTAGACAACAATGAGGACTCTAAGAGAAACATACATGGATCAAATCTACATGGGAAGTAGAAAAAGACAAGATCTCCTGAGTAAATTGGGAGCATGGGGACCATGAGAGAGGGTTGAAAGAGAAAGGAGAGGCAGGGAGGAGAGCAGAGAAAAATGTAGTGCCCAATAAAAAAGTTAAAATATTATTCCATTGCTATTTCATAACTGTAATGTTGCTAGTTATAAAATAATGTGAATATCTGATATGCAATCCCTGTTCAGGGTCTTGACCCACAGGTTGAGAACCTCTGCTCTGGAGAAAAGGGCCTTAGTCTTCTAACCACCAGGAATCACAGAAAGTCAATCTCTGTTGTTTGAAACCACAGATGCTGTTATGACATAGAACAACAGCAAAAGGAAAATGCTGTTCTTGGTGACTTAATGCTTGCAGGATAGAATTTATTGAGAAAAGGGAAGTAATGAAGAAAAAGCAATGATTTAGTTGCATTCTCCTTTGATGTATGTCTTCCCTGAAATGCCAAGCTGCTGGCACTTCAGCTCAAATTTTGGCACATCAGAGGCAAAATGAAAACTCTGTCATGTCTCAGCCTCCAAATTGCTTTCCTCTTCCAACTTTTAGAGTCTTCTTATGTTGTATATAAAGTTTGGGAGCTTTAGTTATTCTTGGTGAAATGATCTGAAGAAATTTTCCCAAACTGATTTTTAATGTGTGCCATTTATTCTTTGTGAAAATGTTTGTCAGGAAAAAAAAATAGTCGTAGCTTGATTAAATCCAAAGCTTTATTTTATTGGAAAATGATTTTCTCATAAAAATTTATTTCTTCTGTCTGGTAACACCTACTCATTGCCTGTAGAATATAATTTGCAAATATTCCTTGACAGCTTTCATGCTAAACTTATCTTGCCAAGCTACTTCTTGACCATACCCTTTTCTTCCACTTGATAGTTACTGACACCCAAACAGAATTTACTATGAAATGAAACATCCTGTATCCCAGGGATTTTAAGAGAGGTGGAAGATCTAAAATTAAATCATATGAGATATTAACACTTTCCTGGATCTAAAGATACATTTCTTTACTAGATACCTAAAAGCAGTAAATAAAAAGATAACAGACAGATTTTATAACTTAAATCACACAGAGAATTTAGCAATGCCATCACCATTGATTGTTAGGAGATCGTCACTTGGAGTTCTGTAGCTAGATTGTTACTGAGATAGAAACTGTAAAGCTTAACTAATAAAGATCAATTATCCCAAAGGATATGCTATCATACTACAAAGGCATTTGTTCAACTATGTTCATAGCAGCATTATTTGTAATAGCCAGAACCTGGAAACAACCTACATGCCCCTCAACTGAAGAATGGATAAAGAAAATGTGGCACATTTACACATTAGAGTGCTACTCAGCTGTAAAAAAAATGACATCTTGAATTTTGCACACAAATGAATGGAATTAGGAAACACTATCCTGAGTGAAATAACCCAGACCCAAAAGATGAATATGGCATGTACTCAGTCATAAGTACTAGCTATAAACAAAGAATATTGAGTCTAGAGATCATAATCCTAAAGAAGCTAAGCCATAACATGAACCCTAAGAAAAACATATTTAGATCCACCTGAAAAGTCAAAAGAGACAAGACTGCCTGATAAAATTGGAAACATGGGGGTGGAGGGAGAAGGAAGGGTGGAAAGGGAAGAGGAGGAGAGAAGGGGAGGGGTGAGAAGAACTTGAGAGAATGGGATAGTCAATAAGGAGGAAGAACAGAGATGAGATCAAGGAAAGAAATATCTTGATTGAGGGAGCTATTATAGGGTTAGCAAGAAACCTGGCCCTAGAGAAATTCCCAGGAATCCACAAGGATGACCCCAGCAAAGACCCTAAACAATAGAGGAGAGGGGGCCCAATCTTGACTTACCCTGAAGCCACACCGATGTATATCTTAAATATTACCATAGAAACTTCATCCAGCACCTGATGGAAACAGAGGCAGAGACCTGCATCAGATCACTTGACTGAGCTCCCAAAGTCCAGTTGAAGAGGAGGGGGAATGAGAATATGAGCAAAGAGGTCAAAACCATGATTGGTTCAAACACTGAAACAGTCTACCTGAGCTAATGAGAGATCGTAAACTTCAGCTGGACTGGGAAGGAACAAGCATAGGACCAAACTAGTCCCTCTGATTGTGGTTGACAGTTGCATGGCTGGGGCAGAATGAGGAGCCACTGGCAGTGGCACCTAGGATTTATCCCTACCTCTTTTACTGGCTTTTGGAGAACCCATTCTCTTTGGATGGATACCTTACTCAGCCTAGATATAGTAGGGAGGGCCTTGGACCTTCCACAAAGCAATTTGCTTTAACCTCTCTGAGGACTGGGTTGGGGTGGGATGAGAGGGTATGTGGAGTGAATGGGAGGAGGGGAGGGAGTGAGAACTTGGATTGGCATGTATAATGAAAAACAAGATAGTTTTTTCTTTTTAAAATAAATAAATAAATAAATACATACATAAAAAGAAAGAAAAATAGAAGATCAGTCATGATTCCAATATGGATCAGGGAACATCTAAGAACTCAATACTTTGTGCCTTGTGCATCAGTAACATTAAATAAGAATTATATAGCATGTTCACCTAGTTCCCTATACATATTAAAAATTTTAGAAAGAAAATGTCATTTAGTTTTCTCAGTCCTATTCACATTGAGAACAAAACATCTTGTGATAACAATAGAATTTGTGTTGCATTTGCTGTATGATATTGCAGCATTTAGATAACCCTGACAGGTTAACCAGAGCTGTGTAATGAGAAAGACACTGGTAAGAATGATTTCTTGAAGAAGAAGAAGATTTTCAAATTCTTAAAGTGCATGCACTTTGAACTTGTTACTGAAAACAGCAAGTTCTAAGCTGAAATTGGTGCCTCACACCTATAATTTAGTATAAAGGATGCTGATAATGGAGAACTATCATGAGTTTGAGGCCAGCCTGGTCTATAAAGTGTGTGTGGGGGGGGTTGTGTGTGTGTGTATTTGTTATAAAATTGTTATAAAAATACTTTGCTCTTATATAGTCCAGGAGTGAGTAAAAAAAATATGAAAATTTTTGTAAGTAGAAACATAGTATGCAGTACATGCATCTAAACTTACAGACCTACTTGCTTCAGCCCCAAACCAGGTAGAGGTATGAGGTAATAAAAATGGCAAAGCAAGAGAAAAAAAACTTACCTGACTTTATTGGTACCTGGAAAGTGGCTGAAGATGTGACACAGAGAGCTTAATGAAGTCATCATTCAAATGAAGCTACCCACTGGAGAAGGCAGCACTTAGCTTCAAATTGAAGCCACTCACTGTGCTATGGTTCACATGTACTTAAATTACATGTCTTCTCAAGTGTCCATGGTAAAGACTTGGATGTCAAGGTGCTGCAATATAGAGCATCAATAGACCTGTATAGGTGGAATCTTATTATACATTCATAGGTTATGTACAACATGTCCTCAAAAGGGAAAATAGAGCCTTCTCAATCTCTTCCTCCCTCTACCTAAATCTCCAATATGATTTTTTGCTGCTAGATTTCTGTCTAACATGCCATTATTGGTCACCTTCAACAGAATGTAGCTGCTGCAGATGCCAGTCCTTGGAACCTCCAAATCTGTACCCACATGAACCTTTCCTCTTCATGAGATATTACTTCAGGTGCTCATTGCAATAGCAATATTTTCACACAGAGATAGAGAGAGATAGAGAGGAAGAAGAGAGTGTGTGTACATGGCACAATCATGGCAACACGCTCCTGTAGCCACAAAACTGTGAGACAGAGACAAAAAATGGAAATAACTTATATATTAGAATATAATAAAACCAAAAACCAACAGCAAGAAACACTGCATTATACAAAAACAGGGATATTGAACAATGTCCTCTTGAATTATCAATGAGTTGCCTAAGAAAATTCCCCAGATTCAAAAGCAAATGAGAAACAACTTGTCAGAATACAAGACATTTAATGAAAATGGTTCTGCCTATAACTATTGTTCTGCTAAGCGGACACAGTATCTAATCAGTCTCTAAATTTGTACCTGTAAAACCCATAGTCTAGTGCAGGGCTTGTATCTCATCATAGAAATGCCTTTGTGCTGTGGAGAATGGTTAACGTACTAACTCCCAACTGACCAAAGTGTAGAGAAGAAATGTTCATAAAGTGCTTAGCCACAAATGGGACATATACATATGCCACCACCACAACCCTCCAAAGTTCAGTGACCATCTCCAATGATGGGATGGAAAGACTGACAAAACCAGTAGTTGGGTGGAACAAAACAATGTCTTCTGGAATTAACAGGAGGTCTGTACTCATGAGTTCACAGCAGGTGTGATTACCTGCACAACATTGGCAAAAAAAAAAATAGAGCCAGTGAGCCAGTTAGCATCAGTGGGGGAGGAACTCACCAGCCCAACTCCTAACTGAGGAGTAATGGAGAGTTGATTACTCCCTGAATAAAGAAGACAGACAGAAGACACATACACACACACACACACACACAGAGAGAGAGAGAGAGAGAGAGAGAGAGAGAGAGAGAGAGAGAGGGGAAGGAGAGAGAACTTAGAGTTTAGAGTATAGCCTCTGTAAGGTAGAAGATACTCTGTGGATTGACCCTCTCCCAGGAGTATATAGTCAGCACAAACTGGACTTCCTGGATTATTTAAGAGAAAGAGAGAGGGGAGAGAAAGAATGCACAATGGAGGAGATGTGGAGGAGGAGTATGAATATGGAAAGAGTTAATGGGAGGAATGAGGATTACTGTAATCAAAAATATATTCTTTGAAACTCTCAAAGAATGATTAAAAAATTATATTAAAAACTAAAAGTGGTCTGAGATGGAAGTATGAATGCCTACTTTCAGAGTCTCTCAAATAAATATCCTAATGATGCAATTTAAGACCTTCAGAAAATAAGGACATTTCAAGATTAGTAGAAGAAAATAGTAAAGAGCAGAAATTAATGAAATGCTAACTGGAAGAGCAATTCACTGGATCACAAGACAGAAATTGGCACTTCAAGGAGTAAATGTGATTGGCAAGTCATAGCAAAACTGACTAAGTAAAAGACAGGACCCAAACCCATCAAGTTAGAGATAGCAAGATATCATGGAAACCCAGAGCAGCACAAGGGGATATTTTGACTATATTCCAAAAAAATGTAAAATCTGGCCTCTAAATTTTGCCAGGCTTTGAAAGAGCTAACATCACTAATCCTCAGTGTATTCCATAAAAGATACCACACTTTCAACTGTTAAAATATACAAGAAATACATCATATCTATCCTTGAGAACCAAGAATATTGGCCTTAGCAAAATCATAGTAATAGAAAGGGGAAAGCTTATTATTTAGGCTGGTATGTGGGTGGGGGGCAGAAGTAGGTTCAAGATAAAATCGCTTACCAAGAAGCTAACTTACTTAGACCTGATGAAACACATCTGTCTAATAGTCGATAGGAAGTATTGTTGATGAGGATAGGAAATATTTCTTTGAAAGTAAGAAAAATGTAATAATGATTAAATTTCTTCAATTAAATATTCTATGGAATATCTAACTCACAGTCTAAAACTAGAAATAGGATGAAACATAAAGAACATAAAAGGAATATAAAAATTTTCATTATTTATGGCTGTTCTAATTGAAAAGACTCAAATGACCTACCTAAAATTCAGAGGAACTAATGAGATATATCTAGATTGGTGGTTTTTAAGGTCAATATGGGAAAAAATTATTGTGATTTTTATGTATTGTCAATAAACAATTATGAGAAAAAGCTTGTAAAACCACATATTTATGCAGCAATAAATGTTGTAAGGTTCCGGGGAAAGTTCTTTCATTTCAGAACCCACACAAAGAAAAGACATGCAATTATAAAAGGGCCATCCTGGTGATGAACTAGTGAAAACACCAGCACTTACTTTAACCCTCATCCTTTCCCTACTGAGAGTCACTGCATTCTTATTCAATATAATCATAGGGTTTGGTTAAAAATTTGACAAGCTATTCTAAAATGGTTATAGAATATCAAAGATGAAGTATACTCAAGGCACCAATGAAGAAAAAGAATTTAGCAAAACATGTGTGTGGGTGTGGTATACTGTAGTTTGCTGTGATGTGTAGAGTTGGTCTTAGCCATGCCTACTTAGCATTAAAAAAGAATAACAATAAATCAAAAAAAGGTGCTTCTGGTCAAAAGATAATTACAAATATTCAATAAAGATAAATTCAGATGGAAAAAACCTCTAAATGGGTCACAGTGTTGAATAAATGTACGTATGCTTGGAAGAGAGAAGAAAAAGAGTAAAGAGACAGTAAATGTAATATAAAAGAGTGCAAACAGTCATAGATTAAAGGAGTAAAGATAATAAAATAAATATTGAACTTGTTGAAAAATAATGAAGTAAAAATTAAGCCACATAAAGATGGAACATACAGAGAGTCTGGATTATGTATATTATTTGTTATCTTTGAATTTTTGACTGTAAAGGAGCTAGGTACAGAGAGACATTACATTGTATGGGCTGATAAGCTAAACCAGCATATATATTTTAAAGATATCTTGATTTCAGAATTTGTGCTTAAGGATATGTTGCTTTGGAAAAAAGGTTCTTCTTTTATTTCCACAGAGGATGAGAACCTGTGGATTCATTCCAGGGTAATGTGATTTGATGGACCAAAACCCCCTGAAAGGTCACCATGAACACATCCAAAAATTACTTTGCCCAACAAAAAGCAGAAAGCAGTTTGGAGAGAACTATGTTCAAATTCACTAAATGTTTCTTTACATTTAAAGGGGGATATGTTATAGAGATTTGCATTGGTATAGACCTTTCTATATTGATACAAATCTTAGGTCAATCTTATTATATGTATATTTCTGCTCTTGATTAACATATTGTGATTGTGCATTTCATCTGAAAATGTAATGGATAATTAAGAAATACAGGTTAATAGATAGTCATCTATAATAGTCAAACTTATAGTCATTTTTGTTAGGTTTTCCAGATTTATAGAGATATATTTCAGTTAGATAAGCATTTTTCAAATCTTTCAGAGACATTCAGAAAATAGCATTTATATTCTTTTAAGAAGTTAGGACTTTTCATGACATGAGACACATCTTCTCCTGACAGCATCAGTCTACTTCAAGAGGATGATGAGCATCAGAGAGGCTCCTTATATCATTGGTTAGCTATTTGTGCAAGAAAACTGCTCTTGTCTGAACTGCTTGATGTTATGCTATCTGAAATGGACATACAAAATCCATAGAAAAATGACTGCTGAACTTGCCTAAAGGTGAGACGATCCTTTGAGGTTCCTGCTTCATGAAAGAATCTGCTAGACATTCTGCAGGACACAGAAGAAAATGACTGACAAACTGACAACATAGGTGGAACTGTCTTTGGAATTTCCTGCTTCATGGAAATGTCTGCTGGATACCATGGGCCTGTAGGCTGAAGATGAATATCCCAATGATACAGAAGGGCTTTGGGTTACTGTCCAGGTAGCGAAATGTTTCTGTCAATTCTAGAGTTTTGAAAGTTGCTTACAATGTACTTCCTGTTTACTTAGGTAATATATCTTTCTGTAGTTTTTGACTGAATTGAAGAATAGACAGTTATAATGATAGTTTTCCTTAGTTATGATAAAAGATAACGTAGATATAAATATTGTAACTGTACTTCTTGCTTGATACCTGTTTGTTATATGTAATTTTACTATATTAAAGTTAAAAACCTTCCTTTTTATTTAAACAGAAAAGGGGAAACAGTATGGGAGGTCCTTCTGTCTATGCGTTGCTTTTATTGGTTAATGAATAAAGAAACTGCTTTGGACCTATAGCAGGGCAGAACAGAGCTATGTGGGGAAAACTAAACTGAATGCTGGGAGAAAGGAGTGAAGTCAGAGAGAAGGCATGTAGCCCTTCCAGAGACAGATGCAGGATGGAAACTTGGCAGTAAGCCACAGCCACGTGGTGATACACAGATTAATAGAAATGGGTTAAATTAATATAAGAGTTAGCCAATAAGAAGCTAGAACTAATGGGCCAAGCAGTGATTTAATTAATACAGTTTCTGTGTGGTCATTTTGAGTTTGGGCAGCTGGGAATGAAGAAGTGGCCTCATACAACAAACAATACAATTTCAGAACTAATAGCCACAACTGACAAAGGTAGTCTATAAATAATCAATATTAATTTCTTAGAGAAAAAAGAACAGTACCTAAGCAGTTATTATAGAAAAATGAAGGATTAAAATTATACTGTAAATTTTTTTATTTTGCCATTGTCACTGCTGATTTTAATATCAAGAGGTCATTTTTCTAAATCCTAAAATTATGCCTCTCTAAATAAAATATACCCCAGTTTCTAGAGCTTCATCCAGAAAAAGCTAATGATCTAAGGAAGGTTATAGTAAGAGAAAAATTACAATTGTTTCCTTCCTCATTGTATTTAAATTAATTCATTGTTGTTAAATAATATCACTATAAAATCTAAATTGTCTTTTTTAAGTTTTGGAAACTTTTTTCTGTTTAAAAGCAACTTAATATATATAACTATAAATTATAAAAAATTTTCTCAATTATTCAATCCTATTGTCTATTATTATTAATCCTAGATGACTTATCTTTTTCTTAGAAATAAACACAGCGATAACTAAATGCCAAAAGGAAAAGGTTAGTGCACAGGGAGTTAGGAATAAGGGCCACATCTACATAATTATAATGCTCATCGTTACTTTGATCATATTGAGGCAAACCATTTTAATATCCTGTTCCTCATAGCCAGTCAGTAAGGAAGAGCTATTTCCTTCCTGGATCTTCAAAGCAACCACCAGCCACAAAACTACTGAAATAAACACAGGTCCTGAAAATCCATAACCAGATGGAATTCCACTGGTGCCATTTAACCAATAAGAAAGAATTTAAGAGAAAATTGGCTTCTGTATACATGGCTCTGGACTGCAGCTCTCATCAGTGTATAACTTTTGTTGATGAGACCTCAGGATGGCCTTAAGAACTAATTTAAATCAAAAGATAAAACAACTGAAGATCCCACTCAGTTATCATTCCTAACCCATGAAGACTTTGCCCCAGCTGAGTCAGTGTGGCTCTCCTTCACTGGGCTTCTTGCACTCCTACTCAACATGTACTTTAATTTGCTAAATACAACTTTCTGATGAGTGGCCTGCTATGTCATTCCATAAATTCTTTTATGCACTAGACCAGTAATATGAACAGAAAAGGATCTGACTTCCACAGTTATTCTATATCACAACAGTGTTTCCCTGGCATGTGCTGGGACCTGAATTCAATCTTCAGCATTGAAATCAAAATAAAAATTAAATATTATAATTGTTCCTATGCTACCATTCTTTGCAAGGATAACCAGAGGGAAATGTTTTGAAATAACTTTTTTTGTTCAAACTCATGAGTCATTGATATTAGATATCTAATCAATTTTGTAAGCACTGTCACATGGAAACATGTGTAATTGTGTCTTAACTTGATTTCTGCTTTTAAAAGGACCCTCTTGAAAAAGGTGCATAGATGTCCAAATGAATAGCTTTATAGGTATGAGTTCTCAGTCTATTAACTTAGGAAATGAAGGAATATAGACCAGTGAATATGTTTCACCAAAATTCAAGCTTTTACATTGTTGCATTGGAGAGGCTGCTTGTTCATCCCAGCTGCCGGGCTAGCTTACGCCCAAAATAATCACACAGAAACTCTATTAATTAAAACACTGCTTGATCATTAGCTCTAACTTCTTATTGGCTAACTCTTACATATTAGTTTAACCCATTTCCATTAATCTGTGTATTGCCACATGGCAGTGACTTACCAGCGTCCATCTAAGGTGGAGGATCCATGGCTTCTCTCACTCTGCCTTTCTTCCTCCCAGCATTCAGTTCTGTTTTCCCCCACCTACCTAAGTTCTGCCCTATCAAAAGGCCAAGGCAGTTTCTTTATTCATTAACCAATGAAAGCAACACATAAACAGAAGTAACTCCTACACCATTACAGGAAGTATTCTCAACTCCCTTGTATTCTGGTAGCATATTCATGTACAACTTTATAGAAGGTTTTGCCTTTGTATTGATAATACCAAAATTAATCTAAAAAAGAAAGACACTATTGATCTTGGATGTAAAAATATTGATAAGCACTTTTAAAATAGTGAAATATTAATTACTTAGTAATTCAAACTATCAGTTGTCATTTAAATTCATCTGCAGTTTGCCTCGTGAATCTTAAAATACTGTTGTCAGTACAACACCAAACTTCCCACCCTATAACCCATCTGCCCATCCTTACCATATTTTCAAGGTGAAGAAAAAGGCCTTTCTGTTGACTTTCCCCAATTAAATTACAGTTACTCAAAGACAGGACTATTTTCTTCCTATTTTGATTTTCTTACATTTATCTCATGCCTAATTTTCTTTATATATCACTAATCTATAAAGAAAAGGCAAATGAAATGAAATAGAACAACGGAACAAACTGCTATTTTATGGGATTGTTTTAATTTCAGCCTCTTCTACTATGTTAATCAAACACACCATCTACAAAGAAACCGCATTAAGTTTAAATAACTATTCTCTCTTATATAGTCACCAAATAAAATTTTTCTAGTGTATTGGTTAAAATGATAACAATATTTATGATACTTTTTTAGCTTCTATTTCTAAGATAACATCACATTTTTGCCAAATCATCGGGGTTATTAGCTGCATACAAAATGCACAGGGCTTTAGTATTACACTGAACACAGACTTTAATTACAGGTATTTAAGGTTTAGACGCATTTTAAGTCCAGATGCTTAAAGCTGAGATTTTATTCTTTCAGGTAAATAAGATGCACCTCCCTTTTCAACTAGATGGAGTAAAAGCCATACCTGTATCTTTGCACTGAACAGTAAGTTCATTTAAGCTCTGGTCAGTAACTTGTGCTTACGTAAACAGGGCTAAATATGGTCTAACACTAGTCTTCCCTTGCGTACAGTCCCCCTATAAATTTCAGCTTCCTCAGCTGAAACACAGATGCAGAAATTGGAGCCTTTCCTGCTCAGAAAGACAGCCTCTTCCTGCCAGACTTGATCAAGCATTGTGAATTCTATAGACTTTCCTGTATTAAAATGCTTCTTTAAAAGCACTCCATAAACAGGATGACAGTGGGAAGTATGCTCTTCTCTGATTGCCTGGCATAAAATTTATTAGCTCCCAGTCTGCATTCTTTCAGCATCATTTATAGCTTCAAGAAAACCAGAGACATCTCCAAAGGAAGGAAATGAGCAGTGAGCTCAGAAACTCATCTCTCCTTCATTTTGATAAGAGGCCTCACTCATTTCATTGGAGTTTGACAAGCAGCCACAGTGAATTCATCTCCCAAATTCTCTTTGCTCAGTGGAAAAGACCCTTTTCACAGAAGCTCATTTCTGTGGTCACATCATTAAACTGTAACAAAGAAAAAACTCCTATTTCCCTTACTCTTGGAGGGACTGCTTACTTGAAAATGAACACTCCGAGAACTTATTGTTTGATGAGTAAACATTTAGCCTGATGTCCCTGAATGGATGCTATCATTCCTGCTTCGACGCCAGTTTAAGAGCTATCTGTTATTTATACTTAGATTGTTCATGTAAATTTACTGAATTATCCTTTACTCAAGAATTCTTGCTCAAATGACTGTGTAAAATGCATGCATGTCTCATGTTTTACACATAACAGTTGCACGTATCTTTCAGCAGCACTTGCCTGTTCCAATTCTCTAAGACTGCCCAGGAAACTTCCTCCTAGTTGTATCATGTTTAGTATTGTATTTGGAAAAGAATTTTCAAACAAACAGAGAAGATATTCGGAACACAAGAACATTTCTCATCCTTAACTTGATGTCATCCAGATAATATCAGCTGTCCTCAAAAAGATAAACATGAACATCAACAAAATAATTCGATTTTGAGATTTTAAGCTTTTTAAAGATTTTTTTAGTTCGTTCTCTCTCTCTCTCTCTCTCTCTCTCTCTCTCTCTCTCTCTCTCTCTCTCTCTCTCTCTCTCCTGTGTGTGTGTGTGTGTGTGTGTGTGTGTGTGTGTGCAGTTACCAAGCGTTGGGTTTACTAAAGCTGGAGTTACAGACAATAGTGAGCTACCCAATGTAGGGTCTAGGAACCAAACCTGCAAGAACAATATACAGTATTATCCATGTAGCCATCTGTCCAGTCCTCCAAACCTATTTTTATTAAGTAAGACGTATATGATGTACATCCAGAGAGTCCTACCTACTGACTAGAATCTCAGTGCCCCCAAAACATTAGTCATTGTAATGAAATATTCAAGTCAGTTCTGGTAATTAACGAATGAGCACATCCCACTTTGCTGATACACATTACCTATGTCGTCCAGGAATCTAAGAAGTTCTGAAGCTACAATTTGTGATTATTATTTATATTACCACTTTTCAAGTTTATAAATGAATTCTTAACTATATTTAGCTAAACAAAATAAACTCCATCTTGCATGCAGTATTGTTTTCTTAAAGATTATTTTGCGTCTCATCAAGGATCAGATGAAATACTGAAGAACATAATGGACTATTTATCAAAAGTAGAGATCTAGCAACCTAGAAAATGCAAAGTTATGGTTCAATTTCCAATTTCATCTACAAACATTTCACCCTGGAGATTTATTTCTATAACATGTGTCAGAGAAAAAGGAAGAACAGAATGCAATTAGTTACTTACTAAATTGTACTCTTCACTTAATATTGTAAGCAAATTTAAAGAGAAACCTTTTTTTTAACTTAACACAAAGGAATATGTGTACTACCTAAAATACTCTTGGAGTTAAATGAGAAAACTAATACCAAGATGGATAAAGTTGAATAAGTCATGTAGTATTGTTAGAGTGTTCATAATTTAATGAAAGAAATGGAAAATGAAAATATAGCATAAAATTGTCACATTTATGGTATATGGCAGTACAGAACAGAAGTTAAGAAAACCTCGACCAAAAACGTCATTTTAGATACTCTTAAAAGATGATCAAATACTGGGGGGAAAGTACAATGCTTTGGAAGTAAGAATCCAGTCATTTAAATTAAAAATTCAATGAATGTGTTTTTATCTGCAAAATAATAATGATAAATGTCCCATGCAGCCCAGAGATAATACATTCTACTCCACAAATTCTTGCTCAGCCATGTTCATTACTACTCTATTCACAATAGCTAGGAATGAAAATATCCCAACTGTCCTTCAGCTGATGGATGGATAATGGGAGTGTGGTACATACACACAGTAGAATACTGTTAAGCTGCAATGGAAAGTGAAAACCAAAGGCGAATGGATAGAAATAGAAAAGACACCAAGGGAAGTTAGTCAGATCCAGAAAGATCCCACGTTCTCTGTTTTCTGCAGTTGCTAGCTCCAGACCTTCAGATGTGAGTACATGACAATGAAATGACCAGAGAAATCAGGAAACCTTCGAGGTATTTCAGGGAGAGGGGCTTCAGTAGGATGCAGGATATATGAGTAGAGATTGGGAGATAAAGAGAAGCTGAAAGATGGAGAGCAGGAAATTTAAAAGCCAAAATACTCTTAAATGATGTTGCAGAAAGGTGGAGAGGGCGGCATCTAAAACATTGCCTGAAGGGAGTGACTGGCTCCACTGCGAGATTTTTCTGAGGCAAGTGGTGGAGGAGGGGCAAGTCCAGCACTGTGAGACTATGAATTCTGATAGTCACAGTAAGAATCAGAAAACCCGTCCTGTGGAAAAGGCTTCATATCCAATCAGAAAGCAGCTGTTTACCTCCATAATTGCCATTCCATATTTCATAAGTAGACACTGTAAATTGTGGTCTCCGGCCTCCATCTTTGTAGCTCCTCCTCGAGGAGGGTCAAGGTAACCCGCAAAACCTTGCTGCATTCCCAGGAAAGGAACCACTCCCCCAGGCTGTTTAAACTGCTCCCCAAAAATTAGACACATGATTTTCACTCTTTCCCCTGGTGGTTGCATTGGTTGCTTTCTGGTTCAACCTCAGGGCAACCCAATAGTGCAGAAGTCCGATTAAACCTGGATATCTTTTAATTTGGTTTGTTTTAATTTGGTTTGATTGGGACTTTGTGTCGGTAGAGAGCTCATGTTAGAAATATTGCTCACAGACACTCCTTGCCAGGCCGGTCTGAATTGTAGGATATATGGTATAAACAATTACAATAAAGCAATCCCACACTAGGCCAGAATGGAGCGTAATAAGGTGTTCTTTATTTAGGGGTAGACTCACAGATCAAAAGTCCTCTGCATGAGTGGAGAAGAGGAACCAAATTGAGCAGCCAAGAGAGCCTGTGCACATTTTCTGCATCTGTTTATACAGTGCCCAAGGCCACACCCAAAGTGGGCCAGCATCTCATAGGTCATTGGCTGAAGGAGTTCCCCCAAAAGTATGGTCTAGTGTTAGGTAACACCATCAATGTCTTTTCTCCCCTATAGACTGATTAGTACCTTCTAGCAGTATGCAAGCTAATCAGCAAGGAGAGATTTTCCTATATAAAACCAGTAAATGCTTGATTTCTCTGTGTCTTCTATTCAAACTGAGTACTGGGGAAGGCCCATCTTAATTGTGGTTGAGACCTGAACATGCATGCGTGAATCCCTTGCTCACTGCTCTTCACTGTGGATATGCTGTGACTTCAAGTCCCTTCTACCTTAATTATCCCACAATGATAAAATGTAATGTGAAATTGTTAGTCAAATAAACCATTTCTCGCTTAAGCTGCCTTTACTCAGGGTATTTTACCCCAGCCACAGGAAATGAGACTAAAGCATAGACAATTGTCAGTCCTGATCAGAAGAAGCAATTATATATTGACAAACACTATATGCTACTATTTACATTAGTTGTCGTCCACACTGAAAGTGTAATGATAAAGTCATATTTCATCATATCTCTGTCCAGAATGTGCTTCTGCAAACAACATGGCAACTTGCTTCTAGAATGCCTGTTCAGTTTTCCCAAGGAAATTAGCTTGCATAGGTACATAAATCAGGCTGATAGTTCATGTGTTGGCTCCACATTGTACTCTCTTGAATTTAATCTGGGATAGCATCCTAATAAGTACAGGAGTGAGCCAAGTAGTCCTTCCAACATCAGAAATTGGAGTGGAAATGTCAAGATACATCTGAGATCTGCACAGTAGAGGATGCAGAATATGATTACTCACTGTGACCCATTATACTTGTTTGAAAAAGTGAGCTGCATAGAAAAAAAAACCTCTTTAAGGACATGAGGGTTTTTTTTTAAGAGGGATAGTAATTATTGTCATTTTCAATTGTGTCTCTGGCAAGTAGAGGATATTTATAATTATGCTACACAATCAGAAAAAAATATATATGACTATGGTATTATGTAAGACAAACACTCAACAGCAAATGCCCATGTACCAATTCCCCCAGTTGTATGTGAAACGGCTGCTTTTCCTGTCCTAGTATAACTATGAGACTCTATGGAGAGTCTTGTAGAAAGACAGTGATATGAGAGTCCCTAAATCTTGCAGGATCTATGTTCACACTGTGAATCCCATGTTTGTTTTTGTGTCAATTAAATAAAACCAACCAACCTTGGGTCAGGATGTGGAGCCAGCAACTAGCTGAGAGAAAGTAATCCTAGAGAGTCAGAGGGCATCTGGAAAGTGGATAGAGAGGGGCACAGTAAGTAGGAGGGAGGGGCTTTGACTGTGGTGGTCCTTTTTGGTTTGGAGCAGTGTAAGAGACACTTTCTTTCTGAGATGACAGAGAAGAGGGAAGGTCAGCGAGTTACTCCTCAACCACTCTGAGCTAGCAGGTTTTCACCCCAGTCTCAGACTCCTGAGTTTTCATTGGTAAACATAATGATATTTAGTTAAAAACTACATTTAGTGGCAGCCGCAGGTGGATCTGGCAGAACATAGAAGTTCTGCTGGGCCTCTTCCTGAGAAGCAGTCTAGTAAATGCAGAGTCACAGTTACTTGTATGGAGACCACTTGTTTCCCAGCTGCCCAGCAGCTCAGAAATAATCACACAGAAATTGCATTATTTAAATCACTGCTTGGCCCATTACTTAAGCATATTGCTAGCTCTTTCATATAGAATTAACCCATCTCCATTATTTTATATTTTACTAAGAGGCTCGTGGCCTAAGGGCAAGGTTGCAGTATGTCTATCTCTGGCGACTCCATGGCTTCTCAGTGACTCTGCCTCCTTTCTTCCAGCATTCAGTTTAGTTTTCCCACCTAGCTCTACTCTACCTTATTTTGGGCTCAAGACAGTTTCTTTATTAACTAATGGTATTCACAACATAGAGAGGGGAATCCCATATCAGTTACTGATTGAAAGAACAGTAGATTCAGGTGCAGCTGCTGTTTTGGCAGAAAAACAGCACCCAAACATGCATGAGTCAATAAAAAGTGTCAAAGCCTGTGGAAACTACAGAGCAAAATGTGTCTACTAGGCAGTATTCCATTCCTTTTATCTACAGCACACATCTGCCTTCCTTATCTTTTATACCAGTTCAGCATACACTTCTAGTTACTCAGTGAAATTCCTGATTGCCTTGTGTGAATGTGAGTTAGAGATGCTCTCTGTCCATGCCAGTCCAACATTCCTGTATCTGATGGATGCGCTCTTCAAGCTCCCAAGTTGTAGATTCTGTGCATCAGGTGACCCATTCATTCTCTAAGCTCCACAATGCCAGATGGAAGCAGTAGTATCAGAGACAATGAAAGACTCCAGCATAGGTTAAAAACACCACCTTTAAATATTTAAAAGAACACCTCTGCTGGGCGGTGCATCATACACTGATGCCTACTGTGGGAAATCGCTTCTAATTTAGTGACTGAAGATAACTGAAATGTTCTCACACAGTTGTCAATACCAGAAATCACAAGTCAGAATCGTTTGGATTCAGGCAGTCCTGGGCTTGTCATTGTTATTCTATGGTCACATTACTTTGCCTTGTTCTTTCAAGAAAAATTTCCTCTGTGTAGTGGCATTTTATTTGTATTTTAATAAATAAACCTTTCTTGCAGATCAGAAAAGTAAAACAACCCTACTGGTCAGCCTTACAGACCAGGCAGCAATGGCATACACCTTTAAACCCAGTAGCCACCATGACACACTCATTCAATCCCAGAAGCAACACTAACTTGCCATAGAAACCAGGCAGTAGAGGTGCATGCCCTTAATCTCAGAGCTAGAGATGATTATAAAACAGGAGGAGGCAGCTCTCATGCACAGTCTCATTCTGAGGTTTCCTGGAGGGAGGATCACCATTTTCAGACTGAGGTTGAGGTAAGAGCCAGTGGCTGGCTGCTTTGCTTTTCTGGCCTTCAGGTTGAACACCAATATCTACCTCTGCATTTTTATTAATTGTGCTTCACCTCTGCCTCTGAGTTGTAAGATATGTGTAATCACAACTAGGTCTGCTCATATTATCCCATGTCCTTTATTTCATCATATGTATATAACTGATAGTTACAGGTTCTGAAGATTAAGATACAGACATTTTTTCATGTCTCACTATACAGACTAACACAGATGAAGATTGCTTGACTCCTTAATGAACAATAAGGAGAGTTTAACCAGGACAGGTGGTGGTGATGTATGTCTTTTTTTAATATTTATTTATTTATTATGTATATAATATTCTGTGTACATGTATGCCTGCAGGCCAGAAGAAGGCAACAGACCTCATTACAGAAGGTTGTGAGCCTCCATGTGGTTGCTGGGAATTGAACTCAGGACCTTTGGAAGAGCAGGCAATGCTCTTAACCACTGAGCCATCTCTCCAGCCCTGATGCATGTCTTTAATCTCAGCACTTGAAAGGCAGAGGTAGGAGGATCTCTGTGAGTTTGAGGCCAACCTGTTCTACAAGAGCCACTTCCAGGACAGGCTCCAAAGCTACAGAGAAACCCTGTCTCGAAACCCCCCCCCAAAAAAAGAGTTTAATTGGAACCCTAACCCACACATAAACTTAGAGATATTCAGTTTCCTCCTGATTCCCTCAAAAAGCTCTGCACAATCAACATTTGGAAACATCTTCTCCACATTATCAGTATGGCAATCTGGTGTAAGAAGCAGTATGAAACCTTACAGCATTCCATAAACCTTTTTTACAAAACCCTTTGTCTCAGTCAGTGTTCTATTGCTATGAAGAGATACCACCACGACCACAGCGACTCCTATAAAAGAAAGCATTTTATTGGTGCCTGTTTACTGTTTCAGAGGTTTAGTCCATTGTGTTCATGTCAGACATGGTGCCGGAGAAGTAGATGAGATTTCTACATCTGGATCCACGGAAACATGAAGAGAGAGAGAGAGAGAGCAGGGCCTGGCTTAGATCCTTGAAACCTCAAAAACCACCCCCTGTGACAGACTTCTTACATCAAGGCCACACCTACTCCAAAAATGCCACACCTCCCAACCCCTGCAAAGTAGTACCACTTCCTGATAACCAAGCATCCAAACATATGAGCCTATGGAGGCCATTCTCATTCAAACCACCACACCCTCTTATGTTCCAAATATTTTTCCACATTACTTGGCATTTAGTAAGTGAAAGATGAAGACTGTATATTACTGCTATTAATAGGATATGTATTTATTGATTTATTGTAGATATTATTTTTGTTAGTATTAATAATAGGAATGGCATTCACCCTTGGGGTTCAGTTTTCTTAGCTGCTAAAACTATACAACTATATGTTATTATATGTTATAAAATATATGGCAAAATTATTGCCTTAAAATTACCTATAATTACTTAAATGCATAAAGTTTTAGATTTAAGAATATATATGTATAATAGATATAGAAATATAATTAAGCCCATATCAAAGAAACTATTATAAAAGCATTCAGAGTCATAGTCAAATAACAAAAGCACTTTTGTTAGAACACTGATCATGACATACAATACAGAGGAGACTGTTGAGCTGTCAAGGACTGAGCTAAAATTTTCCATATATAATAATATAATTATTTCCATAATAATAAAAATCAAATACACAAGCATATAAAACTGGTATACAGATCAAACATTTGCTGATAATAATTCTTAAAGAAATTTATTTTAAAACAGTACTTTGATATATATACATGCAATTTAATGCATATTAAAGATGAAAGCAGATATAGAAAAAAAAATTCCTTCTGAAATTCCAAGCCGAGCAAAATCACAACACAAATCAAAAGAAAAATATGTTCATTTTTTAAATTACCACTAACAAATACTTATCAAAGAATTGATTAGGAGACAATTGAGCAAAGAGGTTAGAAATTTATGTTAATGAGAAAGTAGGATGCAAGAAACAATGGCAAGCAGAGAAATCAGCAAGCATAATAAATCTAATCAAGTATTGTGTAAAACACTAATTATAATGCAATGCTAGAGATAAAAAGCTAACAAATAAAATATTAAAAAGTGATGGTTAATATATTTCTATGGGTTAGAACTTCCTTAAGTACATGTATAATAAAGCTTAATTCTCATAACAAATTTGTGAGAACATTCCTAATAACAGGTTCACTTACTGATGGAGAGGCCAGACCAGAACAGACTTACCAGCTTGATTAAATAACCACATTTTAAAAACAGCAGACACAGGGTGACAGCCCATTAATCACCAATATCCTGATCTACTACTGGGAGTTAGTAATATAGAAGAAACATTCTGAGAAAAATATCAAACATGCAGGCAGTACTTACATTAATATGGAGAAGGGTGATTATAATTAAAGATTTGTATCATTCAGAGAGAACTTAGAGGCATGATTATAGCTCAACTTTGCTCTGAAAAAAAAAGTAAAACAAACCAGTTCTTTTAAAAATGTTAGGAGGAGGTATTGAGTAAATATTCAAAATATACACCTCATGTCACAATCTTTTTGTTCATGAGTCTGTATCAGAAACTCTTACACCTATGTTACAAAATATATGTATATGTAAGTGCATGCATGTGCACATGTGTGTGTATGTATGTGTGTATTCATATATATGCATATTCTTGGAAACAGTTTTTCTGTAATATAATAATGCTGCAGATGTTATCGTTCCTTTTAAAAGATCAGTGGAATGAGGCTTTTGATAGTCTTAGCAATAAAACATTGTGAATTAGTGTAAAGAAATGAACTCTTTACATGTACCACAATATGAAGAAAATTAATAAGATTATTAATATTAGGAAGGTGAGTAAAACACTTTCTGAGTTGATACAGGATGAACATCACAGTACAACCATTACAAGCTCTGAAATCTTCCCAGATGTAGAGTTTGATGCTAAGGAGTTTCCAAACATTTTGCATTGAAAATATTTATAATTGAGATTCCTAACAAATAAAATCTATGCAAATATTCCAAAATATGAAAAAGCCAAATCTGAGACATTTCTGGCCCTTGGCATTTTAGATGAGAGATACACAGCCTATACTATTTTATTGAATTGCAAAATGAGGTAACCTATTAGTTTGAGCACAAAGAATAAAAAAACGTAAAGGAATTCAAAATTATGATGAGATAATATAAGAATAGAGGGAGCACATAAATGGATCAGAGCTGTTTTGATACTGTGTCTCTTGACCTGCTAGTTGGACTCTACCCCAGTAAATGAACAAATAACCCACATCAGGCTGGTTCCAGTGATGAGTGTGTGTCACTAACCAAGAAGGATTACTTTCTAAACTTTAGAATAGGCAAAAACGCATAAGTTCTTGGATATGGGTTCTATAACAAAATCCAGGTTCAAAAGGAAAAAAACAGTCAAATTCATTTATTATATGCCTCACGGGACAGGGGAGCTTGCACAAGGAAATGAAAACTCAAAAAACAGTTAAACTTAAATGTTTTTATAGTGATATAGTGGATAGTAGTAAAAAAAAATACTCCAAAAATCATATGAGCTGCTGGTAATAAAAAGAGAGAATCCCAGCAGGGGCTATTAGTTAAGATTCTTCTATCTTTGGAAACAAAATCAGAAAAAGAATGTTCCTACATCCAGGTTTACAGAGAGCACTCCTATTGGAAGCATCTAAAACCTGTTTATAGCCAGGCCATATAATCCTTCCTAGATTTTACACTCTGCTTTAGAAAATAAGAATGGGGGAAGGTCAAAGCCATCCCTAGTGCTCCATAAATTTCCTGAAATTCCACAAACTTACAGAGATTTGAGTAGTATATTCCAAATCTTGTCATAAAAGTACATTAATTCCCCATTGGAAACGTGAAGACATAAGAAGCCATAAGTAGCTGACCTTCTTTAAAGAGTACTCAGATGGAATCAAAGAGGAATCCAAAATGAAATCATGTAAGAGTTGGGCATTAAACAATAAATCCTGGCCTTATTCATTCGGGTTACTCTAGAACTAAATGGTGGACAAAAATGAGTTTCCTGGCTTCAGTTTTCAATTTTGTTATCAAGTCACACTGTGAACTGAGGGGTAATTGTATTTCATGGCTGCACAGAGCAATTCAGCATGTGCGAATTCATAATCCTCATTGTATCTGTGAAACTGCAGTATAGCAAAACCTCTTACTATTCACCAAATAAATACTCAATGAAAGGTTCCTGCTATTATTGTTACTGACTTGCATTCAGTGTATTTATGATGTGAAAGTTAGCATCGTATGATGCAGCAGAACATTGGTTTCACATATTATTTGGTGTGATGGTTAGTTGATGGAGTTTTTAGTGTAGAATTCCAAGACTCTGCTGGAATTAAGTGTAAAAATCAATAGCTATAAAAACTTTTCCAAACAGTTCTAATGCAGGTGTGACTTAGAAAATAATTTGACACATAATTAGAAATATTTGTAACAGGCCAACCAACTAGAGATTTTATGTGATTTAATATAATTACATATTTAATGACTGTAGGTTACTTAAGCATCTCTAAGCCACCACAATATCAGTTGAGTCATTCTGAAAAGAAATATGTACATTCAATCATACATTTGAATCTAGGTCTAAATATTCAAATCTAAGCCTGAAGTTCAAAACCTGGATGAACCTCTGAAAGGGTCTGTACCAGGACCCTGTAAATCATGCAACATTGTTGTTTCAGCTTCCTCCCCAAGAATTTTAAAGACAAATACCAAAGATAAATATGTAATCCGGGATCTGCAATTAACCTTGAATTATCAGATGGACCTGTCTTAACTTGTCCACTGAGAGATCAGATTTCATGCAGTAGAAACACTTTGAACAAAATTCAAAAGGCAAATAAAAATTTAAAACAGAAAAGGAAAATAAGAACACAGGTGTAGAGTACTTAGGCAAAAGACATAGAAAGTAAATCTCGCTGGGATCCCACAGCAAGAAAAAGCTGGGTCCAGACCCTTTTCAGAAAGCTCAACACTTCCCTCAGCCCTCCATGCCTGAGATACGAGACAGCCATAGCATGACAGGTAAATTTGGGAACTCCTTTGGAAAGTGGAACTCTCCTAGTCGTTGACAAGCCTGCATATCACTTTGCAAATAGTTCAGCATGTATGCAAACTAAAATTAAATTTATTTTTATTAATGTCACAGAAGAATTGTCTGTCCCTTTATATGGCTTATCTCTTGTCTGCAATTTCATACACGAGTATTTTTAAATGAATTGAAAGAATTTCCAACCTTATTAACTAAAATAAACTGGGTATAATTTTTTAATGGCAAAATACAGCAGATGCTAAAATGAAATTCCAAGTTCCCTACCAAATTAATTCTGACTGTTTCTTTTTTCTAATGTGTAAGACCTGTGCTCTCTCACTTCTCTCTTAAAAATAAAAAAAAGCTTCCTGTGCACACTACATCCAAATGCTGTCCTCCCTTGTATTTCTGCTCCTCCAGCAGAGACCCATCTAAAGAAGGAAGGAGTTCTTTGTCATGGGCCTTACAGTTGGAAGAATATGCCACAAACACACACTGTGTTATTATGAACTTCCCTTCTTTGATCTTAAAATGTTGTTTTTGATGTAGGATTTGTCTGTGAATTTTTATTCAAACTTCATCTCCCTCTTCCTATCTCTCTCTGTGTTTTTCTCCGAAAGAATATAGAAAAGAAGCAGAAAGGCCTCAGTCTCCGAGCTAAGTGTAGCCTGGACTGTATAAGTTTTGTATGTAGTGACTTTGCTCTCTATTTTGATGACCAACAGTTTGTGCATATATTAATATTTTCTCATTTTACACCCAGGACACTAAAGCACTGAGAGGTCAAGTGACTTGTCCATGGTTGTAAAAGTTATTAGATGAGGGTCCAAATTTTCATGCCAAGCTGTACTCCAAATTTCATAGCTCTCAAACTGCATGTCAGTTATGATGTATGTGCAAGGCAATGCCTCATAATAAGGATGGAGATGCTATTATTTTTCCATTTTACAAATGAGAGCACACATACAGAGCCAGAGAGACATTGTGAAATGAAAGATATATGCAGGAAATTTTAAGATCATAAATTCAAGCAGTCTAGCTTCAGAATCTGTGTTCTTAATCTCTATTCTATATTCTTCTCTGAGATATTTCAGAAATTAAGATTCTGAAATATTTCAGGAAGCCCAGAAGATATAAGTTTGGGAGACTGTGTGTCATACATTAGCAATGTACTTTTTAAACTCTTATGTGAGTACTAAATATTCCAGTAGAAGCATCATCCTCCTGTAAGACACCAAATATCAACTTTCATTTTTTGAAACTGTGATTCATATAGTTTAGTGAGACAACTCAGATATCATAAAAAATGGGGTAAATTTGGACCTTAACTGAGTCTTTTTCCTTTTGATTCTCCACTTTTTGGAACTTTTTTCATTTCAAACATGAGAACTGAGGTAAAACTATAAAGTGGTACATTCAATATAACACAGTTAAAACCTATAAATATGTGGATTTGCCTCTAAGAATTTCTAATTTGCCAAATAACAATACTTCAACCTCAAAACCAAGAGGCAATAACAAGAGGGAGTAATTGTTGCCAGCCATAACTTAACTCTAGTAAGTGTACCTTTGAAAAGCACACTTAGCTGTTGTGTACATTAAGCACACAATAAAAGAGTTTGGCCAAAATATTGCATCTACAAAATTTATGAATTATACATGAAAATATTTAGATATTTCTCCAGAGTTTATCTTACATAAGGATGTATTATCTCCAGTGAGAAACCAAATAAAATCTCCAGTGAGATTTCAATTAAAAAATTTCAATCAGATTAACTGGATAATGACTCACTCATCAGGGGAAAATAATGAGCAAAGTGCAGTGTATATTTCAAAAGAGTCAGGTATGTTGTGCAGACACATGGAGAAACACATTAACATAGTGCTATACACTGAAGCTTATCTAAATGATGTATTATCTCATATAACATATTAAATACATATTAATACATATAATCATACATGTCATGATGTAATATCTCATAACATATTAGTATCCCATATTTTATTGCATGGAGAAAATTCAGCGAATAATTTTATGTAACACATAGTCATCACGTGAAATCTAAGCAGAGATGAAGTTTTCCTTCAGTATCCTTCAAATTGGTTCCAAGACTCTCATCAGATACAAATCCATGGAATTCTACTTATACAAAATGGCATATTATTTGTATATCACCTACTCATTTTCTCTTCTGTCTCTTAAGCACTTTTATTACTTATTAATCAAAATAGTATAAACTCTATAACAATTTTTCTGCATTATTCAGAGATGATAGAAAAAATCTATACATGTTCATCGTAAGTGGTATTTACTGGGAACAGTTCCCATTCTCTAGTATATTCACAGCAACACAGGGTTGATCTCCTTTGGATAATGTGGTGGTTTGAAGAGAAATGACCCTCACAGGCTCATAGATTTTTAATGCTTGGTCATCAGGTGGCAGTAATATGGGGAGTTGTGGCCTTGTTAGAGAAAGTATGGCAACTTGAAGGTAGGCTTTGAGGTTTCAAATGCTCAAGCCAGGCCCAGTTTCTCTCTCTCTCTCTCTCTCTCTCTCTCTCTCTCTCTCTCTCTCTCTCTCTCTCTCTCTCTCTCTCTCTCTCTCTCCTTCTTCTGTCATTCCAAATGAAAAGCTCTTGGCTCCTTCTCTAGTATCATGTCTGTCTACATGCCAACATGCAACCTACCATGATGCTAATGAACTAAAACTCTGTTAGCAAGCCCTAGTTAAATGTTTTCCTTTGTAAGAGTTGCATGGTCATAGTATCTCTTCACAGCAATAGAAACCCTAAATAAGACAGAAGTTGGTACCAGAAGTGGGGGGTTGCTCTAATAAGCCTGACCTGATTTATGTGTCTGTTTGTGTGCATGTGTGTGTGGAAGGGGTAGTAATATGGATTGGGGGATGATGGATTAAGAAAGCAATTGAGTACTTTAAGCAGGACTGAATGGGACACACTAGCAGAAGCATGGAAGACAGTTTTGCTGAGGGTGATATGAACTTTGGGGGCCTGGTTACTATTGGGTCTAGAGACAGAATGCTGATATTTTGCGATATTTGGCAAAGAATATGAATGGACTTCATAGGATTATAGATTTGAATGCTTGATCACCAGGGAGCGGTAGTATGTGGAGTTGTGGTCTTGCCGAAGATGTGGCCTTATTGGAAGAAGTTTATCACAAAGGTGGGCCTTGAGGTTTCAAATGCTGAAGTCAGGCCCAGTCTTCCACCTCCCAACCCCCTTCTGTCTGATGATCCAGATGGACAGCCTTGGTTCCTTCTCCAGCACCATGTCTGCTTTTTATTGCCATACTACCTACCATGATGATAATGGACTAAACCTCTGAACCTATAAGCCAGCTCCAAATAAATTTTCATCTTTGTAAGAGTTGCATGATCAGGGTATATCTTCATAGCAATACAAACCCTAACTAAGATAGTGTTGACATTTGCCAACAAAAATAAAGTAAAATAAAAATATGTCTCTCATTTGTGATGAGTGGTTACACACACACACAAGCACACATGCATGTACACACATATACAACTTTGTAAGGAATAGTGTGGCTTCTTTTAAAAATTTTGCTTTTTGCTCTTGATATTGTAATTATATGGCAGAGTTCTTGTTTGACATGTATGAGGGTCTGGATTCAGTCTTTATCACAGAAAACACAAGGAAATAATAGCAAAAATATCTTCTTGTCACTTTTCAAAGTTTTCAGAAATTACAGCCTCAATTTAAACAAGAACTTATCAAATTCTGTGGCAGGAAAATGAATATTCAGTTTTTCTGAGCCTGTAACACTACAAATAGAATAAGCAAATAAGCAAACAAAATCTACTGATCTACCATTCAGTAAAATTCTCAAAAACCATAGAAAGCAAGAGAGAAGCAATTTGTAATATATTAGAAAACCCAAGTAGGATTATCAGTGAATTTCTCAGCTGAAACCTCAGACACCAGATAATAGGATAAAATAGTCAAAGTTGAGAAGAAGAAACAAAAAAGGCAAGTGAGCACTACACCTTGCAAACCATCCTTAATAAACAAAAACACAATTTCTAAGATAAATAAAAATTACAATTTGTTACAGGAAATATTTCTAGACTGTCTTAGTTAGGGTTTCTATTTCTGTGAAGAAACACCATGCCCACAGTGACTCTTATAGAGAAAAACATTTAATTGGGTAGCTTACAGTTTCAGAGGTTTAGTCCTTGATCATTATGATGGGACATGGCAGCATGCAGGCAGACATGGTGCTGGAAAAGGAGCTGCAATTAATGCTACAAGTAACAGGACAGGAAGTGGTCTCGGACACTCGCTGTGGCTTGAGCATATTTGAGATCTCAAAACCCACCTCCACAGTGACACACTTTCTCCCACAAAGCCATACCTACTTCAACAATGCCACACCTCCTAATAGTGCAATTCCATATGAGTTTATTGCGCAATTACACCAAAACTACCACATAGACCAACTTTGCAAAAATTTCAACTATATTTGCTTCACAAAAATGCTGAAGTGAATTCTTCAACTTGGACAAAGAACACCAACAATATGAAATATATAAAGGTAAAAAATACAATGTAAAGTAAGAATATAGTCAAATTGTAATTCTGCAGTACTGTTACTACAGAAAGTAAATCAGCATTGGAAAAATTCAAACATAATAACTATAATAACACTGTAACTTTGACAGTTTGGCAGAAATAGAAAATCTAAATTCTGACATTGACATTGTAACATATGAGAAGAAAAGTTACTCTGTGGAATCTTTGCAGGGAATCAAAGTAAAAATGTCCAAAAAATTAGTGAAATTGTTAGAACTCCAACAACAGTCAAGTATACAACAAGTAACCACAAAGAAAAAACTTGTACCAAATGCACACAAGACAGAAAAAGAAAGTCAAAGTAGGCCAGCATGTAAAAAAAAATCAACAAAGCAGAAAGGAAGACAGAGAGAGAATGAAAACAACAACAAAAAAGAACTATAGAGCAGTAAGAAAAGAATGGACCAAAGGTAATAATACCTCACTACCAATCATGCTATGTGTAAGTAGATTAAATTATTCTCAAGTCAAAGGGCACAGAGCTCCTGACTGGGTAGAAAAACAAGATATGACTACATGCTTTCTACATGAGACTCATTTTGTACTTAAGGACACATGAGCTTCGTCTGTCAAATTGTCACATGACAAAAAATGTCACTTCACACAGCGAAGTTCATTAGAAGACACAATAATTAAATATATTTACATACCTCAATTCAAAAATAAAGTTGACTGGGGTAGACAGAATATACAAGAGTAATCAGAATTCAGAATATACATGAAGGGAATTGTCAAAGAAAAAATTTGATTAACTAAAATGATTCAGAACAGAGAGTAAAAGTGCTGATTGACAAACAGTGAGGGTAAGAAACAGGAAGATATTAATTAGTTAGATATAGACAACCTTGTCTATAAAAGATAACTCAGTTTTAGAGGTCTAAGATATACCATCAAAATATCTATACAATATATAATGTATTTTAAATATTCTTAATAATAACCATAAGGAGGGGAGAAGAAACTTTTGATAGCGACTGTCAGGTTCATGACATAAAATGTTGACATGGTCTCAAAGTATATAGATATTTCAAAATTATATATTTAATATGAGCTTTTGACCATAATATATATATATAAAGCATTTTAAATAACTCAAATTACATATCTCAGAGGGAGAAATCAAGCAAAGAGAGATTTATACATCAATGTATGACATGCACACTTAAACTGCTAAGTGTAGAAAATTTTCTGTTTTCTAACTAAAGGAACTCAAAATTATGATCATATTTGAAAGGCTATTTCAGTGGTATAGGAGGCTTACATGATAAAAAGTATTATATACTAAGGATTGTGGATGGAAGGAACTCCTTAGGCTAGGTGAATGGGCAGGTAGCATGTTGCGGGATATTTTAGTGCACTCTCATGCTCCTGGGACTGACAATATTAACTTTGAGTCAGAGGGTAAAGTTAGCTACTAGCTGATCATGTAGGTTTGGAGGACTGAGGACATATAAAGAGACAAAGGAAGTTTTAGGGTGGTGCTTAGAAAGATTCTTAGCCTTTTTGGATCAAGGAAGGAGAGCAAGAGGCCATTGACTGCTTCTTTCATCATTCGGGTACTTAACTTGATATCTGACTCCTAAGTTTTTATTCTTAAAGAATAATCAGATAAATAAATGCATCAGTAGCAAAAAGGTGGAATTTAGGAAAAGGCAGTGGAGAAGGAAAGCATCACAACTTGGTTACAACAAGGAAGACATTTTCCATGAATTGTTTGTAGCTGCAGAGCTGTCCTGCATACTCTACAAAAGAGCAAAGGAATTCATCTATCTCCAGGACAGAATAGGGTCTCAGAAACAGACATTAGGCAAGGAAGCAAAGCCCACACGATATATCTTTTCAACAACACTGCTAGAAACCGCTGGAGACCTACTAGTAAAAGGAATGAATCAGGACAAGACCTGGGGACATAAGAAACTTAGAGATGGATATAAACTGTGCAATTCAGATGACACACACAGGCCTGGGAGTAAACAGGAACAGATCTAAGGCTGAGAGAGCCTGTAAGTTCTGAAAGAGAAAGAATGAAATACAGATAACTTTAAAACTGCCCACATTGCCACAACTTGACTCCTCCCAACAGAACCCCATACCCCTGTACCCCTATGAGCAGGGAATGGCAGTGTGTATGTGTGTGTGTAACCAACATATTTTTTCTAAAAAGAAGAAAGACATCTAAATCTGCTTCTTTAGAAGAGTAAATGCTACCAATGTTGGGAATTTTGTACACAAATTAAAGGTGCCTTCCCTTTTCACCAAGGGATTCTTTGGGAGTACTGCATATACATCCTTCCTTACATCCTCATATTAAACCTTCCATTCCACACCCAGGATGACAGTGGTAAACGGAAATCAACCTGAGACTCCTACAAGTGATGCAGACCTGCGTGCTGTGTGTCACTACTGCAATAACCCCACTTCTGGAACACTCTAAATTATGTGCAGATTGCTGAAAGCCACAGGACCCCAGTCTGGTTGTTCACAGCACCCATACTAATGAAGAATCCTGATATTATTTTTTTCTTCCATTTCTTCTTTTCTCATCATTTTCTTACTTCTCATTATCGTATGTGGTACATGAACTACCTACATGTAAATTTCTGTCATTGTACCTGCTTTCAAAAGAGAATCAAAATTAAGATAAATGGACTGATACCAGATTTATAATCACATTAATATAATAAATGCTTACAAACTCCCATGAATGCTTGAGATGTAAAAAATCAAGATTTCTATACCTGGCCCAAGTATCACAAAACATAGATGCAACATATATTTTTAGGCATACAAAATTTTGTAAATTTTACCACCTGTGAAACATTTTTTTAAAAAAAATGTTGACAATGAAATATAGGAAATTGTAAAATTCCCCAGAAATACTCAGAATATAGAAAATGATAGAACTAACTCAGGAGCATGCAAACTTTTAGGTAAGATTTTTCTACATGCTGACAGACAGTTATGACATTACCATTTGTTGAATATGCTCTTTGTTCCATTATATAGATGTAGTTTCTTTGTCAAAAATTAGGTACTCATAAGTGTGTGGATTAATATCAGATCTTCTACTAAATTCCATTGGTACTCTTATCTGTTTTTGTGCCAATACTAAATGGTTTTTATTACTATAGCTATGAAATAGAGCTTAAATTCAGGAATAGTGATGCCTCTGGAAGTTTCTGTATTGTACAGGATTGTTTTTGACTACCCTGGGTTTTTTGTTTTTCCATATGAAGTTGAGAATTGCTCTTTAGAGGCCTATGAAGAATTGTACAGTGATTTTACTGTGGATTGCATTGAATCTGAATAATTCTTTTTTAAGATTACCATTTTTACTGTGTTGATTCTTCCTATCCAAGAGAATGGTATATCTTTCTATTTGCTCATATCCTCTCCAGTTTCTCTCTTCAAAGACTTACAATTCTTATCATACAGGTCTTTCACTTGCTTGGTTAGAGATATTACAAGATATTTTATGTTGTTTATGGCTATTGTGAAGGGTGATGTTTCTCTGATTTCTATCTCAGTTTTTTTTATCATCTGTATATAAGAGGGCCACTGATTTTTTTAAAGTTAATCTTGTATCCTTCCATATTACTGAGGTGTTTATTATGATTTCCCAGTAGAATATTTGGGGTCACTTATGTATACTGTCACATCTTCAGCAAATAGCAAAAATTTAATTTCTTCTTTTCCAATGTATATCCCCCTTGATCTCCTTTTATCTTACTGATCTTGCTAGGAGTTTGAGTATTCTATTGAGTAGATATGGAAAGAGTGAACAGCCTTGTATTGTTCCTGGTTTTACTGGAATTGCTTTGAATTTCTCTCTAGTTAGTTTGAGGTTGGCTGTTGGTTTGCTCTATATTGCCTTTATTAAGTATGTTCCTTGTACCCCTGGTCTTTCCAAGACTTTTATCATGAAGGGGCGGTGGATTTTGTCGAATGCTTTTTCAGCATCTAATGAGATGATCATGTGGGTTTTTTCCTTTCAGTTTGTTTATATGGTGGATTACATTGACAGATTTCCATATGTTGAACCATCCCTGCATCTCGGGGATGAAGCTTACTTGATCATGGTTGATGGTTTTTCTGATGCGTTCTTGGACTCAGTTGCCCAGTATTTAATTGAGTATTTTTGCATCAATGTTCATGAGGAAGATCGGTATGTATTTCTCAGTTCTGTCTTTGTGTGGTTTGAAAATTATGGTAACTATAGTCTTGTAAAAAGAATTTGACAAACTTTCTTCTGTGTAGAACAATTTGAGGAGTATTGGTATTAGCTCTTCTTTGAAATTCTGGTAGAATTCTGTGCTGAAGTGATCCGGCCCTGTGCTTCTTTCGGTTGTGAGACTTTTGATGACACCTTCTACTTCCTTAGGGGTTATAGGTCTATTTAAATTGTTTATGTCGTCTTTATTTAACTTTGGCATGTGTTACCTATCCAGAAAATTGTCAATTTCCTTTATATTTTACAATTTTATAGAGTGCATGTTTTTGTAGTGTGACCTAATGTTTCTCTGGATCCCCTCAGTGTCTGTTGTTATGTTTCCCTTTTCATTTTTGATTTTGTTAATTTAGATATTCGCTCTCTGCAGTTTGCTTAGTTTGAATAAAGGCTTTGTCTATCTTGTTGTTTTTCTCGAAGAACCTACACTTTGCCTCATTGTTTCTTTATGTATTGTTTCCTATTTTTTTATTTAAGTCCTCAATTAGATTATTTTATGTCATCTATTCCTCCTGTGTGACTTTGCTTTTTTTTTTGTTCTAGAGTTTTCAGGTATGCTGTTAAGTCACTAATGTGAGATTTCTCCAGGTTCTTTATGTAGGCACTTAGTGCTATAAACTTTCCTCTTAGCACTGCTTTCATTATCTCCCATAATTTTGGGTATATTGTGCATTAATTTTCATTGAATTCTAGGAAGTCTTTAATTTTTTTTTCTTTTTTTATTCCTTGATCAATTGATGATTCAGTTGGGCATTGTTTCATTTCCATAAGTTTGTAGACTTACTGCAATTAGTGTTGCTATTGAATTCTAACTTTAAGCCATGGTGATCCGAAAAGATACAGGGGGTTATTTCAATTTTTTGTATCTGTTGATGTTTGCCTTGTTACTGAGTAACAGTTTTAGAGAAGGTTCCATGAGGTACTGAGAAGGGATATTCTTTTGTGTTTGGGTGGAATGTTCTATAGATATCTGTTAAGCCCATTTGAGACTTAACATCTGTTACTTCCTTTATTTCTCTGTTAAGTATCTGTCTGGCAGTTCTGTCCAGTGGTTAAAATGTAGTTTTGAAGGCTCCCACTTTTGGTGCCTGGGGTATGATATGTGATTTAAGCTTCAGTAATGTTTCTTTTAAAAATGTGGGTGTCAGCCGGACGGCGGTGGTGCACGCCTTTAATCCCAGCACTCGGGAGGCAGAGGCAGGTGGATCTCTGAGTTCGAGGCCAGCCTGGTCTACAATAGCTAGATCCAGGACAGGCTCTAGAAACTACAGGGAAACCCTGTCTCGAAAAACCAAAAAAAAAAAAAAAAAATGTGGGCGTCCTTGTATTTGGGGCATAGATGTTCAGAATTGAGACTTCATCATGATGGATTTTATCCTGTGACAAATATGTAATGTCCCGCTTCATCTCTTTTGATTAATTTTAGTTTAAAGATTTTTTTGTTAGATACTAAGAGAGCTATATCAGCTTGTTTCTTAAATCCATTTGATTGGAAAATAGTTTCCCAATTTACTCTGAGATAATATCTGTTTTTGAAGTTGAGGTGTGATTCTTGTATGCAGCAGAAGGATTAATCCTGTTTTCATGTCCATTCTTTTAGCCCTTGTCTTTTTATAGACAAATTGAGACCATTGATATTAAGAGATATTAATGACAAGTGAATGCTAGTTTTTGTTAGTATTTGTTGTTGGTGGCAGTATTGTGTGTGTATGCTTTCCTTCTTAGGGATTTGCTGTTGTGAGATTATCTACTGCCTGTGGTTTTGTGGATATAGTTAACTTTCTTGGGTTGGGGTTTTCCTTCTAATACTTTCTGTAAGGCTGGATTTGTAGATAGGTACTGTTTAAATCTGTTTTGGTCATGGAATATGGTAATGGTGGTTGAAAGCTTTGCTGGGTTTAGTTGTCTGGGCTGACTACTGTGGTCTCTTAGTGCCTGAAGAGTCTCTGTCCAGGACCTTCTGGCTGTCAGAATTTCCATTGATAAATCGGGTGTAATTCTGATAGATCTGCCTTTATATGTTACTTGCCTTTTTCCTTTGCAGCTCTTAATCTTCTTTCTTTATTCTGTATGTTCATTGTTTTGTTTATTATGTGGCAAGGAAACTTTTTTTGGTCCAGTCCACTTGGTGTTCTATAAGTTTCTGGTACTTTCATAGGCATGTCCTTCTATAGTTCAGGAAAATTTTCTTCTATGATTATGTTGAATATATTTTTCAGTACCCTTGAACTGGACTTCTCTTTTTTCTATCCCTATTATTCTTAGGTTTGGTCTTTTCATAGTGTCCCAGATTTTCTAGCTATTTTGTGTTAAACATTTGTTGGATTTAATAATTTTTTTGCCTGATGAATTTATTTCCTCTATCGCATCTTCAATGCCTGAGATTGTCTCTTTCCTATCTTGTATTCTTGGGTTATGCTTGCATCTGTAGTTCCTGTTTACCCAGATATTTCATTTTAAGATTTCCCTCAGTTTTTGCTTTCTTTATTGCCTATATTTCAGTTTTCAAGTCTTGAAATGTTTCTTTCACCTATTTGATTTATTTCTTGGCTTTCTTTAAGGGATTTGTTAATTACTTCCAATTTTTGTTTGTCTTTTCTTCCACTTCTTTAAGGGAATTTTTCATTTACTCTTTAAGGGCCTTTATTAACTTCATAAAGTTATTTTTAAGACCATTTTCTTCTGCTTCATCTGTGGTGTGATGTTCAGATCTCACTCCTGTAGAACCACTGATTTCTGGTGCTGCCACATTGCTCTTTATGTTGTTGAATGAATTCATACACCTCCGCCTATCCATCTCTTCCTCTAATCAGTGCAGGTAGGACCTGTGCATCAGGAGGGCCCTACTTCCTCCAATTGGTGCAAGCAGGACCTGTGGCTTAAGTGGTCATTCTTCCTCCAGGTGTAGTTGCGGCCTGTGGCTTTGGCAACTGCTCTTCCAGGTATAGCAGGCAAGGTCTTCAGTGGTTGCTCCTCCAGGTAAAGGCAGGGTTACAGCTCCAGTGGTTGCTGATGTGGTGGGAGATGCTTGGAGTTGTGGGGAAGCTGCCTTCTAGGTCCCTGGGGCTTCAGTGGGTGATTTGGGGCTCACAATAACCCATTGGGGGCTAAGGCCTAGAGAGCAGAGCCTTCCAGCCAGGAACCCAGACAACTGACCTCTTCCCAAGGCCTGGCCTTTCAAACTCAGCTACCGCCAAAGCCCAAATCCAGGGATTTGAGTTAGCCTACTCAACATCCACACTATCTATGACCTGCTGGAGGTGTGAAGAGATCAGTCCTAAGAAACAATAGTCAGAGGCTCTCCATGACTCAGGGAAGCAACAGAATAGTCAAGAGGTACCTCAGTGAGGGTTCATTTTAATGGTGTAGCAGAAGCCAGAGGCCTTGAAGCAGACCAATGACTCAATTCAATGAACATCTACAAGTAAAGCTGTTTAGGCAAAAAAGTATACTGCATGACACACCACAGTTCCCAAGGCCACAGGGACAAATGAAGAGGAGATGGATAGGTGGGAAAGATGGAGGAGCAAAAAGATATTTTTATTTCTGTATTTTTTTTTCTTTAGTGTAGAGGCTACAATGTGGGAAGGCAGACATGGAAAGACAAGGAAATGAGTGGGATTGGGTATGTAATGTGAAATTCCCAAGGAATCAATAAATTTATTTTTTCAAAAATGACTTTGGATAAAGAATGAACCTGAATTTGTTATTACTTTACTCTTCTGGAGGAAAGAAGTTGACTTCATTCTGTCTAACTTTCAAACAGTCTCAATTTTTATTTCCATTTTCTTTGAAATTCACATCAAGGAGGAAACACATTATACACTTAATGCAGACTGATTCTAATAAGAATTTCCCAATAGTCTTGAAGCTCAAGGGTCAATTGCTATGTATTTTTTTCCTAACATCATTTTATCAGATCATTGCCTCAAGCTTTTATGTGATAAGAGTTATTCTAAATTTCACATGATAATTAATCTGAACTCTAAAGCTAAGAAGCATACTATTAGCATTTCAAAACTGGGTCACAGTAGGTACACCCTTTCAGTTGTTTGTTTTCCTTCTTAAACTGCAGGGTGAGTGTTTGTGGTTAAACCTAATGACTTCAACTGGAGACTAGGAGAGACCAACATAAAAGCAAAAGACATATTAAGGAACAGTACTGACATAAATCATTATAATGCTTTAAATACACACATACACACAACAGTAGATTCATCACGCCACATGCTTTTGCAGTCATATGCCCAAGTGTGTATAGCAAATACAAAAATATGAAGAAAAGAAATACATAGAGTAACATTGTTTAGTTAATGTGATGATTTTCACATGCTAAATTAAGACTTGTAATCCTGTAATATGGCACTGACTGTTCTACTGCAAGTTCACACAGATTAACCACCTAGTGTTGTAGAACACAAGTCACAGGCTACTGCCTGTCACATCTCCTCTGTTGGGTCTGATGCAGTTGGCCTTCTCTCTGTGAAAGCCTTGTGTTTGCATTTCAAACCAGCCTCTATTTGCTTCTTCTTACCCAGCACAAATGATTCTTTACCTTGTGTTGGCTTTTAAGAAGCTTAACGAAGTATTAATCTGAGAAAATGCTTTCACTAAAGTTTATAAGCATGAATGAGGCTCTCTAACACAAAAAAGCCAGACTTGTAAGTAGCATTGAACAATACTTGATCCCTCTCCCTTTTTTCATATTAAGATCCAATAGCAGACATTCCTACAACAAAAATTAGAAGAGGAAATTCCCATCAAATCAACACATCCTTCATAGAACTAGAAAAAGAACAATGCCAGAATTCATATAGAAGCACAAAGGACCCCAAATAACCAAGTAATTGCAAAAACCCTATGTGTGAGGTGTCTCAAAGCCTGACTTCAGATTAAGACATAGTAAAAAGATTCCATGGTGCTGGCATGAGATGGATACATAGAAGTTTTTCTCCACCTGCCAGTTACAAAGTTACTGTTACCTGTTTATGTAACTGTGCCAGGAGTATGTACTAGGAGAAGAAAAGTCTTTACAGGTGGTACTGGAGAAGCTAGACATCCACAAATGTTTAAGACTAGATCCCTACCTTTAACCCTATACAAGAAGTCATATATATATGTACATATATATATGATATATGGCTTAGTATCAAGGATATATAATTAAGGTGTATAGTTTAGTATCAAGAATATATACAGAATGCATATGATTTAGTATCAAGAATTTATACAGAAGATATATGGTTTAGTATTAAGAATATATAAGGAACTCCCAATTTAAATAGCAAAAATTCATCTAGTTGATAACTTAGGCAATCAACTGAATAGATAGTTCACAAAAGAAGAAATATATAAAGTTCTTCAACCTGCTTAGCCTTCAGGGAAATGCAAAACCACTCTGAGATTTCATCTCACTCCAACCATAATGTCTATCATCAAGAAAACAAGTAACAACTGTTAAAGAAGATGTGGAGGAAAAGTTTTCATGCATTGCTAGTGGGAGAGTAAACTGGTGCAGCCACTTTGGAAATCAGTGTGGGATTTTCTTAAATCTGTAGACAATAGAAAAAAAATGATTTGAAGGCTTCTTAAGAATGATCAAGAGCTCTTTATACCCAGAGCAAAGATATAAAACTATAAACTCATTTGAATAATATGAGAAGAAATGCTTGGAGATCCCTGTACCATGGAGCAATTTAGGAAGTTACTTCTTCATTTATACAACTCAGTCACACAAAGGCCACTAAAACTGTTCTAAGACTGGCCCAGCTATTGTTCCCACTGGAGTCAGACTTTGGCATCCTCCTGTGAAACTGATTGGTCAGATATGCTAGATGCTGAATGGAAGCATTGTAGGGCCACAAAGGATTCTACTGAGATTTCAGAGAAGTGCCTGGAAAATCAGAAAATGTTTAGCAATGGTTAGAATCTTTACAGTAAGTCTCTGAGAGGAACCGCCTCCATGAAACTGGCCTTTATCTTAGTTGCAGTTTCTATTGCTCCACTGAAACACATGACCAAAAAACAAGGTGGGGGGAGATTTTATTAGCCTTACACTTCCATATTGCTGTTTATCATCAAAGGAAGTCATGACAGGAACTTAAACATGGCAGAAATCTGGAGGCAAGAGTTAATGCAGAGGCCATGGGAGTGTGCTGCTTACAGGATTGCTCAATCTGCTTTCTTAAGAACCCAGGATCATCAACCCAGTGATAGCATGACCTACAATGGATTGTGCCCTTCTGCATCAGTCACGCATTAAGAAATGCCTCTTATGGAGGCATTTTCTGAATTGAATTTTATTTTATTAATTTTATTCCTTTCAAATAATTCTAGCCTATGTCAAATTGACATAAGATTAGCCATCACAGCCTGTATGTCTGTAGGGTATTTTCTTGATTGCTGATTGGTGTGAAAGGGGCCATCCCACTGTGGGTGGTACAATCCCTAGGCAGGTGGGCGGGGATCATAAAAGAAAGGTAGCTGAACATGGTCTGGGACAATCCAGTAAGTAGCACTCTTCCATGGATTCTGCTTTCGTTTCTGCCTCCAGGTTTCTGCCTTGAGTTCCCTTGATGATAGACTGTGATCAGGATGTGAAAGCCAAATAAACACTTTTTTCCATGGGTTAGTTTCAGTCTCGGTGCTTTATCACAACAGAAAGCAAACTAGAACAATGACAAACACACATACTGGGGAAAATATGGTTTCTTCAACAAATTGTGGCAGGGAAATGAGATATCCACACAGAAAAGAATGAAACTAGATCCCAATCTCAAATGCTGCACAAAAATATTCCTGAGAGACATAGATTATATGGGATCTCTCTCTCTCTCTCTCTCTCTCTCTCTCTCTCTCTCTCTCTCTCTCTCTCTCTCTCTCTCTCTCTCTCTCTCTCTCTCTGCAAATTAAAGCCTCCTGGGCAAGATAAATGTATTGAAATGTTATGTGTGACCTTGATATTATTGTGGTTAGGAGGCCTAAGTATTGACTATATGTACTTAAAGTCATAGGTGAAATAAATACTCATAATTCTTAGTAAAAGGCAAGGGGAGAAAAAGAGGGATGGTTGCTGAAAGAGAACGGGCTACTGCATTCTGCTATAAATGCCCATTAGTAGCCTTTGCTGTTCCTTCTCATACAGAAACGCAGATGTTGAGGATCTGTGATTACTCAATCTACATCAGAGAAGCTTCTTTTTTAGAAGACAAAATGGAAAAAAGTGAGAGATTTTCAAATTCTCAGTCATAAGTGCGATGTCTTCATCAGGACATCAAGGATGTCTCCTCACACAAGACAGGAATCTATGCAGAAGAGCAGACAGAAAGATTCCAAGAGGTCATGGATGAATTCTAGTTAACAGTGTCTTTCAGACATAGCAAACCAGATGCACATATGAACTCACAGTGATTGTGACAGCCCATCCAAAATCAGCACAGGTTCAAGTCAGATATGTTTCCAGAACTGAGAAAAGTGAACACAGTCTCCCACCCTAAACAAGAAGCTATCAGAAACTGATGCCCCCATTGGCAAAGGAAACATCAGGTTTCTCCAATAGAATGTCCCTGGGTGTTGTAGGAGGGCTGTTAATTCATTCCTGTCTGCTCAACCATGAAATAATCACATAGAAACCATATTATGTACAGTACTGTTTGGCCAATAGCTTAAACATATTTCTGGCTAATTCCTATCTTAAATTAGCCCATCTCCATTAATCTGTGTATTGCCATAAGGCTGTGGCTTACTAGGTAAAGTTCCAGTGTCTGTCTCTGGTGGGGCTACATGGCTTCTCTCTGACTCCACCTTCTTTCTCCCAGAATTCAATTTAGTTTTCACTGCTGAGCTCTGTTCTGCCCTGCTATAGTTCCAAAGCAATTCATTATTCATTATTGGTAATCACAGCATACAGAGGGGAATACAACATCACCTCCCCTTTTCTGTTTAAATAAAAAGAGGATATTAACTTTAACATAGTAAAATTACATATAACAAAACAGAATTATAATTACAATATTTAGATATACTTTATCTTTTATCATAACTAAGGAAAACTATAATTATAACTATCTATTCTTCAACTTCATCAAAGACTCAGGAAAGATATAATATTACCTAAGTTCTTCCTATATTGTCAGTTTGTCAGTAACATTTTTATGTGTCCTGGAGGATGTCTAAGAGACTCTTTCATGAAGCAGAAATCCTAGGGATCAACTCATCTTTAGGCAAGTTCAGCAGTCATTTCTCTGTGGGTCCTGCATGTCTAGTTCATACAACATAGCATCAAGCAGTCCAGGAAAGAGCAGTTTTCTTCCCCAAATAGCTAACCAATAACATAAAGAAATCTTTGATGCCTTTCATCCTCTTTAAGTAGATTGGTGCTGCCAAGCGCAGATGTGTCTCATTGTCATGAAAAGTTCTAAGTCCTTAAAACATTTTAAATGCCATATTTTGTAGGTCTTTTAAAGAGTTGAAGAATGTCTATCCATCTGAAATACATTTCTGTACATCTAGAAAAGCTAACTAACATGACTACAAGCTTGACTATTATAGATGATTATCCTATAATTCTTAATTATAAATTACATTTTTAACATTTTTATATTTATTTTTAAGATTTATTTATTTATTATGTATACAACATTCTGCTTCCATGTACACCCAGATGCCAGAGAAGGGGCCAGATCTCATTATAGATGGTTGTGAGCCACCATGTGGTTGCTGGGAATTGAACTCAGGACCTCTAGAAGAGCAGCCAGTGCTCTTAACCACTGAGCCAATTTTCCAGCCCTTTATATTTATTTTTTAAAAAGAAAACAAACTATATTTTTCATTATACATACCATTTCATGTGTTGATTGTTCTTTTGGTGAACAATTTCTTGAGTTCTTTGTATATTTTAGAGATCAGACCTCTGTTTGATGTGGGGTTGGTGAAGATCTTTTCCCATTCAGTAGGCTGCTTTTTTGTCTTATTGCCTATGCCTTTGCTTTACAGAAGCTTCTCAGTTTCCTGAGGTCCCATTTATTTATTGTTGATCTCACGGTCTGTGCTACTAGGGTTAGATTTAGGAAGTGGTCTCCGTGCCCATACATTAAAGACTACTACCCTCTTTCTCTCCTATCAGGTTAAGTGTGGTTGGGTTTATATTGAGGTCTTTAATCCATTTGGACTTGATTTTTGTGCACGGGATTAGATATAAATCCATTTTCATTCTTCTACATGTTGATATCCAGTTACACCAGCACCATTTGTTGAAAATACTTTCTTTTTTCCATTGTATAATTTTAGCTTCTTTCTAAAAATCAAGTGTTTATAGGTGTAGATTAATATCTGGGTCTTCAATTTGATTCCATTGGTCTTCCTGTCTGTTTTTATGCCAATACCAAGCTGTTTTCATTGCTGTAGCCCTCCAGAAGTTCCTTTATTGTACAGGATTGTTTGCATTATTCTGGGTTTCTTATTTTTCCATATTAAGTAGAGTATTGGTCTTTCAATATCTGTCAAGAGATGTGTTGGAATTTTGATGGGGATTGCATTGAATCTCTAGATTGCTTTTGGTAGGATTGCCATTTTTACTATGTTGATCCTACCTATCCAAGGGAGATTTTTCCATTTTCTGGTATATTCTTCAATTTCTATTTTCAAAGACTTAAAGTTCTTGTCAGATAGGTCTTTCACTTCTTTGGTTAGTGTTTCCCAAGATATTTTATGTTATTTTAGGCTATTATGAAAGGTGATGTTTCTCAGCTTTCCCTCTCAGTTTATCAACTGTATATAGGAGGGCTACTAATTTTTTTGAATTGATCTTGTATCCTGCCACATCACTGAAGGTATTTATCAGCTATAGGAGTTCTCTGGTAGAGTTTTGGGAGTCACTTATATATACAATCATATCATCTGCAAATAATGAAAGTTTGGCTTCTTCCTTTCCAATTTGAATCCCCTTGATCTCCTTTTGGTGTCTTATTGCTATAGCCCAAAATCACTATGTTGAAGGGATATGAAGAGAGTAAACAGCCTTGTCTTGTTCCTTATTTTAGTGGAATCACTTTGAGTTTCTTTCCATTTAATTTGATGTTGGCTGTCAGTTTGCTGTATATTGCTTTTATTATATTTAAATATGTTCCTTGTATCCCTGATCTCCCCAAGACCTTTATCCATGAAGGGGTGTTGGATTTTGTCAAATGCTTTTTCAGTATCTAATGAAATGATTGCGCAATTTTTTCTTTCAGTTTATTTAATGATGGATTACATTGATAGATTTTTGTATGTTGAACCAGCCCTGCATCTCTGGCATGAAGCCGACTTGATCATGGTGGATGATGGTTCTGATGTTCCTTCTGTTTCTATTATGTGGAACACCTTGAGGAGTATAAGTATTAGCTCTACTTGAGAGTTCTGGTAGAATTCTGCACTAAAACTATGCATCCCTGAGATTTTTTTTTAATTGGGATGTTTTTGATGTGTGTGTGTGTGTGTGTGTGTTATTTAGCACTTTCACAGTCAAAAAATTCAAAGAAAACACAACAATATACATAATCCAGACTATCTGTGTACTTTTCATCTTTATGTGGCTTAATTTTCTTTTTCTTTTTTTCTTTTTCTTTCTTTTAATTTATGACTGTCTATACTCTGCCTTTTTAAAGACTTTATTTTATTTTTTAAAAACAATTTATTTCTTTTTCTAACTCTATACTCTTTTTCTTCTCTCTCCCAAGCCTACATACATTAATCCAATACTGTGGCCCATTTAGAAGTCTTTTTCATCTGAATTTGATGTTATTGCATATCTGTAATTCTTTTCTGACCAGAAGTGCTTCTTTAAATGCAAAGTGACATTACTATGACTAAGGTTGCTTTGTCTGTTGGATCTGCCCAGTTCAATATGTTGGAGGAGGTACATACATTGCCTCTGAGAATCATTCTCTCTACCCCAGATCCAGGGTCAGGTTGCAGCAGGTCTATATTGCCATTAAGCAAGTTGTCTCACTCTACTCACAAACCACATTTAAATGCTACATAGCTGGACCTCCAGAAAGAGTTAGAGTTCATACTGGCAGCATGACCCAGGAAGTCACTGTTTCAAAACCACATGGCTTTTTTTTGCTACTACTGAATCAGGAAGACCTCTCTTTAAGGTGCTGCAGCATGTCACCAGCAAGCAGCAAGCAGAGCCCATCCAAAAAATGCAGCTAAACTTTGTTTTGTAGTGTCTAGAATTCCTTTCCAAGCCCTCTCAAGTAATAAGTGAATTTAGTTGGCCACGTTGGCATCAATTTGTTGTAGAAGACTGTTTCTTTGTTCCTGGCTGCTCAACCCTGAAATAACCACATAGAAACTGTATTAATTAAACCACTGCTTGGCCCATTAGCTCTAGCTCCTTATTAATTAACTCTTACATCTTAATTTAACCAATTTCTATTCATCTGTGTATCACCACGTGGCTGTGGCTTACCAGGTAATGTTCCATTCATCGTCTGTCTCTGGTGGGGCTTTATGGCTTCTCCCTGACTCTGCCTTCTTCCTTCCAGCATTCAGTTTAGTTTTCTCCACCTCACTCTGTTCTGCCCTGCTATAGGTTCAAGCCTGTTTTCTTTACTTATTAATGGTAATCAAAGCATGTAGAAGAGAATCCCACAACACCTGAGTAATTGGCCAACACATAAGAAACTCTGTTTAAGAGACAGAGAGGGAGAGGAAAGGAGGGAGGGAGAGAGAATTTCTTGGTTCCTTTGGGAAATTTTATATCTTCAACTTGCATAATACACAGTAGCACTGTCATAATAAAATCCATTACTTTCTATACTCATTATGAAAATTTAAAAGTCAGCACTACATAAAATACTAATACATGTTTCATTTATAAGAATCTCTGCACCAGGGAGGTTTATTGTTGACAAAAGATCCATCAGGAATCCAGGTTGTGTCCATCTTCTCATTGTTATGAACAAACATCTCTTTATGCCTGTTGTCTTGTGGTTTCAAGACATCTATAGCACTAGAAATGGGTAAGTTTGGGAGAATGAAATAATAGGTAAAAATGAAATAGGTAACGACAAAGAATTGGTTGCTTTTGGTTCTAAGGCTTTGTCATATTCTCCTAAGAAGGATAAATTGCTCTTAGGTTTTTATTGATGCCTCACCTCTGGGAAATGTACCTTGTGTGTCTTATGATTGAAAAGCTAATTTTTAAGCCAGTTCATTACTGACACAGACAAAATCAGGATGTGCTAAGGTCAAGGAAACATGTGTGGGATGAGTAAGAATGTGACCGTAACTACCACGTTCATATAGAAGGATGTTGCAGACAAAAACAAAAACACAAAGAATCCAATGTAAATGTCAGAAGATAAGAACAAACAGCTCACCACAGAAGTAAAAAGAAATGGAAATAAAAGTCAGTTTAACATTTCTGAAAATGATGTTTGTCTAAAATAAAAAATTGAATATCAACAATTACTTGGGGATGTCAACTACTTTTACTACAGTTTTTTGAGATTATAATATAATTACACCACTATATCCTTCCCTTTTTACTCTCCAAACCATCCTATATGTCCTTCTCCACTCTTCTTCTTCTTCTTCTTCTTCTTCTTCTTCTTCTTCTTCTTCTTCTTCTTCTTCTTCTTCTTCTTCTTCTTTCTGTTTATGTTTTTGTTTTGGTTTGATTTTGGTTTTTCAAGACATGGTTTCTTTGTTTAATAGCCCTAGTGGCTATCTTGCAATTCACTTTTTAGACCATGGTGGTTTTGAACTTACAAAGATCTGCCTGCCTCTGCCTCCCAAGTGCTCAGATTAATGGCATGTGCCACCACACCTGGCTCTCTACTTTCCTTGTAAGACATTGCTTCTCTTTTATTAATTGCTATTTAATGAATATGTGTATTTAGGAAGTGGTGTGTGTGTGTGTACACATGCATAAATGCACACGTGTGTGTGCATGTGTGTATTCCTAAATACAACCTGCTCAGTCTGTATAGTGTTTGTTATATGTACAGTTTCAGGGCTAAATGTTTGATATTGGATAACTGATTGGGGTGCTATTCTCAAAGGAAGACTATTTCCTCCACACTCAGCATGCCTTAACAATATGCAGCCATTCTGGAAAGTCTCTGCATACTGCTGTTTGCATACTGATGAGAATACATAACATTTGATCACAAATATTAATAAGGAGACATTTCAAAAATATCAACAATAGTTACATACATTAACAACTTAAATGTCTCTCAAAAGGACAAGAGAATTTGACACAGTCATATATTAAACTTCTAAAATTGGCAGAAATAAATTCACAATGACTAAATATTTAATATAAACAATTACAGACTTGCTGGTTGAAGCCTTTCATGATCAATCATTTTACTTAAACAGGCATAAAAGTCTGATGATGAAGTCAACATACATGTTTAGTAAAAAAAGAGCAAACAAAACTAAAAAATTTATAATAGTAGTTTTCTTTTTCTCATAAAATTAAATAATATTTTACTTCTTAAATATATAGTAAAAGCATAAATTTTACTTGTATATGTAAACATTTTATCTAGGCATAATACATATAAGTAAAAAATAGACACACACACCACACATATATATAGACACACAAATAACTGTATAGTGTATGTATTCTTTACGTAACTGTGAATGCATTTGATATTTCTTAATAATGGAAATAATAACTAGAAAGTTGGTAATTATTGCAATTTTTTACACAAGTGCAGGATCAGAAAGAACAGGGAAAAAAAGCTGTGAAATAGTGAAGATAATGAATGACTTAGTTTTAAAACTAGCTTGATCATCCTCTAACCAGACTATTTTAAAAAAACTGTTAATATTTTTGAACATTTCAGGCATATTTGAAAAGATGATGGAATCAAAATATAGGCACAGGCTTTATCTGTTGATATAAAAATATATTCTAAGACAAGGGTTTAAAAACGCTTTGGGGATGAATATAGTTTTGAACTAACCAGTGTTAGACCAGTTAGGTCCGAAGTCATGTTGTAGATGGTTGCATTATTCACTTAACTGTTTCCAGGTTTCTTTCAAAAATGAGCATATGTGATTATTCTTCTGCTCACTCTATGTGTACACTGGGTACTGATAAGTCAATCTGTGACATTAAACAGCAGGTCATCTCTAGCCACTGGTACTGTGGCATTAAGTTGAAGATATAAAATTATCCATTATGGTTGACATCAGAAACACTACTACTGACTTGCCACTGCTGTCTGATTGAGTGGGTAGGTGACTTAGAACAGGAAACTGAAGAAGTGTGGAAAGGTAAAGGGAAAGTGAGTGAAATGAGAAAATACTGGTACAAAATTTAATTAGGAAACCAGAATAAAAGATAGGCTATAATATGAGAGAAAGGAGGGTGTCAGAGATTTTACTTTTAATTAAAATTAAAAGTGTATAAACTGTTCTGGTTCAACAAAGAGATCCTGTTGATATCATTGTTGCACAAATATTTCTAATTCAGTGTTGAATGCATCATGACCCTGCCCCCTCTCCCTTCTCTCTAGTTTATATACTGTGAAAGTGCCTTTAAATCCTGATGTAGAAGCTTCACCTATGGTCACCTAAGTCAAAAGTCATGCTAGACTACCTCCTTAAAATCTTTGATAAGCAGTCAGTCAGTTGGAGCTGAACTTTCACCTCTTAGATTATATTCATGTCTTTCACCTTAATATCAATATCTGGAATCAAATTTCACTTCCTTACTGTGGTTCTGTGATGGCCCATAACATTGTTCTGTGTAGTTACCAAATGATTGTCTAATGCACACATTGAACTCATCTAGTGATTCATTTTCCAGCAACTAAGATTAATTTCTCAAAATAATTCATTAGTAAGTCTTAAGAAACAATCCTATTTGTATGTACTGGCACACCATACTATTGCAAGTTTCATGCTTAACATAAACCTGCTCCGTTGTCATTGGGAGTTTCTGGTGCCAACCTAAGTCTTTTAATTCATCATCCAAACACCTTTCATTCTGAAGGCCCTTCAGGTTTATCTGATTTTTAAATAAGAAGAAACAATACAGGTTACTAACCCATAACTAGCGATTTTCAGCAACCTCCTGTGTGTGTGTGTGTGTGTGTGTGTGTGTGTGTGTGTGTGTGTCCTGCCCTCCCTTCTCTTTCTTTTTCCTGTGAGACTCAGTATTCCTATATAGCCATGGCTAGTCTACTAAACACTATGTGAAACAGTTTATCTCAAGTTGATGATTTTCCTACCTCAGCCTACCCGCCTTCCAAATTGTATTTATTGCATCTAAGACATTAAATCCATGTGATCAATACTCAGATCTCTTAACCACAGTAATAGAAAGGTCTCACATAGCATTTCAGTACATTCCTCTTGTCCAGTAAACTTTCATTTGTTATCAAAGAAAGAGAATGAGGAATCCTATACAATCAATGTCTCACTCATGGATTTTCCTTAATCCTTCCAGCTTTAGAAAAAGAGACATAGCAATGTATCCATCATACAAATTTTTACAGGATTTTTATTCCACTGGATTAGGAAAGATGACATTTCTGAGCTACAGTGCGAAAACAGCTCCGTTCCAATTGTAATCCCAGACAGAAGTAAATTAGAAGAAGTGGGTACAGACCAATGAGAGGAGAAATCTAGGAATGTACATAAACACAAGAGACCTTAATGTTTTCACACTAGGGAAAACAAAGCCATTGTAAAAACCAAGCATATTAGAAGAATTGCTAGCAGTGCAGATGTGCTTGGGCAGAACCTGATAAGAGTTCCTAGAACACTGATTTCCACATCTCCAGAACTGGTCCTCTTGCGAGTCCACCCCAGCACCAGTGAAAAGGGGAGGTTGACTGTTTTAAGTCTGAAAGCATGCCTTGGCATTCTGTGTTATTCATTACTTTCCATTAATAAAACTGAAGTGGAGGAAGAGCATTGCAATGCTGCAACCTAACTCACCTGTCTCTACTTCATCAAGTTAGTAAGAAACTCAGGTGTGATTTTGTGGTCCATCAGATGCTTTTTCTAATGCCCTGCAGAGAAATAACCCACACCTGACTTTCTGATGACATGATGGGTATCCTTGTTTTCTAGTAGTAAAAAGCAAGATCAAGGAGAAAGACTTCAAATGAAAAGAATAAGAAAAAAATAGGAGTGAAATCTTTGTCCTCTGGTTTCCCAAATCACATAGAAGAGCTATGAAGTCAGCAAAAGTCCAGCGAGGTAAACCAGAAGGCAAAAAAATACCAAGGAAAGGAGAAGAAAGTGATTCTTGATTACTGAAATATGTACCATATTCGCCACAGACACTGGTTTTCAAGAATTTGCATCCAATTTATTACAGTTTAATCAACAGAGGTGGTAGTTTTGAGGTCTTACCATGTTTTATCATAGACTCTCTCAGACTCCATCTCCACACAGTATAATCCTGTGTGGTATTGAGAGGCAGGCTGCATTCCCGCCCGGCTCCCTGCTGCCTGGCTAGCTTATGCCCCGAAATAACAACACACAAACTGTATTCATTTAAACACTGCCTGGCCCATTAGTTCCAGCCTCTTATTGTCTAATTCTCACATCTAGATTAACCCATTTCTAATAATCTGTGTAGCACCACAAAGTGGTGTCTTACCCGGGAAAGATTCAGAATGTCTGACCTGGCGGCTGGCTTCATGGCGACTGTCCCAGAGAGCAGAGGCAGGGCAATTGTCTGAGCCATCTACCTCACTTCCTTCTTCCTGTTCTGTCTACTCCACCCACCTAAGGGCTGGCCTGTTAAATGGGCCAAGGCAGTTTCTTTACTAATGAATGAAATCAACACAAACAGAACACTCTCCCACATCAATCCTGGAGTTGGTAGAGACGCCAATCAATTTTATGAAGCCTTCTATGTAGTTGTGGGGATGCAAAGCACAGATCTCACATAGACATTTATACACAGGTGATACAATCACACTTTTATATTAAAAAACATCATGAAAATCACATTCAGTTATCAAATAGAGTATGTTTCCAAGGAAAAATATGTGTTTTCCCTCCATTGGACACCTCCCTAGCAACTTGTAGTACCATGGAAGCTAGTAATCAAGGAGGAGGCTTTCAAGGAAGTTACAGCTCTGGTCTTCTGGGTCCTTTGTTCAAAGTTCATGGCATCTTCAGCAATATAGACTTACTTTCTACCTCTGGAGGACAAGCAAGGACAATAGCAATATTCTACAAAGTTTGAGAGTCTCTTTTTCTGACCACACGAGTCTTTAATTTACCAAGCAATATAGGTAGGATTAAAGCTGTGGCTTTGACAGCTAGATGCAGCCCATTCCTTAGCTTTCCAACCTCATGGCGGAGGTACCCACTGTAGCCATGTTTATCACCACAACTCTGTGGCAGTTCAAGGTCCCTGCCAGCAAGCAAGCTGCAACAGTGTTAAACAACACTCAAAAGCTCCATAGTCAGGACCACCTGCTTGAAAGAGTCAGGGTTTGCCCTGGTGGGACGGCCCAGAAAGCTGGCATTTTAAAACAGCACAGCTTTTTTCCTGCTACGGCTGAAAACCGAAAAACAAACATTCAGCTTTTCATCAACACTATTTAAGTGTTTCGTAGTAGGACCTCCTAAAAGAGCTGCAGGGTTTTTGCAGCCAAAGCTGAGTCAGGAAGCCTCTCTTAGATGAGAGCGCTTGTTCACCTCTAGCAAACAGAAACAGACCCCGAGAAATTGCTGTTACCAAGAAACATGCTTTACTTTATTCTTTCCCAAATTTTCTCAAGCTTTCTGTGGATTCAGTTATCCACGTTGGGAGCCATTCTTGTAGTGAGGAGCTGTGGGCCAGATCCCGCTGCCCCACTCCTGGCCGCCTGCCTCCTGCATGGTTAGCTTTATACCTGAAATAATTACACGGAAACTGTATTCTTTTAAATACTGCCTGACCCATTATTTTCAGCCTCTTATTCACATCTTGACTAACCCATATCTAATAATGTAACACCACAAAGTGGTGCCTTACCGGGAAAGATTCTAGCATACATCCATCTTGGGCTGGAGCTTCGTTGCATCTGGCATCTCTCTCATGGAGAAGAGGCACGGCAGTCTGACTAACTTAGGAGAGGCGTGGCATCTGACTGAGCCATCTACCTCACTTCCTTCTTCCTGTTCTGTCTACTCCTCCCACCTAAGAGTTGGCCAATCAAATGGGCCAGGCAGTTTCTTTATTAGCCAATGGGAATCCTCCATCAATTGTTGATAGGAAATATTTTCATCAAAACAACCATTGCTGTGTCTCTGAATGCCTAATTCAACAAAGAAAACATTTCTGGTAGAAAATATATCAACCATCAAAGAAGGAGATTATATCAATAAAATACAAGGAATAGCTTCTAGGCATAGTACCCATGGCATATGTCAAACTATACATTTCTTTCTTTCAAAAATCTATAACAAATTCCACCTGAAAATTTTGCAGTTTCTTTAACCTGATATGAAAACAGCAAATTCTATCCTACAGGCTTTCATTTTCATAATCAAAATGGAACCATGCTAAGGCAATGATAATTTATTCTTTTATGACATTGTTTCCTCTGAGGAAAGCACTTTATGGCTTCTTTTATTCTTCTGAAATTTAAGTGAAAATCAGAACACTTCTTGCCTTTTAAACTTGGAACTACAAATAGCACATAAGATAGTGTCATTCAAGTCAAAGGAATTCTGCCCTGTTAAAGAGCCAGGGAGTCTCTGTCTGTTGCCCAGGGCCTTCCTGATTTAATAATTATGATTTCATAAGTCTTGGACAGAAGAATAAAGAAAGTTTTATTCCTGTGGCTGCTACGATAAGGTTTTAATATTGAAGATATTGGGTCTTGTGGGATTTACAATGGAAGCCTTTAGCAAGCTATACCTCTAAGTTTTGAAGCTGCAAATCTATTAAATTAAGAAGAATGTAAAATGGCAAACACCTTGATGCAGGCCTTTGCAGCAGGATTTAGTATATAAATGAAGCCACCCTATTTTCCACTTTGTAGTTTTGATAGATGTCCAAAGGGCCTTTTGAAAGTAAAACAAAATGAAAGGAACAAGGCTGGGAGATCATTTCACTGGGAGACCCTTGGGTTTATACAGTAGCTCAATTTTGGCAAGGTCAATATCAGGACAGCTCAAGAAATACTAAAGGAGTCTATTCCTCTGAAACTCATTTCATTCCTCATCCAACAGCATGCTCTAATGTGTTCATTTTATCATTTTGTGAAATTAGACTTCACTTGTAATCTTATACTTGGAGGAGACATACCAGGTTAGCTCCAGTCTATAGAAGCATAAATATACTGCCTTAAAACATAAATGTAGTATTTTGAATATACTAATTTTGCCTGTATGATTTAGCTTTGTAAGGAACTATTTCCTGAATATATTCTCCATGTTCTAAAACTAAAAATGAGACCAAGATCAAGACAAGACATAGTTCCCTCTACCACTTGCCATGCAATCTACCTTTCAAAATCAATAATAAAATACTAATTACTCATCCTAAATAAACCTGTGGAAGCAGAAGACAGTGTAATGAAGATTTGATACCCTTGACTCATTAAAGACTCTGAATGACTCTAAAGAGTTGAGGGATGAATCAATACTGAAAGATGCTTGGTGTTATCAATACCCAGGACCCCCAAACAAGACTCCAGTGCATGCATGTACTCTTAGGACCCAGGAGAGAACAAGGCTAGGAAGTCAAAAGGCAATGAATATGAGCAGGAAACCACATGGCTTACTTGAAGACAAAATAAGCAAAATACACCTAATTTATATACTCAATCAGATTGAGGGTAGGCAGGCTTTATCAGTTAAAATACCAAGAAACCTCCTTTCTGGGTAAAGTACAGGGAGGGAGCAACAGAGATGGCACATCCCTTAGTTTATCGGCTGACATGCTGTCCAACCAAATAACATTTGTTGGTGCCAGCTCTCTGGCAGGGATGACAAGACTTGCTGGCTTTATAAATGATGTTACCTTTGTCCCTATGAAGTGAATCCTGGTCTTTCAACCTTAGTTAGGAATAAATTCCTGACTCCTACTGAAAAATCTCTGAAAGATGTCAGGTACAGGTATACCCCATTGACTTTTTGATTCTGGAATTCCACAGCTATTCAGGATGAATTGCTGTATGACAAGATTTTTCCTGGGGAAATGCAAAATATGTCTACTCAGTCATGACTGGGAAATTATACAGACAAAAAATAAGGTGTCTAAGGGGTTTACAATTAAACATCAGCTTAGATTAAATGAAAAAGTTGGTCAAAGGAAAACTGGGAAGTATATGTTAGGCACTAGAGATGATAAGCATTTGGTAGAAGTGAGACAAAGAGTGAACCTTGTAAGGAAGCAGGTACTTTGTATCCATCAGATGGAGTACAGACTTAGATGTAGAAAATATAGAGTATTCCAGAACCATAAAATCTTTCCTGTTGCTTTCCATGGCTATTTATGTTCTCTCCTTATCCCAGTAACACTAATTTGTTCTTATTTTTATAATTTTTATTTCCAGAGTAGCATAGATATAGAATCATAAGTAAGCAGCCTTTGAGATAGTCCTTTTCCACTAAATGTTTTTCTCCAAAGAGCTGCACAGTTTGTTAGATATAACAGTAATGTGCTTCCTTTTTTCACTGACATTAGAGACTGTTTGACCATTCAGACAGAAGGATATCTATGTAGTGCAATTAGAAACACAACTTACATAAAACTACCTAAGCATTCATGGACAGTTTTTTGCATGAATATGTTGTTTCGGTTCTTTAGGCAAACATACAGAAATAAGTCAATGACTTACATTGTCTCTGCTTGTTTAATATTAAGAAAGCCTTCCCTTGTTTTCTAGAGTATCTGTACAATTCTACATCCCCTCTACCATTTAAAGAATAAGCTAAATTTTTTCGTGTCCTCACTGTGATTTGTGTAATCATTTTTCTGAAATGTGTACTGGTTTCTCTTACTATTTGTTTTGCGTTTCCTAGTCTAATGATAACAAACATCTAATCATGGACCTTTTTGAGGTCGTTGTAACCTTCCCATAGAAATGTTTATCATGGCCCATTATCTACTTGGATTTCTGTTTCACATTTGGGATTTCTGAGTTCTTTGTATATTCATATACTAACCTTTTGATGATATATGATTTATAATTATTTAGTATCAATCTATAGCCTATCTTTTTCAGTCTGACCCCTGGCAGACATAAAAGTCTTGATCCTAACTTAGCTTCTAGACTTGAAAGTCCTGGTCCTAACTTGGCTTCTCCATCAATACTTTGGTAAAGATTTAGAATTTTTTCACAACCCAGGTAAGATGGGTATCTAAATTCCCACACAACCCTCAGTCTTTGCTAGTCTAAGTAAAGAGTTTTCTGAGAAGTATAGGTAAAATATAATGACTATTTTCTAAAACCATCCATCCTTCCAGGTTGCCCTTTCCTAGTTCTGTGGGCCAAAAAGAAGATATCTGCTTCATTTTTGCTTTGCTTTGCTTTGCTTTGTTTTGTTTTGTTTTGCAGCCGTGTTGACATTTTCAAATTATAACATTTCCAACTCTGAGCGTAGGATATCTGAGGCAAAAGAAAAACCGCCAAACTCCCTCATAATGCCATTTCATGAGTTTTGAAATCCCACGTCAGCCAGCTTTCCTCTCTCTACATTTCAAAGTTTATTTGTGCATGTTTCACATACACTATCTAAGTGGTTGTTGTCCTTAGTGAGAGAAACGTGTCTACTCCATCTTCACAGAAACAGAAACCTCATATTCCCATTGAACAAACTCCTTCTACTTTACTCTATGGAAGCTAAGGCATTCTGTGGCAGTTCAAGGGCAGGGACCCCAAGCTAAGTTCTTATCATCCATGGAGCTTCTTAGTTAAATGCTTTTCAGTTTACTTGATCTTTTGATGAATTACTTAAATATAATTCTCAATAACCTCTTTGGTATATTTGAAACAGATCCAATAGGGCTGTTTGATAGACTGCTTGTGGGGGGAGAAAGGAAGAAAGGCCTTTGGGATGACTCTGGGGGTGATGCTTCTGATTAACATGGAAAAGATCACTGTGAGGGCTTAAACAACCAAGATTCTATTTCAGACATGTTGATTTATGGATGTCTGTGTATACAATATCAAATATTAATAAATGCCTGGAGGTCAAGATGACGATGAGGACAGAGGTTAAGATCAGGATTCATTAGCCTTTTGGAGTATAGCAATTCCAGCTGCATAGTCAGATGGATATAGACAGAGAAGAGAATATTATCTGCTGACCTTCCACAAATGATGCTCACTAGAGATGGTTCTGGAAGGAATGTAACTGGAAATAAATTCATGTACCCTAAAATTAGAAGTACAGCAAGACAAATCATAGCATCCTTGTCTTATGGTTCATGTTGGAAAACACAGAGATCTTTGAAATTCTTTAAAGTTCAGGCAAGAAATTTTTCCTTCCACCCATAGCTTTTGAAAAGTTCTGTGATGGATTTCCACATGTTTCCTGAAATGAACTGAAAATCAAAAGTTACAGTGAGTTCAGCTCACTGCCACGCAAGCACTTTCCTGAGGCAGGACTTAAAATATGCTAATAGGAATGTAAAAACACTAAATTTATTTTATGTCCATAAGATTCACACTGAAATATTCATCTTCAGCTGTGGATCGCTATCTTTATGTTTAATTTAATGAAACCAAAGGCATTTGAATAAAAAGTTAAAAATTTATAATAAACAACTGTTTGTCATGACAATTTATTACTAGCACGCTGTGTACCCATGGATATTATTTTATGGTGTTTAGATGCAAACACATAGCATTATCTTTTATATCTGCAAACACTCTCTTCTCTGCCTTTGCTTTTTTCCTGAGATAAATGCCTAAACCCTTTGTTCTCTGTCCAGCCCTGAGGATAGTAAGGTGAGACTACCTTCTTTCCACTAAGTCCTCAAATCACTTTTGTACAGACTGGACAAGGATAGACAACACACTGGTTAAGTAAAACCAGAAAATCTCAAGAGATTTCCCCCATACTTCCTCAGTAAATACAGAAGCCCGGAAATATGAAAAAGGTTTTTAGGCAGACTTTATTACTCAGAATATTTGTGAGGAACATTCATCCCATCAACACATCTTTTTCTTGTTACCACTGATGCAGATTTATTAAAAGTACCACTAAACAAATTCAACTTACAAAAAGTCAATGAATATAGATCTCAATTAGTCACATTTGGGGTGTAATTTAGGAATGATCTTTCAAGTAGCAATTACTATCCTACCAGGGAAAAGGAACTTGTTCTCAGTGTTCTCTAGCCTCTCCTCTAAAAACAAGATAAGGAGTTTGTGAGGCCTTGGACTAACTCTATCCTGATCTTATCCCTCAACTTTAATAACATTTTATGTGTACATAGGATACTACCATTTCCTCCACAAATTTCTCAGTTATCTTGCAGAGCCTATATAATTATTTCCAAGAATCTACCTTCTGCATCACCTTGTTTAAGTAACTTTAAGCCTGAAGTGAAGTAAAGGATGGTTCTTTGCAGGAGATGAGGTAACACATCAAACTTGAAGTGACTTCCTTCCAGTGATTACAAAAGTATATTCATCAAAGAATAAATATCAAATTATGTAATTTAGCATTTCCTGGTTTGACTTATTACCTTTGAGTATCTAGATGGCAAGTGGCCCTCCATGTATACCTTCCTAGGGATCTCCCAAGCATTAAAGGTAAATCTCTATAGGATTACTAGTAGTGGTGAGTAATTGTCTGTAAATACATGGTGATTATGAATCAGAATAATTGGTTTCAAAACGAGAAGAACAAAAATATCTCAACTGTGCACCTCTTAAGACACTAAGAAACAAGACACCAAGTGAAGAAAGAAGGAGCTAGATCTACAGAAGGTATAGAACAGAAAATAGCTCAGGTCTCTGGGAATGACTCTACCCAGAAAGCCCTCCTGCCTAAGTTGTGTTAGTTGCTTCATCCATTGCCTTAATGTATCATATACTAACTATTATAGTACTCACTAGAAAAAATAATTACCACAGAATAAATACTGAACTTCTGTGTCTAAATCTTCTACTATGTTTATAAGTAGCAAGGAAAGATAATTAATCTGGTTTTCCAATGTCACTGGGAATCTAGCATAATGTACAGTGACTCTTCAGCCAACATGTTTTGATTAACTAAATAAAATAAATAACTAGTTTTTTCTACCAAAAGTCTAACTGAAAGCAAAGAATATTATATAAATCATCATATGATGGTCAATTTAAACAAAACTCTTTTCAATGTTTAGTGATGAAGCCAAGTTCCCTATATAAATACTAAGTATAGGTTTTGTAAAGTAGCATTGATTTCATAAATCATTTACATAGCTATCAGTGAGAACTCCATAACCATCTTCTAAACTCTGTGGCTGAAACCCATGGCAATCATTCAATCCTTTCTTCTGGTTTCTGAGTAAGATACTCAACTAAGAACTGTGAGAACAGCTTGTGTCTTCTCTACAATGCTTGGGGGCAAGTCTTAGTCCAAAGACTTGAGACTGGAAATGAATGACTCGCTAGAGGCAACTAAACATTCATTAGTTCAAAAATCTGGAATTTGCCTACTCACTATTGACTTACCTCAGCTGTGTGTTCATTAGGGTCTGTGTGTCAAATGCTTACTACTAACCTCTCCTTATAGTTTTATGTTTCTTTGAAGCACATATGGAGTGAGTTTTAAGATCAAGAACCCCAGAGATAACAGATATATTCCTTTTCTGCCCTAGCTTCATAAATAATATCTCCATTCAAATGTAGTTTCAAGGAAGAATATCAGTATCACACTGTAGAAAAGCATAGAGGGTAAACAGAGTTCCACAGAAGAGTATCAGCATCACACTGTAGAAAAGCATACAGAATGAAAGAGATTTCTTCAGCTTACATGGACAAGACAATCTGCTATAGTTTACTCTGGCTATAATATTTCACATCCTCAAACACATAAAACATCTTTTCCATCTAAACTGCAAAGCTTCCTTCTATTACAGCAATGGGTCCATGTGCACAACAGTCTTCTAAATGATGTTGGATGTGGTTCTTCAGCAGAGATTTCTCAAATGCATTCTTAAAGGACTTTACCTCACAAAGGAGAAATACGATCAAGCAGGTAGGTTATACATCTGCTTATTGAGCAGAGATATGAGTCTAAACTTGGATTATAGTAGTATACAGATTATCTTAAACAGTGAAGAAAAGAGGCTAGAGCAACTGCTTGATTGATGAAGTATTTATGTCACAAGAACAAGGACTTGAATTTTTATCCCAAACACTCACATAAAAAGACAGGTCCACCCACTTGCATTTGTAACTGATGTGGGATTCTCCTCTATATGTTGTGAATATGATTTATTACCATTAGTTAATAAAGAATCTGCTTTGACCTATGGCAGAGTAGATTAAAGCCAGGCAGAAAATCTGAACAGAAATATATAGAGAGAATAGCCAGAGTCAAGAAGGTGCCATGTAGCTGTTGAAGGAGAAAGAATCTGGATACTTACCAGTAGGCCACAATCTTGTGGTGATAAATCAATTAATAGAAATTTAAAATTAAAGAACTAGCGAGAAATACACCTAAGCGACTGACCAAAGAGTGTTGTTATTAATGTGTTTCTGTGTGATTATTCAGGTCAAGGGGACCAGAAAACTAAAGTGCAGTCTCCATTTACAAATGGTGCCCACAATCTCAGACATGGATCCACATAAAACCTAAAAAAGCATAAGAAAAAGAAGAGGTCTTCTAGACTCACGAAAACAAGAATCCATTAGAGCTACTTGAAAGCCACAATTTTTCAGATAGGCCCTGTTTTCTGGCTGTGAGCAGGAGTACAGCTTCTTAAAAAACAGTTTTCTGATTCAAGCTGGTAACATGAACAGATCTGGTTCTTTCAGGAGGTCCTGATAAGGAGAACTTAAATAAAGTTTGTGAGCAGACTGTTATTTGTTGCTTAATGGCGATATAGACCTGCTGTGTCCTTGGAGCTGGGGCAGTGAGCATGGCTTGCAGAGGTGGTCATGTTGGACAGGGCAGAGCCAAAAGTCAAAGTCGGGTCATTAGTCTTAGTCATTCCTACTTAGTATAAAAAAACTCTCTTAGTCAGAATATGATTACTGATACATAATAAAACACATTCAGATAAAAAAGACCTCTAAATGGGGCACAGTGTTGGATAAATGTACATGGGCTTAAGAGAGAGAGAGAGAGAGAGAGAGAGAGAGAGAGAGAGAGAGAGAGAAGAGTAAAAAGTAAAGACAGTCATAGATTAAGGGAGAAAATAATAAAATAAATATTAAAAAGTAATAGAGTAATAAAGATATGTAAATATGGAATATACACAGAGTATTTTTTTAATTTCTTGACTGCAGAAAGACATTTGATTCTGGGGCTGCTAAGCTAAGCAAACATATATACATTAAAGGTATCTTAACTTCAAAATTTGAGTCTAAGGATATGATACTTTGGAAAAGAGCTTCTGCCTTTGTTTCCCCAGAAGATAAGAACCTATGAATTCTTTCCAGACTAATGAGGTTTGATGGAACAAGACTCACTGAAAGGTCTTCATGTACCCTAAAAATAATTCACCCAAAAAAACAGAAGGAAGCAGCTTGGAGAAAACAATGTCCCAAATCCAAAAATGATTGTTTATAAATGTTTGCTTTTATGTAAGGGGAGAATGATATAGAAATTTATACTTTCTATTTGTATGGACTTTGGTTTGTTGATAACAAAATTTAGATTGATTTTTGTTACACTGTGTATATGCATCTCTGCTCTTGTTTAAGGCATTCTGTTTCTATACCTCTTTTAAAAATGTAATGTATACTTTAAATTGCAGATTAGTCATTTATAATAGTCAAACTTTAAGTCATGTTAGTTATGTTTTCTAAATATACAGAGATTATATTTTAGTTATATAGATAATCTTCAAAACTTCAAAGATCTACAGAATATGGCATTTAAAAGATTTTAAGAATTTAGACTTCTCTCAACAGTGAGACATGTCTGCTACTGGCAGCACCAATTACTTCAGAGAGGTTGATGTGCATTGAAAAAGCTTGTTATGAAGTTTGCCTTCAATGTGACAAGGCTAGTCATTTGGGTAAGAAACTCCTCATGCCTGAATAGCTTGACAGTATGTTGTATGAACTGGACATGCAGGACCCACAGAAAAATGATTGCTGACCTTGCCAAAGAAAGTTTATCAGAGTTCCTGATTCATGAAAGAATCTGCCAGAATTCTACAGGACACAGAAAAAATTGACTGACAAACTGAAAATATAGGCTAAACAGTCTTTCAAATTTCTACTTCATAAAAAAGTCTGCCAGACACTATGGGTCCATAGGCTGAAGATGGATGCTCCAAGGTTATAGAAGAACTTTAGGTGACTATTCAAGCAGCAATATGTCTCTGTCAATTCTAGAGTTTTGGAATTTGCTTGCAATGTACTTCCTTTTTACTTAGATAATATTATATCCTTGTGTGGTCTTTGATAAAGTTGAAGACAGACAGTATAGTTTTTCTTAGCAATAATAAAAGATAAATTAGAAATGAAACTTTAGATTCACAAAGAAATATTATAACTATAATTCTTTCTTGATACCTGCTTTGTTATATGTAACTTTACTATGCTAAAGTTAAAATTTTCCTTTTTATTTAGACAGAAAAGGGAGATGATGTGGGATTCCTCTCTATATGGTGTGAATATGTTTTATTACCATGGGTTAATAAAGAAGATGCTTTGGCCTATGACAAGGCAGAATAAAGCTATATGGGATATCTGAACAGAGATATATAGAGAAAGCAGAAAAAGAGATACCATGTAGTTGTCAAAAGAGAGAGTCACTGGAAACTTACCAGTAGGCAACAGTCTAGTGGTTATACATAGATTAATAGAAATATTTTAATTTAAGATATAAGAGCTAGTTAGGTAAGCTATTGGTCAAACAATGTTATAATTAATATAGTTTATGTATGATTACTTGGATCTGGGGGGCCAGGAAATTAAAGTGCAGTACCTGTTTACATATAATCTCAGAACTAAGAGAAGGAAGGGAAAATACACACACAATAATATCATCAAAAATGAAAACTAAAATGACAGGAACAGGCAATCACTGGTCATTAATATCTCTTGATATAAAAATACTCAACTCACCTATAAAAAGACACAGGCTAATAGACTGGATGTGAAAGTGGAATCCATTATTCTGTTCATACAAGAGACACACCTCAACCTTAAAGACATACAATGCCTCAGAGTAAAGGGTTAGGAAAAATTTTCCAATCGAATGGACCTAAGAAACAAACTGGTGTAGCTATTCTAATATCTAACAAAATAGACTTTTAACTAAAATCTATCAAAAGAGACAAAAATGAAAATTTCATATTACTTACAGGAAAAAAAAAACAATCAAGAGGAAATATCAATACTGAACATCTATGCCCCAAATACAAGGACACCATCATATGCAAAAAAAACATTATTAAAGCTTAAATCACACATTGAACTCCACATGCTAACAGTGGGATATTTCAACACCCCACTCTCACCACTGGACAAGTCTTCCAGACAGAATATTAACAGAGAAAAAAAGGAACTAACAGATATTATGACTAAATGGACTTAATAGATCTATAAAACATTCTATCCAAACATAAAAGAATATATCTTCTTCTCAGTACTTCATGGAACCTTCTCAAAAATTGACCACTTGCTAGGTAACAAAGCAAGAATCAACAGATACAAACAAAATGGAATGAATTCATATATTTTATCAAATCAACAAGGCTTAAAGTTAAAATTCAACAGCAACAATAATTTCAGAAAGCTCACAAGGGCATGGAAATTAAGCAATGCTCACTTAAATCATTAATGGATCAAGAAAGAAATAAAAGAAGAAATTAATGACTTCATAAAATTCAATAAACATGATGACACAACATACCAAACTTTATGGAACACAATGAAAGCAATGTTAAGAGGAAAGTTCATGCACTAAATGCCTACATTAAGAAGCTGAGGAAAATCCCACACTAGTGAGTTTATAGAACATCCGAAAATGCTAGAACAAAAAGAAGCAAACTCACCCAGGAGGACTAGATTGCTGGAAATAATCAAACTAGAACTGAAATCAACAAAATAAAAACAAAGAAAACAATTCAAAGAATCAGTGAGACAAGGAGTTGGTTCTTCGAGAAAGTCAACAAAATAGACAAAACTTTAATCCCAACTAACCAAAAGGCAAAGAGAGAATATCCAAATTAACAAAATCAGAAATGAAAAAGGGGGATATAACAAGAGACACAGAAGAAGTCCACAGAATCATCAGATCATATTTCAAAAACTTGTACTCCACAAAATTGGAAAACTTAAAAGTAATGAATGATTTTCTGGATAAATGTCACTTACCAAAATTAAATCAAGACAAGATAAGCAAATTAAATAGATCTATTACTGCTAAAGATATAGAAACAGTCATCAAAAGTCTCCCAACCAAGAAAAAAAAAGACCAGGACCAGATGGTTTCAGTGCAGAATTCTACAGGGTTTTCAAAGAACTACTACCAATACTCCTCAAATTGTTTTACACAATAGAGGCAGAAGGAATATTGTTAAACTCTTTTTATGAGGCTACAATTGCCCTGGTTCTCAAGCCACACAAAGACATTACTAAGAAAGAGAATTACAGACCAATCTCACTCATAAATATTGATGCAAAAATACTCAATAAAATAATGGCAAACCGAAACCAAGAACATCAGAAAAATCATTCACCATGGTCAAATCGGCTTCATCCCAGATGCGCAGGGATGGTTCACCATATGAAAATCTGTCAACATAAACAAACTGAAAAAAAAACATGATTGTCTCATTAGATGCTGAGAAGGCATTGGACAAAACACAACATCCCTTCATGACAAAGATCTTGGAATGGACAAGGAACATACCTAAACATAATAAAAGCAATATACAGCAGGCCAACAGCCAACATCAAATGAAATGGAGAGAAACTCAAAGCAATCCCACTGAAATCAGAACAAGACAAGATTGTCTGCTTTCTCCATATCTATTCAATATAATACTTGAGGTTTTAGCTAGAGCAATAAGACAACAAAAGGAGGTAAAACGGATACAATTCAGAAAATAAGAATTTAATCCCTCACTATTTGCTGATGATGTGATAGTATACATAAGTGATGCCAAAAATTCAACCAAGGAACTTCTACAGCTCACACACACCTTCTGTAATATAGCAGGATACAAGATTAACTCGTAAAAATTAGTAGCCCTTCTTTACACAGATGATAAATGGACTGAGAAAGAAATCAGAGAAACATCACCCTTCACAAAGTCACAAATAACATAAAATATCTTGGAGTAACTCTAACAAAACAAGTTGAAGACCTATATGACAAGAACTTTAAATATTTGAAGAGAGAAATTGAAAAAGACACCAGAAAGTGGAAAGATCTCCCATGCTCTTGGGTAGGTAGAATTAACAAAGGAAAACAGCAATATTACCAAAAGCAATCTACAAATTCAATGCAATGCCATCAAAATCCCAGAAAAAAATCTTCACAGACCTCAAAAGAACAAAACTCAACTTATAGAAAACTCAACATATAGAAAAACAAAAATCCCAGGATAGCCAAAACAATCCTGTACAATAAAGGAACTTCTAGAGGCATTACAATCCCTGACTTCAAGCTCTACTACAGAACTACAGTACTGAAAACAGCTTGGTATTGACATAAAAACAGACAGCAGGTCCAATGAAACGAAATCAAAAACCCAGATATCAATCCACACACCTATGAAAACACCTTATTTTTGACAAAGAAGCAAAAATATAAAATGGAAAAAAAGAAAGCATATTCAGCAAATAGTACTGGCATATCTGGATTTCAACATGTAGAGGAATGAAAATTGATTAATGTCAATTGCCATAAGTTGGGTCCAGGTTAAAAATCCCTTTCTTAATTTTAGAGTTACTATCCATTTGAAGAAGTGAGACTCAAAAACAGGTTTACTTTAAAATGCAATAAATTGTGGGCCCTTTGCATATAACCATCTTTTCTTCTGTCTCTCATTCCTGTCATGCTGTATCAAGAATACCAAGAAGAAGCTCACAGGCATTCTCCATATGCTGCCTGGAAAGACCTTTAAGTAGATCATAAAGTTCATTAGATACACTTATTACTTCCATGTACCACACATGTCAATGCTGATAAACTCCCATCATTTCATAGCAAGGGTTCCTTTATTTTCTAGTTCTCAATAACATTTAATGCCTTCCTCATATTGCTAACCAGTGACTTGAGTATGGCCATTTGTGCTTTCAATACTAACATATTCTAAAGTCATTCAGGTTTTGCCTAGCTCTTCCTTAAAGGCTACGAGGCTTTAATTTAATTAACTTAATCTCCTTAGTGTTGTTCCACTTTCAGGAATTTTCAAGCAGATCTGCCTATAAGCTGTTTAGCTTAATTAGGTCCTTATTCCCATACCCAGATATGTTCTGAATTTTTGTTGCTAAACAATAAATCACACCCAATATCTACTGGTAATTTTGCTATATCATAGCTTCCAAACATCAAAACTTTGTAGAGAACATAGGAAAGATGGTTTGCTTCAGGTCTATGGTGTGCAAAATCTTGATTGAAGAATTTTAATGCTGGAGATAACTTGCAGGACAACATGTGAGATCCTTCAAAGCTTTGGTCACTTAGATGCCTTGATGTTGCTGTGAGTCATCACTTGGGATACTGGCTGGGTTGATAAACCCAGGTCTTCTGACAAGAATCACTGGGATCAAAGAATAGACTACCTTGTCTTTTATGGCCTATGGAATTCACATGATGTGTCATGGCTGCTTTAGTCAACAGACCCCCTCGGATTTAAGAACAGATAATAACAGAAAAAGCCATCCTCTACAGCAACAAACTTCCAATGAGAGAAATGTTAGTTATATATCTCAAGGAGTATCAGAATGGGAAATACCATTGCTGTCATTTTTGGAAAACACAATCTGTAACTAGTATTAAAAGAAAACAAACTATCTAGGCCTAATGCCACCCCCAAGTTCAAGGATTCATGAAATCTCAGTCTAGTTTCTTTGTTTGATTTATTTTCTGATTTTCATGTTAGGAATAACATTAAATTCTCTTACTAGATTATGAAAACTGGTTGAGAGTGAGTTTAAATAACTCACCTTAGTAAATGAATAGTAAATATTCTGTACACCAAAATACTTGAAATTTAGGTTGAAGAGATGGCTTCATTCACAGCGCTCTTGCATTAAACCAGTTCAGTTCTCAACCCCTGTGTATGGCTGCTCACAACATAGTCTATAACTCTAGCTCCTGTGAGACACCACAGCTCTGGGTTTGGGGCACCTGTTATGACAGGCATGTACCCACATATAGACCAATAAATAAATACATAATTTAAAACTGAAAGTAAGTTTTGAAAATGTTTAAACTTCTGTAATTGTTCATCTATCAGGCTATTATATCCAAGTAATCAATAACATCTTCATTCTTCAGTGAAGTGTCAGAAATTCATGAGATGGTTCCTCTCTTTCAGAAACTAACTTTCATAGCTCCATGGGAACCTTGAACTAGGTATGCAGCTCAAAAAGAAACCGGGTGTGTCAAAAACTGACACATCCACTGCAAACAGCACAGGCATGCAAAGCAGAGGTGTAGTTACTACACTTAGACACTTACTGACCTTAAGAGTTCAGAGCCTATAATGCCATTTTCATTCAAAATGAATCATTATTCCACAACTTGAATGTTGACAGATTATCACTCTGACAATTCTATTTAATTCTGTCAAAGTTTGAAAAATTATATTTAAGGCACTTTCTTTTAGAATGTTTCATATGTTTTTGGAAGAAATATTAAAGTCTAATTTTGAAGGCTTCATTTTTCAACAGAATATTTAAAAAATCTAATGTCGGAAAGGTGACATGGATATGCAATGCAGATACAACCTATTAACTTGCACTGCTGCCTTGACGGCAACATGAAACTTCTCAGTGAGGACTAACCCTCTATCTACGGTAAGGATATTTAGTTATTAACAAAAGAATAACAAAAAATAAAGGAAAAATCAAATCTTTGACAACCTTAACTATTAACCTATTTTAGAATATTTTTAAAGATTTTAATATTTCAAAGTAATTTTAAACATTTCTGTTATTTTAAAATGAAACACAAAAATTGCATATCAGAATAATGTGTGACCCCAAAATAACAACTAATTAAGAAAACAAATTTAGTTCCAAGAGTAAGGGACACCATAATAACTGAAACATTCACAATTTTTTTTGTCACAAAACAAAACAGCTAACAAGGAGTTCATTACTCTAAAAGAGGTAGATGTCATCTTTTCAACATGAAAACTTTAAATACTTTATAATTATTAAAGTACTTTGTTTGGGTCATCCTTGTGGATTCCTCCTTCTCTGTCCTTCCCTTATCTCACCCTCCCTTTCTCTAATGCTCTCTTTCCCCTCCCCCTCCCCCTCCCCTTCTCCCATCCTCATCCCCCTTCCATCCTCCCTTCTCCCCTGACCAATGCTCCCAATTTTCTCAGGATATCTTGTCTATTTCCCCTTTCCAGAGGGACCCATGCATGTCTCTCTTTGGATTCTCTTTGTTACCTAGCTTCTCTGGATTCCTGCTCTATAGGCTGGATATCCTTTGCCCCACAGGAAGCCTTAACCTCTCTGAGGAGTGGATGGGGCTTGGGGTAGAAAAAGGTGGAGGGAACAGGAGGGGGTGGGAATTGGGATTTGAATGTAAAATGAGAAAAGATAATGATTTTAAAAATTAAATAAATTTAATATAAAAGTACTTTGTTGGCAATAAAAAGGGGGTTAATTATAGAAGTTTAAGCAATGTCTCTTCAATATCATGCAAGTTAAAAATCTAATAGAATAATAAACAACATGGAAAAGTTACTTTAAAAAACTGACCTAAATAAACGAATATTGGACATCTCTAAAACTGGAAGAATAATACAGTTGAAAAGATTGAATGTTTAAAAAGTACAAAGAAAATTTGAGCAGTGTGCTGACTATTCTTGGTTGTCAACTTGACTACATTTGTAATGAACTAAAACCCAAGCTGCTAGGTACACTTGTGAGGGATTTTTCTCTATTATTTTTATTAAATTTATTTTTAAACAATCTTCTCTCATTTTTCCATACCTATCATGATTTTCGTGATTGAATCATGTGAAAACTCACCCTAAATTTGGATCATTTGCCGTGGGAGGACCCAACTTAAACATGGGCCACATTTTCTGGTAGCAGTATATATAAAGGATAGAGGAGAAGGAATCTCTTGCTATTTGTCTGCTTGTGCCACTAGCTCTGGCAAGCTCAACCTTTCACTGAAATAAGAGCCTACTTCTTAAGAATTCTGATGTATGCTGAAGAGCACCTGAGACATCCATCCTTGTGAACCAAACAACTGTTTATTCTTGAACTTTCTTCTGGCAAACAGCCATTGATGGGCTACCATGTCTATAAGCCACTCTAATAAATAATGTTTTATGTACATAGGTTCATTCTATCAGTTTAGTTTCTCTAGAAAACTCTGACTAAGACAATAGTCACATACAATCATAATCTAATATTAAGTGAAAATTAGCATGATTAAAGGTAAGTAGATCTAACTGTATCATGAGTATAAGAATTTCTCTCATAAAATTCTACAAAACGGCTTTTGTTCCATCTGACATTGCTTTAGGACACTCTGATAGGTGTCTACATTCCCACTTTTTTTAAATCTGTGTTGTCAAAAAAATCGGACAAATGTCATTTGAGGGAAAATAATCACATTACTCTACTTTCCTAACCCAGTCTCTGTCTGTCTTTCTCACTGGTATGTTCATGTATCTTTTGCTTTTGAACAGGTGCTATGTTCAATGTGTGTAGTGGATGTCACACTGCACAACATTACACAAATATAAAATGCTTAAAATCCATTTGAAGAATTGGCATGAGAGAAGTCGACAGTTGAGCCAAAGGTTTTCAAAATACTGAAGGTTTAAAACCTAAGTTTAATCAAAATTTCCTTAAATGATTGAATTTATATAAACTCTACTTTTTAAAGGAGAATGGATATGTATACGACTAGGAAATAAAGCCTAGGAAGCCATTGTTCCTGTAAAATGATTTCGTAGCCACATGCAGAGACAGCCTGTCAGTGGGATTGCCAGTTAGTACTTATTTCATTTGTCTGTATGAATTTTTTCTTCTATCTTCAGCATCCCTTCTAAGCTGCATTCCATTATAAGTAGAGACATTCTGCTCTTTTCTATGACTCCTTGAACAAAATCTGTCTGAGGTATTAAAAGCTTTCTGTCAACTAAACAAGGGAGGCACAGAAATGAAGTATAGAAGAACACGTGACTATTTCACTGCTTCTCCTTGCAGTGAGGATGAGGTATTCAACATTCTCTTCAGAGAACTCCCACTTCAGAATCTTCAGATTTGTTGTATTCACCTCAGAGGAACAGACACCCATTTTGATTGCAAAGCAAGCTCCAGAAAATATCCAGCTATACTTCATTTCTCCAAAGCACAAAACCAGGAGCCTTAGCTAGTAGGTAGATGTTAATGGAGTTGCCCGGCTCCTGCCCAAATAAAATCTAAAACTTCTGGTACTTCATTAATGACAATCCAATTAAATTCTGTAATTGCTTTTGCAAAAATGAATATTCAGAAGCTTGTCTTGTTGGTATAGGATACTAGGGCTTAGGATACTAGTGTCCATATCTTAGAATTTAATTTAAAAATAGATTTATTTACGAGAACTGCCTGTTTTACCTTTCTAATGCCTTAGCTGTAAATTCATTTAAATAGTTTCACTCATATATTTCATGAATACTTATCTTACTGAAAATGAAGATATAAAAAGGAGAAAGGAGAAAACCATCACTAAATTAAATTCTCAGCTCCTCCCAGAGAAGCCACATCCCTTCACTGATTGCATCTCCCTTCATGAATCTTGATTTGAATGAAAAATGTCATTCATGATCTCATATATGGTAAACACACTAAGTAACTTCATATAATATATTATATACTATTTAATATAGTTTATTTATATCAATGCAAACTATAAGCATATTAATGGTAATTTAAGAATATATATAACATTAAGGAAAACCTTTTGTTTTTCTTCAACATGGGGCCATTTCTCTTTGTTATTTTGTTAAATATTAATTCAAATATTTTCCATTGTTTTCCTACATATTTCATTATCTGTTCCTCATTTACTTATGATATTTGATATATATTAATCATATTAATAAATACCACTTAATATTCAAAATTTCTTATTGCCTATGTTGCAAGTCTATTTTTTATTTTTCCAAATTTTCCATTATAGGTTTTCTCTTTGTGATTTATTTTTGAAGGCTTTCCCCACTTGAAAAGTAAATTTACAAGCTTGAATGATGGCTCCATGGGTGAGGGTGCTTGCCACATAAGGTTGATGACCAGAGTTAAATCTCCAGAGTCGACATCAAAATGAAAGAAGAGAAAATACTTACAACATTGCCCTCTTACTTCCACACGTGTTATGATGCATATGCACACACACATACACACTCACACATGTGTAATAACATGCACAGTATAGTAATAAATAACTTTTCAATCAAGTGTACAGTCTTCTATACTGTGTTTGCACAGACTAAATTTACTTTTACATGACTATCGCTAATGTAATTTTATTTGGTCTTGTGAATAATCTACTTTCATATGAGTTTTGTGAATAAAAATCTCATCAAAGTTTTCTAGAACAAACACCAATTTATTCTCTAATGAATAATTTATTTCTCCTCCTATAAAATTTCCATTTTACAATATGCTAAACAGAGAATAAGAGGAGGGGTTGACACTTAAAAAGTCATTACCTCAATTAATCATGGCAGAATTGTCACCTCGTGACTATTGGTAGCACTTTGATGTTAAAAGTACAAGCTGACATCACTTTTTTCTTTAATATTATCTTGACTATTTTCTCACATTTAATGATACTTATAAATCTTTGCCCACATCTCTCATTTGATTCGGAAAAAAATTCATGATTTGAGTGGCTTTGCTCTGAATTACGGGTTTGTTTTATGACAATGAAAGTATTTTAAATAAGAAATTTCCTTCTTTATGTTTTCTCTCTATATGCAGTGCTTTCTGCATTCTTAAACAGCATTTAGGTATTTTAGAATTTTAAACCTAAGTTCCTTGAGCATCGTTTGCTGACTTTACTCATGAATACTTACAGTTTGTGTTTTTGCTGCAGCTGACAGGGACTCTACTTGAACTTTTAATATAATTTTCCTTAGTTTGATGTTACAGTTTAGAAGATAATTGTTTTCATAGGTTGATACTTTATTTAGCTTCCTTGAAAGTAACTTAATGCATGCTGATGACTTTGAAGCTGATTCTCTTAGACTATTCACGTGACAGGCATCCTCCCCAGGCACCAGGGACACTGTCACTGCTGCTGCTGCGATTGGGTCTCTGTGTCCTGGAAAAGAGTCAGGGTGATACTGGTCCTTCTTCATATCTCAAGCCTTCAATAGGAAACAGTCCAAATGTCACTCATGTTATGGGTCTTTATAGATATTTTGATAAAGAATTTTTGAGGATAATGAACAGGAGACTAATTTTCTAGACTTTGTTACCCTAATCACTAGAATATTCTATTTAAATTGTATATTTTCCTTAAATTGTATATTGCATTAATAAGTTTTATTATTGTTAAACCATTCTTACATTTGTGAGATAAAAACCAATTGTTTACCATATTTGTGTTTTTTTATTTTAATGTTTTATTTATCTACTAACTTTTTATTTATTGTGTATGTACATGACATGGTGCATGTGTGGAGGTCAGAAAACAACTTTCAAGAGTTAGTTGTCTCCTTCTAACATGTGGGGCTCAGAGATCAAACTCAGGTCATCTGGACTGGCAGCAAATTCCTTTAGACACTTAACCAATTTGCTAGCCCTATATCATTTATTAATTTTAATTTATTGTTTGATGTTATTGATAGATTGTAAAACTTTTTACACATATATAGGTAGTTCATGTATAATATCCTTCATTGTTTTTATTAAATTAATCAACAGTTTATTAATTATTTGGAAGTTATATACTCTGCATTTCTGTATCTAATATTAAACAACTTTTTAATAATATATTATTTTAAACAGAAACTATTGTTAAATGATGCGCCTTAAATGTCCGTCAAAAAGCAAGAACTATAGAATTTTTATGGTTTATTTTTTATATTTAAAAATTTCCATCTCCTCCCCTTCTCCTCCCTCTTCCCTCCCCTCCACCCATACCCCCTCCCTCCCTCTCCAGGCCAAGGAGCCATCGGGGTTCCCTACTCTATGTTAAGACCAAGGTCCTCCCAACTCCCCCCAGGTCCAGGAAGGTGATCAACCAAGCTGAGAAGGCTCCCACAGAGCCCACCCATGCAGAAGAATCAAAGCCCAGCGCCATTGTCCTTGGCTTCTCAGTCAGCCTCAGTTCCTATAGCCATACTGATGAACTTCTTGCACATCACCATAGAACCTCCACCTGGCTATAGATGAAGAAAATGACTGAGCCCCACATTGGAGCACCGGACTGAGCTCCCAAGGTCCTGATGAGGAGCAGAAGGAGGGAGAACATGAGAAAGAAAGTCAGGACCGTGAGGGGTGCGTTCACCCATGGAGACGGTGGGACAGAACTAACGGGAGATCACCAACTCCAGTTGGAATGGGACTGATGGAACATGAGACCAAACCGGACTCTCTGAACTATAGAAATTTACTTGTAGTTGTCATGCTATTCTATTTGAAATTTTAAGCTATAAATGGTTGATATCTAAGTACTGGTGTTTAGAATAATTACAACATATTCCTTATTGCTAATTTTTGTTAATTTTACTGTATAATAATATCTTATATATTCTTCTGTGTTTCATATTTCTGTTCTTGTAAAACACCCAAAAGTAAACCAACTTTTGTCTATAATTGATACACTTTTATGACTCAATCTATGTGCAAAACAACCCTATTTCTCTTTCACAATCAAATGTCAAGGAAGAACGACAGGTGGAGATTGTTTATCTTAAAATGCAGTTTCCAATATGTTCTTACATCTCATAAATCCAGCGGATTTGCAGCAAATCTAATTTCAATCTATCATTTCCTGGCATACTTACCTTCTATTTCTCAGGAAGATTTTAGGGGTTTGTTCTTGTCTTTTAGTGTCCTAAATCTCATTAGATCGGGTAGTGTTCACAATCTGGCTGAGTGCTTTATAATCTTGCTGAATAATTTATTTAGGCTTCATAATATAAAGAAACAGTATCTTTTGGTTTTAAAAAAATGTTTGACCGATATTTCATCTACTGTCAACTGACTGCTTTTGTCCTGTGTTCTGAATGTTCAAGCAGGTAGAGCTGAAATGTGGAACCCATCATCTGCGCCTTCCCAGAGCTTTCTCATTTTCATAAGCTTTTGTTCAGCTCTGTGTTGCAATTTCTTAGTTGAATTTTGTTATTTGTTTGAAAAAGTATCTTGACCATGTAACTAACTTCACAAAACAAGTGTAAGGATTCTAGGCATGCCTTCAGTTTAAAGAAAACCTCACCCTTAAGCTCTGGGGACCATGCTATTCACTGAGTTCATCAATTTTGCTGTTATGTGTCTGACAATTTTATTTACCATGTAATGTGATTGGTTGAGTTTTAGGTAGAAGCATCCTTTTGAAAATTGCGTATTAAAATGCACCCAGGTAGAAAACTTATTTTCTAGCTGTTTTAGTAGCTGTTTCTTTAACTCTAAGTTCTTCTAATCGCTGTCTTCCTTATCTCTCATGCTGGCTTCCCTGTATACTTAGTGTTTTGCTTGCTTACCACTTAAAGCAGTGGGTCTCAACCCTGCTAATGCTGTGACCCTTTAATAAAGTTCCTCGTGCTGTAGTGACTCCCTCCAATCCTAAAATTCCATTGCTACTTCATAACTACAATTTTGCTACTCTTATGAACTGTGCATAATGTAAATATCTGATAAGAAACCCTATGAGTAGAGACCCACAGATTGAGGACCACTGCTTGGAATTTTTGTTTTGTTTTAATTTGGGCTTTTGGTTGGAACATTTTTATTAGATTATTAGTTAAAGTTGTTGAAATCTCCGTTTCAATATTAGTAAATACAAACTACAGCAGCATTGAGAAGAAGTTGAAATAATGGATGAGAAAGCGTCCCATCTAAAGCCTGAGATACTGCAGTCACTCACCCACCTGCGCTCTCCACCAAGGTCCAGTCCTCCTCTGTTTCCCTTCAGAAAAGATCAGCGCTCCCAGTAATATCAGCTGAGCACAACATAACATGATACAAATAAGACTAGACACAAACACGCAAATCAAGGCTGGACAAGGCAACCCAAGGGGAGGAAAGGGGTTCCCAGGTGAAATAATCAATGACACCTCCATTTCTACTGTTAGGAGTCCCACAAAAACACCAAACTAACAAATATAACGTATATTCAAAGGACCTAGAACAGACCCATGCAGGCTCTGTGATTGCTAGTTCAGTCTCTATGAGCCCCTATAAGCCCTGCTAGCAACCACCATTTTAAAGTGATGATTCTGAGTTGGAACGTTGACTATAATGCTTCTTTCCTTTGGGGGGGAAGGGGTGGGTATTACAGGCTTCCTTTTGCCGTAACAGTGAATTTCAGTTCTACTTGGCAGAAGACTAATTGGAAAGATAAGTTGTATTCCGTGAAGTGCTTGCTACCACCCTTTGCCTTCTGAAGCTTGTTGTACGTTTAGAGCTAGGAATTAAATACTTACTAGTCAGTGCTAAACTGTAATCACCCTGCCTGGGCAATGAAAGCATTACAATCGTGTGGAAGACTGAATCCAATACTATCACCAACAGATCACACTGTGCAAAACTAGAACCTCTGTGGAAGCAGTGGTGGCACACACCTTTATTTCGAGAACTAGAGAGACAGAGGCAGGTGGATCTCTGACTTTGACGCCTGGTCTACAGAGTGAATTCCAGTACAGAGCCAGGATGACACAGAGAAACCCTGTTCTAAAAAGAAAAAAATCACAGTAACACAGTAGGAATATTTTTCTGTAAAATAGAAGTCTGCATTTCAATGAGTAAGAAGCAAAAATTTCTGGCAGAAGTCATTTTTGGATATCTAGTTTCTAGTTCATATAGATTAACTTTATTGTTATAGGAAGATTATTATTTAAAAAGTTACTGTTATATAACTTCCAATTGGAAAACATTTTCTTCCTTTTTGATAATTTACAGTACTTTTTTTAACCAGTTGAAAGTTCTGTTGTGTGTGACCTAACTACTTATGCAGGCCACTTGATTATTAACAGGTTTTTGGTACCACTGAGATGCAAAGAACCTGCCTTAAATCTTAAGTAAGCTCATACAAAGCTCCCAGAAACCACACTCCACAGTTCAGAAGCTTACTTTTTGCTAAAAGAGGCCAAGAAGTTCAAAGATAAGAGCAAAAACACACCTACAGCCCTACATCCATCTAAACACTTCTGCAAAATGTACTGTCAGTAATACATGTGCATAGGTAGGAAAGATGCATTTTCCAAGAGGCACATGATTAACATGAATGCATCATGTTCAGACCTCGAGTAAAACAGAATAGCCAGGAGGGCCTGGAAAAATTATGCAGCTGCTTCCGAGATGTTTTCATTTACAATTTCATGGACAGTGCACTTTGCCAGCAAGTGTCAGTGGAAGGTACACATTCATCTGCATGATTGCCTCCAGGTCTCCTCTGCAGCAATGGTCACTAATGAATATGCAATACGTGTTTTTAAGGTTCAATGGATTTCAGATAGTCTCATGACAAACAGCCTTGACTGCATTTGCTCTCAAGGCCCAATTTAGAAGGCTAGAGACACTGACATGGTGCCAGTTCTGCCTGGCATATTAAACGAAGACTCTACCTTGATTGGGCTCTTGTGTTTTGAAACCCTAAATGGCAACCTCATTGTTTGGTATGAACACACACTGTGTGTACAAACGGTTGTATGGCTCTTAGACTGGTGAAAGGAGGAAGAACCCTAACTCATCATGGAAAGTGTGGAATGGTAGGCAATGATTAAATTTAAAATATTCATGGTTATGCACACATAAAATTTTATTCTATGATTACTGCATCTTTGATATTTATAGTTATTGGAAATCTATTAGATAGTGAGATATGAAAATGTCTAATATATACATATATATATTCATAGAAAGATCCATGATTGTAGCCAATATAGTTTATTCATTTTAAAAACTGGTTTGTATTATCAAACAGATAAATCTTTCCCATAGATAGAGAGAGAGAGAGAGAGAGAGAGAGAGAGAGAGAGAGAGAGAGAGATAGAGATGGGAAATCTCTAATGCAAAATGTCAGCCTTAAGAGATACTAGTAAATATATTGTCAAAGTGGTTGTTGGCCCCACTAATAGTCCTTCCAGCATGGCTTGTCTCTAAATTCTCAGCAAGCTTTAGCAGGGCTGTCTCTAAATCTCAGTCATTCTGTTGAGTGTGCTGTGAACCCTGCCTAGCCTACCACTGATCACCAGTGACGTGGAGTACCTTTCTGACATTTTCATTTACTGTGATACTCTCTTATTAGCCACCTGCTTGTGACGATCAAGCAGTGTGCTGCTTATTCTACTTTATACAAATAGTAACTTCCAGGCTATACCTTGCCCTGAGTGACTCGTTTCACAATGCAAGAACTTGTTCTAAGTCTAAGAGCAGAAGGAGAATGGCCCACACCTTGTGTGCATGCAGACCACCACTGTCCATTCAACACGAACCAGGAGGAAAAGACTGATAAGCAACTTATTTGTGCAAATATAAAACTTAAACCATAAACACAAGGGCATACAAGTATATGAATTCATGTTAAAAAAAACAAACCCTGTGGTTATGAAATATACCAGATCAACAGATGTTTTAACTTCTTCTCCCAGACAAAAAGACACCTTTAGAAATAAAGAACTTCTTGTCTTTTGTTCTTCACATATGAAAGCATAATTCAACACTGCAGACAGAAAATAAGTGATCCATCAGGAAATTGCCACCTTAATTTATAGGATCCCTAAAGTATATGCTCCAGCTCTGAGCCAAGCACAATACACATGTCAGCATTCAGAATTTTTACAATTACCATTTAATTTTATGGATGCTTTGAAAGAATTGTTTAACTGGAGAATCAAAGCCTGTACTAATAACTCTGCATAGAACTTATTTGAACTAGGCACTGTTTTTATGAAGAAATATATATAATGTATGTGGAAATGAAAAGATAGTTCAATGGTTAGGAGCACTGCTGCTCTTGTAGAGGACCCAAGTTGGTTCCTAGCAACAAAGGCAGTTCATAATGATCCATAACTCCAGTTGCAGAGAATTTTATTCCCTTTCAGACATAAACAGGTACTGGTTTTGTCCATAATTCACATGCAGTTAAGACACTTCAACACATAAAAAATAAATCAGTCCCTTAAAAAAAAGAAATAATATATACATATAAAATATAATCTTTATATATAGTCTATAGAATAGTTATCCTTATTATTATGACTGTTGCTCAAGTATTCATATAGATAGATACAGATATAGATAGATATAGGTGACATAGAAAGTAGCACAGGAGGGAGATAGATTATTCATTTAAGGTCACTTAATTTAGTAAGTACAAGAATTTGAACCTCAGCAATGACCAAAACTTATGTTCTTAAATTTCTATTTGGCACATTATCTAAGGAATGATTCACAAAATTTATACCTACCTACTACCTATCTCATTCCTTTTAATCACATGTTTGAAGCAGTAATATATGAACATTGGTATTCGTAGTTCTCATAATGGCTTGTAATAGCTCATTGAAACAGAAAGCAGGGAGTGAGGTCAGTACTAAAGAAGCACTTTAATTTTAAGACTGATCCTGAGTCTTTCCACTATGCTCAGAGACTCCTTTACTTAGAATGTTAAGCTGAAAATTAGTGTTGAATTTAATAATACTTTTAGAAAGTACTTTTTAGACTGTCAAATTTTATAGTGCCCAAGACTCAGCCTCCATAATCAAGAAGCCATAAAAATAAATGTGTTATATTCAGCAAACAACTCTATCAAACATTAAGAATAGTAAATCTCAGGTCTATGACTCCCTACATCCTTGTTCAGGGATCAAGCACACATCTCTACAACATGACCACCTACACATTCTCAATCACAGATTCTCCTCTATTTCAAATCAATATATAGGAACCCATGTGGCAATGAAGTCAATCAAATTGGTGTGCTAAGTAGAAGATTCAAGAATTCAAGCAACCCTGCTTCCAGCTTGGTTCAACAAAAACCTTGTTCTTGATGTGGGATTCCCCCTATATGCTGTGAATACCATTGGTTAATAAAGATACTGTCTTGATCCTGTACAGTGAATAGAGGTAGGCAGGGAAAATTAAACTGAACACTGGGAGAAAGAAGGAGGAGTTCCCAGTAAGACGCAGTCTCGTAGCTGTACACAGATTAATAGAAATGGGTTAAATTATTTGTCAAAATTAGACAATAAGAAGCTAGACCTAATGGGCCAAGCAACAATTTAATTTATATAGTTTCTGTGTGGTTATTTTGGGAATGAGCTGCTGAGCAACCAGGAGCCAATAAGTGGCCTCCTCCAACAAATTGGTACCAACGTGATTGACTAAAAAATCCACTTAAAACCTGAGAAGGCTTGAAAAGGAATTCTAGACACAAAAATACAGATTTTAACGCAGCTTCTTGCTGTTTGCTGGTGGCCTGCAGCAGCTCCTTTAAATGAGGTTTGACTCAGCTATAGCAGGAAAAAACCACACCAATTTGAAATACCAGCTTTCTGGGCCATGCTGCCAGCATTTCCTCTGGTTATATCAGAAGACTGAGCATTTGAATGGGGTTTGTGAGAAATATGTTATGGCTTGCTTGGTGGCAACATGGACCAGCTGTGTGCTTAGAGATGGGGCATTGTGCATGCGTCTCAGATGTGGCAAGCAGCTCTGCCATGCTTGGCTAGGCAGAGCAAGCAGGCAGTGCCATATTTTCCCTAGCAATGGTGCAGTTTAAGTTTTTAAGAAGCGCTTAGCATTTTAAGAAGCAATTCTGTTCAGTAAAGATTTACAGATGCACAATAAGACAGATTCAGATATAAAAGACCTCTAAATGAGACACAGTGTTTAAGATACCTATGTAGGCTTGGGAGAGACAAGATAAAGAGTATAGAATAAATAGTTTATAAAAAATTAAAACACAGTCTTTAAAGAGACAGAGTATAGACAGTCATAGTTTAAAGGAGTAAAGATGATTAAATAAATATTAAAGAGTAATAGAGTAAGAAAAATAAGCTACATAAAGATGGAAAATTCAGAGAGAATCTGGATTCTGTGTACTATTGCATTTTCTTTGAATTTTTTGATGGTGAAGTAGCTAAGTACAGAGAGACATTTCATTGCATTGACTGCTAAGCTAAGCCAACATATGTATTTTAAAGGTATCTAGAATTTAGAATTTGTGTCTAAGGATATATTGCTTTAGAAAAGAGGTTCTTCTTTTGTTTCCACAGAGGATGAGAACCCGTGGAATACTTCCAGACTAATGTGGTTTGATGGACCAAGAGCCCCTGACAAGTCACCTGGAATACCCCTCAAAAAATTACTTCACCCAATAAACAGCAGGAAGCAGTATGGAGAAAATTATGTACATTTTTCCAAACACTGCTTATAAATGCTTATTTGCATATAAAGGAAGAAATGCTATCGAGATTTGTATTGGTAAGGATTTTGGTTTATTGATACAAATTTAAGGTAAATTTTGCTATACTGTATATATGTATATCTCATCTTGATTAAGGTATTGTGACTGTGTAGCTCATTTAAAAATGTAATGTATAATTAAGAAACACAGGTTAATAGGTAATCTATAATAGTCAAGTTTGTAGTCATGTTAGTTAGATTTTCTAGATGTACAGAGATGTATTTCAGATGTATAGATATTCTTCAAATCTTTCAGAAACCTTCTGAATATGGCATTTAAAATGTTTAAAAAACTTAGAGCTTATCACAACAATGAGACACATCTGTTCCTTGCAGCACCAATTACTTCAAGAGGTAGATGAGCATTGAGGAAGCTCAATTGAGGAGTTGGTTAGCCTTTTGGACAAGAAACTGCTCTTTCCTGGAATTCTTGATGAACTGGACATGCAGGACCCCCAGAGAAATGACTGCTGAACTTACCTAAAGATGAGATGGTCCTTCAGATTTCCTAATTCATAAAAGAGTGTGCAAGACACTCTTCAGGACACACAAGAAAGTGACTGTCAAACTGTCAATATAGGTAGAACTGTCTTTGAAATTTCCTGCTTCATGGAAAAGTCTGCTGGATCTTACAGGCCAGTAGGCTAAAGATGGATGCCCCAACAGAAGAATTTTGGGTGTCTGTACAGGCAGCAGGATGTCTCTGTCAATAATAGAGTTTTGTAAGTTACTGACAATGTATTTCCTTTTTAATTGGATAATATTATATCCTTCTGGAGTCTTTGATGGAGTGAAGAACTTATAGTTATAGTTATAGTTTTCCTTAGTTATGATAAAAGACAAAGTAGATATAAACATTATAACTGTATTTCTTACTTGATACTTGTTTTGTTATATGTAATTTTACTAAGTTAAAGTTAAAACCTTCCTTTTTATTTAAACAGAAAAGGGAATGTGATGTGGGATTTCCTTCTGTATGTTGTGAATATCATTGGTTAATAAAAGTACTGTCTTGGGCCTATGCAGGAAATAGAGGTAGGTGGGGAAAACTAAACTGAATGCTGGAAGAAAGGAAGAGTTAGAGAGAAGCCACATAGCCCCACCAGAGATAGATTCTGAAACTTTTCCTGATAAGCCACAGCCTTGTAGCAATATACAGATTAATAGAAATAGGTTAAATTAATTTGTAAGAGTTAGCCAATAAGAAGCTATAGCTAATGGACCAAGCAGATATTTAATTAATATAGTTTCTGTGTGGTTATTTTGGGGCTAAGCTGCTGAGCAGCTTGGAACCAACAAGCACCTCCTCCAACATGTTCTAACATGTAGAAATTCAATCCATACTCAGCCATCTCTGTAGGGGGCTCCTACTCCATGATTTCCCCACAATTTACTTTGCTTCTTGAGTTCATTCAACACCTATTGGCATATTTACTCTCAAAGTTTCAGACACCCAGTGGCCAGAGAATTCAGAAGTTGCTCTGTTTAAGAAGGCTAGCACTCTTCACTCTGCACAGGTTTAAAGAAGGTCCCTATTGGAATCCATTTCAAACGTTTTTATTTTGTTTTTTGTTTGGTTTTTTTTTGTACTGTTTGGTTTAGTTTTCTTCTGCTAATTTTTCTATTCTCCTCTGCTCTTACCCATTGAGTACCTTTTATTCCAGCTCTAGCGGGTTTTCTCTACTGGAAAATTTTAAATAAACCTGTCATTATTGCTTACTTTGATTAAAAAAAAAAGAGAGAAGGCTGGAAACTTCAGAAAACACATTTGAGCCCCCCAAAGGAAATGACAGAAAGTGGCTCAAAGGAGAGAAACCATGGTTGTGTACAGAACAATGTATATCCCAGAAGTTATGATTTCATCTCTGTATATATATGTTTACCTTCCTCTACCTTCCCATTTAAACTAAACACTATCATTCTTAGGCAAGGTGCTTGAAAACAGAATTCTGGGAAGAAGGCAGTGAGGCAGATGCCTCAGACAGACGCCATGGAGCCAGCCGCCAAGTCAGACATGCTGAATCTTTCCTTGTAAGCCACCACCTCGTGGTGCTACACAGATTACTAAATATGGATTAAAGCAAGATGTGAGAGTTAGCCAGTAAGAGGCGGAAACAAATGGGCCAGGCAGTGTTTAAAAGAATACAATTTGTGTGTTGTTATTTTGGGGCATAAGCTAGCCAGGCAGCCTGGAGCCGGGTGGAATGCAGCACGCAGTTCCCATCACTACACTTATATATATTTCATTCCCCTGTTTTATATATTTAACATTATTCTGAATATTCATAATACCCAATAAGCTATTTATTAGAGTTTTAATAAAAACATTTTTAATAACCCACCCACAGCATAAATCCTGCCTCTCATATGAATTCATTGAATTTGTATTCAAATTGAGTGATTATCTTAAGGTATATGTTTAGAATATATAGGTTATTTATGTATTAAACCTGGTAAATTTCAATTGCTTTATTTTGATGGTGAGTTATGAATCTTCTACATTTAGAGGGAATGTGCTTTCAAGCCCCAAAGCTAGAAATCTTTTTAAGATACATTGAGAATGAAGTCTTATTTCCTAGGTCTATTTCAGTATACAGTAGTTTGCAAAATAAATACTCTAAAGTGACTTGACTTCATAATAGTAATTGCTTTAAAACAGCCCCATGGTTAGACTTAGTATTACAAACTTTGTCTGGTAGCCAATTATTATGGCCCTGCTAATGCTCTAAAACACTGTCTATAATAGAAGTGCCAGCTTCAGCAAAGTCATAGAAATAAAATATTACAAAAAAAATATCCTGTTGCTATGCAGCTTCTTTTATGAAGTACAGTGACTGGCATTTACCAATATATTTTCTTTTTTTTTTTCATGGTTTATTTTTTTTATATTTAAAAATTTCCATCTCCTTCCCTCCTCCTCCCCCCTCCCTCCCCTCCTCCTCCCCCTTCCCTCCCCTCCCCTCCCCTCCACCCATACCTCCCCTCCCTCCTTCTCAAGGCCAAGGAGCCATCAGGGTTCCCCACTCTATGCTAAGACCAATGTCCTCCCAACTCCCCCCAGGTCCAGGAAGGTGATCAATCAAGCTGAGAAGGCTCCCACAGAGCCCATCCATGCAGAAGAATCAGAGTCCAGAGCCATTGTCCTTTGCTTCTCAGTCAGCCCCTGCTGTTGGCCACATTCAGAGAGACGGGTTTGGTCGCATGATCCATCAGTCCCATTCCAACTGGAGTTGGTGATCTCCCATTAGTTCTGTCCCACCGTCTCCATGAGTGAACGCACCCCTCTCGTTCCTGACTTTCTCCTCAAGTTCAAGTTACCAATATATTTTCAAAAATGTATGTGTAACAAGATTAATATGAATGGTCAGGGACTCAAAAAAATCTTGTTCAGTTCCTTATAATCCAATGTTTCACTATGCAGTTTTAGTTGATGGTTCATTCATTATAAGTTTTAACAGAAAGAAAGACAGCATAACTCAGACACACCATCCCCTATACTTCCTTCCTCTTGGGTACTTTCACACACTTTTAAGCTATAATTTATAGAGGAATAAGAATGTGAAAGAGAAAATAAAGCCAGCATGGCATCGTCACAAGTGCCATGATTTCAGAAGTCTATTTCATTACTTTACATTTGGAGCTGTGATAAGAGTCTACCATTGATTTGTTCTGGCCATCCCTTCTAAGATTCAAGGCAAGGAAAGGGGGAGACGGCTGAAAAACACTACACTGTGCATCCTCATTTTCTTTGTTTTCTGATATCACTATTCTGTCTCTTCTAGGCTGACAAACAAAACTTCTCTGTGCATAGGACATAGTGTGATTAAAATCTGAATTATTTCAAATTTTTGGACCAACAACATGCTACAAATGAAGTCAAAAACTCATCCTTGACTTTATGTGGTAGGTGAAAATCTAAATGCAAGCATATGATCACCATTTATTTAGCCTCTCCAAGGGACAAATGACTCTTCCATTCTGCTTTAATTGCCATGTGTCTTTTTATGTATGCCCTGTATCCTTTGGTATACAGACCTTACTCTTTGTATCCTCACTCTTCCCCATCACCTCCTTCCTGGCCACCATGAGGTAAGCAGCTTTACTCCATCACACATTTCTTCCCAAACATTCTGCCTTACCAAAGGCCCACAATGGAGCTAGTCTCCAGACCAAACTCTCTGAAAAATCTCAGCTAAAATTAATTTCCCCTTAAGTTGTTTTTCACACATTTTGTCACCATAGTGAAGACCTGACAGGAAAAAAAAAAGAAATTTAAAATCAAGTTGTTTTATTTCTCTGTAACAATGTCAAAAAAAGAGACCAGGAAGATGGCTCTGTTGCTAAATGTGTTTGCTACAGAAGCACAGGGAATTGGGATGGATCAGCAGAACATGCATAGGAGCCTGATGCTGTGGGCCACACCTGCAGAGTGTCTGGGGAGACAGAGACAGGAGGATTCTCTAAGGCTTGTTGGTCAGTCAAATCAGTGAGCTCCAGGTGTAATGAGATATTTTTTACAAAACTAAAGAAAAAACAAATTGAGAATGATAGTCAGTGTTATCCTCTGTCCTACACACACACACACACACACACACACACACACACACATGCATACAATGTCAGAACGAATTTTGTTAGTATTGAATATAGTCTAGTTGCTGCAGAGGTTTATAAAAGCAATAATTTTTGTGGTCTCAACTACTGAGAAATTGCATTTGATTAGCTATTTAAAGAGACACAAAGACAAATTATGTAGTCTGAGCAAAGTATGTTATTGTTATATACATGCAAGAAAATCTCACTGTTAATGTATGTGTCTTAACATGTGTGTCTTAGTCTCTGTTCTATTGTTGCAAAGAGGCATCACAACCTAAGCAACTCTTTTTTAAAAAAAGTTTAATTGAGGACTTGCTTACAGCTTCATAATGCTAGTATATTATCATCATGGCAGGGAGCATGGTAGCACACAAGCAGGGACAGTACTGGAGAAGTAGCTGAAAGCTACATGCTGAACCAAAGACAGCAGGCAGAAAGAGACTCTGGGTGTGGTGTGGGCTTTTGAAACCTCAAAGCCCACTCTCAGTGACATACCTCTTCCAACAATGACACACCACTCCAACAAGACCACACCTCTTACTCCTTCATTAGCTGGGGACTGAACATTCAGGTATATGCACCTATAGAGGCCAATCTTATTCAAACCACTACAATATGCTGACATAAATAAAAGGAAAAACATAAAAAATACCTGGGATAAATTTTTTAAAACTTATAAAAGTAACCAGAAAATGACTAGTGCACTAGAAAACCCTAGAACATTTTCAAAACATATCAGCCATGGGATTTGATAAGTGTTAGAGGTTTTTCACGAGATGTTATTGAAGGAAGAGCAGGTGTTCAGTCGATTAGTAAAAAGAGAAGCAAATATTTCAGGAAGGGAGAGCATATGAGAAATGGTACAGTGTCTAGGAGACAGAAGTTGGCCCATGTGACTGTAACCATCATTGGATTGTGACAAGTTTCAGTTAATCAAGCTGGTTAAATGTCACAGAAGAATTCATAGAAGCAGTTCATATTCCCCAAAAGGGCTGAGTTAGGAAAATGAAAAGTTAGTAGCTTTGCCTTAGAAGAAGAAACGAAGAGACAAAGATTAAGACGAGTATTAAACTAACGATAGCATAAAATATCTTCAAACAAGGAAACCTACTAGAAAAGAATACAGAGTTGGAGCAAGTGGGACTGAGTGGTACTCTCTGCTCCTCTTCCTATCAAGCCTTGTGACTCTTGATGAACTTCTAAAAATCCCATGCTACAATGTTCTTCTAAAGTCGGCCACAGAATGATACAGATTTACGAGGCTACTGGAAAGAGTCAGACGAATACAAAGTGAGCCCATTATAATCACAATAAAAAGAGCTGATTAGGAATGGATATGTGCATCTCACATATTTACATGCATATAATTTTGTAGAAATTATCTTATTTCTAAAACATACCACCTTGAAAACAATTAAATTATGGATTTTCTGAACTGTGTTCACACTACTCGATAAGACATAAATCATAGATAGGCAAGTGATAAGTCTTCCTGAAGAATGTAAAAAGGAATCAGGCACAGAAAGGAAGAACTCACACTGGATGTGGCATGTTAGGCTAGTGAGGAGAAAGCTAGTGAAGGAAATGGGTTTCTACTAAGCCTCCAGGAGACCCCTCAGAACTTAGAGAAATGTGTTAAGCCATGTCCACATTATGATTCTCAGAAATATACTAATAATTTCTAAAATTCAGCACAATAGTAAGATAATGATATAATCCTGCTGTATTTTCACATATATGTGTGGAAATACACAAGAAATGTAAGAGGAATATTGAGAGCCAGAAGTATAGATTGGGAAAAAGGTCCTTCATAGAAGAAAGATCTGAATCTTAGAAAAATATAGGTTCATATAAACATGAAGACAGAGAGGTTGTCTATGCAATTCAGAAAGTGACTAAGAGAGGTTTTGCCACCTCCTGCACAAGAGTTAAAGTTCCACACAGGGTGGACTGCACTCTTCAGAGCAAATGTGACTGAACAGCACAATGCTGTGGTTGTGTCAAGGTTTGAAACACTAGCAGCTCCTTGGAATGTGGAACGCATAGCCTTGAAAGAAAGCAATAAATATTGAGACTCAGGAGAAAATGGTGTGGATTTAGAAAGCCCACCTCCACCACAATGCTTATTGTTACAACTTCACATCTTAATATTCAGTTTTCAGTCTCAACAAGATAAAAAAAATCAGAATATATGTATCTTGGCAACCTAGCTATGAGGACAGCTGGTGAGCCTGATAGCTGCTGGATTAAAAATCAGTGAATGGCATTATGCTTTTGATTTGCCCATCTTTCAAAAACTCATACCAACAGAAGAATGATGAGTGATTCGCTGTAGGATGTCTTCAGCAAAATCACAAACTAAAACTTAAGAGTGTCTCACTACAGTTTTGTTAGCCAAGAGGTTATCGAAGTATACAGTGTGAACAAATCTGCAATGGAAATAGACTGCAAAGATAGGAATGAGTCAGCAACCTAATCATTCTATATGTGCTACAAACTGTGTCCTCAGGGGATCTGTAAACAGTTGGTCCCATGAGAAAAATGACAGGCTCTTGCAATGGTCGATGAAGGAAGAAAATAATTTAAACATACTTGATTTAAATCCTCTGTCATTCCATTAACGAGGTATTCCCAGAAACACCTACTCATTCATTTTCTGTCTCAGAGTTTATCTGTGCATGAATTAGGGAGGGTTTTTTATTATTTGTTTTCATTTTATCCACTACGCTTCCTAAGACATTTCATAGTAACTATGCTAACTGCTGTGAGAGACAGTGCAGCATAATGAATGGTACCCCAGATTTGAGCACTATTAGGAGTGTTACACTGGCTGTGCCTTCTAATAGAATATCATTAAACCATAATACATTCCCTCATCTATTAAACAAAAGGAATAACAGGATCACCATGTCAAAATTTTGATCTAGTATATATTATTTACTTTTTATTTATATTCACCAATTCTTTAATACTTAGATTAGCAAACAAAAGAATGAATAAATAGAAAATACACACAAAATGCATACACCCTCCACACCCTTCTCCATAATGTGTGCATGACTAATAGGGTACTCTTTTTCAATAATTAAAATTATTAAAAGTTCCCTGCATATCAAGGATACAGATGGGATGTTACATACCTTCTCAACACCATCCCAGCTTCCTGGAAACAACTGCCTCAGCCAAATTCAGAGCTTCGCAGCTCACTCTCCTTGGGCTCACCACAAGGCACTTTCAAATGCATGCCATACCAAGTGGAGCTAAATAAAAATATTCATCTGGTAGCTGAGTAGTTTTCAAAGGCACGTAGCTGGAGCTAATGAAGCATGGTTGCCATTGAGCTCAGGGAGACCTTTACTGTTTTTCAGTTCCTCCGTGTTGATTCAAACACTACAACTAGTATCTCTTGATCTTCTGAAACTTTGACATTTAAAAGGGAACTTGTACTTGAAAAGGTTGAGAAGCACAAGTCTCAACAAATGCTACTTCACTAAAATATAATCTCTGCCTCTACAAGTTCCCTGGCAGAAGCAAAGGGCACCGGAGTAAAGAATATACAAAAACAAGAGGTGTCCTGCTAAACCTTCTCTTCTAAAGGGCTCTGGTCATCATGTGCCTGAGTCTGTCAACATTTGTGAATCTGTTTAGGTTTGAAGGTCAAGCTTTAATCTGAAACAACCATTGTGGACCAACATTTCCTTCCTTGTTAATGTTGAGAAGTTGAGATGGAATAAGGTTACCTTAAGAAACCTTGCAATGTTTTAAAATAATAATATTGTCTTTCTAAATATTTACCTTCATTGAGAGTTTCTTCTGGTAGGCACTGTAATCCTAACAACTTCATCCACTGACCCTCTAGCATTATTACAAAGCTCATAGCAAGATTCATGATAATCATCATGATGGCCATGATGATAATAATGATGGCAACAAAGGTAACAATGATGATGAATGAAATAAAACATGGGAAGGAAAACTGATTTTCTATTATATTCTAATTTGTCTATTTTCCCGAAACTTTCTGACTAACCATGCCCAACAGGAAGACGTTCGCTGTGGCATATGTCCTGTATAGTGTGTGAGTGTAGTAACAGTTAGTGCAGAAGCCCTTGGCCTCCTGACCACTGAGGCAACTAAGGCACAGACCAAACACATGCAATAGGTTCATGAAATACAATGTCATTTTTCTTCTGAAAATATAAGTCCCCATTTCCAAATTCCCCTTGCTGCTGGGTCAGAGAAGGGTGATTAAGTTTATCACACAGGGGTGGGGATAGAACTGATATGTGTAACACAGTCACAGAAGTTAGAAGTGGATATATGGTCTCAACCTACTTTCTTCTTAAACAATTCAATACTTGCTGCTAAATTCACATTAGAAACATGTCTGTCTTGAACTACTCTTACTCCATGTCCCAACTTGTCACCTAGCTAAAGGATAGTATTTTTTATTTTTTATTATTAAAAATTTCTGCCTCCTCCCCACCGCCCATTTCCCTCCCCCTTCCCCAACTCCCCTCCCCCTCCCTCCTCTCCCCCCAACTCCCTTCACCCTCCTTCTCCAGTCCAAAGAGCAGTCAGCGTTCCCTGCCCTGTAGGAAGTCCAAGGTCTTCCCCCCTCCATCCATGTCCAGGAAGGTGCGCATCTAAACAAACTAGGCTCCCTCAAAGACAGTACATGCAGTGGGATCAAAACCCAGTGCCATGCTAAGTCCAAGGTCCTCCCAGCTCCCCCCAAGTCCAGGAAGGTGAGCAACCAAACTGACAAGGCTCACAGTGAGCCCATCCATGCTGTAGAGTTCACGTTCATTGCCGTTGTCCTTGGTTTCTCAGTCCTCCTCCACCGCCAGCCATATTCAGAGAGCCCGGTCCGGTCCCCCGTTCCATCAGTTCCATTCCAACTGGACTTGGTGGTCTCCTGTTAGATCTGTCCCACCGTCTCAATGGGTAAACACACTCCACACGGTCCTGACTTCCCTGCTCATGATCTTCCTCCTTTTGCTCCTCATCGGGACCATGGTGAGGGGAACCCTGATGGCTTTTTGTCTTGGAGGGGGGTGGAGTGAGGGTGTGGGTGGAGGGGGGGGAGGGAGGGGGGAGGAGGAGGGAAGGAGATGGAAATCTTTAATAGGAAGATGAGGGGAAAAAAAAAAAGAACCTTAATCTACAACCCAAAACTCTGACACTTCTAGACATAGGTAAAAGTCTTCAGGTTATAAAAATAGGCAAGATCCTTCTCAAAAGGATTCCCATCGCACAGATATTAAGCCCCTAACTGACAAGTGGGATTACATGGAATTAAAAGACTTCTGAGCAGTGAAGAACACCAAATCATTCAGTCAATAAATGTGCTAGGGATGGCTTTAAAAAAAAAATCCCAGTGCCAAACTCATCCATTGCTGGTGGGAATGAAAACTTGTGCAACCACTTTGGAAATCAGTGTGGCGGTTTCTCAGGAAATTCGGGATCAACCTACCCCAGGATCCAGCAATACCACTCTTGGGAATATACTCAAGAGATGCCCTATCATACCACAAAAGCATTTGTTCAACTATGTCTATAGCAGCATTATTTGTAATAGCCAGAACCTGGAAACAACATAGATGCCCTTCAATGAAAGAATGGATAAAGAAAGTGTGGAATATATACACATTAGAGTACTACTCGGTGGTAAAAAAAACAATGACATCTTGAATTTTGCAGGCAAATGTATGGAAATAGAAAATACTATTCTGAGTGAGGTAACCCAGACCCAAAAAGATGAACATGGGATGTACTCACTCATAATCAGTTTTTAGCCATAAATAAAGAACATCGAGCCTATAATTTGTGATCCTTGAGAAGACAATAAGGTGAAACCAAAGAAAAACATATAAGTATCCTCCTAGATATTGGAAGTAGACTAGGTTGCCAAGGATAGTTTTTTTAAACCAACTACTTTTCTAAATGAGATAAAAAATATTTTTTTAGAAATATATTGACTTCAGATTTTAACAAAATGGATTTAAATATAATTCCTATCTTATGATTGAGATCTTTGGAAAGTTGAACAAGATCTCCAAGTTCTAATATGCTGTCTGTGTAATGCACAGGACATCCATTACTATGCAGCATGTTAAGTGAACGAGTTTAGGGAACAGAACTTGTAAGCTTATATGGTTATGTAGTCATAGAAATACATAAAACTTACACTCTACTAGATACATAAAGTAGATACATGGATAATAGTATTATCTATATTGTATTATTGGTAATAAAAGTAATTTGTATAGTAATTAATGAAATTTTCAAAATACTTGTGTTTCAAGAATACAAAGGGATGTGAAAATCTCTAATACAGCACCTCATTTTATAGATAAGAAAGTAAAGGCAGGGGAGCTAATAATGCTCCATATGGGGGAATTCTCTTCCATTGTTGTATCCTTGTTATTAGATATGTGACAAATAATAGTGCAAAATTTAAAGAGGTATTCATCTATATGCTGTATTTTATAATATCTTCTAGATAACTCAGAGGTCAAAAGCACTTGCTGTTCTTGAAGAATACCGGGGTTCAGTTCCCTGCACTTACAAGGGGCTCACAACTACCAGTAGTTCCAGTTCTGATCTGATGCCCTTTCTGGTCTCTGAGGCACTGTATATTTTTGGTACACATAAAAACAAGTAGGCGCAAATACACACACAAAAGTAAATAAAATAGCACATGAGTCTTGCCCAACTTAGAGGCACAAAGGTTTAAGCACTAACACTAGAGGTGACCTAGAAGTAGTGTTCTTCTCTTCATGCAAAGCCAACTGGTTCATATCAAACTGACTGCACAACCATGTCTTCACTACAGAATCAAGGTAATTTGTGCAGGTAATGCACAAGTGGCATAGGTTCTTATCAGTGTAGACTTTGGTTTGATTCAAGTTCTGCTGTTTTCTAATTCAAGGGCCATATGAAGATTTCATACTATTTATTTTTAGAACCCAAACTCTCCGTTTCCTATTCTACAAAATCAGGATAATAACTTTCCTATATATTAATTTTCTGAGCATTAAACAAGTTAATGTTTATAAAAATCATTTAGCACAGTGTCTGATGGACAAAAATACCAACTAATGACAGTTACCTTGCTGTAAAGATAATCCATTCTCCTCAGAAGAGTCATACGATGGACATACCTGAGCGTAAATATTTAACCCACATATATATTACGAATAACAACATGTTATATCTGCTAAACCATTTTTGCAGCACATCTATAGAAATGTTATAATTGGATTATCATAGAAAACATGAATGTGTTTTGATGTTTCACGATGTAGGTGTGAAGATGAAATTATATGAATTGTATTTTTAAAATATTTTAAAGCAGTAGGATAAACACTTATATCGACATTAAAGAACAAATGTTTGCCTTTAAAAAATGATGCTAAATTTTACTTTATCAATTACCTTTAGCATAACATCAATTTTGCATGCCATAGCTATTCTTGATGTGGGGGCATTTGGAGTAAGAGGCATGGATGCAGAGATAAACCCCAGGCACACTCCTCTACACAGCAAGCTTGCAATTTATTCATTTGCATTTTTCTTGTGAAACCCAAGTGAGGAATGTTGAGCTGTCTGTTCTTCAGGGCAATAGAATTTTTGAAGAATACATTAATAAATTAAAGACTGAAGTAATCAGCCTTGAACTGTTTTACTTGCCCTCCAGAAAATGATCCTCGTTGCCTGCGCCTCCGGGATCTTTTGAATTGTCAGCAGCATTCAAAACATTTCTTATGATTCCACCAGGGATGTCATTTATTATCATATCTATCGCTTCGCACACTGCCCTCTCCTGCCTAAACCAAATGAACCAATTTGACTGTGTAACTACGCATCAGAGTCAAGAATCCCTCCCAGACTGTATGGTGGAAGTTCTGAATGGTGTTAGTGCTTCCAGATCTACTCTTTTCCCCTGAGCTACTTTCTGGGTGTTAAAAACCTGTATCAGGTCTTGCTTATACACGAGATTCTTCTTAGAGTTCCTGCTTGTTCCTGAACTCCAATAGTTATAATAAGGTTTGAAAACCATCTCAATTTCCTGGAGTTGGATTCTTGCTCCCTTCTGCCCACAAATTGCCAGTATCCTGCTTCCAACGCAGATGGACTATCATACTCTGAAAACCACCTGTCTCTGAGTAGCACTGCTGCTGGGAATCTCCAGCTGCTGGCCTCCAACCACATGACTTTAGCCGCAGAGCATCAGTTCAAGCCCAGATGGAGAACAAATTTGTTCCATCAACTTGGACCGAAGTCAGATTTCTGCCACAATCCTTGGAGGCCAACTTCCCAGCTGAGGCAATTTCCCTAGTCTTGGCATTTCCTACTCCTAACTTCTTTCTGTCTTCCGGCAAGCAAAACAACAGAAAACACCTTGTGCCACACAAACTGTCTTAGCAAGTACAGTAGGATAATAATTCGTGCTTCTGGCAACACACCATCATGTTCCAACCTTCTGGCACCTCTTAATGACACAATGAGAAGAACCTTTGGGTGACCACTCCGTTTACTTGGCAACTTTGGGGACATTCCCAAGTCTATAATATCCCAGCCAGAAAATAATGTGGTATTCTTAGATTTATAATATAGAATTAAAACAAAGGATACCACATGGTTTGTGCTGACCTTAGTCCTCTGTGGAGAAGGAAGGAGAGGGGGTGCCCCTACCTCCATATGTCTGAGGCTTGGTCAGTATCACTTCTGGAGATGTCTTCATGCTTGGCCTCCTGGTTCTACTCTGGGATTGCTTGATTTCAAACTTCTCATCCCCTCCCTAAACAGCAATACACACTATATGTTATACACTTTGACAAGATAACAAAGAATACCTGGGAGTGACCATAGAACTGAGCTCACAAGGACTATTGAGAGCTCCTTTAGTGAGTAAATAAGTAATCAGTGACACATTAAGAACACTTGGCTCCCCAGTCCCTGGCGAATGAGCACAGGTTTCTATGGATCTAAATATATGTTTAAAAAGCATTGGTAGCTGCAGGAGGAGTGAGGATGGAGGGAAGAAAGGAGAGGCAAAACAGGCAGGAGAAAAACAAAGAAAAAAGGTAAAGAGGGAGACAGGATGTTTTGGGCAAATGAGAGGAACAGTTGGTGGGGAGGAAAAGATTTAGGCTATGATCAAGCATAGGGGCAGTCATTTCCAAATCCAAAGCTGTCTGCTAATTGCACTGAAAACCCACAACTATTGTTTAATCTTATTTTCATGATCATAGGCTTCTCGGGCTGGCATAATTACCTTTTGAGGTTTCATCAGCATTTGGCCAAATTACACCATCTCTACTTAGAAATGTTCTGCCTCCAGAAGAGAATCTAAGGCCTCTTCTCTTTTAATGCAAAGCAGCTTGTAAGCTGTTAGCAACTTTGTCCCTAAAGAATGATATAATTAACCTGAGTCTGTTGTATTCCCATTACTGAATGCCTTATTACTGATTTTTACATCAGCCTTCATTTAATTATAAGCTAACATTTTATAGTATTATTTATTCATGGTTCTAGTCTTTTGCCAAATCGAGCCCAAGGTTCAGTTTTCAATAATACCTGTCAGTCATTCTCACCCCATCAAAAACCCTGGAGGAGGCATTAGAAAGGTAGAGTCCACAGGAAGGGTGATCCTGAGGGATTACATAGCAAACTGGACATGCTGTGTCTTTCTTGAAAGCAGTTTGCCTTTTGATTTTGTGATTGTACTAACAGAAAATTGTAGGAAGTGTGGAGAAGCAGAGAGTTAGTATGAGGCTGCGTGCTTGGTCTGAAGGACAGTGGTGTAGGGAACTTCTGTGAATTCAGACAGACAGGGGTGCTCAATTTTATCAATGAGAGAAATCGGGCCTTGGCAAACTAAAAAGCCAACAAATTCTTATCAAGCTGCCCTAGAAATTGTATGCCAGTTAATGTCCATGAGTCATGCTTTTGACTGAAAGGACCCTCTCTTCTGCTGGCCAGAAGAGCTCCCACCCAGAAAGAGGGTAACTTTCAAAGGGACTGCTTGCTGAAATGCAACTGTATGATTACGAACTCAGATAAGAGGCAAATAAGACGTTAAAAAAAACTAATACCTGCTCATAGAATGACTATGCATATTTTATTCTAGCACCTGTAATTCTTTTTGTCTTTTAGACCTTACGTAGCAAATGTTTTCAGCAATGCAGGCTATGATTTCTGTTGCAACTAAATATTCAACTCTGCCATTGTTGAGTAAAGCAGCAGCCATGGAAGGGAAAGTAAAATTATAGACATGATTCTTCCCCAGTAAAACTTTATATATACAAAACAAGCAGGAGACCTGGTCCATATTACATCTATCCTTGGAATCATAATGAGATGTATCCAACTATCAAAGGCAGATATTATCAGCCTCAAAAGAGTTTGAGAAATTAATTACGTTACTACAAATGATAAAGACAAATCATGGCAAGGAATTTCTTAAGCCAGAATTTACTATTTTGAATCTCATTTTAGTAGCTCAAAGGTAGGTAGCCAAGAGTTCTTTTAATTCATTTAATTCAGACACTGGTAAATTTCATTTATTCTCTTTAAGTCAAATAAGGTATTTTCTTCTAGTCTGCCAAATACTTGCATCAACTGCAAATGTTATTACACCCTATTACACTGTAAAAGAAATTCCCATTTTTTAATCCTCCTAAAAACTGGACGATCAATGCTCATAGAAGGATTTGAATCCTTTCTGTCAATATGACTACAGCACAAAGGAAGAAGCTTCCAAATAAACTTAATAAACTGTTTATTTTTTCATAATTTCAAACTCTGCTGGTTGGGAGGTTTTGTTGTTGTTATCACTGGTTGGCCTGGCAGCTAAAACATGTCCCATATCCCCTCATGTCCATAATCCTTTTCCAGCTGCTTTAAAGTTCATCACCCAGGTAGAGCTGTGCTAAGTTTGCCGTGATATAATGCAGAGATGTTGATGGAGGTGCTGGTGCTGGTGGTGATGGTGGCGGTGGTGGACAGTTTTATGAGGACACACAGTTGGCTTTGTTCTCACAGAAGTGGGTGAAAGCAAAGAGAAGACTGACAGACCTTCTGCTCTATGACATGCCCTTTTGATCTCCAATGTCATCTGTATATGACTCTGGTATTGTTTTACTTTCCAGAAAATTAGCTCAAGGGTAATGAGCTCCACTAGGCTTTGGGAATGACTTTGTGGTTCTTTGTTGGAACCCAGAACCATTTTCATTCAGTCTCAAAGTCCTCATCTATGATGGCCAATTGGTCTTGACCAGAAGCTTCTGATAGCATGAGTATGTCACCATCTCTTCATCACCTCAGTAGGACACTTGAGGGAACTGTGACTTACCTGAATGATTTGTAGACCATCTTAAGATAAGAACAAGCATAGTTACTAAGTGCTAATGTTGAATGTGTCTGTGACTTAGACTTTCTACCAAGGCTGAACCATTTCTACTTAGTATATCTAAAAGAAAACATGATCATCCCGAAAGGGTAAAGCCCTTCCATATGTATCTTATATACTCATGCAGTCAACAAAGAAGAATATCTCATGGTGAGCAAAGAACTAAGAGAAGAGGACTAGAAATCAGGGACACAGCCAGAAAGAGGCTCTGAGGGAGAACTTCCTCCAGCTAGATACTCCCTCTTTATCTCTTCCCCTTCCAAATAATACCATCAAATTCTGACATCATATCATGAATTCTTCAATGTATTATGTCAAAGTCTTCATGATCTTTTTACTTCCACCCTTTTTATGGGCATTGCATTGGAGACCAATCCTCCAATGCATAAGCTATTGGGGGCATTTCCAATCCAAACCACAGGAGAGAGCTACAAATGTCTACCACTTCAGTAGAATATGAGTTGTGTCCTCACTGCATGCACTTGCACAAGTAGGTTAGGGGAAGATAAGTATTTTCCAGAATTCCTCATCCCTGGAAGAAAAGATATCAAATTTCCCATAGACTTCCTAAAGTGAATTGGGTCAGCATGCTGTGGGTTGTGGGAGCCCATGTGTAACTCAGTTTCCATCTGGAGGCCATTCTGACTAATACGTCATTTGAGTTCAAGCTTGCTTGCCCTGCCTTTTCTCAATAACCTTGAGGTCCATATGAGACTTCTGATTTTGCCCATGAGAACAGAACACTCTAGCTAGTAGAAAGTATACTGCTGACCACTAACCTCAGGAACATCATAGAAAGTGAGGTTGCTTCTGAGGCTGTTCACTCAAGGACAGGAAAGATCTTGTGGTTAGATACTGACTGATCATCTATGATGTGCTTTGTTCTGCTTTTATAAATAAGGAAGTTCTAAAATAAACTCTGGGCTGCTTGGCTGTTTCAGCACAACCAGACAGACCTCCTGACTCTATTCTGTATTTTCTGTCTCCGTTCCTTTTATCTGACATTTTCTCAGCCTTAACGACTGCCAATTCAGGAACCCTGGCTGACTTTGTAGGAGCAGAATCCCAGAGCAGGTCAGTCCTGGATCCCAACACTCAGATGAGAGCACTAAGATTGCAAGTTGGAAGCCAGCTTAGGCTACAGAGAAGGACCCTGGCTCAAAGAAAATTAAATGAAACAAAAACTCAGAGTAGTTTTATACTACATTAGTCACTGCATGTGCTATACCTCATCCTTTGTCTATTCTATAAGCAGAAAGTTTATTTTATATTTTGAATTTTTGCTAAACTCACTTTTGCTAGCATCCTAATTTTTAAATCTATCATTGAAATAATTAAATGAGTAAGGCAAGTATAATCCCCACATACAGATAAGGAGACACACACAGGCACATACTCACTTTATGACATATTTGAACCATTTTATAACATTGTTGCAATGTTCTATCTGAGGGGTCATATGACAACATCATATGAGTCATATGGTAACGGTTTTTCCCTAAATATATTTAGAATTATAATTTCTATAGATCCCTTTTCCAACTCTGATTATCTTTGTGGTAGTTGGATTCTAGCATTCTGTCTAACTAGACAGAATCAATCTGGAAGGATTTTGAGTCTTTCTTCATAATTTGCCCAACTCTGCTGACTAATCCCTGCTTTCACTTTCCCTTTCAACTCCTATGCTGCTAGCTCTTGGCATGATTTTATTCAACTACTTATAAATTACAACCGCTTGCTTCACATCATGTGTATTCTGAGTGTGCGCCTTTCACTGCATCTTGAAAGTATCGTCAGCCTATTCTGGAAACAAAAGGCACTAGCTGAGCAGAAGCCAATGACTGCCAAACTCTTACTAGCTTATTTCAATTGTGATGTATCACTGCAACATACAACTAATGAATCTTTTCATGTAAATTAATACTATTTGTAAGGCAGGCTAAGGGCCCTTGGCTCTCACGAAGAATGGAAAGATTTTGTCAGTGACTGTTCCTTACTGAAAATCCTCAGTGAAAATCCAAGCTCAGTGATTTCTGGAAGCCAAAAGCTCTTCTTGGTGACATACTGAAAACACCCACACCCATCATCTCGTCCATGCTCTTCTTCTTGGTCTACCTAAGACGTTTTAGAGACAGAGGGACATATCTTTTGCCCACTTCCTGAAATAGGTTTTGTTTTCTGTTGCAGGGGATCCTTTCAATTTTGCTTAATTCCTCCCACTAAGCCAGCAGACTCACCTCGCATTAAGTTGATGAAGAAATGGATGAGAACTAGCTGACTAGTCTCATGAATATCTGAATTTACTTCTTTCTGAGAAATCAAAGACAGACTCTGTCTTCCCTAACACTGTGCTATCACAAGCATCTGGCTACATGATGTACACACGTGCTTCTTAAATGCTGTTCACATACAAAAGAGCCTCCTGGGATTTTTAAAAGATCAATTTTGTTTACTTATACATGTGCATATGCTGTGCTTTTTCCCTTTTAATAAAGTAAGATTTTATTCAGAGCATTTTCCACATTCGCAGCCCTGAAGCCTCTCTTGCCTTTTCCTTGGCAATATGATTTTTATGAGCAGCTAGGAAGGTCTCTCAGCTTCTCACATTAATTTGTTGATTCAAACTCCCCAAGTTCCTCTTTTCTTCTTAACAAAATTCTTGGCCAGAAGTAAGAAAAGTCTTTCTTCACACTACAGTCTGAGGATTAAATACAGCAGAATACAAGAGTAGACTTTCTAAATGTTACCTACAGGGCATTCCCTATGTTCAGAAAATACCAGATGCCTTTTCCCTTCTCTTAGTCTAACTGAAACAGTTGCCATCAATCCTACAGCTATTTTATTCAGGACTAGATTCTGCATTTAGAAGAGACCCTTGTCCACCTCGGGTAGTCACCCCACTTACAAGACAATGCTAAACACAAACACCAGCTAGTTGTACATGTGATGGAAAATTGTAGCCAGTCCAAGGAATAATAAAAGAATACAAATATAACAAAAGAGTTTAATTGGAAGCTCAAGGTCTCCATCTGCTCCAACATCTTTTACTGAGCCCTGATTATTATTGCTGGAGACAGACAGGTTTCTAACTAATCTGAATGAAGTAAGGTGTGACACCAATTATTGCATTTGAACTCTTTTCTGATTAATAAGTGTGGAGCTTAGGCACATAACTCATAATAGATTTCAGTGCCTTTTTTTTTCTTCAAATTTTCAGGACCTTGGTATAGGAGGTTCTTCTGCTTGTATGTTGCTTTTTTGGTTAATGAATAAAGAAACTGCCTTGGCCTATTGATAGGGCAGAGTTAGGTGGGAGAGATAACAGAATGCTGGGAGAAAGAAGGGTGGAGGCAGGGAGACACAATGGAGCCACCTCCAGAGTCAGACATGCTGCCAAATCTTTGCTGGACAGTCACTGCCATGTGGCAATACACAGATTAATGGAGATGGGTTAAATTCATATGTAAGAGTTAGCCAATAAGAAGTTAGAGCTAATGGGCCAAGCAGTGATTTAATTCATACAGTTTCTGTGTGATTATTTTTGTTCTCAGTGGCTGGGACAAACAAACGGGGCCTCCTCTTACAGGACCTTATTCTATTTAGGGTACATTGATATGTTCTTAAAACTAAACTTTGCATAACATAGTGTGTTTACTAGAACTTTGTTTTAGTGAGACAACATAATGCAAATAGACAATTCCAATACAAAGCAATATTCAGTTAGTAACTGTCTTCCCATGTGCAGGGTCAAGTCAACCTGCAGACAAATTAATGACCTGAAGTTATTGTCTTAGTTTGAGAAAAATATTTCTGTGAAAATATTGCTATCTTCAGAAGAACAGGTCTCCCAGGACAAATTTAAATACAGAGAAAGAAATAAATGAGACAATATCTAAAATGAGTAAACACAAAAATCTACTACTAATAATTATTTTTAGAAAAAAAATAGTCTTATAAAGAAAATTAGAAGACATGACCAGAGAAGGATTAGCAGAGAGTCAAACTAGGTCAATCTGGGTCAAGGGGTTAACACAGATACACACACACACACACACACACACACACACTTCCAAACATATCTTATTCTACTGCTCTTGCTCATACCTATTCATGGATGACAGATGCGGAGGGTGTTTGACAGGATCCATCAGAAATACAAGGAATAATTTTCTGGAAATTGAAGAAGGGTGGTTTCTACTGGCCAATAAACCAGCACATGCTTTTCCTTCTTACCTTTCCTTCTCTGCTCTTCCACATTCTCACAACATATTTGGAGCAGTGAATGACCTTAAGATGAGGTTTCAAGAAAATGAAAAGAAGAAGATGAAAAAGAAAATGTTTAACCTCTTCAGGGAGGAAGGAAATTTTTTCATAGCTTGAAGCAGCGTTCATAGAATTCTTTCAGAAATCCAATGATAACATTATTCACCTGATTTATAAACTCCTTAAGGGCAGAGGTAGAAACTTAATAAACCTTATTTACCCAGAAAGTAGCATAGTAAAGAAAACTCAGTAAGTGTTTACTTCTGGAAAAGAATATGTACATACACACAACACACAGACACACACACACACACACACACACACAAACAAACTGATGGTTAATTCCTTAACTAAAAGAATTTTCTTGTATGCTTGAAGCAGTAACTGAGGACATTAAAATGAGATTGAAAGGCAAATTAGAAATTTTAGATTTTGAGAGTAGAAACAAGAAAATGAGTAAATTCAAATTAAGAACCCAGAAGGTAGGAAGAACCCAGGAAATTATGATGTCACCAAAGACAACAAAGGGAGACATTTTAGGGAGAGAATTCATTGTGTTAGATCCTACAGTGACGTTAACTAGGACATGCTAGAAGAAGCTTTACCTACATTAAGCAACTAGGGAGCATTGGCAACTTCATCAAAAGTTATGAATTGACTCAGTCTTTTAATATGGCTATAGTTCAGTTTATTGAAACAAAATCTAAATTATATAATTTCCCATCTCATCAGTCTAGAAAACCAAACAGCTATAATGAACTGATTCATTCATTCAACAAACACAAAATTGACATTAATTGATGTTATGAATTTTCCAGTCACCATATAACTGATTTATCATCTCTAATTTTTATTCATATCAAACTCACATTTTAGAAAGCACATATGTCCTTGGCAGTGGGCCAAAACTGAGTGAGTATGAATTTTACTCTATTAGACCAAAGTATTTGTATTTGTAAGAGTTCCAGTGAAAATTTAGGGTACATCAATGTTTTGTCACTAATACATTACTCCTCTAATAATCATGGTATAAAGAAAAATCTGTAAGTTGCCTTTCCCATGTCAGAAACCTGGAGAACTAAGATAATCTAAAAATTCTCATACTCAAATACAATGAAATTCTAAATAGAGTACAACCAATTCTTGTTCTGAGAACATAAAAATAAAGGAAAAGGAGCTTGCATCTTGTGATAGAACAGAAAGCACAGACCAAAGAGAAACCATAATTTTTATGTGACTAAAGAAGAATGAATGTTTCAAAGAAACTAGATCACAACACCTCAGGGCAGGGAAGGTACATGGTATAACCTGGAGTTAATGTCTCCCAGATTTCTCAAGAAAAATGGCCTGGTGCTTAAGATCACAAAGTCCCAGTATCTGGAGTGGTACCAAGGATAATGTGACAGATAAGGATACACACAAATTCTGAGAGGAGAGTTTTTGAAGAATTAATTCTTTAATCTACAGGTGAGATCACATGGAAGGAGTTCCTGGATTTTGTCTTTTTTGAGTCACATTAAGAGGACATTGACTTAGAAAATTGGATTACTGTAGGAAGAGGGCCTGCTTGTTTGTCCCAGCTGCCCAGAACCAAAATAATCACACAGAAACCATATTCATTTAAACACTGCTTGGTCCATTAGCTCTAGCTTCTTATTGGCTAACTCATATTAATTTAACCCATTTCTATTAATTTGTATATTGCCACATTGCAGTGGCTTACCAGGTAAAATTCCCAGCATCTTTCTATGGTGGCTCCATGGTGTCTCTCTGACTCTGCTTTCTTCCTCCCAGAATTCAGTTCCATCTTCCACACCTACCTAAGTTCTGCCCTATCAACAGGCCAATGAAGTTTCTTTATTCATTACTGAAAGCAACACATAGACAGAAGGACCTCCTACACCAGGTTACTCTAATGAAATACCACAAACTGGGTATAGAGTAAATAATAGAAAAGTGTATCAAAGTTCAGGAGGCTGGTATCCAAATTCAAGGCACAAAAGGATTTGGTTCTACTGAGAGCTTCTTCCTGATTCATGTATAGCAGTATTTCCACAGCAAGGCAGAAGAGAACTCAGATATCCTTGGCCCCTATACAGACTTTAATCACAATAGTGAGTTTTCCACTCCTCAACAGCTTTATTTGTTATTATCAATATCTTGAAGTTCTAATACTTCAAGTTATGGCTTGAGAGAGGCTCCCACAAGGAATATTCAATTCTTTGCAAGCAGTTAATGAAGAATTTCAATCTTTTAGCACACGAACACATGAAGGTTTCAGGTGGGAATGCTTTATATTTAGTAATCTCTGCAAATTCCATTTATCTTTTTTTAACTTTTATTCTTCTCTCATTCATTACATCCCAACTGCAGTTTTCCCTCCCTCCACTCCTTCTAGTCACCATCCACAGATCAACAACTCCTCTGTTTCCCTTCAAAATAAAAAAAAAAAGACCTAATAAGATATAATAAGACTGGCAAACCCTCTTATCAAGGCTGGATAATGCAACCCAGTAAAAGGAAAGGGGTCCCAAATGGAGGCACATATCATTAGGAATCATCTAGGAGTCATTCCCTGTTGTACAAGATGGCCAGTACAAGGTCTGTATTCCACATTAATAGAAACTTTGCTAGGGTCACTCTTATAGATTTCAGGGAGTGTCCACTGTACCAAGTTTCTACATAACCCCCAAATGCCCTCCAATTCCAATCCAGAAAGTTTAAAAAGATATATTGAATTACATATATGTAAGACATCCAGCAAAATTTGTTTAGACCAGATGTTCTGTGTGTGATCCAGAATAAGTTTTAGAGATCATTTATGTCTAAAGAACTCCAGAAAAAAAGAGTACAGAGAATAAGATCTACTTGTAGTGTTGTGCTTAACATTGCTTAGTTGATTTCTTGAGAAGTAGTTGTTTCTATAAGAGCATGCAGACTTCACTTAACTTTCTATTGCCTGGATAATTTTATAACTTAGCGGTAGTCATTGAGTTGCAGACTACTAAAAGTCACACAAATGAATCCTAGTAATAAAATTATCTTGCTAATGGTAAGGCCAATGATTTCTGTTTTATAGGTAAATTAATACCTTATAATTCAAAATCTCATATTTACCACTGAAAAAATTCATGATGATTACCTCATTAATATGTTGGGAAATTTTCTTAAAAACTAGGGAGGAGGATGGGGGAAATCAAAAGAGAGGGAATGGGGTGTATTTAAACCACACATGTTATGTGCACACAGCATATTAAATAAAACACTTTAAAACAGAATAGGAAAAAAGAAAATAGGTAACCCAAAGACTGGGAAGAAAATGTATGTGTTGCAGGGAGGAAGGGCCCCTTGTTCCAGCTGCCTGGTAGCATACACCCGAAATAACCACACAGAAATTGAATTAATTAAATTACTGCTTGGCCCATTATATATAGCCTTTTATTGGCTAACTCTCACATTTTGATTTAACCCATTTCTATTAATCTGTATCACCACGTGGCAGTGGTCTACTGGAGAAGAGTCAGCATGTCTATCTCTGGCGGCTCCATAGTGTCTCACTGACTCTGCTTCCTTCCTCCCAGAATTCAGTTCTGTCTTCTCCACCTACCTAACTCCTGCCAAGGAGTTTCTTACACATAAACAAATGGACATCCTACACTACATAGGTGATATATAATTAATAAAAGACTCCTATAAAGAGTATATGGAGTGCTTCCAAAATCAATAGGGGAAGTGTTTGCCTATGGAAGGGGGATAACTCAGAAAACATTTTACAAAAGAGATTACAGGAATGCCCAAAAAGCACATAAAACTGAAAAGGATTAGTCAAGTCATGAAAATATCTCATGTTGAGAAACTACTCAGTGTCTGAAAACATCAGATAACCCCAGGATATGAAATGCATGCATCACTCAACACGTACAGGTGAAAACCAAAACGGTACAACCATCTTATAAATTGGGATATTAGTTTTTATAAACTCAAACATATATTTTAGCCACATAATAGTCTAGCACTTTACAGCCATTTATCCAAGAAAAAGGAAAGCATGACCAAGGAAATACTTGTATATACATTTACATAGAAGATTTATTTCTATCAGCCCAAACCAGAAAAATGATTTCCAAACACCCAACTAGAGGTTAATGGAAAAACAAATTGTGCTTATATTATATTCATACTTCCAACCATATTAACCTACAAACAAAAAAGAAAAATAAACAAAAACCTATTGAAACATTCACCAGCATGAATAAATCCCTCAGACATTATTCTGAGTGAAAGAAACCAGACACAAAAGAGAATCCACTGTTTTATTCCATTTTTATGATGTTCAAGGACAGACAAAAGCAATCTGTGATCATACAATTCATAGCAATGCCTGTCTCTGGGGGAGGGGAAGGATTGATTGGAAAACAGCAAGGCATAACTTTTTGGAAGGTTAAAATATTTTTGTTTTGATCATAGATCAAGCACTAGAATGTATGAATAAATATAACTATAAAAAACTTTGGGATATGTTATGTTCTTAAACCAGTACCTGCTTCCTCAATCACTGGTGCTGTGAATTGAATATTACTACTATCTAGTTACCTTAGTCCTCCAATGTTTTTTGTTTTGTCTTTCAGGTATTTTATTGTCCTGTAATATTTGTACATATTTATGAGTTAAAATGTAATGTTTTTATTTGATTAAATTCTTCTATTTTGAGATTTTTGAGGCATTATATTTCATTATATTCTTCCTTTTATGTAACAAAGCAACAAACCTTACTCTTCACATGAAGTAATTGCACTGCTTCCACAGGCTGACCTCATTCACTCCCAATCTTTCATTAGCACTATTCTGCTTCAGCTTCTAAAAGATTATTCTTGGGGAGTGTCTGGGGGTGCTGGTGGTCTGTGTTTGGGTGGGAATGTTTGTTTTTTGGCTACTTTAGTTTTATTCTTGTTACTGTTTTTTTGTTCCAGCACTGAAGATTTAAGACAGGTTCTGTTTAATAGTGTTAGACAAATGACAAGCAACTGAACAAGTATCCCAACCAAGGAACAGTGTTTCTCTTGTACCAGGTTTCTACCTGACCCTTTTCCAGTCATCTCTTTTAGTATTCTCCCCCCTTGACCCATCCACCAACCTGATCCCTCAAGTTCCCATCCCAACCAGCCCCCAGTCCATCAGATCTATTTATTCTTCCCAGAGAGAACCATGCATCCCCATTGAGCCCTCCTTGTTACCTGGCCTCTCTGGGTCTGTGGATTGTAGTATGGTTATTCTTTATTTTACAATTAATATTCATTTGTGAGTAAGTACATATCATGTTTGTCTTTCTGGGACTGGGTTACCCCACTCAGGATAATTTTTTTCTAGTTTTATTCATTTGCCTTCAAGTTTCCTTTTTATTGATTTTATTGAGCCTTACATTTTTCTCTGCTCCCCTCCCTGTCTTTCCCCTCCTCTTCACCCTCCTCCCGGTCCCCATGCTCCCAATTTACTCAGGAGATCTTGACTTTTTCTACTTCCCATGTAGATTAGATCTATGTGTGTCTCTCTGAGGACCCTCATTGTTGTCTTGGTTCTCTGGGATTGTGATTTGTGGGCTGGTTTTCTTTGTTTTATGCTTAAAAAACACTCATGAGTGAGTACATGTGAGATTACCTCACTCAAGATGATGTTTTCTAGCTCCATCCATTTGCCTGCAAAATTCAAGATGTCATTATTTTTTTCTGCTGTGTAGTACTCCATTGTATAAATGTACCACATTTTCTTTATCTAGTCTTCACTTGAGGGGCATCTAGATTGTTTCCACGTTCTGGCTGTATCTATAATTCTTATAAGCTATTACTTTTTGGCCTCCTTAACACTTTATAGCAGTGTTGTCTCTTTTAACATTTTTTTTTCTGGAAGAGCATATTTGGTTTTTTTTGTTTTGTTTTGTTTTGTTTCTCATTTTTTTATTAAAAATTTCCATCTCCTCCCCTCCTCCTCCCCTCCTCCTCCCCCTTCTCTCCCCTCCCTTCCACCCATACCCCCACTCCACCCCTCTCCAAGAAAAAGAGCCATCAGGGTTCCCTTCACTATGTTAAGTCCAAGGTCCTCCCAGCTCCCCCTAAGACCAGGAAGGTGAGCAACCAAACTGACAAGGCTCACAGTGAGCCGTCCATGCTGTAGAGTTCATGTTCATTGCCGTTGTCCTTGGTTTCTCAGTCCTCCTCCACCGTCAGCCACATTCAGAGAGTCCGGTTTGGTCCCCTGTTCCATCAGTCCCATTCCAACTGGACTTGGAGGTCTCCCGTTAGATCTGTCCCACCGTCTCAATGGGTAAACACACTCCTCACGGTCCTGACTTACTTTCTCATGATCTCCCTCCTTTTGCTCCTCATCAGGACCTTGGGAGCTCAGTCCGGTGCTCCTCTGTGGGGCTCTGTCATTTTCTCCATCCAATGCCAGGTGAAGGTTCTATGGTGATATGCAAGATATTCATGAGTACGGCAATAGGATCTGGACATTTCTGGCACCCTCTCCTCAGCTGTCCAAGGACCTAGCTGGGGGCGTCTTCCTGGACACCTGGGAACCCCTGCAGAGTCAAGTCTCTGCCAACCCTAGAATGGCTCCCTTAACTAAGATATATAATTCCTTGTTCCCATATCCACCCTTCCTATATCCCAACCATCCTATTCCCCCAAGTTCTTCCCATCCTCCACTTCACACTTTTCTACTTGAAGTTTATTTTATCAGGAAAGAAAGAATACAAGCATTTACTTTGGTTTTCATTAACATGGAATAATGTTTTCTATCCAATCATATAGTCTAATTCCTGCAAGTGAGTCTTCTAAAGGTACAAGAATTACATATTTTGTTTAACACGTGTTTACTATATTCTGCTATTATTTAGAGAATTCAATCTACTTGTTTTCAATGCACTTATTGAGGTATAAAATCTTCTGTCATTTTGTTGTTTATTTAAAGTTGTTTTATAGACCTTTTGTTTTTTTTATAAATTTAAATTAAGTGTGTGTGTGTGTGTATGTGTGTTTGCAACATGTATATGGGTGCTTCCTGAGGTCAGAAGAAGTTGTTTGGTCCATGGAATTGAGGTTATAGGCAACTGTGAGTCACTCAACTTGAAGTTCTGGGAATCAAAGTGGTGTCCTCTGGAATAGCAGCAAATGCCCTCAATAGCTTAGCAATCTCTACAGCCCCAGCCTTTATTCTGATTTTCTCTTATTTTGTATAAAAGGGGGGTTCAAAAGCAGAAATGAAAGAAGATACAACATAGCTGAATAAAAAGATTTCTATAAAAAAATCATGAAGTTAGCAAGATGGCTCAGTGAGTAAAGACACTTGAAAAAAGTTGTCCTCTGACCTTTACACATGCTGTACTGTGTGCTGCACACACACACACACACACACACATACAAATAAATAAATAAGTGAACTAGAATACACAAAAAATAAATACCAGGGACAATTTTATTCCAATGAATTGAAAAATCCAGAAGAAATGTATAAATTCTTAGATTATGAAACCTACTAAGACTAAATCATAAAGAAGGAAAAATTTCTAACCAGACCTATACTTTGTGAGAAGGTTTATTTGGCAATTAAAAAAAACAACTCCCAATAAGGAAAGGTCTAGGCTCAGATGCTTTCTACGTTAATTTTACTCAACATATAAAATATTCAATACCAATCCTTTACAAACTCTTCTAAAGTCTAAAGAGAAATGAACACTTCTAATCTGTTTTATATTACTTGATTACAGTTATAAAATATATAATACTGAAACTGCTAGTTAATATTTCTATGAACATACATGTAAATATTCTATAGTCTCAATCAAAAACACATTAGCCCATCAATTTCAGCAGTGTACTAGAAGGATTGAACATACTGGTATGTTTCCTGTTGCTAATAATAGAACACATGGACTAGGTACATCATAAGGAAAATTGGTTCATACTTGAAATACTTGGCTCATGTTTTTATGAGTCTAAGGTTTATCAGGACTACAACTGGTAATACTTTCACTGAAAGAGTCCTGGGGTGTTAGGAGACAGGAAACGTGCACATATTTGAATGTCTCCTATTCTTCCTCTTCTTAGAAAACCACTGGGGCTCAACTATGGGAGTCTATGCCGGTAACTTTCTCTAATTCTGGTTACCTTCCCAAATCTGTACCTCTAATCCCAATTGTTAGATTAATTCCCCCAAACTCTAAGTATCACTGAACATTGTTCCCACTAAACCGATGCATAGTGGAACCATGCTGGCAATTCTGTTATGGGGAAGTCAAATGGGAGAGACACAATATGGAAAGGCAGTGTGTGAAAGTTCCAGGCACCGGACTCCAACCTGGATAAGTCACAGCCTGAGATGCTTTCGGAATGCCTTGAAAGAAGCATCTTCAGAACCTCCACTCTCATCTGTCTAGGACGCATATTGGAGAATCAAAGGCAATTATCCTCAGGACTTAAGATTTAATGTAGATTCCCTAGTTACATTTTAGACTTAGTTGTGATATGTCACTCCTCTCTTCCTGCCCATGTCTCTCCTTTGCAATTGGAATGTATAGTCTGTGCTTGCTCTACTGCAGTATTTTGAAAACACTAGCTTATATGTTTTTCAGTGTCATAATTGGCCTCGGGATGAGTTGTACATACATTGAATCTCACTCAAATCTGATGCAGTCCAAGTTTAGAAGAGACTTTAAAATTGGTGCCTGGAATTAGTTAAAGTTCTGTATCCCTCTGGAATGAAATTAATGTATTTTGCATGTAAGAACATGAAATTCGGGGGTTTAAGAGTGGAATCCTATGGTTTGAGGCGTAGTGTGCCTTTTAAACCTCAGGTTGAATTTTAATCTCCAGTATAGAAGTAAAATAATTATGGCTTGTGAAATTGGCACTCCTGTGAAAGGCTTCAGGTTGAACGCAATGCTCTCTTGCCCACCTGACATTCTCTGTGTGACAACACAACATCAAGGAGCCTTGGAAGTGAAGCGTAACCCTCAGCTGACACCAGTGTTCACACCTTCATCTTGGTCATCCCAAATATGCAGATTTATAAGAAATTAATTTCTGATGCTTATGAACTGCCATTTGAAAATATGAACGACCGAATCTGAAATATTTCATTATAGTAATACACACACCCTAATCACTTAGCTAAACTAGCTAAAGTGTTTCAGTTTTGATCATATTTTCAAAAGGTCATATTTAAGAGGGAAGGTCAAACAAAAACATGTAAAAATATCACCAAAGATTGGTGTTCCTTCTCAGATTTTCACTGGCCAAACTACTACTGCTTTTATTTATTATTATTATTAATTATTGGTGGTGGCAATGGTAGTGTGTGTGTGTGTGTGTGCATGTGTGTGTGGCATGCATGTGAGTATGCACACAGCACGTTACATGTGTGAAGATTAGAGGATGATTTTCAGGAGTTGGTTATTGCCTTCCACTGTGGGTTCAAGGAATCAAACTCAGGATGCCAGGCTTGCACAACGACACCCTTTATCCACTAAACCATATCACTGTTCCCAGACTGCTGAATTTCGAACAAGAGATAAATAGAATGGACATTTTTAGTAGATTGATAGAAACCTCAATTAGCAAATAAATTACAAACTTAGGGTCTGTCTGACCAAAAAACAATTTTAAAATGTAAGATAATAAAAGTATATAACAATATAATATTGAAAACAGGATCATGATCAATGGGAATGGTAAGAGATTTTCAAAGTATTTTAAGCTGTGGGTGTTGTCCCTGAGAATAGAAATATTGATTAAATTAGATTGTCCACTTGGAAACACCTTTCTCTAAAATGAGCAAATATGTATTTCTTAGGTCACAATTCCAACAAAAACATATCTGTCCATTCCCTTTATGCCTGTTTTTTGTTCGGAGTTTAAGGAAGTAATAAGATAAGAACTACTACTCTGTCTCTATGGTAACAGACAAATGTACTAGCAGTGGAGCATGTTCGGCAATTATCCCCTCTCCAGAGTCTCGGAGCACCTCGCTTAGTCTTTCTAACAGAAGCTAAATGTTTCCTCCTTGTCCATCCTCACCTCTTCTTTTTAAGATTGATTTGAGATTTGTTTGCTCTTGTTATTGCAAACCCAAGCAATATAGGATGGTTACGGCTATGAATCTGAATTACCTAGAGAAAGCTCAGTCAGGGTAAACGTGTTAGACTCCACATCTGCAGCCCTACATGCACTCAGCCCACCCACGAGAGATGAGACCAAGGCAGAAATCTTGACTTTTATTTTTATGAAGCTTCTCTCCTTCCACATACCCCTAATATACACACCCCATGATAATCAAACGAGATCTGTTTGCATTTTCTAGGACACTGTGCAGAGAATCCTTACATATAATAGGCTCTTTAAAATATGGGCTCTGCCCTGAAAAGCAACTTTTCGCAGTACAAACTGATTGTAATCACTCTATGGAGTGGTACCTTTCATAACTCCTTCTCTTTTGTAGCAAGATGCAGGATGATAACAAAATACTGTTTAAAATACATGAGGAAGATTGAGTCCCAACTGATGATCCCTTGTCACCAAATGAAGTTTCCAAAACAGTACTGGGTTACATCTAATTGAATTGTTGGCCAAAGAGATCCCATGGAAATCCTCAAACAATCCAGGCTGTTATCAAGAGAATAGTTGCTCTTCACAAACTGCTAGCAAGGCCCCCCATTGCTGAAGACAACACTCACACAATGCATTGAACATAGAAAGGTTAAGTTGGTACCTACATAAAACCTTCACACCTATATACTAGTGTCTTTGCTACAGGAAGCTACTCTACAGGCTACCAAAAGAGAAATGTGAACACCAACCCAGTCACAAGAACTTTGATGTAAGATCAGTCCTGCCAGAAAAATATGCTAGGACAATGATGGTACAAAGTTCGTAGGAGTAACCCAATCAATGTCTGATTTGTCTTAAGGCCCACTTCACCAAAGGGAACCTGTGGTGGTTTGAAAGAAAATGCCCCCCATAGGGAATGGCACTATGGGAAGGTGTGGCCTTGTTGGAGAAAGTGTATCACTGGGTGGGGGTGGCTTTGAGGTCCCCTATGCTCAGGCTACACCCAGTGGCATAGTTCACTTTATGTTGCCTGTGGGTAAAGATGTAGAACCCTCATCTCATTCTCCAGCACTATGTCTACCTGCATGGCACCAAGACCCACCATAACAATAATGGACTAAACCTCCAAAACTTAAGGCTAGCCCCAATTAAATGTTTTCCTTTATAAGAGTTTTCAGGGTAATGGTGTCTCTTCACAGCAGTAGAAACCCTAACAAAGGTGGAGCTCATACTAGATACCACTTGGGTAACCAAGAACTAGAGACTAGATAGCTCAGAGACCTGAGGTAAAACCAAATACTACTAGTCAAAAAAGTAACAATAAAATAACTCCTAATGAAATTCTGTTATACTCACCAATCAATGTTTTATTCAGTCATCGTCAGAGAAGCTCCCTCCTGCAATAGATGGGAACAAATACAGAGACTCACAACCAGACAGAGAGAGAGAGAGAGAGGAGAATGAGAGATGAGAGAGAGAGAGAGGAGAGAGGAGAGAGAGAGAGGAGAGAGATCTTGGCACATGAAATCTTCATTGAATCCTTCCCATCAGATCTCAAAACTCCAGAGAATAGGAGATGGAAAGAGTATAAGACCCAGAGCGTTTGGAGGACCCATGAGAACATGGTCCTCTGTTTTCATCTAATCAAGGCTCATATACACTCACAAAGACTGGAGTGTTAAGCATGGGGATCAGCTCAGGTATGCATCAGGTCCTCTGCATATATATTATAGTATGTTTTCAGTTTAATATTTTTATGGGACTCCTGTGTGAAGGAATGGGTCTTTGATTTTTGTACCTTATCTTGGGACTTTTTTCCTCTTGTTGATTTGCCTTGTCCAACTTCAATGTAATGGCTTTTCTTTTTCTATTTTACTATTTTCTACTTTGTTATGCTTTATTGTGACCTCTTATAAGATTCTTCTTTTCCTATAGGAGACAGGGAATGGATCTGGATGGGAAGGGAGGTGAGAGGCCCTGTGAGGAGTAGAGGGAGGGGAAACTGCGATCAAGATATATTGTATGAGAAAAGAACTCTTTGTTGTGAAAGTTGTAGAAATAAAGAGAAAAAATGATAGAATTTATTTGGTGAGGAATTCTGAAAGATGTGAATTTAAATTAATATTTTTTCTGAGTAAAGATGTGGAAAAAGTGACATGATAGGCCTATGAATGGATGGCTCTTCTTCAATATTCCTATAAACCACTAACCCATTGATGAACAACATGATGAGCTTTTGCTTGCTGTATTCAAACCATGGAGTCTTTCTACCCAACTACATTATTGACTAACAGTTTTCAAATTCAAATGCACCAGTGAAGCTCAAAAAAGGATATGATTTTCTCAATTCCATCTTTATAATATGCATGTTTATTACCTCTACTTAAAAATTAATTTTACATTTTATGCCAATTTGTTCTTATCTTCATTAAATGTGCACCCATTCTGCAATGCCTTTATAGGAACCTTCAATCTGGATTGTTTTATCATGTAACTGTTCTTTGACCTATTTACCAATCTCCATAGCCAAATGAGATGGTCCCCTTTGCTTGCTAAGCTAAATAATGTTCACATTTTCTTTAACCTAGATCTTTGCACTCCACTTTGATGATTTCCTTGAGAGACTTGGGAAAGGAATGAATAGCTATGACTCTTTGAAAGTCCCTTTTTTATCCCAGATAACCTGTTTTCATAACTTATAATTTACATACATGTTTATTTCTTTGTGAGATGTTGGGATACCTGAAAAAATGTATGTTCTTTTCCAGATCATCATGAAATATGTGATCCAAGAACGAAACAGTTCAATCTTCCTACAGTAGACTGCCATCAGAGAAGTAAAAGACCTTCGCTTTTACTTTCCTTACAACTTACTTGCTCTATGATCTATTCAATTTGCTGAACTATTTTGTGAAAACAGCCTCAAGGTTCGATAGTGTTGGGAAGAATGAGAAAGCTAAACTCACATTCTCTTGAAGACTGGATTGTGCACCATAAAATTCAAGCAGACAAAATGAGATATAAAATGAAGAATTGAATTTAATACACGGGAGCAAACAAGTGACTCTATTGCTTCTGGGCCGATATTGGGAAGAAATGAACTTATATATCTTTGGAAGGTTTTAGAAATTGAAACACCTTGTTGCCTTTCATAAGCAGGCATTTTCTGTCCATGGAAACTCACTTCATCAAAGAAAACTCACTTTAGAAAATAAATTACATCCCATAATTATTTCTTATCTCATCTTTTTAGTTTTTACAGGCTCCTTCCTCTCCTATTCGCTTCTCAAATGCACATTTAAATTTAATACCAGAAATTGTTTAATTATTGTTACAGCCATGAACAATAGGACAGCTGACACTGTGATGATTGTGTGGAAGCAAGGAGAAAGCCTATTCAACACAAAGCATCTGCTGTCGTCTCAGAACTTGGAGAAACTTCTGGTAATGGATAGAAAGGACTCTTTCTATGGTGCAGATGAAACTCTTTGTTTTTGTCTTGAGCAGCATCACACAACAGAGAGTGAAGAATCCCTAGAAAGGATGAACTCTCTTCAGTAGGCTTACCAGGTGGTGCAAAAGATAAATATGTTGACAAATAATTGTAGCACCATGGAGAAGAAGCCGCCGGGCTGGATGAAATAGATTACATTAAATAATGACCAAGGAAGCCTTGTTCTTGGCTTTGGGAAAACTTCTCAAAGGAGGTAGCTTTTGAACAGACTGAACAAACTGTTGTTTTAATGAAGAAGAGGGGAAAAAAATCTGTGGCATAAAAACAAAGAAAAATGTATTAATAGCAGAGGGACTAGCACATTGTATTAAGACAATTCAGAGTATAAACAGTCAGGAAAGCGAGACTTCATGGGGAGAACTCCCGCTGATAGCTTTAGATGTTATCATCAGATATTTCTCTCTTCGTACTAGAGACTTGTGAGATAACTAGAAACAGTTTGATTTAGTGCTTCTGTACAGATGTTTTATAAAATTATTCATACATTAAGTCTGATTTTTAAATGATGTATAAAGAAACAGTCAAACATACCATTCAATGATGGTGACAGGACCAGAAAAGCCCTGAGCCATCAGGGGCGAAGCATCATGGTAACAGTAAATAGCCAGACAGACCTTCCAGAAGCTCACAGATCCAAGAAAACCCCTTCGGCACACCTCACACCCAGTGCTCACTCGGAGCAGCAGTTTCAGAAGAGCTGTGTGAAGTTCAGAGCACTTGGAATTCTCCCCAGGTCTCTTCTGAGAATCTGATCAGGATTTTGATCTCTTTGGAGCAAGACAACATATTTATGAGAAATATTCCATGGAAAAATTATCTCAAAAAATATGAGCAGAACATTAATGTTTCAAACATACCCAAACAACATTTTTCATTTTATGACTAACAGCCTGCTAATTACAAAAGAAAAATAAAACAGAGCAATTAACAACTCTCATGCTCACACGGTGTGTCTGTACAAACACCTATTAAATATTAAGGTGGTCAGAGCCGGCAGCACTCCAGGGCTCTGCAAAGCCCAGCACATCCATCCTGTCAGTTGTCTGCACCAACGCAGCCTGCAATTCAGAGATAATCAGGTTCCTCTCACTTCTCAATGCGCAACTACTTGATTTTTTTTTTTGTTTTCCTCCCCATTGAGAATCTAGTTTATCCATTTATTTCTCTTAAAGATTACATACAGAGAGAGAGAAAGGAAAATGAAGTGGGAATGTACTGTGAGAGGATTCAATGCTGGAACTATTGGAGATTTTTTTCCTCTTCTTTCCTGGAATGAAGCATGAGGGTGGGGAGGACAAGAAAGAGAGGATGAGAATTTTATTATCTGTTTAGAAGGAGTCGAAGGGGAAGGCCAGCTGCCCTTCATGGAGCCATGGGGACCAATTGTGTCCAGCTGCATTCCATCTACAGACTCCTAGAATAGCCCCTTCCCCACCGCCTCCAGATGGCAATAGTGTAACACAGACGCAGGAAAGGATCTCTTACTCCTAGGAGCTAATCGGTCATGAGGCATAAATGTGTTCTCGGTGCATACGATACACATTTATGCCTCATGACCGCCTTGTAAAAAGGAAACGCTGCACCCACTTTATAGAAACTGAATAGCAGAGAAAGTAAGTAAAACATGGTTCTCATAACAGGGGATTAACTCTCTATGGGATGCTGTTATGTGTAATACTTCCTTGCTCTATATTCCTGGGTTTCTCCCTACACAGAAATCCCAACATCTGTCTTTGCTCCCAGCCTTCATTACATGCCCATCACTAAAACCTGCTCTACAAACATGTAAGCATGATATTTTGTTCATGATATTTTACATCTTTGCTCTGGCTCATAACAAGTTTAAACCCATAAGACATGGGCCTTAGCTAAGGTCTTCACCAAAATTTCCTTTAAAAGGGAAAGGGGTTTTAAAGGAAGGTGACTCCACAGTTAAGGATTTGCTCTTGCAAAGGATCCTGGTTCAGTACCCAACATCCACATGGTGTCCCACAGCCATGCAACACTCCAGTTTTCAATGACTCTAAGACTATCTTCTGACCTTGATGGGCATCAGACGTGCACTGGTTTCACAAACATATGTGCAGGCAGGCAAAATACAAATGCACATGGGTGAATCTTTAAGAAAAATACTTTCAATTAAAAATTCCCCTTCAACTATGTTGAAACATGAAATTTATGGTGACATAAGTCTATGTTCCCAAGCCATAGACCCTCAACATGGCTCCAGGATAAGTCATCCCTTATATATTTAAGATGAGAACTGTGGGTTTTGTCTCAACAGTACTAATAACATTTTTATGGGGGTAGTGTGTGCTCTTTCCACATTCACAGAATCGTAGATACATAGCCATTTTCCATTTGGGCCTACTAGAAATAATGCTAATACATTTAACATGCATTTGCAGAGATAAGATACTTTCATTGATCCTTAATAATTCTCAGGAGAACAGCCATATTCCAAATTTATATTTAATCCTTTAGAAGCTGCCAAACTATTTTTCAAGGTGTCTATAACATTTGGTATTCCTCCAAAAAATGGACAAGAGTTCTAGTGTCTTTGTAGCTTCAAAAATCCTGCATATTTGTCATTTTGATGGCAGTCATTCTCGACAATAGAAAGTGGTTCCGATTTGTGTTTCTCCAGTGAAAGAAAATGAGCTATTTATATGCTCGTTGGATATTCTTACATCAGCATTGATTAAATATCTATGCAAATTTCCTAGGCATGGTAGTCAATATCTTTAATCCCAGCACCCAAGAAGCTAAAGTAGGAGGATGGGGAATTTTAAGGATAACCTGAATTAAAAGTGAAACTTGTGAATGAGAATTAACTGAAAGAAAGCTTTGACTACAGTGTGAACTTCAGTGCTATAAAAAAGTTGGAAGTTTACAAAGAGCACAGCCAAATTTTCTTGGCTCATCTTTAGACCACTTAAGAAACAAATATTGCGTTCCTCTATACCTGACCTAACCCTGTGAACATTAACTAAATTGTTTGAAATGTATAAATAGACCCCCTTGCTTTAGCCAATGAAAAGTCTAAGAATGCAGTGAGCATTTCAGACCTATAGCAGAGTTTGTCATTTATTTTTACCTGCTACCTGAAGTTTCCAAAGTATTGAAACCGTGTTCTCTTATGACTTTCTTTGTTCTGTTCCTATAAAAACTTCATGAAATCACTACAGCATTGGTGCATGGTTTTCAATGAAAAACTAATCCTGCATCCCTGGGCCATAGTAATTCATATTTGGACCCAGCATAGACCACCCTCTTTATTTAAAAATAATACATTGATACATTAGCTAAGCCTGATCTCCCTCTCGGCCTGCATTCACTTGAGTCCATGTCCACATCATGAATTAGGAGCCTCAGTTCAGGCCTTCCCCCTTCTCGTCTTGGGAGTTTCTCCCTGAGTGCCTTTAAAAAACATCACTAGTTCAGGTCATGCATTTCCTTGGTGGTCATGTTATGTATTTAAATGCACAGATTAATTTCAAAGTACTGGAAATCACCATCCCAGAAGAAAGCAGAGGGCACATCATTCAGGTACATTGCTGACCAATGTTGTGACTCAATAACTATTTTTCTCCTTGGAATTTTTGTGTATGTCTACAGCACCTTTACACTTGTCCCTAATTCAAAGTTCATCATACAATGTTGCATTTATTTATAAATAAAAATTACTTATTATTTAAATAATAAATTGTATTTTGTTATTTATAAATTCTTTGAATCCAGTTGTGTACAGACTTAGCCAGAAATCATTGCTCAAGTGAACAAAGAATGGCCCAGACTCTCAAGGAGTTTATATTGCAGAATTAAGCATAAAAGGCATTTCTATTTGAAATAAATTTTCAAATTCAATCCTATTAAATATAATTAACACAGTGTGTTGCTCCAAGGAGTCCGTAAAGGCCTTATGAAAACCATGCCAGAATTTTTAATCTTTTACATTTGGCTGAGTCAGAATTTTATTTTGTGCCCCAGCCTAAGCTACTGCATAGGCTTCCCTTCCCTCGGTGTCCTGGGTGGCAGGACAAAGCTGTGTGCTGCCACAGGAACTAAGGAATTTTCACTCTTCCATGGGGAAGTTTATTGTATTCCAGATTCTTAATTCAAAGGCTTCATTGCAAACCTCTTTGTGTGTATGTGTGTGTGTTTGCGTGACGGAGGTGGAAGTCTATAGAGCTCAGAGGACGGAACTGGTTTTTCTGTTCCCACCTGTCTGTGGGCCTCGGTGATGGGACACAGGTTGCCATGGCTGGCTTGCCTGCAAGCACCTCCACCCAGAAGTCAACTCACAGGGCCTATCATACACTACGACCGAAGGGCCCAGCCATTCTGTTGGTCATTTGAACCTTGCAAATTTAGAAATAAGGTTTTTAAATTAAGGATTCAGCTAAAGTATTAGTTTCTTGGGATAAGCAAAAATTATTATTATAGTGAAATACAGATTTAATTATAAGTAAAATTACTATTTTTCTGCATTTTATGAACTTTTCGAGTTAGCAGGGCAATGTAATGTATCTAGAAGTGACCTATATGGGAAGATGTTGAGGTCGAGCAGGAGAGGGTAGGAGGAAAGGGGGATGAAGAAGAACAGAGTACAATGGCTTATTATATTAATATATGCATGAAAACATGACAAGATATTATATTTTCTCTGACATTTAAAAAAATTTATAGAAACCGGGTAAATTGTTCGGGTATATATCTGAGAAATAGTCTGCCACAGAATCCAGTTGATGATGCTGTAATCAAAATATACTTCCTCTGAGTGCTGATCAGGCCTTCCCATGATTCCTTACAGCCCTCAAACAGCTTAGAAATCAAGATTAAGTCAATAAAAGTGGTATGCTTGCATAAGAGCAGCCACATACAGGGAAGTGGCACTGCTGTTTCAATGGACACTTAATTCAGAAGAGCCAACTCTTGCCGTCTGATTTCTGGCACCTGATGTAGAATTTGATTACAGGCAATACTCAAAGTCTCAATGCTGTCTTTTGATTTCTCAGCTCTTTGATTTGCAAGGAGGAGAATTTTTTTACCCGGCTCTCTGGAGAAGAGATGTAGTTTTAAAGTAATACAAAAACAATTCAGGGAGCACAGAAACAATTTTAAAAGTAATGGACTGAGAGTCCATTTGAGCAGGTGGCTCCTAATCTCCGTCTGCAGGAACCTAGCTATGTAGCCTTTGGCTAATCTCCATGCGTGTGACCTGGTCACTTCTCTACAAATGAAGGATTCTAGGATTCACTGCTTTCATTCCGGTAGTGTATTGCTCAGTAACCACAAGCCGAAACATTTTGCTCAAGTTTCTAGATGATCCAAGTAGCCATCACTTTGTTAGTTGAAATGAGTACTGTGATTCCTTTAGGAATAGAGTTAGAAGGAGCACGAATCAGGTAAGGACTACTTCCAGAACCCAATATATTCCTGATTTTTGTCCCATACACATTCTTCCAAGGAATACCCAAAGGAGTTACATATATAAATGTTAACAAAAAAGAACTAGTGTAAATGATTGCTAATGCATTAATAAAGACAATAATAATTCAAACTGTCATTTATTTTTTTTTATATTTGTCAGGACTCATTCTAAGCCGTCAACATGCATTAACTTAGTCTGATCCTCAAGTTGAACCTATAAAACCCACCTGACATAAAGAACAAAAGAGATAAATAGCCAGCAAGTGGCATGTCTCAAATTCAGCCCATGATTTGAATACAAAGACTGTTACACTCTCCAATATGCGTCCTAAAATAGTATAAAGGCCTGTAATTGTTCCATAATCCAACTGTTAAAAGTTGAACCTACAGAATATAGCTTATTCCTTATCCAACTTCAGAAATTAATCTTGATACCATAATAGAAGCCCCACATGTGGAACTGATCTTCATATCCCAAGCATATGCTGCTAACCTCGGGCACGCCTCAGGCAGTGTAAGTAAGTCTTCTGGCAAAGACCAGATCAACAGTATTGCTTCATTTTCTTTGAGTTTCTCAGGCTGCTAAAATAATAGATCCCTATTCTCTGCGATCAGGCTGCATCAACAAATGTGTAGAAGGGTGACAGAGTCCTCTGCTGTCATCTGTAGAAAATCCCTCTCTTTTTTCTACATTTCAGGTGAAATGACCGACATATGCCTCAGTTTGTACGTCTTTATGAGTGTGAGCACTATAAAATGGCAGGTTCTACATAAGGAAATTAATTTCTCCAAATATTCCTTCAGTGAATAGACAGGCTTCAAATTTGTCTATTAAGATGGGCATGGTGTCTTATGGACTACATGAAGAACTGGAGTTAAAAGTTATCTAAGTTTGCAAATGGTCCATGACTCAATTATCACATCTCCTATAGTCACAGAGGTTGTGAAGATGAAAAAGATTGTAAAAGGCTAGAGACAGCAAGAGACTGACCTGAGCCTATCATTCTGCACAGCTCTATTCCAAGAAAACAAACAAAAAATAACTATCTAGTGTAAATGCATCTGTCACCCACCCATCAAATATGACTATGTGAGCAGTTTTTTTTCTCAAGAAATAGATATAAGAAGAGAAACATGGAAATGCAGGAGAATGGAAATCATCCCCATATATATTGATAAAAAGTTCATTCAAAGAGATTTCTTCTTTGTATTTTTTTATCCCCTAAACTCTAGTAAGAAAATTTTATCCCTATTTCCATGTAATGCAATTACACCCAGTATAATACCCAATATCTCTAAATATCCTGATTCAAGACACATGTGTTAATAACATGAGCCAGCACACACTCTACCCATAATTCCAGAGATTAAACTGATATTAATTCCTGTACAAGAGGTTGATGAAAACCCTGAGTTCATTCTGATTCTTTTTTCACTGATAAATTCAGCACACCTATTTACAACAAATAAAACAGATACATCTGAATGGCCTTACCCCCTTATTGCATGTGGGCAATGATCTTCCAGAGTTTCCTGTCTGTGTGGAGACCAACTGACTCAACTCAAGATAGAAACTTTCTGACTTTAAGGCTACCTTTCTCTATTCCATAGTAGGATAAATAGCCCCTTATGAAATGGGGAACAAGAATGTCCACTCATTTAATTTCATATGTATTACCCTGAGGTGGAGCCTCTGTATCTGAAACTAGAAAGTCCCAAGTTGTATTGACTTTGGTATTTCTTCTAGATGAATTCTTAGTCACTTTAGATGTATCCCTGTCTAGCCTAGGTGAATGTCAGTGCAAGAGCTACAACCTGGCTGCTTGGAAAAGCTTTGCAGGATGATGGGGAGAGACTCAGCTGATAAAGTGCTTATTATACAGGTCAAGGGTCTGAGAAATTCATCCCATCCATATAAGACAATGTAAAAAGTGCACATGGCAACACATCCCTGTAAGCATTAAGAAGGCAGAAAAGGAGGCTCTCTGGAAAAGAAGATTGCTAGATGAATCATTGAAAGAATTGCATTATGAGTGAGAGATACTGTCTCAGAAAATAAGATGTAGAATAATTAAAGAAGATACCCAATGTCCATTTCTGACCTTCACACACAGACACAAAATGTATAGTAGCTGTAGGAGGAGGACCTACTTGTTTGTCCTGGTCACCCGGCTAGCTTAGACCCAAAATAATAAGACAGGAACTGTATTAATTAAATCATTGCTTGATCCATTAGCTCTAGCTTCTTATTGACTAACTCTTACAACTTACTTTAACCCATTTCTATTAATCTGTATATCATCACAAGGTCATGGCCCACCAGCAAAGTTTCAGCAGTCTATCTCTGCCAGATCCATGGGGTCCCTCTGACTCCATCCTTCTTTCTCCCAGGATTCACTCCAGTCCACCCGCCTAGCTAAGTTCTGCCCTGTCAACAGGCCAAGGCAGTTTCTTTATTCATCAGTGGTAATCACAGCACACAGAGGGGACTCCCACATCAAGTAGCCACACCAATTTCTGCTTATACATATAGTTGCTTCGTTATCAGTGGATACAAGATATTATGCTCAATTAAGGGTTAACTGATAACTCAAAAGTATTTCTCCAATACTTAGCTGACTTAAATTTGTCTCTGTATCTCAAGTCTAGCAAGCATCAATTTTTCCTTTATAAGTTATAAATACATAAAATATTTCATAGATATGGTTTCTATCAAACCCAAGGAAAAAGAGAGATAATTGTAGAGGGAACGGCGAGCTGTGTCCTGTGTCCTGCCACTGGTTAGCTTTACACCCGAAAAACAACACACCAAATTGTATTCTTTTAAACACTGCCTGGCCCATTAGTTTCAGCCTCTTATTGGCTAATTCTCATATCTTGCTTTTAACACCCATATTTAGTAATCTGTGTAGCACAAGGTGATGTCTTACCGGGAAGGATCTTAGCCTGCATCCATCTCGGAGAGGAGAGCTATGGCATCTGCCTGAGGCATTTGCCTGACTTCTGCTTTCTTTCTCCCACATTCTGTTCAGTCTACTCTGCCTACCTAATTTTCTGTCCTATGAAAGGGACAAGGCAGTTTTTTTATTAACCAATGAAGGTAACATATAGGCAGATGACCCTTTTCCATCATTTCCCCTTTTTCTGTTTTAAACAAAAAAGAAAGGCTTTAACTTGAACATAGTAAAATTACATATAATTAAAACAGTTATCAAGCAAAGAATTACAGTTACAATATTTATATCTATTTTATCTTTATTATAACAAGGAAAACTATAATTGTCTATCCATTCTTTAACTCCATCAAAGACTCAGAAGGATATAAGATTACCTAAGCAAACAAGAAATAAGCAACTTCCAAACTCTAGAAATGACAGAGATTATCTCGCTGGCTGGACAGTCACTTTTTTATCATAACTAAGGAAAACTATAATTATCTATCCATTTCTTTCAACTCCATCAAAGACTTCAGAAGGATATAATATTACCTAAGCAAACAAAAAATAAGCAACTTCCAAACTCTAGAAATGACAGAGACATCTCACTGCCTGGACAGTCACTCAAAGTTATTTTGTACCATTAGGGCATCCATCTTTGGCCTACAGGTCCATAGTATCCAGCAGACATTTCCATGAAGCAGGAAAATTCAAAAACAGTTCAGTCACTTTTTGCTGTGTCTTGCAGAATGTCTCATAGACTCCTTTCATGAATCAGACACCCCAAAGGACCATCTCACCTTTAGGCAAGTTCAGCAGTCCTCTCTCTGCTGGTTCTTTGTGTCCAGTTTATGCAACAGTCCAGGCAAGAGCAGTTTCTTGCCCAAATGGCTATCAGACTCCATAAGGAGCCTCTTCGATACCCATCCTCCTCTTGAAGTAGCTGGTGCTGCCAGGAGCAGATGTGTCTCATTGTCATGAAAAGCCCTAAATTATTAAAACATTAAATGCCATATTCTGTAATCTTTGAAAGATATGAAGAATGCTTATTTAACTGAACTATATCTCCATATATCTAGAAAATCTAACTAATATGACTACAAGCTTGACTATTATTGATGATTATCCATTTACCTATATTTCCTAATTATACATTACATTTTTAAATGAACTACACAATCACAATACCTTTAATCAAGATCAGAAATACATATACATATAACAAAATTGACCTTAAAATCCAAATTATTCATATCTACATCATATCCCCCTTTAAATGTAAAAGAACATTTATAAGCAATATTTGGGAATATGGGCACAGTTATTTCTCTCCAAACTGCTTCCTGTTGAATGGGGGCAACTGTTAATCAGGTCTTTTATGATGTTACCTGTGTGCCAGGGTTATCTCAGTCGGCAGCTGAGTGAAGTAATTTTTGAGAGTGTGTATAACAACCTTTTCAGGGAGGGCGTGGTCTATCATACCATATTGGGATAGAAGCAACCATAGGGTCTCATCCTCTGTGAAAATAAAAGAAGAACCTCTTTTTAAAGCATCATGTTCTTAGATCCAAATTTGAAGTCATATCCTTATGATATCAATTCTGTTCTAGCCTGGCAGCCCATGTAATAAAATGTCTCTCTGTACTTAGCTCTTTACAGTCAAAAAATTCAAAGAAAACATAAATAATACAAAGGAATCCAGACTCTGTGAGTTTTTTATTTTTACATGGCTTATTTTTTATTTCTTTTTAATCTATAACTATCTGTACTCTGTCTCTTTAAAGACTTTACCCTTTTTTCTTTAAGGCATTAACTTTATTCTCTGTATTTTTTTCTTCTCTCTCCCAAGCCTATGTACACTCATCCAACATTGTGACCCATTTAAAGGTCTTTTATGTCTGAATCTGTCCTATTGTGAATCTGTAATTCTTTACTATCCAGGAAGCACTTCTTAAATGCTAAGCACTTCTTAAAAACTTAAGTTGCATCATGTAGAGGTAATACGGTACCACCTGTTTTTCTGCCCAGTCCTAAACCTTAACTGCACTGTTATTATGATAATTACGATAGTTCCTGCCTGAGGTCAGCACAGGGAGCAGAGCCAGAGCCACTTGTGATTGAATCAGTTGTGCTTGTGACTGAATCAGTTGAGCCTCTGCGCTGTAGAGCGGCAGGCTGCTCTGGATGTTGGCTCCACCTCTCTCCAATTTTAAAATGGAGAACGTACCATTTTCTACTAGCTCTGGGGCCACCAGGTTGGAGACACATTTAGCATTTTAACTCTGAGACTGAGCTTTTTATCACAATTACAGCCTAATCTGCCAGGGCAGACCACTGTACAGCCTGGAAACATCTCTGTGTATGGCAGCGGGAGTCACCATGCTCTCCCGCTAGTGTGTGCCTAGTAAACCTGATCCAGCTGTCTGCCCAGGTGCAGGCGGGGAGCACTGAGCCATTGGCATGGTCTCGGAGTACTTTCTTCCCGATCCAAGTGGGCACACAAACATCCAGTCCCATAAAAGCCATTGAAATGCTTTATAGCCAGAGTTCGCATTGCTTATACATATAGTTGCTTGGTTGTCAGTGGATACAAGATATTATGCCTCAGTTAAGTGTTAACTGATACCTCAAAAAGTATTTCTTCAATACTTAGCTGACTTAAATTTGTCTCTGTATCTCAAGTCTAGCAAGCATCCATTTTTCCTTTATAAGTTATAAATTACATAAAATATTACATAGATATAGTTCTATCAAACCCAAGGAAAAAGAGAGATAATATTTTCTTGTCTACTACATCACAAAGTGTTGGTGATAATTAGAGGGTTCTAAGAAACTTAGTTACATCATTGATCTTCTTTCCCTTTATGACACATAGTTGCTTAATTCTCTCTCTCTCTTTCTCTCTCTCTCTCTCTCTCTCTATCTATCTATCTCTCTCACACACACACACACACACACATACACACATCTGAATCACCATTGCCCTGAACCCAAACTGTCTTATAACCTTTTCAATCATATAAAAGTAATTTATTGACATTGTACTACATGATGCCAAGTAACATAATACTTGGAGAATACATACAATGATAAAAGTAGATATTAAAGATAAAAGTAAAACCAGATGTCCAAATCAAGTAGATGCAGTTTGCTAACTAATGCTAAGATGGTAAGAAATTAAACCAATTTTCTTTGAGGAATTTGACAGTCTAGGTTAAAAGTAGTTAAGAATCATAAAAGGCTTGAGAAAGAAAATGAACAGGGCATGCAGGATAAGGATATGCTCAAAGCCCAAGGCATAGCGAGAGATGTTCATTTGGCTCAAGAAAACTATGTATGGTCTCATCAGCAGTCTTTTATTGGCAGTATCTTCTCATTATTTCCCTCTTACAGAAACCACTTGTGATTCTAACACATGCACCTGGTTTTATGAAATGACCATTAAAAATAAGTATGTCCCCGTGCTACCTTTACTACAAAACACAGTCCCTGTATCAAGTTTCTATAGCCAATACTTGAAATAGGACAATAGGCAAAGTCCTTAGGCAATGGTGGATATCAAGCCAACTCTTTTCATATTGTTATTTTGATATTCCCACAACAAAAGTCCCACTTCAAAATAAAACACTTGTACTAAACTAAACTAATAATTCTCAAGTACCTATTATGAACTAGATACTTCTGCAGAGGCTTAGAGTATGCCAATGACCAAAATAATTTAAAAGATACCTACTTTCTAAAGAGTAAATTCTAGTGAAAGGAGAGAGGCAAGAAAAACACATTAATAAGGTAAATTAATTCTGTAAGGAGAGTGAAGAGGAGAATCACATAATGATAACTTTAAATTTTTATACTACTATCCTGATGAGCTTCACTGAAAAGTAATATATGATCAAGGACTTGGAGTTGATTTCTATTTATCAAGCAAAGGAAATGCCAGCTGCAAGACTTTGCTTGGTGAGAAAGGAGTTAACATCCTGAAGACACAGCACTAAGACAAGCACACCTGGAAGTGGGTGAGGGGTGGTAACACACCCTGAGGACAGAGAGCAGGTGACATGAGTGCATAATATTTGGTACATGAATGATATTAAAGTTTGATATTTTTCTGGGTGAAACAGAAAACCTATTACAAGGATTTGGGCAGGGTAACATGACTTTATTTATGTTTTCCAGGCATTACTCCAACTTCCGTCTTGAGAACACATAAAAAGGAAAAACAGGAAAGTAGAGAGTGAAGTTAAGTGGTTATTGTAGTAACCTAAGCAGAAAATGATGGCTCAAAATAAGGTGAAAACAATGAGAGACAGCCTGAATTTAAATAAAGTCTAAGGCTGAATTAACAACAACCCTAACAACTTGGAGACAGAAAGATAAGGATCAATTCTAATACAAAATATTTCATTCATGTTTCCAGGTTTTATTGTAGGCTTTGATCTGAGGAAAGTAAACTAAAAGAATACAACCAAAGAAAATGGTGAGATGGATTTCACATTATACCTAAATGTACTAAAATAACACAAACAGAAAATGATGAAAATGGATTTCACACAAACACAAATGATCTAAGCATGCTAATAAAATGCATATATTTTAAAAATTTAGTAATAAAACAAGGTCTAATCAAAGAAGACAAAGAAAATCTGTTTTAGATGGAAAGATAAAAATTAAAAATAATATAATTTAAAAGGTAAAAGAAAAAAAGCACTTCCAAATGAAAACAGAAATCTTTACTGGTGTCATACAATATCTGTTTCAAGTGCACAATATTGCCTAAGATAAGATTATTTAATAATGATGAGTCAAATTATCAGAATGAACTTAAAAATTCTAGATTTGTATCTATTATTTGAATAATGAATATTCAAAGTAAATAGTATGTATTCATAAAACTTCAAGGAAAAATAGACAAAACTAAAATTGCATTTAGAAAATTGAATATTCTTCTGATGCTTAAAAAAATCACGGAAAACCAGAAAAAACAGTGGAATTCAGTAGTTTTCATTCGATTTGTATATTAACATTTCAGTCTACCCTACAAAATAGTAGATATTCTCCTTGAGCATAAATGGTGTGGTTAGTAGATGATTCTGGGCAACATATTAATTTTTTATTTTATTTTAATGTATGTTTTCATGTACGTTTCTATGTATTTTATGTATGTTTGTGTGCTTGTGTACATTTATATACCTCATATTCATGCGGGATTCTGCAGAGCAGAAGAGGGCATTGGAACTCCTGGAACTGGAATTTCAGAGACCTGTGAGCTGCCATGTGGGTATTTGACATTGAACCAAGTCCTTTGGGGGAACAGCCAGTGCTTTTAACACCTGAGTTGTCTAGTCAGTCCCAAGTATCAACAATTTTAAGAGACAAAAAATTAAGAAAAGTTTGTTCTCTGATTACAATAGAATTAAATGAGAAATCATAACAAAAAACATATCTTAATACTTCCCAATAAAAATACTTAAAAATCAATAGCACAGCTCTAAGAATTTTTGCATCAAAGAAAAATACAGAGGTGAAATAATAATGCATTTTAAACCAAGTCAGAATATAGTACATTAGTGAAACAAACTAAAAATGTCTTTGATTTCTCAGATTCTACCTTTCATAAGGAAAATAAAACCAAAGCAATTTGAGTAAATATAATAACAACATTCTGAGAATAAATTCATAAAATAAAAACAGAGAGAAGCAATAGACACTGCCCATGAAACAAGTGATTAAAAGCACTGACTGTTCTTACAGAAGACCCAGGTTCAATACTCAGCAATACTTAGTGGCTTACAATCATGCACAACTCAAGTTCTACGGGGTCTGATGCTTTCTTGTGGCCTCTGTGAACACTGGGCACATATTCATGTAGCACACATACATGCATTAAAAACCCTTACACATAAATGAAATCAATAAATCTAAAATGAACATACTATGTAGTAACTATATGACAATGAATTAAACAGATTAGGCTTGATAAAAAGTACTTTGAAAGGCAACTAACACATTTCACTCAATAAGAAATCAATATTTTGAAAAGCCTGGTGTCTACTCAAGGCAATGAATTTGTTATTGAAAGATTTTTCACAAAGAATGCTCAGGGACTAGATTGTGTTATTGTTTAGAATCCTGCCAAGCATTTGAAAAAGAAGTAATAATAACTTTTACATAAATATTCTATAAAATCCAAGGGAAGTTAATACTACCAAATTTATTCTCTAATAACAGGTTTATGATGACATCAAAATCAAATATACACATTATCAGAAAAGAAAATTACAATTCAATGTCTTTCATGTCTATAAATGTAATTTTATCACAATGTTAGTTAATTTCACCTAATAATATATATTATGGTAAGAAAATCAAGTATTAACATTGTAAAGAAAGATCAAGTTGGTGACTTAAAAACCTTAGCATTGAGGACTGAGCCAACAACCTGGGCCTGAGCATGCCTCTGATGGTGAACTCCACAGGAACAGGTCTGAGTCAGTGACCTAGGCCAGAGCAGGCACGAGACAGTGAACACCACAGGAGCAGGAGCAAAGCCAGACCAGGGACATTTATGAAATAAGACTGAGTCAGCGACCTAATCCAGAGCAGGCCTGAGGTGGCAAGCTCCACAAGAATAGGACTAAGCCAGCAACCTGTGCCAGAGGGGGCTTTGGACAGTTAAATACACAGGAGCAGGACTAGATCAATAAATAAAAGTCCCCTCACCACATAATAATCAAAATACTAAACATACAGAATAAAGAAGGAATATTAAAAACTGCAAAGGAAAAAGGCCAAGTAACATATAAAGGCAGAAGTATCAGAATTATACCTGACTTCTCAATGGAGACAATGAAAGCCAGAAGGTCCTGGTGAAGGGTTATGCAGACATTAAGAGGCCACAGATGCCAGCACAGACTACTAGACCCAGCAAAACTTTTAATCAGCATAGAAGGATAAAGAAATATTACATGACAAAACCAGATTTAACAAATACATAGCCACAAACCTAGCCCTACACAAAGTACTAGAAGGAAAACTCCAACCCAAGGAAGTTGGCTACATCAACAAAACACAAACAATTGATATCACAGCATCCCAAATAAGGGAAAAACATGCAAAAGAACATCACCAACAATGAAAACTAAATTAATAGGAGATAGCAATTACTGGTCGTTAATATCCCTTAATGTAAATGGACTAAACTCACCTATAAAAAGGCACAGGCTAACAGATTAAATACAGAACCCATCCTTCTGCTGCATACAAGAAACACACCTCAACCTCAAAGACAGACCTCACCTCAGAGTAAATTGTTGGGAAAAAATTACAATAAAATGGACCTAAGAGGAAAGCTGTTATAGCCATTCTAATAGCTAACAAAATAGACTTAAAACTAAAATAAATCAAAAAAGACAAAGAAGGACACTTCATATTAGTCACAGGAAAAAATCCATCAAGAGGAAATCTTAATGCTGAACACCTATGCCCCAAATACAAGAGCACCCTCATATGTAAAAGAAACAATTCTAAAGCTTAAATCATATATGAAACCCCACACACTAACAGTGGGAGACTTCAACACTCCCTTCTCACCACTGGATAGGTAATTCAGAGAAAAAACAGAGAAATAAGGAAACTAACAGCTGTTATGACTCAAATGGACTGAACAGACATCAATAGAATGTGCCATCTAAACATAGAATAATAACCTTCTTCTCAGCACCTCATGGAACCTTCTCAAAAATTTATCATATCTTCTGTAGCAAAACAAACCTCAACAGATACAAAAACAATAAAATAACCCTATGTATCTTATCAGACCACCAAGACTTAAAATTAGAATTCAACAACAGCACTAATTCCAGAAAGCCCATGAAAATTAAACAATGCACATCCGAAACATCAATGGATTAAGAAATAAATAAAGGGAGAAATTAAAGACTTCCTAAAATTTAACGTAAATGATGATACAAAGCATCAAAATATATGGGATATAATTAAAGCAGTGTTAAGGGAAAATTTCATAGCACTAAATGCCTATATAAGGAAGCTGGAACATCCCACACTAGTGAATTAACAGAACATTTGAAAACTTTAGAACTAAAAGAGGCAAACTCACCCAAGAGAACTAGATGGCACAAATAATCAAATTGAGAACTGAAATCAACAAAATTGAAATAAAGAAAATACAAAGAATCAATGAGACAAAGAGTTGGTTCTTCAAGAAAATCAACAAAATAGACATACTTTAATCCAAACTAACCAAAAGGCAGAGAGAGAATATCATAATTAACAAAATCAGAAATGAAAAGGGGGACATAGCAATAGACAGAGAGGAAATCCAGAGAATCATATGGTCATACTTTGAAAACCTATACTCCACAAAATTTGAAAACTTAAAGGAAATGGACAACTTTCTATATAAATATCACTAAAATTAAAACAAAACTAGATAAGCAAATTAAACAGACATATGATTGCTAAAGAAATAAAAACAGTCACCAAATTCTCTCAACCAAAAAAAAAAGCCAAGGACCAGATGGTTCCAGCTCAGAATTCTACAAGATTTTCAAAGAAGAACTAACACCAATACTCCTCAAATTGTTCCATATAATGGAAACAGACAGAACATTACCAAACTCTTTTTATGAGGCTACAATTACCCTGATACCCAAACCACAGAAAAACATTACTAACAAAGAGAATTACAGACCAATCCCAGTCATGATCATTAATGGAAAAATACTCAATAAAATACTGGCAAATCAAATCCAAGAACACATCAGAACAATCATCCACCATGATCAAGTCATCTTTATCACAAAGATGAAGGGATAATTCAACATATAAAAATCTGTAAACATAATCCATCAAATAAACAAACTGAAAAATAAAAACCACATGATCATCTCATTAGATGTCAAAAAATCTTTTGACAAAATACAACATCCATTCATGACAAAGGTCTTGGAGAGAGCAGGGATACAAGGGACATACTTAAACATAATAAAGACAATATACAGCAAGCTAACAACCAACATCAAACTAAATAGAGATAAACTCCCAGTGATTCCACTGAAATCAGGAACAAGACAAAGTTGTCCACTCTCTCCATATCTGTTCAATATAGTTTTTGAGGTCCTAGCTAGAGCAATAAGACAACAAAAGAAGATCAGGAGAATACAAATCGGAAAAGGAGAAGTCAAACTCTAACTATTTGCTGATGATATGATAGTTTACATAAGCAATCCCAAAAATTCTACCAAGGAACTTCTACAACTCATAAACATTTTCAGTAATGTAGCAGGATACAAGATTAACTCAAAAACTCAGTAGCCCTCCTATATACAGATGATAAATGGGCTGAGAAAGAAATCACAAAAACATCACCCTTTAAAATAGCCACAAAGAGCGTAAAAATATTTCTGAGTAACTCTAACCATATAAGTGTAAGACTTGTATGACAAAAACATTAAATCATTGAAGAAAGAAATTGAAGAAGATACCAGAAAGTGGAAAGATCTCCCATGCTCTTGGGTAGGCAGAATTAAAATAATAAAAATGGCAATCTTACCAAAAGCAATCTACAGATTCAATGCAATGCCCATCAAAATCCCAGCAAAATTCTTCACAGACCTGGAAAAAAACAGTACTCAACTTCAGATGGAAAAGCAAAAAAACCCAGGATAGCCAAAACAATCCTGTACAATAAAGGAACTTCTGGAAGCATCACAATCCCTGACTTCAAACTCTACTACATAGCTACAGTACTTAAAACAGCTTGAAATTGACATAAAAACAGACAGGAGGACCAAGGGAATTGAATCAAAGACCCGGATATTAATACACACACCTTTGAACACCTGATTTTTGACAAAGAAGCATAAAATATCAAATGGAAAAAAGAAAGCATATTCAAAAAATGGTGCTGGATAACTGAATATCAACATGTAGAAGAATGAAAATTGATCCATATCTACCACCGTGCACAAAACTCAAATCCAAATGGATCAGAAACCTTGACATAAAACCAACCACACGAACCTCATAGAGGAAAAAGTGGGGTATATACTTGAATGCACTGGCACAGGAGACCACTTCCTAAATATAACTCAGTAGTACAGACACTGAAAAAAGCAATTAATAAATGGGACCTCCTGAAATTGAGAAGTTTCTATAAAGCAAAGGACATGATAAAAATGACAAAACGACACCCTACAGAATGGGGAAAAAAGCTTCACCAACCCCACATTAGATAGAGGGCTGATCTCCAAAATATACACAGAACTCAAAAAAAAATGGTCATCAAAAGAAAAAATAATCCAATAAAAATGGGGTATAAATAGAGAACTCTCAACAGAGGAATCTAAAATAGCTGAAAGACACTTAAGAAAATGTTCAACATTATTAGCTATCAGAGAAACACAAATCAAAACAACTCTGAGATTCTATCATACACCTGTAATAATGGCCAAGATCAAAAACACTGATGACAACATATGCTGGAGAGGATGTGGGTAAAGGGAACACCCCACCATTGCTGGTATGAGTACAAACTGGTACAACCACTTTGAATATAAGTATTGTATTTCCTTAGAAAATTAGGAAACAACCTACCTCAAGACAGAGCAATACCATTTTGGGGTGTATACCCAAAGGATGTTCAAACATACCACAAGGACATGTGCTCAACTATAGCACTAATAGCAGCACTGTTTGTCTTAGCCAGAACCTGGAAACAACCTAAATGCCCCTCAACTAAAGAATGGATAAAGAAAATATGGTGCATTTACACAATGGAGTAATACACAGCAGAAAAAAATAATGGCATCTTGAATTTTGCAGGCAAATGGATGGAACTAGAAAACATCATAGGTAACCCAGACCCAGAAAGACAATTATCATATGTACTCACTCATAAGTGGTTTTTAAACATAAAGCAAAGAAAACCAGCATATAAATCGCAATCCCAGAGACCTAGATAACAATGAGGACCCTAAGAGAGACATGCATAGATCTAATCTACATGGGAACTAAAAAAAGACAAGATCTCCTAAATAAAAAAATCTTATACTCCTTTATAATGAAAATCCTAGAGAGACTAGATCTACATGGGACATACCCACACACAATACAGGCATGTTACAGTAATCCCACAGCCAACAACAACTTAAATAGAGCTAACTCATAGCATTCCCACTAAAATCAGGCACAAGATGTGTTTTTTATTGTTGTTGTTTGGCAGGCAGTTCTGCAGCAATGGGACCCTGTAGCAGCTCTCTCTATACCTATTTGATATAATATTTGAAGTTTTAACTAGATCAGTAAGAAAACTGAAGGAGATCAAGGGGATACAAATTTGAAAAGAAGTTAAAGTATTTTTAATTACAGACGATATGATAGTATACATAAGTGACCCTGAAAATTCAACCAAGAAACCCCTACAGCTTACAAACACTTTCAGCAAAGTATTAATATACAAAATTAGCACACATACACACAAAGAAAAAATAGTGATCCCCCTATATGCAAATGACAAATGTATTGAAAAGGATATCAGGGAAACAACCCCTTTCCTAATAGCCTAAAACAATATATATTATCTTGGAGTAACTATATCCAAGCAAGTGAAAGACTTTATATGATAAAAACTTTAAGATGTTGCCAAAAGAAATTGAAGAAGATATCAGAAGATGGAAAGATCTCTCATGCTGAATAGGATTAACTAAAAATGACTATTCTACCAAAAGCAATCTACAAATTCAATGCAGAGTCCTCATCAAAATTCCACAGATGCAATATAACCCAACAAAAACCCTATTTGTCACTTTGTAAAAATTTATAAAATGAATGAAAAAATAAATTTTAGCATAGCAACATTGTGGAACATTGGTTAGCATCATAAAGAAATGAACAGTTTAGATGCACAAAAACATTGACTAATGTGTTAGGTGTGAAAAACTAAAGTTAATCAAGTTGCCTCTTAGAAATGGTAGATAATGAGAGAGCAAACGAGGACTTTAGTGGCACATGAGGGGACTGCCTCAGGGATTTCCAGGATAAGGACAGTTCCCACAGCATCAGTCATGGTACTTCTTTCATAGGTTTCTACATGAGTAAGAATGCACCATCTTTCACAACTGCAGTTTGCTGGATATAAATCTGATTTAAATACAGTTACAGTATTCTAAGATTGTAATTACTGATGTCCTTTCTTTCAAATCTCATCAAGTAAGGGGTGAGAATACACACAAGTCTACACAATTTGTATACAAGTAAAGAGATTTAATTTTGAAAGAAGTCCAAAGAAAAGCATAAAGGCAAGAATATCAGCACAATAGCTGATAGGTGAGTAGATGTTCCCTTAGAATGCCTTATATGTTCTCGGTTACGTATTTCCATTTTCTTGATGAAATAGGAAGCAGTATTGTTGGCCAAAATTCTAGCTGGAGGATGAGATTTATAGGTGTAGGGTAACTGTACAGAATAGCAGTGTGAGAATACTATAGTAGCACTGGGAGATACTGTATGGATTTTAGAAAGTATCAAAATGTATTTGATATTCATTCTCAAGAATCTGAAGTGTTAGCCCAGCATATTTAGATGCCTTACTAGGCAGTAGACAGCTCATGATTAGTGGACATGGAGTGGACAAAGAGGTTCTTTTACTAGAGTTGTCACTTTTTCCATGCTAGGTCTAATGAAGGAAAAAAAAACAAACAAAATAATGGAGCATTTATGCAATGAGCATTCATAGTGATTGACAATAGAATTCATTCTGAATGTTGCAGTTTGAATGAGAAAGGTCCCTTGTGTTTGAACACTTGATTCCTAAGTGGTGGTGCAATTCTAGGAAATTGTTGAAACATTAAAGCAGTGGTTCTCAACCTCCCTAATGCTGTGACCCTTTAACACAGTTCCTCATGTTGTAGTGATCCCACAACCATAAGATTATTTTCATTGCTACTTCATAATTGTAATTTGTTACTGTTATGAATCATAATATAAAATTCTATGTTTCATGATTATCTTAGGTGGCCCCTGTGAAAGGGCTGTATATAAAAAATATATAAGTATTTGTAAAGACAAGGTTTAGTTAGTATCTGTTAAGTAAGATTTAAAATTGGGTAAAGGAAAAATTACTGAAGAACAGTAATAAAAGGGTCATAAAATAGAAGCTGAAATCAGGTAGAAGTCCAGAATTGATGTGGGAGGGTCTTCTGTCTTAATAAAGAAACTGCCTTGGCCAGCCCTCAGGTGGGTGGAGTAGACAGAACAGGAAGAAGGAAGTGAGGTAGATGGCTCAGTCAGATGCCACGCCTCTCCTAAGTGAGACTGCCGTGCCTCTCCTCAAGGAGCAAGATGCGATGAAGCTCCAGCCCAAGATGGACATAAGCTAGAAACTTCCCAGTAAGGCACCACTTCGTGGTGCTACACAGATTATTAGATATGGGTTAATCAAGATGTGAGTAAGAGGCTGAAAATAATGGGCCAGGCAGTGTTTAAAAGAATACAATTTGTGTGTTGTTATTTCGGGGCATAAGCTAGCTGGCAGCTGGGAGCCGGGCAGGACAAAAAGCAGGCCTGCCCGCAGCTCCACACTACAGAATGGCGCCCACGTGGATAACCGAATCCGCAGAAAGCTTGAGAAAGCTTGGGAAAGAATAGAGTAAAGCTCTATTTTTCTGGTCTGGCAAGCAAGCACTCTCATCTAAGAAAGGCTTCCTGAGCTTCAGCTGGAAAACATAATGTCATAATGAATAAACTTTAGGCATGGAATAAAGTAAAAATATTTATTTTTTACATGGTTTAGTCATCCCAACAATATAACTCATTAAAGGTCTCAAACTAACTTCACAAGTAGTTTCAGTTAAAATTAAAAGATAAAACTATACTCTATTGTCAATAAGACACAGTACTACCCATGAAGACATCACAGAAAAAACAGAAGGTTAATTGGAACCAACACCAAATTCCATTTTAGTAAACAAAAGAAGTTTTTAATCAAACTGTGAAATTCAGCATCAAATACTTTAAGAAATGGGTTGCCTACCACGTGAGACCATGGTTTATGATAGATTAAGTTAGTGTTAATAGAACACAAACCATTTTACTGAACATAGCACCATAACTATCTATAGTACAGAATCCATCCGGTGTAGTACAATTTACAGCATGATTCAGAAGCTTGCCAGCCATGAAGTGAAAGCCCAATTCACAAACAATTTAGTTGGAAGAATTAATTGCTTCCACAGTGTTCACGCAGACCAGCGCAAGTATGCGGGTAACCCAGGAGGTCACTTTAGATTTAAAAACTTAGCCAAAATCATAACAAAGCTCTATGCAATCAAATGGTCAATGAACGACAATAAATATAAGTCTTCCTGGAGGTTAATTTTTAAGTATAAGGTCTTATTTGAAATTTTTCATTCAATCATTGCTTTGTTGTTGTTGTGTTACCAGAAAGTTAATGCATAATAATGTCAGTAATTTGTTTGAAAGTCAGTAGAAAGAATTACAAGCTGTCAACACTTGCAAGAGCCTCTGCCAGTCATAGTGACAGAAGCAATTCACAGGCTTCTTTGCTGGACACTCACAGAATGTCCAGAATTGACATGCCAGGAAATTCCATTTTCTCGGAACTTATAGTTTATCTCAGAAAATTGGTGTTTCCTATCTCTGGCATGAGCAAAAGCTGCAATTCCTCCACACATATTTCTCACCTGAAGCACGTGACACAGGTGGTTTCTTCATCTGGAGGAAAGCTTCGGGAAGAAGCAAGAGAATCCTAATGACTTTGTTTAAACATGAAGGGAAAAGTTTACTTTTCCTCCCTTTGTTCAGAGAAGAGCAAGCCTCCTAATGAGTTGCTTCACTAACCTCGAATTTCCTACAAATGCAAACTCCTGAATATTCTTTCAGTCCATTTGGGAAGCCAAAACTTCTCTGCAAGCTGATCAGCATCAGCATTAAGTGGCATGTATAAAATTCTAAATTTGCATAACTATGTGTTGAAAAAAATTATAATTAAAATCCAAAGGCAATTCTCCTCAGAACTGCATTTACATGGTATTTTTTAAACTATGGAGGAAATCATATAGAGATGATTATCTGCAGTTGCTGAATCATAGCAACAGGAACAGCCATGAATACATAGTGTGACCAAGCTACCCAAAATTCAGTTTAATCAACCTTATGCTAAAGAGTGAGAGATAGTAATGGTATTCCATATGTTTACAAAATGTCTTTTCAATGAAGCAACTAGAATAGTCCAAACTTAAGTTCAGAACATACCAGAAGTCAGAAGAGGGGTTGGAGAGATGCCTTGAAGTTTAAAAAGCACTGGCTGCTCTTCCAGAGGAACTCTGGTTCAGGACGCATAACAGCTCACATCTGGCTGTATCTCTAGTTCTAAGGGATCCAGCACTCTCACACAGACATACATGCAAGCAAAACACCAATGCACATAAAAAATAAAATAAAAAGAAATCCTAGAAGAAGAGGAGGAGAAGGAAAAGGAGGAGAAGGAAAAGGAGAAGGAGGAGGGGGAGAAAGAAGAAGATGTCAGAAGACTATTAAGCCTCAACCATCACTCCAACCTTTTTCCTTTAGACTCAGCATAATATTAACAGATCACATGTGATCTATGGCATTATCAATTCCAACAAAAACAGACTATTGTCTTCACAATTCATCCGTAAGTAGCTAAAAACACATTTACAAGATAGGTAATTTCCCTTCTTCCTACAGTGTAAGTAGTCTAGTTAAGGCCAACCTATTATGTCAAAATATGAATTCATATCATAAAACACAATTAGAATCAGCCATACCTCAAAATTTCGCTTGAGCAGACAACAGTAGTTCATCCAGCATGGAAGGAAGTTCCACAGGAGCAAGGGTGAAGCGGACAGAGACAGGGATCACAGGACACAGTGAGCTCCATGACAGGGTCCTGACATGTGACATGTTAAGAGAGTGTCAGTTTCCACATGGATGAAGAATCAGGAGGATGGAATGTGAAAAACAGAAGTTAAGCTAGACCCTGACCCCTCCTACACATTCCTCCTACAATTTCACATCTTCTTATTGCTTTACAATGGCCCTCTATATCCAATCAATAGTTTACTGATTCTGGCAGATGCTTTGGTTGCTCATTCTATCTCTGAGTGCGAGTTTCTAAACCCTGAAAGATAGAATTTTTCTTAACTAAGTACTTCACTCTGATACTCAAGAATCTTAGTGAATTTGGGCCCCTTCAATATAAATTGATATTGAATATATTATGACTGAAAGTTATTGGCACCTATAAAATTTAATTCTAATTGTTTCAGATTGCCATGGGGAGATGCTGGAAAATTAAATTTTTTTCATGTGGAAATTTTATAACAATGGAAATTTTTCCTGGAAAAATAGCAAGTGCCTTCCTATGTTATATTTGTTATCACAAAAGGACCCCTTTATGCTAAATTTAGGAATAATAGATTTGAATTCAGTTGTCCTTGCAGTAAATATGTTACTTTAATGCTCTTAAAAGTCTTATTAACATTTTATTGTCACACAGGTTAAATTTCATTCTTATGAATATTTCATAATGAAAACTGTGTTTCATATAACTTCGTTTTTCCCTTATAGCAACTGGTAAATTGAGTTCAACTTCTCCTACTCTCTAGTAATTATTCTGCTCCTACATGTCATGGCGACAATGGCAGAGAAGGGTGGAGGGGCGCTGGCAGTTATGAATAACAACTCGATATATCTTAAAGGATATTTGAGTCATTAACGTCCACATATACCACTTTCAAAACTTTTCCCTTGGAAGTATAATGATACAAATGAAGCTGGAGAACTCACTGGTAACCTACTAACCAGAAGTGAAGTATTTAGTTCAATTCAAAAGTCATACCAAAAGCTTCTATTGAATGATTCTGAGCCATGCATCTGGGGCACAAAAGAGGAGACTATGTACCTTAATAAACTACCACAAATGACTGGTATACAAAGTTTCCAGTGACTTCTGTACAATTGAGAAGCATTAAGGAAGTGAGAAGTTATATATTTTATCACAAAATATTATGGACTATTTGATATTAGAATCAAATTTAGCCAAAAGATTTTTTCCAGATCTATTTAACTGATCACTTCTCTCTCAAAAGTAAACATGGGGAGTAGATTGCTCACTGTGCGTGCAAGTTTGAGGGGGATGAGAACTGTTTTTATTGGTTTTGTGTGTGTATGTGTGAGTGTGTATGTGTGTCTGTGTGTGTGTCTGTGTGTGTGTGTGTGTGCGTGTGTGTGTGTGTGAAGGAACAACCAGGTTCATTAAGTTGCTATATTTGATCCATTCCTCTCTCTATTTCCTACCACTCTTCTTGCCCAAGGTTCTCATTTTTAATTTAAGCTGGATATAGCTGGATGTCTAAACACATTTTGATATGTATACTAAAGAATACTATAAAATACATTATAAAGTACTTTAACATGGGTGTATTTAAATTTAGTTAGTTAAATTTTCAGAATATTGGTGAATAAAAATGTTACAAAATATTACATACAGAGTAATATTATAGCCGGGCGGTGGTGGCGCATGCCTTTAATCCCAGCACTCGGGAGGCAGAGGCAGGCGGATCTCTGTGAGTTCGAGACCAGCCTGGTCTACAAGAGCTAGTTCCAGGACAGGCTCCAAAGCCACAGAGAAACCCTGTCTCAAAAAACAAAACAAAACAAAAACAAAAACAAAAACAAAAAACAGAGTAATATTATACATGCCCCAAACACCACCACCAACAAAATCTATGTAATTTTATTTCTCAAAATGTTAAACTCCTAAGACTCCTTCAGGTAAGACCTTTAAAAACTTCATGTTGGCTAACTCAAAGAAGACAAGTTTTCTAAGTTTGCGAGATCAAATCTAACTCTAATGTTAGTATAACCCTAAGAAACGGCTGTCAACTTGTATAAGGAGGCAAAGATTTCTGTCCGATCCCTCTGTCCCAACATTGGCTGAGGGTGTCTAGAGGGTCATTAGATCTTTCTCTGTTCCATCCCTTCAATTTAAAGTACATTGGCTATCATGAATTCAATTGACAATTCTGGCCAGACTCAAAGTTATGTATCTGAGGGAAATAGACCCAGATGTGTGATTTAAGGTTAACTATGATATATGTCTTTTATTATAACAATATATTGTTTTCCTGTCTGTTTTTATGGGTGTGTGTGTGTGTGTGTGTGTGTGTGTGTGTGTGTGTGATTGATTGTGGGTAATGAGAGAGTAAGGGACTCTACATATAAATACTACTCTTATTGTACTGGAAAAGTTTTATAAAAAATATATAAACTTGTGATGATAAATCAGCCAATGGTGTTTACAAGTTAGGCCATGAGTCTTGCCAACACTGGGTAACTTATGATTCTCTTCTTTATACTTGAAAATTAATGTCCAGGCCTGGATAGTGGCTCAGAGATTAAGAACACTGATTGATCTTGCAGAAGACCTGGGTTCAGTTCTCAGCACACACATGGTGGCTCACAGCAATACATAACTTCAGTTCCAGGGGAGTAGACACCTTCTTCTAGCTTCTGTGGGCACTGAATGCATGTGTTGGACAGAAATACGTGTGGCAAGATATTATATATGAAAAACAAAATGAATATATAAAAATTAATAGCCAAAAAATAAATTTTACCTGGAGATCTGAAAGAAGTCTCTTTGAGGATGCCTTTGAGAACCAAGGACATTAGAATATCTAATCACATATGTTCAAAGAAAACAAAGGCTTAGTGTCCCTTACTGGGTCGGTGGCAGAAGGATCTGTAAATTAAGATCATAAGCCCTCATTAATTAATTTATCCATTTTCAGCACAGTACACATTTATTTGATTAAATAGTTTGGTTTTATATAAGGTCTTAACAAGCAAATTGATATTATATGGAATATAGATGTGTATCTCTTTTAAGTCAAACTGTTCAAGTACATAAAATAATTTTCAAATAGGCAATTAATAAGCTCAATACAAAAGGACTTGTGTATTCATTAGAGTAATTTTTATGGGACAATGACTACTTGACAAGGATTTGGGTGCAATTAAACAAAAATTATATTTTATATACATGATGTAATACAAACATTTAGAAAATTTTTCATTAGCCACTTAACTGATCATTTCATTATCTCTCTTTAGCTTCTATCTATATTCATGTGTATATGGGTGCACTAGAAATTAGGTCAAATAAATATGTTCAATGCATTTCTGAAAAATAAATTTCAGGTTTCTATAAATATTCCCTAGTTCAAATTTACTAAACTCTCACTGGTTTTCCCCCTACTTGTTTTGAAGTAATGTGGCAATGAATGACACCACCAGAGATATGTGAGAGAAAGGAGGAATCACAGAAATGCCCTAAGGTGAAATGGACCCTGATCTCCAACCTGGTATTTACCCAAGTCTACACCAGGCAGTGATGAATCTAAAAGCACCAAATAGGCCCTCATCAGCAGAGACAGCTAATGCCCACAGAAAGAGCCATCTACCGTGTCTCAAAAGAAAGACCTTAGATGCTTAGTGTAACATAACCATAGTGACAAATCCAAAATAGTTCTCTAAACTTGGAAAAGAAATGACAAGCATGAACAGGCAGGGCCAAGGTTGAAAAGGATCAGAGGGTCTAGAAAGCAGACAGTGAAAACTTTCGAACTTTGCTATTCAACACAATGTCTGACATCTTTAGTTCTTTACAACCATTTCTTCACAAGCATTAACTAAGAGTAAGTTTCCCAGGCAATAAAAATTCTAAATGTTTATCATATTTCCTTCCTTCTTTCCTCAAAGATTTATTTCTGAAATGCACTTTCCTGAGGGTGTGTGTGTGTGTGTGTGTGTGTGCGTGTGTGTGTGCGTGTGTGTGTGTGTGAATTAGAGCTCCATAAATATGGAATTTTATGTCTGAAAAGAGAATAGACTCAACAAAAAAGTATCAAAAATATAATTTGTGGTACTAACACAAGTTCTAAATGCAAGCATATTTCTTTCTCATCCAGAGGGCATTCAATAAATGTTTGCTGATGGAGAATTCCTAAGTGTTGACTAAACTTCTAATGTTTTTCCTGTCATTTATCAGATGCCATGGGGCATTTTGTATAATACTTAATTAGTACAGTCAGTGTTCATCAAGAAATCAATTAAAATGCAAGCTGCCTGCAGGGGAACTAGTTCCCTCGATGTTGAGGACAGCATATTCTCTTCTGACCAAACAGATCTGTTTTTATTAAGCAATTCTCTGAAGATATCATTCGCACCTGCTTCTGAACCCTAAGTAAATATTTGAAGAAGATTCATATATCAGTGACTGCACAGCTTCCCATCAACTTCCTCTTTCCATGAACCTTACTGGAATAGCAATGACAATGCTAGTCTCTTATGGGGAAAAAGTGTTTTCAACCTATAAAATTAACAGCCAATACCTATACATAGATAATATCTGCATAAAATGAAAGTGTATCTGTTTCTTAGTCAGAATATCTACCACATAAATAAATGAGAACACAGTAGAGATAACTGTAGCAAACAAGTACTCTGGTGAGCAGCCAGCTCTCAGCCCTCACTCAACTGGTATTTGCATAGTATAAGACACTTAGAAAACACTATGGAGTAAATATCATGTTTCATATCAAGACAAACCTATGAAGTTGAATTTTACTTTTGTTGTCAGTTTATAGGCAAAAAATAGAAACTAAACCAAAACATTGAACTTGTCCTTGTCATGGACAAAGAGAAGGAAAACTGGACTCAAAATGAGTCCTGTCGGCATCCATTCCAGAAGTCTCTCTGCATTTCCATAGAACATGTGAGCTGTGTGGTAATTTGGGGCTTTGTAGAGTTCATTACTCTCCAAATTCCAGATTGGGAGTTTGGAACTGATTTTCTCTCAGATCTCCTACCTCCCCATCCACAACTTTATCTCCTCTCTCTCTCTCTCTCTCTCTCTCTCTCTCTCTCTCTCTCTCTCTCTCTCTCTCTCTCTCTCTCAAAGAGAAGCACACAAAAAGAAAACAATGCAACAAAAACAGGAGCCAAAAGATGCAATAAAAAGACTTAAAGACAAAAAATGCCCAAACAAAATAAAATAAGGCCAAACACCTACAAAAATCCTATTGAGTTCATTTGTATTAGCCAACTACTCCTGTGTATGAGGCTGACCTGACACGTGGTTAATATACCTAGTGCTATACCACTCGACAAACTGATTTTTTTATTTCAAGCAGTTATCAACTGCAGATAACTTCTGGGTTAGGAGTGGGAGCCCATATTCACTTGCCCCTCTCTCAGTGCTGGAACCCTATTTACCTTGAACCTGTTCAGTCCTGTGCAATCTGCTGCAGTCTCTGTGGAGTCATATGTGCATCCGTTCTGTTATGTCTGGAAGACATAGTTTCCTGGGAGTCACCCATCACCTGTGGGTCTTAGAATCTTCCTGCATCTTCTTCTGTGTAGATCACTGAGCCTTAAGGAAGAGGCTTTGATGAAGACATACTGCTTAGGGCTGAGAGTTCCAAAGTCTATCACTCTTTTCACATTATCCAGCTGTGGGTCTCTGTGTTAGTTCTGATCTTTTTCAAGAAGAAGCTTCTATGATGATGGTTGACCCAAGGAAACTGATCTACAGGTTTAGCAGAAGGAATCATTCATTGCTATGTTCCTGTAATAGAATAATACTATTAGGTTCCCCCTAGTCCCATGCTCATCTACTCTCAGATTCTTGATCACTTTAAGCAGTGTCAGTTATGGATTCATCTGGTGGAGTGGGCATTAAATCCAATCCCATAACATCTGTACCACTATTACATCAGTATATCTTGTAGGTAGGTCACTGTTATAGATAGCAGGGTTTGCATCTGGGAGATGTTTGATAATTTTTCAGCAGTATGAAGGTAACTTCTAGTACCATAAATGCAAGTCAATAGGGATAAACTTTCTGTTAGGCCATTGCTCAACTTCCCTGTATTTGATGAAGTATCTAATCAAGGTCTTTAGCAATAGGGACTTACCATCAGGTTATAGAGAACAGTCAGTAGCCTTGGAAATAGCCTTTGATGTTTGGGGGCTTCCATGGGGACCACTTAGGCCAACAACTCAACAAGATGTAACCCATTCCTGACAATGGAGGCTTTACGTGGTGTCCTGTGATATCTAGGTGGGGCATTGTCTCCCTTATTATTTGGTGACTCCATTTTTATTCCTTTCATATATGTATATATTTTAGAAAGTTTCTTACTAGTAGGTTTTTATATGATTTTCCAAATGCCTTTAGTATTAGTTGTCTCTCCCCATACTCCTTCCTTAACCAATATCCTCTCTCACCCTTCCTATTTAATCCTCCTATTCTAGTTTCCTCTGTTACTCCATAATAATATACTCCATTCCCCCTTTCCATGGAGATCTTCTCTACCACACTAATCGTTTACTATATGCCTAACACCTGTAGTAATTATGATTGTAACACACGTGTTGAAGGCTTGAAAGCTAATGCCCACATATAAAGGGAAACATACAGCGCTTGCCTTTTTCATCTGAGTTAAGTTGGCATCCTAAAGATTTTGCTATACAAGCGTTTTACTTGCTTGATTAGAATTGTCCCAACATTTATTTTTCAGGCTGATATGAACAGTACTGTAATCCTGATTTCTTTTTCGGACTGTTTGTCATTTGTATATAGGGAGACTACTGATTTTTATGTGTTGATTTTGTGTCTTCCTACCTTGTTGAAAGTGTTTATTTACTAGCTATAGATGCTTCCTCATGGATTTTTTTGGGGTCTTTTATGTAGAAAATCGAATTATCTGCATATAAAGGTATGTTTACTTTTTCCTTTACTATTTGTATCCCTTTAATCTCCTCCCACTACTTTAATTCTCTAGCTAAAATTTCAATTACTATATTTAATAAGTATGGAGATAGCCAACATCCTTGTCTTGCTGCTGATTTTAGTGGATATGTTTTGAGCTTCTCTCCATTAGATTAATGCTGGACTTGGGGTAAACTGTAGAAAGAGCAGCGGGGCTGTGTCCCGCCACCCAGCTAGCTTTACACCTGAAATAATTACATGGAAACTGTATTCTTTTAAACACCGCCTGGCCCATTAGTTTCAGCCTCTTATTGGCTAATTCTCACATCTTGCTTTAACCCATATTTAGTAATCTGTGTAGCACCACGAGGTAGTCGCTTACCAGGAGAGATCTTAACCTGCGTCTGTCTTGGAGAGGAGAAGCATGGTGACTGCCTCTGGTGACTGCCTATGCAACTTCCTGAAGCATCTGCCTGACTCTGCTTTCTTTCTCCCACAATTCTGTTCTGTCTACTCCGACTACCTATGTTCTGACCTATCAAGCCAAGCAGTTTTCTTTATTAATTAACCAATGAAACAACAGATATACATATGACCCTCCTCCATCAGTAAACTGCCTTTATTATGTTGAAGTATGCCCCTGGTATCCCTAGTCTATCTAGCACTTTGTTTATAAAGGAATGCTGAATTTTGTCAAAAGTCCAATAAGAAGACTATGTGGCTTTCATCTTTCAGTTGTTTATATAGTAGATTATGTTTATTGATTTACAAATGTTAAATCATCCTGACATCTCTGGGGTGAAGCCAATTTGATCAATTAGTGTGTTTTTAAATTCAGTTTGAAAGTAATATTTTGAAAACTTTACATTTATAATCATAAAGATGTTGGCCTATAATATTCTTTATTGTATCTTAGAATTGTTTTGGTATCATGGTAATAGCCATGTCATAAAAAGAATTAGAAAATGTTCCTTCAGATCCTATTTCAATGAATAATTTGAGGAGTATTAACATTAATTCTTCTTTGAAGACCTAGTAGAATTCTGTGCTAAATCTCTTTGGCCCCAACCTTATTAGCTGAAATAATTTAATTAATTATTCTATTTTACTGGGGATTATGGATCTTTTAAATTGTTTGTCTGGTTTTGATTTAACTTTGATAGGTGTTATATATATAAAGAAATTCATCCATTTATTTTAGTTTTTTTTTTTGGTTTAGCGAAGTACACATTTTTAGATTGTCTTTATGGTTATCTGAAATTTCTTGATATTTTAATGCCACCTTTCCCATCTCTAATTTTATTAACTTGTATCTTCTCTCTCCATCTTTGACTAATTTGGCATAGGATTTCTCAGAGACTCAATTATGGCTTTCACTGATTTGTTGTATTATTTGATTCTATTTCTCTGATTTCAGACTTTAGTTTGATAATTTCGTAAAATCTACTCTTTTAGATTGTTAATTCTTCTTGCTTTAGAGCTTTCAAATATTTCACTAAACTACTAATATGAGATCTCTCCAATTTTTTATGTAATCACTTCATGCTATAAACTTGCCTCTAAAAACCAACTACCTCCATTTTGTCCCATGTTTGGGTATGTTGTTTTGATTTTGTTTCTCTTGTAAAATGTTTTTAATTTCCTTCTTGATTTTTGTCTTGAACCATTTTTCATTCAGTAATAAGCTTTGAAGTTTACATGACTTTGTGTACTTTCTGTTATTTTTGATATCTAACCTTCATCTATGGTGTTCAGATATGATCCAGGATGTTATTTCAGTTTTATCATATCTGTTGAGTTGTAGCAAATGGATAGCAATTAAAAAATATTCTGAGTGAGGTAACCCAGACACAGAAAGACAAACATGGTATATATTCACTCATAAGTGGATATTAGATGTAAAGAAAAGGAAAGACAGCGTATAGTCCATTACCCCAGAGAAGCTGGAGAACAAGAAGAACCCTAAGAGAGACATACATGGATCTCCCAGGGAAGAGGATATAAACAAGATCTCCTGAGAAAATTGGGAGTGTGGGGAAAGGGAGAAAGGAAGGCAGAAGGGAAGGTGGAGGGGATAAAGGGAGGGAGGAGAAGAATGTGAGGGAACAGGATAGTCAAGATGGGGTAAGGACAGAGAAGGAGACCAAGGATATGGATATCTTGATTGAGGAAGTTACTATGGGGCTAGTGTGAAACCTGGCACCAGGGAAAGTCCCAGGAATTCACAAGGATTACTCCAATTAAGACCCTAAGCAATAGTGGAGAAAGTGCCTAAACTGGTCTTCCTCTGCAATCAGAGATTGGTGACTACCTTAATTATCAACATAGAACCTTCATCCAGCAACTGATGGAAGCAGATGCAGATATCTACAGCAAAGCACTGGGCCAAACTTCCGGAGACCAGACAAAGAGAGGGAAGAATGATAATAGGAGCAAAGGGACCAAGGTCATGATGAGGATACCCACAGAAACAGCTAACCTGAGCTATTGGGCACTCACTCTGGACTGAGTTCTATGTGAACCTGCATAGAACCAAACTATGCCCTCTGAATGTGAGTGAGAGATATGTGGTTGGGCAGTCTTTGCAGCCACTGGCAGTGAGACCAAGATTTATCCCTAGTGCTTGAACCAGCAAGTGGCCCCCTCCATACAACAAATGGCTTGGAAAGGAATTCTATATACTAAAAAACTAAGTTTACCCATACTTCTTTTAACAAGACGGGCTTTGCTTGCTGTTGCAGCTCCTTTAAAAGAGGTTTTCCTGATTCACTTGTAACAAAAAAAACCCTGCAACTTTGAAATGCCAGCTTTCTGGGTTATGTTGCCAGTGCTAACTCTGACTCTTTCTGGAGGTCCAGCTATGGAGCATTTAAACGGGTCACAGTCTTGGACAGAGTGCTACAACTTGCTTAATGGCAACATGGACCTACTGTGTGCCTAGAGATGAGGCATTGTGCATGGCTCTCAGTGGCAGTGAGCAACTCCACCATGTTGGGCTGGGAAGAGCAAGCAGGAAGTGCCATATTTCCCCTAGTGATGGCACACCTTAAGTTTTTAAGAAGTGCTACCATTTTAAGAAGCACTTCTGGTCAGTAAAAAATTACAGATACACAATAGGACAGATTCAGACATAAAAGACTTCTAAATGAGTCACAGTGTTGGATAAATGTATGGAGACTTGGAAGAGAAATAAAGGAATATAGAGAGTTATAAAAAATAAAAGAAGTAGAGTACAGACAGTCATAGATTAAAGGAGCAAAGATAATAAAATAAAGATTGAAAAGTAATAGAGTAAAAATAAGCCATATAAAGATAGAATATACACAGAGAGTCTGAATTATGTATATTATTGTGTCTTCTTTGACTCTTTTTTGACTGTGAAGGAGCTAAGTACAGAGAGACAACTCATTGTACAGGCTGCTAAGCTAAACCAACATAAAAGTATCTTGTCTTCAAAATTTGGGTCTAAGGATATGTTGCTTTGGAAAAGAGGTTCTCATCCTGGGGATTGCTTCCAGACTAAAAGCGTTTGATGGACCAAGACCACCAGAAAGGTCACCATGAACACTCCTCAATAAATTACTTCACCCAACTGCTGACTGAGATGAACCTAGCACACAGGATACACCATGAAAGACTTGATTAATGGTGCCCCCAATCAGCAGGAAGTAGTCTAGATAACTATACTCATATTCCCAAATATTGGTTATAAATGTTTCTTTACATTTAAAGGGGGATATTCTATAGAAATTTGCATTGGTAAGGAACTTGGTTTATTGATACAAATTTAAGGTCAACTTTGTTATAGTGTGTATATATACATATATGTATATACATATATATTTCTGCTCTTGATTAAGGTATTGAGTTTTTGTAGTTAATCTTAAAATGTAATGTATAATTAAGAAATATAGGTTAATAGGTAGCCAGCTATGATAGTCAAGCTTGTAGTAATGATAATTAGGTTTTCTACATGTACAGAGAAATATATTTCAGATGGATAGGAATTCTTCATATCTTTTAAAGACCTTCAGAATATGGCATTTAAAATGTTTAAGAACTTAGGACTTTTCATGACAATAAGACACATCTGCTCCTGGCAGCACCAATTGCTTCAAGAGGAAGATGGGCATCAAAGAAGCTCCTTATGGAGTTTGCTAGTCATTTGGGCAAGAAACTACTCTTGCCAGGACTGCTTGATAAACTGTACATGCAGGACCCACAGAGAAATAACTGTTGAACTTGCCTAAAGGTGAGATAGTCCTTTGGGGTTCCTGTTTCATGAAAAAAAGAAAGAGTCTGGCAGACATTCTTCAGGACACAGAAGAAATTGACTGACAAACTGACAAACTGGCAAAACTGTCCTTAAAATTTCCAACTTCTTAGAAAAGTCTGCTGGATACTATGGGCCTGTAAGCTGAAGATGGATGTCCCAATGCTACAAAAGAACTTTTGTGACTTTCCAGTTAGTGAGATGTCTCTGTCAATTCTAGAGTTTTGGAAGTTGCTTACAATGTACTTCCTGTTTACTTAGGTAATATTACACCCTTCTGGAGTCTTTGATTGAGTTGAAGAATTGATAGTTATAGTTTTCCTTAGTTATGATAAAAGATAAAGTAGATATAAATATTGTAACTGTAATTATTGCTTGATACCTGTTTTGTTATTTATAATTTTACTATGTTAAAGTTAAAGCCTTCCTTTTTCATTTAAACAGAAAAGAGGAGGTAATGTGGGATTCCCCTCCATATGCCCTATCAAGAGGCCAAGGCAGTTTCTTTATTCACCAGTGTTCATCACAGCATACAGAGGGAAATCCCACATCATGACTATTCATGCCTGTGTTTTTATGCTGTGGTCAAGTATCTGAAGTTATGATGATTTTTAAAGTATTTCCTAGTATCTATATTTGGTCTTGACATTGTTGGGTGGGTGTTAAGTTCTTTGTTTGCTAATGCTTCTCAGGATTCTAGGGTATGGGGTCCCTGGTAAAGAATGCTTTTGCCAGTCAGATATTGGCATTAAACTAAGAGGGTCTTTTGTGAGAAGTTAGGATGATCAGGATCCTAGGGAACGGAGATGGAGTAGAAGAATGAAGTTTCACAGGCAGGCTGCATGAGGACAAAGGATAAGTCTGGAGAAACAGGGATGAATGGGGCAGGAGATACTGGGTTCACACTAAGAGGTGGTGTAGATCCTAAATTTAACCAATAGTACTCTGCCCTTCAAGGGCAGAACAATTGCAAACCTCATAACAATGCATAATTGTAGCCCCTACTCAATTCCCCATAAACTTAGAAATGCATTTTTACAAATTCATGGGTGACTCTTGTGCACACTAAATTCAAGAAGCATGACTTGGGTCTCACTGGATTTAAAATCTTCTTGGTTTCTGTGTTATTCCATCAGTTTGAGATGTAGACTGGTGCTAGGGTCATCATGCACATCTGAATTTAGATTAGTTATTTCATATTCACATATATGTCAATGTGTTCCATTCTTTGAAAAGAAATAGGAGAATACGGTGGTTCACAGACCAAATCTAAAAGAGCTCAAAATGAATGATTCCATTTTCTGCAACATAATATTGCAGAAAACATTAGATACCAGATCATATTCTAATGAACTGGAAGTGTCTCTATTCAGAAACAAATTGTTTGATTCTCTCAGTACCAAAAGACTGAGAGGGTACATGTTTCTTCTGCCTAACATAGTCCTGAATATGTGTGAGTACCAACATCTATTGTCTAAGACATCTACAACTTTGATGTGTGCTAATAATTCTCCTGAAACTTAATATTGCTATACATCTGTCTATTTGTTTTTCAAGTGATACATATTGTTCTGAAATAATAATGTACTTATAGAAGATGAATATAAGTAATAAGTATCCTGGATCAGGTCTGAAACATTTCTAACATGAATCAATAGTTAGAAGTTGGCTGTAGGTTTGGATTTATTTTCATATTCATGTGGAGTTGTGTGTGAAGGAAATATCTCACATGGTCAGGAAGCCATGAATAGGCAAGCAGAAAGAGCATCAAGTCCAGATCAGCATGTTTGGGAATTGATAAGAACAAGTGGCAATATTGAACCAGTCACCAGCAAACTGGAAGGTCAAAAAGAAATGACATGACAGCTAATGTCCTGCGGCAGTGACACTAGTTCCCTACTGAAGTGCCACCTGGCATCGGTGCTTTTTTTTGATTAGCAACAACTGTGGTTCATTCTAACTATAACAAGTTGTTGTGTAAACACTATGGTCCCAGGAAGCCAAAAGCATCCTTAAACTGTAAAATAAGACTCCTTTTAAAAATTAAACAGGGATTAAAAAAAAAAAAAAAAAAAAAGCCAAAGTCCCAGGAATAAAGCTTGATAGATAACAGGCAACTCATAAATACTGTTTAAAGATTTTAAGTGAATATGAATGAATAGAGGCAATAATCATGTGAATAGTCAATGAATCAACAGAGGCAATAATCACGTGAATAGTCAATGAATCGATAGAGCCAATAATCGCGTGAATAGCCAATGAATCAATAGAGGGAATAATCACATAAATAGTCAATGGATTGACAGAGGCAATAATCACCACCAGTCTCAACCTGGCTTCGCTCCAGGGCCCTCTCCACTGCTCAGATGTTGAAGGGTTTTGGCTTTGCTGCGTGATTCCTTTCCACAGAAGCAGTGAAATGCCAATAACATGGGATCTTGTTATCTCACGAGCATTTATGCTGGAATGGGTCTCAACCACAGAACACATGAGATAAGAAATAAAGTTGCAAACAGTTTTAGTGAACTGGAGTAGAATCTGTAATGCAGAAAATTGAAAAGTAAATTAATAATTGTCACAAAACTTCTAACAGAGCAGCAAAGCATGTGTCCTTGAGAGGACGCAGCAATGATTTTTCTATAATTGAAGAAAGGGTTGTAAGCCAAGACACAAAAACAGGATTTTTACGCAGCAGGGAAAGAGATACTGGTGGACTTACAGTATTGTCAGGCTACATCCACACAGCTATCAACTTTACCAGCTATGACACCACCTTAGAAAACATGAGACGCATATCACTCTATAAATGTCAATTTCACAACTATGTAAATCTTCCAAGAGCTTGGATAAAAGTGAAGGTTATAAAATTGATAATATCAAAAACATTTACCAAGAACCTGCTAAGTATAAAGCACTCAGAAATATATAGGGTAGAAGTCAGATACCTGGATTAGCTGTGGAAGCAACCAAACTCATGAGACTCTTTTATGTTCTACTGAGGTTCACCTGTGGAATTACATTTTAGGAGAGAAAATGATCTCACTATCATTAACACATTTTCACATGAATCCAGCTTCAGAAGTCACATAAAAATAATCAGTGCCTTCTCTAAAATGAGTGTGGTGGTTTATAGAAAGATAGAAGCCATCATGTCTTTGGGGGAAAATAAATTAATAAATTAAAGCATCTCATTGAAACAATCAGGATATGACATTGCAGAAGTAGTGGCCCGTGGTAAGAGCTGAGAGTGAAATGGGGAGCAACACTGACCCAGTTTTCCAGAACAAAAGGCACGAGGTATTTCCATATTCAGAAGCAGAATGATTATGTAGGCAATAAATTATACTAAAATGTATAGCTTCACTGCAACTGCATAAGAGCATAAAGAATTAGCAACTTAGAGCAAGTATGTGATTTATCTAAAGTAATTTCAGACTCTTAAAGTGGTAGCCACTAAGTACATAATTAGTAAACTCAAAAAGCAAGCCCAGCCCCACGCCTAAGGTTATGCACTAAGAATTCATCTTAGGTAGCAGAAATAATCTCATGCTGAAGTTCATCCCCAGTTCATGATCTTCTGAGTTACATCCCCAAATACCGACAACTATTATTATTAAAAAATTGTAAATCTACTGATCAAGTGTACAGAAAATAGACTAAAAAATATCCTTAAAAGTCTATCATTTCTATGTTACAGGCTTCTTGTAAATTCATGGGTCAGAACGAGGGAAAGAAAAGTAGGAAGCTATAGGGAAAAGGGCAAAAAAGAAGATAGAGTAATAGGTTTTCTAGTCTTCCCTGAATTTCTAAACTAAATTTGTAGGTAAGCATTAAAGAAAAAAAACTGTCAGCTAAAATAATTGTTAGCCAGTATGAAATTATCCCTTAAACAGTGCATTTTTTGCTTTAATTCTGCCTCTCAGAAGTGTAAGACCAAAGACATTGACCTGAGATGAAGATAATGCATTTCTGAGACAAGCAAAGGTAACAAGCATTACACCAGGAGGTGACATTACTGAAAGGAGAATCTTAGAAGCGACAGACAAATGGAAAAGGGGAGGAGAAGAATGGAGCTGGGCAGACTGGAGCAGGAAAGGCATTATTTCATATAAATTAAAATTAAATGTAAAAGGGTGACAGTGGCTCTGATCCTGTCAGGCTAAGGTATTTTAGTGGCAGGCAGTAATATGAGAATTATAAGCAATTTGCAAACCACGGGTCTGCAAGCCTGCCTGCACATTTCTCTGCTTGCGATGGCTAATCAGGGATTTTTCAAGGGGAAAAACAAATTCCAAAATATCAGTTTCGTGAATCTCTGCCAAAACCAAGAGCAGCTTGCTCTCCGCAGGGGCGAGCCAAAGCAAAACCATACAATGGGTCCTCTGTCATCACCACCACCCCCCGCCCAATGCACACCCTACACACACTCTGATAACCTCATGCTTAGGCAGAATACAGATTCCCAGTCTGTCTTTTTGATTTAGGTACTGTCCTCCAACCGCTCAGCTGCTTGAGCACAGCCTCTGTGCTTCCGCATCCCCTGCTGCTGTCCTCTCTTAGGCTGCTCATATCCCTCACCATTCTGTCACCCAGCTTCGCTATGCCCACATGGACACCAGTGCCCAAATACCTCCTCTACACTAATCACCGGAAACTTATCCTCCTTGCTTTGTGCCAGTATACACAGACTGTTACAAGTAATACATTTTATTATTAAAACCACCCCTATGCATTTCTTACTATTAAAACCTACGTTTAACCCAAGAAGAGCCTGAGTACAGAAACTATCACTTTAGCCCATCCATTCACACAGGAGTTAAGTGTCTAATTCAGGCAAGTCTGACCTACGCTTGTCTCTTAAGTGTGCCAGTGCATACGGTACAGTAACTGTGCCGTGATTATGCTAACACTTTTTCTGGTGCTATCAGGTGTCTGTCACTGAGTCTGATGCTATAGAGTATGTCAGTGAATTTAAAAAAAAAAAGTCACACGTTTTATTTTTATGGAATGGGTAGTTAATTTGGAGTGAAAGGCGATAACCTATAGAGTGTTGACATCACTGAAAACACACTCTGAAGGTCAAGAACAAGTTGTGGTTAGAAAGTACAGCAATAGTAAGGAAGATTACCATGAAGGCCCAAGTATGAAGGGTGAGCAGAAGCCAGTCACATACTGGGCGGTGAGGTAAGTTCGTTCTTCCAGGAGAACAATACAGGAAAATATGGTAAAGTAGAAACTTATTCCCACCCCTCACTCCGCTGCTGGCCACCAGCTGCAATACCTGGAGAGCAGGCCCTTCACCTGGGCAGCACAATAGAGCCAATCCTGTTGGTGGAGGTGCAGGAAAGCCAGCTCTGGAGTTGTTAGCATTGGAGAACTATGCCCCTTGCTAATATGTCATGAGGCAGCACGGTTGGGGGAGAAATACCTGCCCCCCCGCCCCATCCCAACCCCTGTGCATCATCAATGCCTATGGCAGGTGGGAGAGCTGGCCCTGAGGTCAAAAGAGCTGCCCCTGCCTACTACCAGCTGCAACACTCAGGAGAGCAGGCCCTGCACCTCACTTGGGCAGCACAATAGAGCTAACCCCCTTAGCAGAGGTGTGGGGTAGTCAGACCCGATATTGTTAGCATGTGAGAACTGTCCCCATTACTCACCTGTCATGTGGTGGCATAGGCAGGAAAGAGATCACCCTTCCACTCCCACCCTCCCCACCCCATCCCTGCCCATCAACACCTGCGGTCATAAGAGTGGGAGAGCTAGCCCTCAGCAGCAGCAGCACTCAGAAGAGTGGCCCCTATAACACAGTATTGCTGGCCAGCACAGTAGAGCTGGCCCTGAAGGTGTAGGTGTGAGAGATCGACCCTGAGGACAGGAAAACTGGTTCTTCCCCTTGTTATTTTTGCTGCAAAGAATGAGCTCACCAAGGCAATGGAGGAGAACTCACCCTGGTGGAGAGGACAAGAGAGAGCTGGAGGACTGAAGAACCTTGCAACCACCCAAGCCCAGAGCCAAGGTTACAGGATTGCCTTATCCCAAAGTCCACCTCATCTGTGATCTGCTGGGGCACATGAAGGACCAGTCCTGCAGACCCAAAGTTGCAGGATCTCCACAACACAGGGCAACAGCAGGATAAGCAAGAGAAGTGAAAGCCCAGCATCAATAGTGCAGCAGAAACCAGAGGCCTCGAACCAGACCAATGACTCTTTGCAATGAACACTGCAAGTAAAGATACATGGACAAAGGGGTTTACTGCGCGATTCACTGTGTCATACTACAGCTTCCACGATGAGATTTTTTCCATTTTTTTCTTTTCTTTTTCCTTTTTTCTCTTAAATTTTATTGGGGGCCAGGGAGGGTTGCTGCAAGGGCAGAGGGCGGATACTCAGGGACTGGAAATGAATGCGATTGAGCATCATGTGAAAGACACAATGAATAAATAAAAAGAAAGTTAAAAAAATAAAAGATTTTTTTAAAAAAAACCTTCCCATTCCTGGGAATTAGAGTTTTAGGAGAAAGTGCCTCCTCCAGCAGCCCCAAGAGCCTAGGCTCAGTAAGTATGCCTGCCAACTTAAAGGAAGGGATCAGTGAACAGTAGTAGAGAAGGGAGATTTAAACAGCTCATTTTGGAAGAGAGACATACGAAGGAGCTTGATGAGCCCAAGTCTATCTTTGGGGTACTCATAAAGCTTTATGTTTAGATGGAAGAAGGGTTGGGACAGGAAGAAGATGTATGATTACTGATCAATGCAGATACCACTATCATCGTCTCACCTCGAGTCCTCCTATAATTCATCAAGAACTGTTAATCTGTCATCATCTGAGAGGATCAGTCTGTTTCCCACAAGGGGCTTGCTCCACATATAGCATCTGTCTTGCCTGCTCTGCCTGGCTCTTCTTGAAATACAGGGTAACCAACTTCAGGTTTAGGACAATGACTCTGTTCCTTTAACTTTAAGTGGGAAAGGATGGCCAGACTGACTATCACGCCTATGTGTACAGGTAAGCCAGTGGCTGTAAGCAAAAGAAACAGATGAAGATGACAGTAGAAATGCCAGGCTGTCCTTCCACTTTAGCTACCTTGGCAATGCTTCTGAGTCTTGGCAAAGACTCAGAAAACCTACAGAAACAAACTTTGTTCAGCAAGAACAACATGAGAGACAATCTCAACACCCTCTGCCTAGAAGGATACAAAATTTATGAAATGAAGTACTCAAATAGATCCCCAGTCCCCTGGGAAGAAAGTGCTGCAGCCAACCACTAGATAACACGTGCACTTCTGATGACATAATTAGGAGAAAGACAGAACACGGAAGACAATAGCATATGTAACAGCAAGAAAACCTGCATGGGAAAAAGGAAAGCTTAGGCCAAACGCATCCCTCCAGTGTCAGAACACTGATGCCATCTTGAGGAGTGATTCAACCCAGCTTACAAAGGAATGGAAAAACCATCACAGTGACTGACTTACTCCATAAAATATGATAGCCATAATGTGCTTTTCCCTTGTGTTTGAAGTTTGAAAACTACTTATATTTGTTTAAACTTATAAATATGCACTAATGAAAACACTAACATTCTTTTGGCTTTTATTTGTACTCCCTTCACAGTGTCTCTAGAGGCCCTGCAGTGCATTTCATGTGCGACAATAATGACTCTGCCATTGTTATGCAGTGTATTCAACTTCATTTTATCAGTAGGGTTCAACCCTTTGTGTTAGGAAAGGTTCTCTGGAGAAATAGCACCTGTAGAATGAATATATGCCATGAAAATGGATCTACTGGATTGGGTTACACCATATAAGCTGGATATGTCTGTAATGGCCTGTACACTGGAGAAGGTAAGAACCCAATAACTGCATGGTCTGTGAAGGTAGAAGCCTCAACAGTCCTAATTTGGCACCGAAGGCCTGAAGCGTTCTTGGGGAGCCACTGGTCTTCCACCTCATTGCAAAGCCAAAGAAGATGGGTTTATGTAATAATGAAGGATTGGAGCAGGAGCAATAGCAGCAACAGAACAGCAAGCAACAAAGGTGGGCAGACAAAAGCAAGTCCCCATTCCCCAGACCTCTTTATATCTAGGCTGCCTCAAATGATGACACCTAACCTAGGGAAGGGTCTCTCCCCTTCCCTGTTAATCCTTCCTAGAAATGATCTCCCAAGCATGCCCAAACTTTTCTCTTAGATGATTCACAATTCAATAAAGTTGTCAATCAATCAAGATTAGCAACACATTTTAAGAGATTTGAAGGCAAATCAGATTTAGACCTCCATTTCTCATAAGACATGATTGGTAGCTTTTCATTCTGTGCTCTTGGAGACTCCCGTCCACCAAACACATCCCCACCTTCTATGGGATGTGGAGTCATAGGAATCAAGATGAGAGACAAAGGTGAGACAGATGTAGTGTGCTCCTGCACGCAAACAGCAAGCCATCATCACTAAATGAAAGTCAAATTCCCTTGAGAATAAATTCTGTCACAAAGAAGATCCTTTGAGGTTTCCCTAGAAAGAAACAATTATCAGGCCTGCCAACAAAGGAGTTATGTTCATTTGCCAATATATTATTTTTAAGTAAGCTGAGACACATCACCCAACCAAATACAGTGATAGAAGTCTTAGAAATTTTAGACCAGGAGGGATCAGATCATTTACAGCATTTGAAAAAAAATTTGAAACAGAAGCTTAAGGTGGCTTACACGAGCATCACTAAACCCACGATGAGAAACATTTGCCCTTAATGGCATACTCATGCTACCCATCTCTTAGCTCTTGAATAGCCTAATGTTATTAGCTCCAGATAAGATGGTTACCTTAAATTGTCAAATAGGATCCAGCATTAAATTACAACCTCTTAGTTTTTGCTGCATGATGTAAATCACTCTGTCTTTGAACTTGTGTTAAACATTCTGCCCTCTGAGTGCTAGAACTCCAACTGTGTGGCCACCATGCCCAAGCCTCCTTTTTTGCTGTTATCAGTATAGTGTAGAATTTAGGTGGTAGGGCAGATCAATAATACAGGATAAGTCATATTCCATAGTGTAAATTTCTTATAGTATCTGGAAGAGAAGCGGAATTTTCCTATAACCTTAGTGGAATCTAACTTCAAACTTGAGGTCGTTATTGACACCTTCAGAATTAGCTAATTAGGTTATTATGTGCTTCCGTCTGCCCTTTGACGCCGCAGGTGGTTTAGTATATGTGGCAGTGTAACGTCATTAACATTTGCTTAATTGGGGGGAACAGAAAGACCTCTGCCATAAAACAACTTCATGGTGGGCAACCTGCAGCATTGCATTGGTACAAATTCACAGTCCTGCAGGCCTCAGTCTAGTCTGCACCAGACTATCCTTTTGTCCTAGACTTCATAGCATTCTATCTTACCCATCAGTGGAGTAGAGAGAAACATATTATTCAAAGTTCCATCATGGGGATCTACATGATAGTAAAAGAACTCCATCAACATGATAATAAAATTAATACTTTTGTTGCTTCGACTGAACACTTTTTTCAGTGGAATTTACACCTGGAATTACTACACCATTTTTCTAAACAATTCAGATAATGTCTATCAAATGTTCCCCTTCACCAAGCAAAAGCTCTGCACAGACCTCTCTGCTCACTCTTACAGCATGCTGTCATATGAGGTTAAGGTTATCTTGTATCTTATCCAGACACCACCCCTTTGCATTCACAGAATGCTTTGCTACTTATTGCAAGTGTAATTATTTAAAGGGAGGAAGGGACTGGTGATCTTTGGAACTCCGTCTAAGCTTCTGAGAGGAGACAAGAAGACATCTGGTCACTTAAGTGGTCACAATACCCAGTGACAAGTTTCCCATCCTCTTTCCCCTAGTTGCTATTTCTATACTGAACTCTGACTGTTGGTCAATACTGCCTTGAACTGTTGCTGTGTGGGGGCTCGTGAGAGGACGCTTGGACCTCTACTTATGTGACCACTTGGTGAGGAGACCAAGGGAAAGCTGAAAACATTTCTTTCTGCCTTAACCTGAGCCCCAGCTGGGATGCATCACATAAAAGAGTGCATCGTGATGCTGCCCGAATCACATCTACAGTCAGTGAGGCTTTCCCAACATGTGGAGAACCGTGTACCGTTACTGAACACGGAAGATAAAGCTGAGCCCCTGTCATCCTCACATTCCCATTGTTTTCCAGGCCCAGAGCTATCATAAAGCATGTCAGCTCAGGGACTCAACAGCCTGCAGAAAGGAAAAAGTTTTCAGGTGTAGACAGGAAAGAATTTACATCCCTAGAATGGCCTGAGCCACCAGAATTTGTATGTTGAATTTGTAACTGCCAAAGTAATGGTAAAGAGATGGGGCTCTAGCGAGGTGATTAGCTGGCACGACACTGGCTTCGTGGATTGGAACTGGTGCCTTTTATAAACAATTTCTGAGAGCCTTCTCAGCCTTTCCCTGTCATGTGTGGCTACAAAAAAGTCAACAAATAAAAGAGGACACTTATCAGTACCAACCACACCATCACCATGATCTCAGAACCACAGCTTCCAGATGTAGAAGAAATAACTGTCTGTCACTTATAAGACAGATGGAATAGCCGGGCAATGGTGGTGCACACCTTTAATTCCAGCACTCAGGAGGCAGAGACAGGTGGATGTCTGTGAGTTCGAGGCCAGCCTGGTCTACAAGATCTAGTTCCAGGACAGACTCCAAAGCTACAGAGAAACCCTGTCTCGGGAAGAAAAAAAAAGATAGATGGAGTATGTATCACATTCTGCTGTGACACAGCAGAAGCATGGTAAGGAGGTGGCTTCTAAAGAGAGTGGGATCAACACTTCTAAAAGGAAACACTAGAATCAGCCTTTGAACTGATCAGCTTAGGAGACTCCTGACCTTGAACAGGAGTTTGGTAAAGAATGAAGGTTCCACCGCAGCACCATAAAGGTTAATGGGAGATGAAAATTAGATGCTCTTTACAATGATTAGGCCTCATCATAGACAGTATTTATTAGCACTTAAATCATCTTAGTTTAAAGCACCCTCCCTCTTTGCCAGGCACTGTGGTAAGCGCTTCACAATCTCTTTCTCAAGTCCTAAAGAAACACTAGTTGGTAAGAAAACTGAAATTTAGAGAGGTTCAGTATGTTTCCAAAGATAACTCTAGGAAGCTGAAGAGATTGAAAACTGACCCCTCAAATATATCCAGGATCTATTACTTGGAACTTTTAATGTGAGCTTCCACAGGAAAGGGAATTTTATAAGTGTGTCTAGGTGAAGAATATTAAAGAGACGTTAACCCGGGTTATCAGGTAGATCCAAAAGAGAATCAAAACATCCCAAGAGATAAGCAGAGGGAATTGTGGCATGGAAGGGAGAGGGTGCTGTGTTCTCAACAAGAAAGACCTTTGGGGATGCTGCAGTGCTGGCTTTGAGGAGGGGGAGTGTGAAACAAAAGAATACCAGGAAGAGGGCTCTGGAATCTGGGTCCCACAAAGAATGAGGTCCTCCAGGATCAGATAGAGGATCACAAAGCCCCAAAACTAGAGAGTCTTCTGACACCTCCTGAGCTGTGGGAGAGAAAGCATGTGCTGTCTAAAGCTGTGTAGTTGGAAGCTATTTGTTATGAAGCACTGGGAAGGATGGCAAATGTGGCTACGATTCTACCACTCATAGAAGTCTACCACAAATTGAATTGCCACACATATGAGAAGCACAGAACAGGCAGGCAGTGGAAGAAAAAAGGAACAAGAAAGGAGACTAGAAAGAAAGAAGAAGGAAATCAAGAAAAGGAGAGAAAAGATGGGGCAGGAGAGGGAGAAAGAGAGGAGAGGTCTAAAGATCGCAAATATCTATGGCAACTTCACCTTGGAACCTGTTATCCCTGTGTGAGTCAGAGCAAGCTGGCAAGATCTCTTCGAGAATGCTGACACTCGGGGGCTAGAATCACAGGGCTCAGTGGTTCTAAATCCTGAGACCTCGTGGCTAGAGGGAAAACAGATTGTTGGAGTCCTAGTTTGGAGGTCAACTGGCTCTGTACTTGGAGACAGCCAACATCTAAAGACATAAGTGTTAAGTGTTTAGATATGAAGCTCAAAAAAACCCATATAAATGAATGGTTTGACTTACTTTGTACCACCTATTCAATTAAGGCCTTCATTTGATTATTAAAATATTTTATATGCATATGTATATCACACATGTGAACATGCATGTGCCACAGTGTGAGAGATCAGAAGACAACTTGTAGGAGTTGATGCCTCTTTCTACCGTGCACACTCCAGAAGTAGGACTCGGGTGGCAGTGAGTGCCCTTACCCAATGGTCCCTCTCAATGGCCCCCCTGATTCAACTTTTACTATATATTCTATAAGATATTTTTAATATAAATGTAATAATCCTGCATTCCTTATTACTGATGATAACTTAGTATAGAATAGCAATTTCACTTCAATCTTATGATTATTTCTCAACAAGCACTTTACAGAAATGCATTTTTCACTGTTTTAATTTTACATAAATTACTAAAACTTGAATGTGTACTTACATTCAATAGTTATTCGGAGAAAACACAAACAGAAAAACAAGTGAGTGTGTCTAACACCACCGTTTTAACAACACGACGTGCACAGCATTTGTCCTCCAGGCTGGAGCAGGAATCCGAGAGTCATTAGCTGGTTAAAGTTAGCGTTACATCGTTTTCCCTAAAGAAATTAGAAACGACATTTTGAAGTTCTCTGGGGTTTGGAAGAGACCGAGAGAGAAACATTTGGAGTCCATATATAACACGGAAAGTGCAGTGATTTTCTAACAAACAACTCTCATTATACCTCTGAAAGGCAATATTGTGAGGGACAATTAAGAATGAGAGAGGATAAAAGGTGAGCTGTCTTGGTGAGGTGAAAGACATTTAATTCAGGCGCTTCTGCTCAAAAACAGAAAGGGAAATAGCAACCAAATACCACAGCATACGGAGTATCTGTTTTTCGATAAAAATGCCAGGTGAAGAGGTCTTATTTAAATCCACACAGACGGTATTATCCACCTCTCCTGAAGCTGGTTTTCCCCTTGGCACAAAAGGGCCGGTGCAGTCCTTCCAGCTTCCCTGAGTAACAGCGACATCTAGTGGATTTTTGTGATACAGGCAACACCACTGCCTGCCAATACAACCGGCGAGTCCTTTGATATTATTCTGGGTCAATATTTAGCACCTGCAAAAGTCACTGCACAGATCAGGGAGGAAGGGCGGTGTAATTGAATCCCAAGACCTCTGCTTTTGTAATTGAAAATATGACTATATTACTGGGAATCCTTCTTTGTAAATGCATCATCAATCTTACTACAAGGGATTATGCTTCTTGGACAAGACAAAGCCCACAAAATGTTTCCAAAGCCAACCTAAACACTCGATCCAAAACCACTAAATTTCACAATGGTGTCCTTTTGATTGCTGTACAGTTTCAACCATCTGCAGAAGAGCTACCCAGAACACTCAAGCAGTTCAAACTGGGGCACTTAGTGCTTTGTGTTGGCTCTACCAACTACCCAGGCCTGGCCCCTACACCTCAGGTGGCAGCAGCAGCAGCATTCCTTTTTCCTGGGTACCAGGTAAGGAATTCCTTGGCAGCTGCCTCTTCAGCCGCTGCCCTCCTCTCCGCTCCATCAAGAAATTTAATACCAAGCTGGCAGGCAGAAGGTCAGAAATTTTTGAAAGCCTCCACGTCTGCCGCCTCCTCTAAGGTCTTGACTCTGCACAGACCGCCAAATGCCAGCCGATTTCCCTCCCCCTTCCAGAGCGTCCTGTGTCTCCAATGTCCACGTTGTCGCCTGAATCTTGCCCTCACATCTGTTCCCTCCCTTTCCCTCCGCAGCAGGGCTGTCCTTTATTAGTAACGTCCTGCTTCGGCTCTCCCAAAAGGCTCTGGCACATCTTGTCATCCATCCAGGGATCAGCAGTCTCTTCGGAGTTATGGATTCTGAGCTTCGCCTGCATCACAGGCATCCAGAAACCATGGCTGACGTGGAGCTCTGGGGAATCAGCGCTACAGGGTCCCTGAAGTCCCACACCATCATAGCTTGGAAAAGTGGGCCGCGTTAAAGCCAAGGACTGCAAGGTAACGTGACAGAAAAAGACAAAGGACGAAACATCAAACCCAGGCTGAATAAGTGACAGTTTTCTTTCTTCATACATTTTGAGATGACATGATCAGGGCAACTTTAGAACTGTCTTTAAAAAAAAAATCTTTCCGATATCTTCATGATGTTGTGGTCACTATAAAAGACTGTTAAAAATACATGAGGTCGGGATTTTAATCCATTTTTTAGGAGACTAAACCAATGTTCAGTTTTGAAGGTACAGATTGCATAAAAAATATATTCTACAAAAAGTCAGATGCTTGTCTTGCTTGATCTTTTTAACTGCTGTCCTCCCTCCATCATTTAGCCTCCAGCATAGCAGGGTCAGAGCTACCCCACACCGAAGCAATAAGAAAAAAAGAAAAGCAGTGGGGACATTTTGAAAATAGATAAGATGACAGCTGTTAGCTATGATACAAATATAGACTAGGCCAGCTCTGGGGAGGGGGCACCCCAAAGCCCTAGACGCCAGAAAACAAAATGAATGAATCACTAACAAGCAGACTTAAAGAAGAGCCTCTGAAATGCTCATCATGGAAATAGTTCCTTCCGTCTTGCTGTGTTAGGTTAACAGACAATACTGTTTAAATGCAGATATGTAAAGAATATTTTTGTTTACCTCACTATTATTTAGAGATAGGATGTAAAACAGAAGGCCGATCATTAAGTTGTTTTTCCCCAGTAAAGAAATCATAGCCTAAGCTTCTATTTCCTGATATAGTGTTACCTGTACACCTATGTGCATTTTTAAACATAAAACATAGTGCTAATTCTTTGGCAAGTGCACCAGTTTAATAAATGCATTTAGTAGTGAGGGAATAAATTTATTTGTAGATTTGTGACAGTTCAAGTCAGATGTCACTATCAGAATATCAAATTTGTAGCCTTCTAGATTTTAATTGTGACTGCAGAATGTGTGTATATATATATATATATATATATATACCATCTTAGTGTCTCTGCTGGTGCCATCCTTGCTCAGGTCATGTCTAGACAGCCATATTGACAAGACTTTATGCATGTAGCTTTTTACACCAATGGACAAGCCAAAGTGAATGGAGCAAAGACCATGGGACCTCAACCCAACACAAAGAACTACGGGCAGCTAGGGAATGCTTAGAGCAGAAGAAATAGTCTTCCCCAAGGAAGAGCACACTAATTAGTTATCCAACACCAAGTGGTCAGCCCTGAAAACAGATTATTCCACAGACTGAACATGCTGTACATTTGTAGTTAGGAATATACATTTGTATGTAACAACATTTTTTTAAAAGGCCATGAATTTACAAGGGAGAAGGAATGGGGGTACATGGTAGGGTTTGACTGGAAAAAAGGGGGAGGAGGATGGTGTGATTATTTTCTAATCTCAAAAAATAAAATATCTATCTTTTATTTATTTATTTTGTGGTAGAGTGAGTCTGGGAAGTAAGATACACACAAGATAAAAGTTTGTGTGGCTCCCTAAGCTGGGTGATGGGTGAGTTCTCAGAGAATCTTTGTTGAGCATGAAGTCGAAGTCGCTTTCCTAAGAGAACTAAACCCAGCTGTCAAGTAATCACGAGGCACCATGGGAAGGAGCAATGAATTGCCTTCTTTTTTCCACTCAATTTTCTCTTCAGATCTTCAATCTCAGAGCCCTACTGGCCAACTTAGGGGACAGAGGATTGCCTCTGAGCAATGCTTTCTTTAAAAAAACAAATCCTGCAGCTTCCTGCTTTGGCCTCACTGCTCCTCCGGTGAACTCCCAGGGACTCATAAAGTGCATTGCACATTGCTTTCTGGACCTTAAAGTGTGGTTGCCTACAATGACTTCTCTGGTCATTATACCAGTTGACTTGTGTTTAAGTCAGGACTGTGGTCACCTACTCTCTGAACCCTTCTAGGAGGATGACATCATCCTGGAAACTTCTCAGTCTCTATGGGGCAGATCCCTGGGTCCCAGAAGATCTGTTCCCAAGCTCATGTCTGCCTTTCCAATCATCCTACCAGTTTCCTCTTTCTAATCTGAAGAACACCTCCAATTCTGCCCGGTGATTCATTCACAAACATCCCACACACATCCATCTCCTACCCCCTAGGCATCCACCTTTCCGAATTCTATTACTCTGGGTTTTACAATAGAAAATTGCTTTCAGCAGTGACGCAGTCATTCAGCCACCACAGTGATCAAGGATTTGTTCTTCTCTCATGGTTCCTGTGCGGCTGAACAGTAGTCATAGATACAGACAGATATTACATCTGCTGCTTCTGTGCATCAAACCACCTCGTGGAGATGTAGCTTGATTTGAATCCGATTTCTGAATTTCAAAAAGCCTCAGCGACACTGAGGTTTGGGGGCTTGCACAGTTTCCACGCAAACAGCACCACCCACAGAAAGGTCTAATGGAGTACACACTGTATTTCTTAAACAGCTTCTTTAAACAATGATAGCACATCAGGGGCTGTCAAATGAACGAAAGCAAATCAGGGGCTGTCAAGTATTCCAGCAACTGCTTAAAGGCTTCTCACAGCTGCTGTCATTGTATTTAACTTCAGAATTCCATGATTCTTTGTGCCTGTGGGCTGATGTGTGTATACACGTACAGTCCTGTATGCTTCGTATTTGGGTATACTTAAAAGCATGAAAAAGTAACCTGTTTCTACGCTGTTTGTAAGAGCAGAATTATTCAAGTATCTCCTAAAAGAAAGATTAATTAGTACAGTTATGGTTCTTTTTAGCAATTTAACTGTATTCCTACTATTCCATAGGGACTAATTCTGATTCGGTAGCAAACACCACCTGCAAGTCTAACATTTTTCAATGCTGTGTATGTAGATTCTTTCGGTGACGTTATAGAAGGTGATACTATTTGGCTATAGGGCCTTGAGCGCCAGGTGGTGAACACTTGGAGAATTCAAAATGCCGTTACCATGGGGATAAGATGATGCAGTCAACACAACTCCTCTTTCTGAGATAGATAGATAGATAGAGAGAGAGAGAGAGAGAGAGAGAGAGAGAAGCTCTTTCCACTCAAAAATAAATGAGCTTAGAAATGGAAGTTTTTTTTTTCCTTTTAAGTGAATGACTATTTTCTTCTAACTCTGTATTTTCCAGTGACAACCGAAGTGGGCGAACAAAGGAGCTATAGAGAGAAACCCTGTTTTACGTCTGCCTCCTGCTCTCTACACTGGCTGTATCAGGTGAAGAAACACATTTGAAATCCCCCAAGTGCCACTGTTCAAGTGCACATCCTATATGGTACATTATGAAACGGCCATAAATCATTCCTCTTCCTTCTTCTATGTCCACTTGCCCTTAACTCTCTGGTTCCTGTCATCTAGAGTTGAAATTTATTTCCTTGCTCCTTTAACAAAAGCTGACATCGTACCTTGCCTGGCCAAAAAGAGTAAGACAGAATTGGGTCAGATTCATGCCCAGGTCTGAACCCACTGCCTTTCTTGGAATCCTTCCCCGCCTTCATGAGGGTATCTGAACTGGTCTGCAGAGGGTGAGAAGTGATTGCCTCACTCATTTTCATCTTTGCTCAGAGTTCCACTGGTGATACCCCAGAAGCAGATCTGCACGACCGGTGGATAGCTGATGGCAGAAACAAACCCACAGAATCACAGACTGAGGAAACAAAGGCTTAGAGACCCAAAGTTTCTGTGTGGTTTATTATATATAAAAAAAAATGAAAACTGCATACCAACTCTGTTCATCTTAAAGGATGTAACTTTTTGTAAATACGCAGGTAGGTTCTTAAAACTACAACTTAGGCTGGAATGATGCAAATGTCGGCTGAAAACCACAGAAAGTTATGTGCAAGCTAAAACACAGTCACTTTTTTGTCTCAAGCTTGACAAAAATGGGCAACAGTTTCCTTTCATGTCATTCATGAATTCAGATTTTTATGTCAGAATCTGTTGAGATAGGCAGAAACACTTGACAACAAACATTCCCTCTGCACCTAGTGCATATTTATTGAATAAAGCACCTTTGTTCTTCCCAAGACAAGCTTCCTGTGCCGTGATGAAAGCACACAGGGGTCAAAGGGAGCACACAATACAAAGACATGTGCTGTAAGAGAAGAGTCAGCAATAGCATGAGGAGACTGTGGTCTTTCGTTTTGCATTTTACTTGTACTTCGTTTTACTTTCTTGTCAAGTCATGCCGTGTAGCCCAGGCTGGCCTTGAATTGGAGATCCTCCTGCCTTAACCTCCTGAGAGCTAGGATTAGTGGCAAGTGTCAGCTCACTGCAACTAGAAAGGGACCCAGGTGAGGCAGGCAAAAGACCTGTGCTTTACAGGATCTGAGGAGATGCTAGACGTTATGACATCAAGGGAAAACCTTCCTCCTAAAAAGGAACAGTGAGCAGAGCAGCCTACCTGCAAACCCAGAACTGTGCAGAAGGCGGGGCAGGGGGTGGGTGGGAGGAGTATCATTTGAGGGTGAATGGGAAAGCGAGTTTAAAGTAAGTTCACTTATATTTTCAGGCTCATGGTAAGTAGTCTTTTTTAACTCTAAAATCTAGATAAAGAATTCAAAAATATTAAAATTATACTGAGAACTAGAGACTATCTAAAGCCCCAGAAGATGCTTATAAAGGAGTGATCTTAATCCTGCACACTGGAAAACTGTCCCCATTGAAACCTGACTGCCCCTCACCTCCCAGGAGAAAATCTGGAATGTGTGTTTGGGGTTATCTTTCAACTATTACTGTTCTTCCATCACAGAAAATAAAAACGGCCACTATTGGCACCCAGTACCAAGGCAAGCAGTAAAACAAAAGGACTACCTGTGAAGATGGGGACACCTGGGACCTTTCGCTTAATTCTAACTTTCCCAAGATGTCTATGCCCAGGAAATCACCAGTCTGAAGGCAGAGCTGATGGGCATTGTTCTCAATACAGACAATACACAGCATGTGCCGTCGTCCTAATGGGGACAACTGTAGTTGATTAATGAATTTGGAGAAAAGTAGATAGCAGGCAGTAGAAATAAGCATTTATACCTACGAGCTATGCTGCCCTCTCCTCTCCACTGTTTCAGAAAGTCTGTTTGAGCATCTGTTCTGTCACAGATTGTGCTGGCCAGTCTCGCTGTCAAGTTGACACATGCTAGAGTCATTTTGGAGGAGGGAATAGTCGTTGATAAAATGCCCTCAATAGATTGGCCTGAGGGTCATTTTCTTGGTTATAATTGATATGGGAGGACCCAGCCCATTGTGGCCAGTTGGATTGTGGTTCTGAGTGGATAACAAAAACAAACTGAGCAGGCCATGAGGAACAAGCCAGTAAACAGCACTCCTCTATGGCCTCTACTTCAGCTCCTGTCTCCAGATTCCTGCCCTGTTTGATTCCTGTCCTGAATTTTCTCAGTAATAAACTGAGACTTGGAACTATAAACTGAAATAAACCCTTTCCCCAAGTTGCTTTGTTTGTTGGATTTTATCACGGTTCTAGAAACCCTAAGACACAAGTTGTGCATGCTGCAAAACTTGAGCTTATGAAAATTAGAAAATATTGTGCTAGTTCACGCAAGCTTCCAAAACAAAGTGCCACAAATTGTGTGTCTAAAACAAAAAAAAAATGTATTTTCTAACCACTTTGGAGGCTAGAGTCTAAGATCAAGATACCCATAGTGATGGGTCCTTTTAAGCAAGGTCTCCCTCCTTGGCTTGCTGGTGGTGGTCTGTCTCAGTTACTGTTCTCCTTTCAGTGACATAAGCAACATAAGGAAGGGCTCATTCTGACTCACAGTTCTGAGGTACACGGTCTGTCGTGGCCAGAAAGTTAGAGCAGCTGAAGCGTGAGGCAGCTGGTCACATGACCTCCACAGTCAGAAAACCGAAGGGAATGAAAGTTTTCACTCAGTTCAGTCTCTCCTTTCTGTGCACTACAGGACCACACAACTCGTGGAATGGGTGAGTCTCTCCACCTTGCCTAGAGATTTGTCTCCAAGGTGATTTTAGACTGCCAAAGTGAGGATGAAAAAAACCATCATACGGTCATCACCTTGTCATGTGACATTGTTCCGTGCTGCCATACAAATGTCCTTTCATCAAAAAACTAAAGGCATATTGGCCTGGAGGCCCCATGCTTTCGGGATTTATACTATCTTAACACCCACAAAGACCCCATCTCCAAATACAATCAAATGTGAAAGCCAGGATCTTACCACATAAAGTTGCAGATAGCAACACAGTTCCTCGCGTAACAGCTGTACTTCTTGCTTCAGAATGTTCGTATTTGATGGTTTGCTGAAATGCCCCCAGAAGGACTAGGAAGGCAGATATTCTGCAGTGATCCAGCACTTGCCTTCACTGAGTCCTGGTTCCCACTCAGAAGCTCATATTTTATAGTTGAACTACATCTGCAGTAAATTCTTTGTTGATGTGAATTCGAAGTCCTCAATAGCTCCTCAGCCAGAGAATTAGAAAAGCCTGAGATGTCTCAAAAAAAATAGAATGAGAAATTATTAGGCTCAATTTTGATAAAATAGACATATATGGGAAAGAGAAAAAAATTAGTGAAGTAACCAGATAGACCTATTCTTGAGAGCAAAGTAGCTAGTTACGCATGTACTGTCTGCACTCCTATTAGTTCTGAATCATTCTTACAAAGGAAGCTCATCCCTTATAGGACTCTGCTCTCTATTGCTAACCTCAGTTTAGTTCTCATGGCCCAGACTGAGCACAGGAAACCTCTATGCAAATGCAAATCATCTGCTTAAATAATATTATTAAATATTAAATAAGAAGCATAGCACCATAAAGCAAACTATTCACAGTATGCTAATTGAGTGAATATTTGCACAATGTTATTAAGTGCCATTCAACGATCTGAAACCCACTTGTACATGGCATCCCATTACAAGCACGTTCATTTGTTGCTAATCTTTAGGGTGCTTTTTATTTTTATATATTTGTTTATAATGCATATGTGTGTGTCTTCATGAGTTTCTATGCATCCCATGTATGCAATTGCCCATAGGTGCAAGAGGCTAACATCAATCAGATAATTGGAACTGGAATTACAACCTGTTCTTAGATAACATGCAGGTACTTCAAACAGAAAGTTCCTTTGCAAGAGCAGTAAGAGCTCCTAACCTCTGGGCTAACTCTTCAGCCCCTAAGAGTCAATTTTTTTACTTGTTCCAGAACAATGTCCAAAAAAGTAATGGAGAGAGGTCTGAGGATTCCTGCAAGGGAGTGCGGGCTCCTTCAGTTTGTGCTGCCAGATTCGCTGTGTGATATTCCATCCCGCCCTGCCCCCACCTTGGCCCTTTTGTCCGGGCAGTGTCCCTGGGCTGCCTGGAATCCCTGATCCTGTCCCCTGAACTTCCATCTGGACTGGTGAGTGATTGCAGACCCTGGGGCAACCTGCCCTAGAAGAGAGCACAGACCCCCTCCTCCCATCTCCCTCTGCAGGCTTGTCTTTGTTTCTCATGTCCCTGCCTCTTCCAAGCCTTCCCTAGTGTTTTCAGGTGTCCTGCTCCTGTACTAAGGCCATCCACCCAAAGGGGTCAGACTCTGGCCTCCAGGCAGATCTGAGGATTCCTGCAAGGGAGTGTGGGCTTCTTTAGATTGTGACGCAAGGAATAGGTCCTCCTCTGGCACTGGGGAGATCCAACCAGTTTCAGTCACAGCAAAGATTGGTCTAGGACACCAAGTGCCTCCAGGCTCCTTTTGAGGGAAGAGATGGGCAGGCGCCAATGCAGGAGCTCCTCCAACAACATGAAAGGCAACATGCCATCACAACAACCCAGACATCCTGAAACAACAAGAACTGAACACCCTACCCCAGAAGATATAGAAGAAACCGACCTTAAACAGTACTTTATGAAAATAATAGAGGACCTTAAACAGGAGGTAAAAAACTGCCATAAAGAAATGGAGATGACAAACAAAAAGGTAGACGAAATAAATAAATCTCTCAAAGATACCCAAGAAAAACAAGAAACACAAGAAAAAGCAATCAAACAGGTAAGGGAAACAGTACAAGACCTGATAAATGAAATAGAGGTAATGAAGAAAACACAAGCTGAGGGAAGACTGGAATTGGAAACTCTGAGTAAACGAACAGAAACTTCAGAGACAAGTATTTCCAACCGAATACAAGAGATGGAAGAAAGAATCTCGGACTCTGAAGATACTATAGAGGAAATAAATTCACAGATTAAAGAACTAAACAAATCTAACCAATTCTTAACACAAAACATCCAGGAAATCTGGGACACCATGAAAAGACCAAACCTAAGAATAATTGGGGTAGAAGAAGGAGAAGAATTACAACTCAAAGGCCCAGAAAACATATTCAACAAAATTATAGAAGAAAACTTCCCCAACCTAAAGAAGGATGTTCCTGTGAAAGTACAAGAAGCCTACAGAACACCAAATAGACTGGATCAAAAGAAAGCATCCCCACGCCATATAATAATCAAAACAGAAAACATACAGAATAAAGAACAGATATTAAGAGCTGCAAAGGAAAAAGGTCAAGTAACATACAAAGGGAAACCTATCAGAATTACACCTGATTTCTCAATGGAAACCATGAAAGCCAGAAGAGCTTGGATAGATGTGCTACAGACACTAAGGGAACATGGATGCAAGCCTAGACTACTATACCCAGCAAAGCTTGCATTCACCATTGATGGAGAAAACAAGATATTCCAGGACAAAAACAGATTTAAACAATACGTAGCCACAAATCCAGCCTTGCAGAAAGTAATAGAAGGAAAATCACAAACCAAGGAGTCCAACAACGCCCACAATAACTCAGGCATCTAGCGACCCTTCACCAGCACAACTAGAAGAAGGGAAACACACAAACTCTACTACAAAAAAAAAAAATAACTGGAGTTAACAACCACTGGTCATTAATATCACTTAATATCAATGGACTCAATTCACCTATAAAAAGGCACAGACTAAGAGATTAGATACGAAAACAGGATCCAACATTCTGCTGTTTACAAAAAACACACCTCAACCACAAAGACAGACACCTACTCAGAGTAAAGGGTTGGGAAAAGGTTTATCAAGCAAATGGACCTAAGAAACAAGCCGGTGTGGCCATACTAATCTCCAATAAAGTTGACTTCAAACTAAAATCAATCAGAAGAGATGGAAAGGGACACTTTATACTCATAACAGGAAAAATCCTTCAGAATGAAGTCTCAATCCTGAATATCTATGCCCCTAATATAAAAGCTCCCACTTATGTAAAAGAAACACTTCTAGAACTCAAGGCAGCCATCAAACCACACACATTAATAGTTGGAGACTTCAACACTCCTCTCTCACCAATGGACAGGTCAATCAGACAGAAACCTAACAGAGAATTGAAAGACTTAATGGAGGTAATGAACCAAATGGACTTAGCAGACATCTATAGAACACTCCACCCAAATAGGAAAGAATATATCTTCTTCTCTGCGGCTCATGGAACCTTTTCGAAAATTGACCATATACTTGGTAACAAAGCAAACTTCCACAGTTACAAAAAAAAATATTAGTAACCACCTGTGTCTTATCGGATCACCATGGATTAAAATTAGAAATCAACAACAATGCTACCCCCAGAAAGCCCACAAACTCATGGAAACTGAACAGTCAACTACTGAACCACACCTGGGTCAAGGAAGAAATAAAGAAAGAAATTAAAGTCTTTCTTGAATTTAATGAAAACAAAGACACAACATACTCAAACCTATGGGACACAATGAAAGCAGTGCTAAGAGGAAAGTTCATAGCACTAAGTGCCCACTTAAAGAAAACGGAGAAAGCCGGGCGGTGGTGGCGCACGCCTTTAATCCCAGCACTCGGGAGGCAGAGGCAGGCGGATCTCTGTGAGTTCGAGACCAGCCTGGTCTACAAGAGCTAGTTCCAGGACAGGCTCTAAAGCTGCAGAGAAACCCTGTCTCGAAAAAAAAAAAAAAAGAAAAAAAGAAAACGGAGAAAGCACTCATTGGTGACTTAACAGCACACCTGAAAGCTCTGGAAAAAAAAGAAGCAGACTCACCTAGGAGAAGTAGAAGACTGGAAATAATCAAACTGAGGGCAGAAATCAACAAAATTGAAACACAGAAAACAATCCAAAGAATCAATGAAACAAAAAGCTGGTTCTTGGAGAAAGTCAACAAGATTGACAAACCCTTAGCCAAACTAATCAAACAGCAGAGAGAGAAATATGCAAATTAATAAGATCAGAAATGAAAAGGTGGACATAACCACAGACACAGAGGAAATTCAGAGAATCATTAGATCTTACTACAAAAGCCTGTATGCCACAAAATTGGAAAATGTAAAAGAAATTGACAGTTTTTTAGATAAATACCATATACCAAAGTTAAACCAGGACCAGGTAAATGCTCTAAATAGTCCTGTTAGTCGCAAAGAATTAGAAACTGTTATCAGAAACCTCCCTACCAAAAAGAGCCCAGGACCAGATGGTTTCAATGCGGAATTCTACCAGAACTTCCAAGAAGACCTAATACCTATACTCCTTAAGGTATTTCATAATATAGAAACACAAGAGTCACTGCCAAATTCCTTCTATGAAGCTACAGTTACCCTGATACCTAAACCACACAAAGACTCAACCAAGAAAGAGAATTACAGGCCAATCTCACTCATGAACATTGACGCAAAAATTCTCAATAAAATACTGGCAAACCGAATCCAAGAACACATTAGAAAAAATATCCATTACGATCAAGTAGGCTTCATCCCAGAGATGCAGGGCTGGTTCAACATACGAAAATCTATCAATGTAATCCATCATATAAATAAACTGAAGGAAAAAAACCATATGGTCATCTCATTAGATGCTGAAAAAGCATTTGACAAAATTCAGCACCCTTTTATGATAAAGGTCTTGGAGAGATTAGGGATACAAGGGTCATTCCTAAATATAATAAAAGCTATTTACAGCAAGCCGACAGCTAACATCAAATTAAACGGAGAGAAACTCAAGGCTATCCCACTAAATTCAGGAACACGACAAGGCTGTCCACTCTCTCCTTATCTCTTCAATACAGTGCTTGAATTTTTAGCAATAGCAATAAGACAACAGAAGGGAATCAAGGGGATTCGATTTGGAAAGGAAGAAGTTACTTTCGTTATTTGCAGATGATATGATAGTGTACATAAGCGACCCCAAAAACTCCACCAAAGAACTCCTACAGCTGATAAACTCCTTCAGTAACGTGGCAGGTTACAAGATCAACTCCAAAAAATCAGTCGCCCTCCTATACACGAAGGATAAGGAAGCAGAGAGGGAAATCAGAGAAGTATCACCCTTCACAATAGCCACAAATAGCATAAGATATCTGGGAGTAACTCTAACCAAGGAAGTGAAGGATTTATTTGACAAGAACTTTAAGTCTTTGAAGAAAGAAATTGAAGAGGATACCAGAAAATGGAAGGATCTCCCCTGCTCGTGGATTGGGAGGATCAACATAGTAAAAATGGCAATTCTACCAAAAGCAATCTATAGATTCAATGCAATCCCAATCAAGGTCCCATTAAAATTCTTCACAGAGATTGAGAGGACAATAATCAACTTTATATGGAAAAACAAGAAACCCAGGATAGCCAAAAAATCTTATACAATAAAGGTACTTCTGGAGGCATTACCATCCCTGACTTCAAACTCTATTACAGAGCTACAGTATTGAAAACAGCTTGGTATTGGCATAAAAACAGAGAAGTTGACCAATGGAATCGTATAGAAGACCCGGATCTTAAACCACAAACCTATGAACATCTGATTTTTGATAAAGGAGCCAAAAGTACACAATGGAAGAAAGAGGGCATCTTCAACAAATGGTGCTGGCATAACTGGATGTCAACCTGTAGAAGAATGAAAGTAGATCTATATCTATCACCATGCACAAAACTCAAGTCCAAATGGATTAAAGACCTCAATATTAATCTGAACACATTGAGCTTGATAGAGGAGAAAGTGGGAAGTACTCTACAACAAATGGGCACAGGGAACCGTTTCCTACGCATAACCCCAGCTGCACAGACATTAAGGGCAACATTGAATAAATGGGACCTCCTGAAGCTGAGCAGCTTCTGTAAAGCAAAGGACATTGTCACTAAGACACAAAGGCAGCCTACTGACTGGGAAAAGATCTTCACCAACCCCGCAACAGACAAAGGTCTGATCTCCAAAATATATAAGGAACTCAAGAGACTAGACTGTAAAATGCCAATTAACCCAATTAAAAAATGGGGTGCTGAACTGAACAGAGAATTCTCAACAGAAGAAGTTCAAATGGCCAAAGGACACTTAAGGGCATGCTCAACCTCCCTAGCTATCAGGGAAATGCAAATCAAAACAACTTTGAGATATCATCTTGCACCTGTCAGATTGGCTAAAATCCAAAACACCAATAATAACCTTTGCTGGAGAGGTTGTGGGGTAAGGGGTACACTCATCCATTGCTGGTGGGAATGCACACTTGTGCAACCACTTTGGAAAGCAGTGTGGCGGTTTCTCAGGAAATTCGGGATCAACCTACCCCAGGACCCAGCAATTCCACTCTTGGGAATCTACCCAAGAGATGCCCAATCATACTACAAAAGCATTTGCTCATCTATGTTCATAGCAGCATTATTTGTAATAGCCAGATCCGGGAAACAACCTAGATGCCCTTCAGTGAAAGAATGGATGAAGAAACTGTGGAATATATACATGCTAGAATACTACTCAGCGGTAAAAAAACAATGACATCTTGAATTTTGCATGCAAATGGATGGAAATAGAAAACACTATTCTGAGTGAGGTAACCCAGACCCAAAAAGATGAACATGGGATGTACTCACTCATAATCGGTTTCTAGCCATAATTAAAGGACATCGAGCCTATAATTCTGGATCCTTGAGAAGATAATAAGAAGGTGAACCCCCCAAAAAAGATATAGTAATCCTCCTGGATATTGGAAGTAGACACGATCGCCAGGCAAAAATTGGGAACTTGAGGGTTGGGAGAGACGCGGCCAAGGGAAGATGGGGAGAGAAAAACGTGAAGGGGAGAATGGGGGGAGCTCGGAGGAATGGGATGCTTGGGATACAGGAAGGGTGGATATGGGAAGCATATATCTTAATTTAGGGAGCCACCTGAGGGTTGTCAAGAGACTTGACCCTAGAGGGGTTCCCAGGTTTCCAGGGAGACGCCCCCAGTTAGTTCCTTGGGCAGCTGAGGAGAGGGACCCTGAAAAGGCCAGTTCCTATAGCCATACTGATGAATTTCTTGCATATCACCATAGAACCTCCACCTGACGATAGATGAAGAAAATGACAGAACCCCACATTGGAGCACCGGACTGAGCTCCCAAGGTCCTGATGAGGAGCAGAAGGAGAGAGAACATGAGAAAGAAAGTCAGGACTGTGAGGGAACCTCCACCTGGCGATAGATGAAGAAAATGACTGAGCCCGACATTGGAGCACTGGACTGAGCTCCCAAGGTCCTGATGAGGAGCAGAAGGAGAGAGAACATGAGAAAGAAAGTCAGGAACGTGAGGGGTGCATTCACTCATGGAGACAGTGGGACAGAACTAATGGGAGATCACCAACTCCAGTTGGAATGGGACTGATGGATCATGCGACCAAACCCATCTCTCTGAATGTGGCCAACAGTGGGGGCTGACTGAGAAGCAAAGGACAATGGCGCTGGGCTCTGATTCTTCTGCATGGACGGCCTCTGTGGGAGCCTTCTCAGCTTGGTCGATCACCTTCCTGGACCTGGGGGGAGTTTGGAGGACCTTGGTCTTAGCATAGAGTAGGGAACCCTGATGGCTCCTTGGCCTGGAGAGGGAGGGAGGGGAGGTATGGGTGGAGGGGAAGGGAGGGAAGTGGGAGGAGGAGGGGAGGGAAGGGGGAGGAGGAGGGGAGGAGATGGAAATTTTTAAATTAAAAAAATAAACCATGAAAAAGAAAAAAAAAGAAAAAAAAAGTAATGGAGAAAACCTAGAGTTAGAGCAATCAAATCAGCCCTATTTTGGTTTTTATGCTTGCAGATGCATGCACTGTAGTTGAAGTTAAGAGCTGTTTAATTACATAAGATAATAATAATATATAATTGCAAAACTGTTGAGATGTCCTATCATGCTTTTGTCCACAGATACTGAATTTCTATGTTTTCTGCAAGACTTGTAAGGTAAAAAGCTGTTTGAGGGTACTGTTTCCAGGTCATCTTATATTCAACATGAGCAAATCAAATTTACCATTCTTCCTTTTCTACAACATTTTCACTCTCAAGTATACTTTTCCAGTCCATAAATCAAAGTTCTTCCAAGACATCTCCTTAAACACAGGTGATATTTCTTGGAACCATCTCTTGCTCTATCCTCCCCTCTACTTTTCATAGCCTTTCAATTCTCAAGTTCTTCTGGCATTACCATGTTCGTTTAACTTTCTGTGATATACCAGGAACTGAGCAAATCATTAGGGAAATAACAGTAAGAAAAATCTCCTCCATCAAATCGCTCATAGTCTATTTTGAAAAGAATGGTACCTATCAATAAAAGTAATAGAAGCTATGTTAGAACTAGATTCTGACCCTTGGGGGAGTTCAGAAGCAATGTTCTTCACGGAAGTTTGGAAGAGCAGAATAATTAAGGGGCTGAGGTGAAGCCAGCAAGAGATGGGGAACAGTTAGATAATTAGCAAAGAATGGGAAAAGGTAGACACAGGAAACTGCACAGTAAAACTGGGCAAGGAACAGACAGCAGGACACCTGGAGCACAGTGTATGAAGGGTTGGCATGGTATAAAACTACATAACAAAACAGGGGCCGGATCACAAAGGACCTGGTGTTAAAAGCTATTGTGATTCATTAAAGGCATCCAAGTACTGACACAATCAGATATCTTCCCAAGAGTGTCAGCCCTGAATACATCTGGTAGATTACAGAGGGTGGATACATGCAGGACTGCTAAGGGAGGAAACTCAGAAAAATATGGGAGAAAGAGAAAACTATTTTTTGTGGCCTCCACTCTCCCTAGTATCAGCTAAAAATAAGGATAAAAATGTAAAGGATGTTTGAAAATCAAAAAATAAATACATAGAATTGGATGCTTAGTGACCGTTCTAATCAAGACATTGTAGGTATTTTCAAAATAGGCACAGAAACACTAAACTGAAAAGAGCTCCTTCCAAAGTATAATGCTTAAAATACAAACTTTGGAATGAAACAAATCTTGACATAAACTCAAAAGACTAGATCAATATAATCATGTTGCCGAACCTCTCTAAGCATTGGTTTCTTCATCAGGTATCAAGATTAATAATCATGCCCTTCAGGCCCTCCTCTTCAGATTGGTAAGACTATCAATCCTCTTCAGAAAAGCTTCTTTTTGCAATAGGTGGTAATTAATACTGGCCAAGACCCAGAGAACAAGTGACTGGGGAATGTTCATCCCTAAATGGAGTATCTCTATCACACCCTCTCTTCCTGTGGCTCAGGAATCATGGCACAGGAGGGAGCAGAAAGAGTGTAAGAAAAAGAAATCTGGATTGCTGTGCATAACAAGGCATTTGCACATATGAATTCAGAGTGGCTATGATAGAAAGCACAAGACCTGTGTCCGCTGAAGCCAGACCACATCCCAGTGTAGAGGGGACAGTTGGCTACACTCTCCCTCCCTTAGTGAAGGAGATTTTGGCAATTAATAGTTGCTGGGATGGAAAGTATCAGTTTTCTTTCATAGTGTAGCTCCTACTAGGTTGACAACACTCTAGTGGAAAGTCTCCCATCCGAGAATGATTAATCAATTCAAATTGGACTTTATGCATTAAAAAAAGATGCAAAGTTGGGTAGATATGAAGGGGTGGATCTGAGAGTAGTTGGGGGGATGAAATAGTGAAAGTATGAAGTACAAAATTCATAAAGAACTAAAAGTATATTAATAAAGGATTCACAGACATAAGTAAGTCTTCCTCTTACAATATTATAAGGAATGGATGTGCTAATCGATTCTCTCAGTACAGTATCAGTCATAAAGAAAAGCACCTATAAAGACCAAGCGCTTTTGGACCAAGTTTAATTGTCTAACTCTGTCATAAACCACAAGAAGAACACAACTTTAGATCCAGTTTTTATTTGCCGTTGTTTTGGTTTGGGTTTAGTTACTTAATTTTAAATGTTACTTCATATTTTTGAGTTGTCATTTCCTTTTAATTAATGGAAACAAAAATGTTCTAATAAAGTAATAAGATAATTTTGATATGGGATAATGTACATAAGAAGAAACATTAATATTCTGAAGTGGTATAAATAGAAATGCAAAGAAAAATAAGTCTGACCTTAGCGTAGTGCATTCTGGATATCTCTGACCACATAGAGACAAATATGATCTACAGCACAGAATCAGATCAAAAGCACTTCAGGCTGACAAAACAGCATGGACTACAGACCCAGAACTGTAACTTACCTGTTCTCCAGTACTGGCCCCGTACATGCCTGGAGCCTCTACTCCCTCAGCAGTTTAAGAGAACAGGTTCCACGCCCTCTAAACCCTTCCCCTGCAGCCTTGATAATATGGATTCCCGGTCTTAAGGATATCTCAAATGTTCAGTATTTCGCAAACTAGCTCACCAGTTCTTAAGCTGTGAATTACAATGCTGCGTGGGAACGTATAACTGTTCCCACAACAACAAAGTGAGGACGATGAAAAGCTGGCAGGAATAAAAGGTTTCTGAACATGAGATAATCACAAATTAATCCACAATCAAGTGCATAATGGCAGCGAGGTGCTCCAGCAGCACATAGGCCCTTTCATCACATAACTTCATCTCAGGCTTGGTTCTGAGCACACAACATGGGGTCTAAGCAACACCAGCTAACAGAGCCTGAAACACCCCAGGTCAAGTTTGGGACTGCTAAATGTTCTGAAATAGAGTGTTAGCTCCTCACATTCAGATTTTTCTGCTCTTAGAGAGACATAATGGTTTGATTATGGCAAGTGAAGACTGCTAGTACTAGGCTACTGCCATCCCTCAACATGTAAGCATCAAGTCAATATGCCTTTGGGCTGCACTCCTAGAAGGTCTGGTTTTTAACTTTATTCATTGAGATGCTGACTTAAGTTTCATTTAGAAATTGTTAAATGGCTTTTGGTTTGGAATTAGGACATAATTTCCAACAATTTCTGAAATGGTCTTTTATATGCTTCTGCCATTTTGTATTTACATGAAATGACATTCTCAATATTGACAATTAAAAAATGAAAACATAGACCATCTCTGAAATACACTGAGAATTTGCTATATCCTACAGAATCAAATATTTACCCAAGATTTAGGTCTGTATGTAAAATTAAATAAGCGTATCAATGCTAATATATATAAATTTACTATCCTTTTTTAATAAATGGAAATTTTATATGTATACCAAAGAGTTATTTTAGGATAATTTCTTAATGAGTCTTTATTAGCTAATGTTTAATTTGTATACCTATTTCATATCTATATACCCAGTGCCCAAAAAATTATTTCTTGACCACAAAGAACTCACAAGTTGAAAAGATTTAAGAAGCCTGCTCAAAGCCAATAAGCTTCACTGAAATAAAGAAAAGACAAGATTTACTATGGGTCAAGAATATTTCTACCCCAGAGTCAAAGCAATCTCACATTATTTAATTTTTCACACGCTTTAATCTTTGATGGCATTCATAAATGTGCAGATTAAATGCAATTAGCCCATCAGAACTCAGCTATCAGGCTTCACCCCAAAAGGGATTTATGAAGCACCTTATAACCAAAAGAGGGCAAATCTAGAAAGACTCTAGTCAGTACCAGAGGGAAATTAGTTAGCAGGGAAATTCAGCACAGAAAAGTGGATCTGGGAGTCACTAATTTTTCCATGATTTCCCAGTCAAATATAATATGGTTCTTGGCTACTATTCCCTATTCTTTGAGTTCATCAGAAAACAGGAGACTAAGCTTTTTCAGTATCATCAGGAAAGTTACAAGAGGAAAGGTTCAAGAGCAGATAATGCTGTGAGAAAATTGCTATTGGGGTGAAACATCAGGCCACCAATGTCTCCCATTCTGTTCTGAGGCTCAAGGGTCTGAACGGTAAACCTAGTAGAAAATTAAATAAGACTTTGCCTCTGTTGGTAATGTTACTTAAGTTATTTCTTTGATTAAAAAAAATCACTGTCCTTCAAGGAACCAATGGCATAAGATGATTTTAACATAGTGTAGCACAAATAGTAAAAACCCAGAGATAGATATTAGGGTTCAAGCTGAAGATCAGAAAAGCAAAGCAGCCAACCACTAAAGAGACCTTTTACCTCTACCAAATCTTCAGACTAGAAGGGTGAGATCCTGTTTCCATACTCCAGTGAGTTTCTGTCTCTTCCCCTAGGAAGGCTCTGCCCAGCCATATCACTCCTGTCTCCATCTCCCTAGTGCTGGGATTAAAAGTGACTCCCGAACACTGGAATTAAAGATGAGAACCACCACCATCTGAATCTGTTTATGGATTGATCTTGTGTAACCCAGGGTAGTCTTGTACTCACAGAGATCTGTTTCTGTCTCCCAAATAATGGGATTAAAGATGTGTACCGCCATTCCCTGGCTTGTATGGCTGACTAGTATGGCTGCTTTGCCCTTTGATCTTCAGGCAAGCTTTATTTATTAAAACACAAATAATGTGACCCTATAATAGTGCACCTCAATTTTGGCCCTATTGCATTTTGGATCAGATTTCCTTCCTGGGGGTGGGGAAGACAGCAGTGCTGCTTCTTTGGGATGTATAGAATGGCTAACAGCATTCCTGTCCATTGGGCATAACCAACCACCCTAGCCTAACAACTTAAACATTTCCAGACATCCAAGATATCATTCAGGATGGCAAAACTACTCCGAATCTCCTTGTTCCAAGCCAGAAGCAATTGCCCTACCTGTCTTCTGAGAATGCTCCTAATGCATAATTATAAACATAAGATGTTTTCTTTGATGAGAATTTAACATGATATGTTCCTAGACTGATGATTGGTCCACAAGGACAATAGCCAAAAAGCCCAGTATTACATGAATTTTTATTCATAAAAATTTGCTGGAAGTGATAAAGATAAGAAGGAACACTAACATGACTGTCACAACACAAAGACGGCCCTCTCCCCATGGGCCAGAGTACCCAGGGCTCAGGTACACAGGGGTCCAGAAATAACTATCAATAGTTTATTTCTGGGTCTCATTTTCCCAAGTGAAGCTAGCGTTCTTCCTTTCTTTCCTCCTTTCTTGCTTAGCTCTTTCTAGAATCTAATTCACTGTCTTTTTACTTTTCACTTCTTTGGTAGACTCTACTGAGTGAGCCTCACACAGGAAGCAAGCTGGATATCAGAGTACATAACAGTAACTCCAGCACTTGGGAGGAAGAGGCAGAAACATCACCCCGCGTTCAAGGCATTCCATCTACATGTGATTTCCAATCCAGCTAAAGCTGTATAGTAAGAAAGTGTCTTCATAACACAAAAATGAAACGTGAGGCAGATGCTTGTCTCCTCATCATCACGAGCCAGGGAACCAGTTTGCTGCTAGAGTAAAGCGTGGATCTCCCGTGAGCACAATGCTGTCCTTTTACAAGCATTATGAGGCTGTATTGTGCTTCAATATTGTAATAAAAACTTGTGAGTTGTTCTTTATCACCATATCTTCAAGATAACACAGGGCATAGATTTCTAATCTGTAAATGTCAATTATTTAATTAAAGATAACATTGGTTACATTTTTGGTTCCTAGCTGGGCAGTGGTGGCACATGCCTTTAATCTCAGTACTTCGGAGGCAGAGGCAGGTGGATCCCTGTGAGTTCAAGGCCAGCCTGGTCTATAGAGTGAGTGCCAGAACAGGCTCCAAAGCTACACAGGGAAACTGTGTCTCAAAAAAAATCTTTTTTGGTTCCTTGAGAGGGGAAAGTAGGCCACTCCCTCTGTATATGTGCAACTCCAGGGTCTGATCCAATGGCTAGACTTCTGGTTTTCATTATAATGCTTAGATTTGGGATGTAAAACAACAGCCGAAATAAGATTGCTTAGGCCAAAGAGATGGCTCCATGGGTAAAAGCATTGCTACCAACCTTGATCTGACAAACTGAATCCAAACCCTAGAACCCACATGGCAGAAAGAGCAGGCCAGATCCCAGCTCCCACAGCTGTCTTCTGACTTCCACTGACTTCCACATGAGCACCATAGTATGTACATATACATACATACATGCACACATAAGCATTCAGACTAGATCAAGATGTAACTTTTAAAGGAAATTTTATTACTCTGCATGTCAGTAATACCGTCTGCCAAGAGATAAGCAGGAAGCAGGGTTGAGCTGAGCTGCAAAGCAATGGAGTCATCGATTAAAACATCATGCCATACAAAGTAGCTGTCAAGCTTTCAGACACTGGTGGGATGGTGCAAACATGAGGCCAAGCTGGTGAAGGTGTTGGCTCTCTCGCTATTCATTTCTCCAGTGGCTCATTTTTTAAGTAAGGGCCATGAGAGTGAGCTCAGGTCATCTCAAACAAAGGCTCTTGTGGTTTCATGAACCAAGGGAGCCTGGCAGGGAATCAATAAGAACTCCTTGGAATCAAAAAGGTCTGAGTACTGGGTCAAAGCAAGAAAATTATCTTCAAAGTTTCTGCTTCTCCCCAGACAGGGACATCTTGGGAGACATGACTGTTGAAGACTTCTGAAGATCCAACAATGTGGGGACTGGACTCGGAATGCAGGTGTGTGAAAGAACCTGACAAGCCAGAAGTTCCAGAGATACTATCCTGCCCTCCATCAGTCAGAGCGTATGGGCTTGCATACTGAGTCATGTGTAAGGAAAGCAGCTTATCCCATGAAGCCTGATGTGTAAGGCCCTGACAGCTCCTCCCATTTGAGCTGGAAAAGTCACACATGGGGTCTTGGCCAAAAGCTGGACTCATCATCCGCTACTATGCAGGAAGTCACATGCTTGGAACTCAGTGTTACCCGCAGGTCGCTCATTCACACAGCCTTGAAAGCCCTGGTCTCCTGAAAAAAGAAGCCCTGGAAGAAACTCAGCACTCTGGAAAGTCCTTTCTAGGCACATTCTCTCCTAATTTCTGTCTTGTCTAAAGAAATGAAGCCTGGTGGTCACTGTATACATTCTCAGGGACCAACCTGAGGCAAAGGGACAAATTCTGAGATAGTATGAAACTATCTATGAAGGTAGTAGAAGATAGAAAATTGGCATTGTTGTGGTTGTCACCATAAATTAGAATTAAACAAGCATAAATTGCTTTTATTATTCTAATTATCTATTAATTTGTGGTATATATGGATATCAAACATTACAGACTCAGACACACCTTCAAAAAATATAACTTCTCTCATAGAGTACTTCAAAATCTACAAATATGCTGGAGAAGAGTCCTAAGAAAATGTATGGGATAATGCCAACAGCAATAAAATAAAGGTGTGATAATTCAGTTTCTTTAAGGACTCAATAAACATTATAATGCTATAAAATATGCACAGTGTTTGGGCAGGAGAACCTTAGTTTTTGCCCATTACATCTGAAAAGAAAGGTGGAGGTGGTTTGTGAAAATCTGCCCTGAAGAATGACTTGGGACAATGCCCCAGCTACTTGAGACCATAAATCATATTTTAATGGGATTTGTAATGAAAATGCAATGGGAGGATAATAGTCCAGAGATCTCTGTCAACCTGTGTAACCGCAGTAGTAACTGTCAGTGGTTATTTCCAAAGCCACTATCCAGTAAAAGGACGGCATGTAGGAAGAAGTGTGGAATCGTGGGATTGTCCTTGGGAGTAGTTTGACATCCAGCACATCTGCCTGGCACCTGGAAGGGAAAAACTGCATCAACATTTAGATAGGCAGGAAAAGAAGCAGAAAGCATTCCTGTACCTAAGCTGTTCTTTCCTGTCACTGTCAGCAAGAAGAAATGTTTGTGCTCTACGATTGTGTCCAAAGACTCTGTTGCTGCTCACAGAGTTGGGGGGAGGTGAGGAGAAAGAAGTAAAAAAAAATGAAAAAAATTGAAAAGGAAATAAAAGAAACATGGCCTCGAAAATGACAAGCACATAAGTCAGATACGTTTGGCTTGCCCAGAAAGATTTTTCTAAAGGTTTTTCTCTGTTTTTAACCAATGGAAATTTTATTTTTCTGACAGTTTTATAGACAGTGTTTTCTGCAAATATCATCTCTAGCCCTGGCTTATGTCTGACGTTCTCTGGGAGCCAATTCCACTTCATTTCACGGTCATCCACAAATGAATGATGTCTTTGGCTCCACAGCAGTGCCGTGTGCTTTGGGATAACAGCATGGTTGTTATCTCTGAGGACTCCAGCTCAATGGGTGAGCTCTCAATGAGTCTCAAGTAGCATCTCATTACATCAATGAAGCCATTAAGCATATGAGCCCTAGAACTACCATGTTGCAAGCCTCACTTGGGAGAACATCTCCAACATAACCTATTTCTGAGCATTATCCCTAGAATAGAAGGTTTTCTTGCAATGGATATTAAGGTGAACATGGCTGTAGCAAAAATAGGCAAAAAAAAAAAATTCTGAGACAATATGCAAAAAGCAAATCAGTGTTAGAGACTGACTAAATAATCCAAATCAATTATTTCTTCTCCCCTAATATCATTTAATAACACTAAGTGTTATGTGCTGTGACAGTTTTAAGCAGCCATAGAAAAACAATAAGCAAAGCTCTTTCTAATAGCTTCAAATTCAGCCCAGTGATTTCACTGGAAGGAAAGGCCCTTCTGCCTCTGTGTATGTTTATCTTCTGATTTAGAAACAAAATTATAATGGAAGCATACTCTCAACACAAGCCCTAAGTATGAGAATGAAGGATTTGGCCTTGTTTCTACTTTCTTTCTTTTATTTGCCCATGTTCTCTGGGTATTTATTTTAATGCTCTCTCTCCAGATTCCTCTGATGGCAGAGGGTTGTTTCTCATTTCCCAGCACTGAAAAATATACTTTGATTGATATTAAAATATATTTTATCTAAGTAAATATTTGGGGTACCTTAAGGTGTGATCAGACCTTAAATCCATTTCATCTTCTTATGAAGCTGACATTTGCAACATTTATTTTAAAACTGTCACAGGTCTATCTTAAGTTCAACTGTACATTTTAAAAGCATGATCTTGTCCTGCAAGCAGGATGCACATTTAATCATCAGAACACAAAGTTAGCAATTGTTTGGAGAGGAGTGCAAAGCATGCCTCCATTCTAAAGGAGAAAAGCTCCAAACAGGTCGAGAGGCTCAGCACAATCTCACCAGGGACATAAATTTGAGCTGGGATTTGCAATTGGATACAATTTCAATGCACTGCTCTCTAGCCATCTCATTTTACAATTTCACATTGTATAAATATTCAAACATTCTATCAAAATCTACATGACAGGCTTGCAGAATTCACAGCCTTTTTGGTTGCCCCTTGCACACATACAGCCCTCATTAAAACTGTGTACAGTTCAAAAACAAAGGGCTGGTGGATAGCTCAGAGGTGCAACATACACTCTGAATGCAGGAGATCTTGGATTCTATCTTCAGCACAAAAAAAAAAAAAAAAAAAAAAAAAAAAAAAAAAAAAAAAAAAAAAAAAAACAAATCAAAAAGAAGACGTATGTGCAGTTGATGCTATTTTCCTACATGACAATATTATACAGTAATTTTAAATGTTTATAGTTATTTGGAAATGGTCACCAAAAGAAAAGGTTTTATCTCTACCCAAATACACACATGTCCTCTTCCATCTGACTTGTTAGTTTTCAAGGAATCTCTGCTAATCTTTTATTGATTCCATTATTCTCCAAACTAGAAATCTCTGCCTAAAAGTGCACCTTACTGGAATAAACCTGAAGTAGAAAGATTTGCTCAGACAGCCTCATGGAGAAGTGCCAGCTAGCCACAGGCAGAGAGGAAGTCCACCAGGGTGACCCTGCTTCCACTCACCTCTGCTTCCCACCTTCACAAAGTCCCGATGTAACAGACAAAAGCATTGCATTTATTTCAGCACATGGAGCATGCCTTTTGAGCTGCTGCAAGTTAAGTTATAGATGCTGCATTTGATATAAACAAAATACAGTGAAAATATATTTACCGTATCCCAGAATAGTATGCTCATTTTAGTCATAATTCCATAGGGTTCTTAAGAACAAAGAATTTGAAGCAGGAGGATGACACTCATGCCGTACCGTCCCCACCTCTTACCAAAGTCATCTTCATCTTTCATTCATTCAGTTAAAAAAAATAACTATTGAGCACTATACCTGTTACAGACACTGGGATGCAACGTAAAGCCCAGGAACAAAACAATTCCCTCCTTGAATTCCCATCCCAGTCACAGAAAGAGATACTAATCAATGTTCATTCATAAAATATCTAGCGCCAGAGAAGGAATTAGATGCTACAGGAAAAAAACATAGAAAACGTGCCAAACGCTTGGATGTTTGGAGACAAGTATTATTGCATAAGCTGTTGTTCCATGAAGATGGAGGATAAGTGTGGGGGTGATAAAGAGACAGCTCCTTTTGAAGCCTCTTCATGTGTCTGTAGAGCTGGAAGAAGGGGTGTCAGGAGGGGGTGCTGAGAGGAGATGAGGCCAGGAGGAAGAAGCAGATATCTCTTCCATTTACATCTTTATTGTTCTTTTCATGTTCACACTCCCTCGGCTCATGTTCTTTAGGCCCTGCCTCTTTCTTTGTTCTCCTCCCTGAGTTCAAAGCTTAATTAATCTCCAATGAAAATGAAAGCATTTGACTTCTTCCAGTGTAGAGGCAGAACTGAAAATACAGCATCCATTGATTTGACTTTTGGCAATATTTTCTGTCTGGGGCTGTTACCTTTTAAGTCCCTTCTGCCAGACCCTCCGGGTGTCTCCTTGTCTTCTCATTCCTTTAGTGAGCAATAAAAAAAAAATAAATACATAAAAAAATGCTCTTCAGTCTGTGGTGGCCTTATATATTTCCCATCAGAGGGCTGGGGGAAAAAAGAAAATTTTGGTCTTGAATGACAAATAAGAGCCACTGACTCTGAACAAAGTGAAGAAGGAATTCTCAAGCCTGACATGGAGGTGATCTCGCTGTCTTAGATGGAGCCACTGTGTGGGAGTCAGTATTTGGCTCTCTTGTTCTTTCCGGAAAGTTCTAGCCCATCTGTGAGTATCTAGGCAGGAAGAAAAACTGCTGAAGATGACAGAGACAATAGTCAAAAATCCACTTGCCCTAAAATGCTACAGATTCTCTCTTTAAATAGAAGACTGGAGACTGGAAGTAGGAGGAGCAGAGATAAAAGCCCAGTCTTGTTGCCTCTCCTATTTGTACTAGAGAGAGTGACCCACATACATATTTGTCAAGTAGCTTTCAATATATCATAAGGTGATCAACTTCAGTCAAGAAAAAAACTGCTGTATGAAAACATTAGTAAAAACTGAATCACAGGGATCTATTCCAAGAAGGCAAGGATGTTTCAACATTTGAAAATCAAGTAAAGTAGACCATCACATCTATGGCCAAAAGCAGGAAAATCACATTATCTTAGCCCTATCTGCAGAGAAACATTTGGCAGAGTCTAATGGACATTTAGGATCAAACCACACACAAAGTTATCAACAGAGGAGACTCTCCTCTCCTTTGTAAAGAGTATTCTAGCCGGGCGGCGCTGGCGCACGCCTTTAATCCCAGCACTCGGGAGGCAGAGGCAGGCGGATCTCTGAGTTCGAGGCCAGCCTGGTCTACAAGAGCTAGTTCCAGGACAGGCTCTAGAAACTACAGGGAAACCCTGTCTCGAAAAAACAAAAAAAAAAAAAAAAAACAAAACAAAAAAAAAAGAGTATTCTAACAACACTTACAGTTAGCAGCATACCTAAGGGTAAGAAACTCAAAACTTTCCCACCAAGACCAGCTGCAAAGCAAGGGTGCCTATCTTTACCTCAGTACTTTCCAAGGTTTTGGAAAATGAAACCACCATAATAAGGACAACAAAGGAAAGGGGGAGAAGAAGGAAACCAAGTTTTTCTGTTCTCCCAAGACATGAATTTCTATATAGAAAATCAACAGACACCAAAAAAAATTAAGAATTAAAAACAAACATAGCAAGGCTTCATGATGCAAGGTCAATTTAGCCTATTCAGTTATACCCTATATGTTTTTACTGTATGAGTAGAATCAAAACTAAATACACCACAGCATTTACATAAAGATCTACAAAGATGAAATCCTAAGGTGTAAATCAAATATGTACAAGATCTATATGAGGAAAGTATAAGGATATGAACAAATGTTTTAATAACTAAATAGGGTCAAAGAGATGTCTTACACAGTAAAGTGCTTGCCACACAAGCATAAGAACCTAAGTTAAATTCCTTTCGTCAGAAGGATCTCTGAGACCAATCTAATCAAATCAACAAGCTTCCAGTTCAGTGCCTGACCTTGTCTCAAAAAAATAAAAAATAAAATAATGATTGAAAAGTACACTTGATGTCACCTTTTGTCTTCAAAGCACACATATACACAGAAAGAGACAGAGAGACAGAGACAGGCATAGAGAACTAGATAAATGGGAAGACATTTAAACTCCATGAATAAAAAGACTCATTATCAAGGTGTTCATTTTCTCTAAGATGACCTGTAGATTCAAAGAAAGTTCAAGTAAAATTCCATCAAGCTATTTTTATATCAGCTAATTGATTCCATAGTTGATACAGAGAAATAAAAGAACCAGAAAAGCCCACAGTGTTTAGGAAAAACAAAGTAGAAAAGCTGATACGTAAAGTCTTACTGTGACGTTACAGTCAAAAAACTGCTGTGGTATTGATTTAAAAAGTAGTCAAATAAGCCAGGCGATAGTGGTGCACTCTTTTAATCCCAGCACTCAGGAGGCAGAGGCAGGTGGATCCCTGTGAGTTGGAGGCCAGCCTGGTCTACAGAGCAAGTTCCAGGACAGCCAGAATTGTTACATAGAGAAACCCTGTCTTGGAAAAAAAAAAGCAAATAGATCAATGCAAAAAAATAGAAAGAAAGGGACTAGACCCACACATATATAGCTGACTAATCCTTGGCAAAGAAGCAAGACAGTCTTCTCAGCAAATGGTGCTGGAATGATGGATGTTTACATAAGAAGTAGTGACTCTGGACACAAATATGACATGCATGGAAATTATCTCCAAAGGGTCAAGATCTAGATCTAAAATACAAAAACTTGCACAGTGTATTACAAGAGAAAGACTAGATGACCTTGGGAATGGCAATGGTTTTAAATACAAAGCCAGAGCTAGTATTCATGAAAGTCATTACTGACAAGTAGTATTTCATTACAGTTAATATATTCTGCTATGCAAAATAAAATATCAAGAGAATGAGAAGGTAGAAAGACTTGCCACTAACAGGGAGATGATTTTTACCCGAGACATTTACAACAAACCAATATTATCCAAAAATACAGACTTAAGAATAAACATTAAAAAGCAAACTCCCCAATAGGGGAAAAAATGAACCAAAGGCCTTAGCAATGTACCCACTAAAGAAGATACGCAGATAGCCAGGGTGGGAGTGGGCGACGAGAACGCTTCAAATGTCATGAGGAAAATGCAAACTAAAACAAAGATATACCAATGCAAATACACTAGGTTTCTCAAAATCCAGAACACGGCACAGTTGTGATGGCAAGCACATGGGAGAACAAGAATGCTCATGTGGACAGCAAAGAGGAAGACAATTGGGTCATTTCTTACAGAATCACACATTCATAGCAGAGATCCCAGAACATACAGCAGTGTGTATATGCATGCTGATGCTTCCCTGGATTTCTGCATTTTATCCAGGCTGGAAGCCTAGGCCAGGAAATGGTGCCCCTTGTGATGAGAACGTATTCCCACCTCAATTACTTTCATTAAGATAATCCCTCATAAGACTGACAAGAGGCATGTCCCCCAGGTGATTTTAGATTCTGTCAAGTTGACAATTAACATTAGCCATCTCAATTACTAACTGAAAGAAGCTAATATGTGAGGTCTACGTGCCGTCTGATCCCAATTTCCTGACATCTAAATCTAAGACAACAGGAATTGTTGTGGGGCCAAGAGAGCACATAGATACTGTAAGCAGTGAAAATACTCACTTGATATTATGAAGATAGATATACGACATTAAACATTTGCCCAAATCCACAGAAGGCACAACACCAAGTCAATCCAAGTCTACCTAAGACTTTGGGTGACAATAATGTGTCACTGTAGCTTCACCAGTTTTAACAAACTTCCCACTTTTGGGGCTCTAATCCAATATGGCTTGTATCCTCTAAAGGAAGAGACATCATGACTGACTTCACAGAGAGACATGATGTGCAAGTCAACCAGAGCAGCCTCAAAAGAAACCTAACCCACCTTTCCTTGACTGTGGCCATCAAACATCCAGAGTCTTGAGGGATACAGCTCTATTTTGAGTTCATGCAGTCCATGGGGTCTTGCTGTGGTCACCCTGACAAATTAATACAGTTTTACCTAAGAATGTAGCAAAAACAGAACAATGGTTCCTGTGGTAATTTGAATGAAAATGGTTCCCATAGGCTCATAGGGAGTGGCACTATTAGGAGGTGTGACCTTATCAGAGTAGGTGTGACCTTGTTGGATAAAACGTGTCACTGAAAGTGGACTTTGAGGTTTCACAAGCTCAAACCAGGCCCATTGACTCACTCTCTCTTCCTGCTGTCTGATGATACAGATGTAAAAATCTCAGCTGCCTCTCCAACACTATGTCTGCCTGTGTGCTGCCATGCCTCCTGCCGTGATGAGAATGGCTTAAACCTCTGAAATGTAAGCCAGCCCAGCTAACTGTTTTCCTTTATAAGAGTTGTCATAGTCATGGTGCCTCTTCACAGCAGTAGAAACCCTAAGACAGTTCCTTTTCCACCCTCAGCACAAATGGTTAATCCTAAGACAGCAGCAAGAAGTTTGAGCTGGTTTCCAAGTCTCAGCTGAAAAGGTGAGCCATTTTAGATGGCAACTGTACATTTTGTTGTTGACACTGTGAAGTTATTGGCTAGGATCTTGTAACAGAGCCACTTTTCCTGCTCTCTGGGAATCCTGTATAGATTCCAGCCCTTTGATCCGATGTCATGTCCCTCAACAAGTCTGGAGAGCTAGGATCAAGATTTGGATTTGATCTAAGATTACAAAGAATTGATCATCTATGTCTCCCCTTCCCTCACATTTCCCCTCTGTGAATGGCTACTTCTTTGCAGAGAGAAATGAGAGAAAAACAGCAGGTTAGAGCAAAAGGTACAAAGTGCATTGGATCAGAGTCAAGAGGGACAATAGGCATGCCAACTTAGTAAAGAGTAAATGGTGCTAGTTGGGACTCGGAAAAGCTGGGACAAATCAACCTCGAAATTTGAAGAGATTATGGTGGAATAAAACAGCAAGTGGCCTGAGACAGTATCCTGTGTACCCCATGGCCTCTATGCCATGCAAGTAATCACTAAGTGCCTGGCCCACAGTGAATATCTGGAATGGCAGCCTGATCGCTGGCTGCCTAGCTGGGGTTAAATGAGTAACAGTCAAACCTCTGACACCAGCATCATGAGCACAACAAAGATGAAAAAGAAAGAAATGACAGGGGCAGCCCAACGGCTCAGCGCTGCACTGCTAGTGCTTACAAAATGTGAAGGCCACAAAAGCAGCCAGGCAGAGGGCTAGGTCCACAGAGGAAAAGATGTGCACACTGGCCCAGGAGAGTCAAGGGACTGGGGCATCCTCCAGCTTCCAGTTTCTAATTCCCACCCATCACAGGGACATTTCATTAGCATTCTCCCGCTGCCATCCTGGGAAGGATGGGGGTAGCATACTGCAGGATTGCAGAGCTATTTGTAAGAAAAACACCAATCTACACAAGGAGTGTGAACTTTGGGCATAGTGAATGTTTATCTAAGAAGCTATTTTAGCCAGAAAAGATTTAATTATCTCTAATTGTCAAGTTGATGCTTTCACTCCATTAACACAAAAGAGATCCCTATGTAAGAAAAATAATCAGGTACACAAAATTTTCAAAACTCCTTTTGTTCCCACATAAGTCATGTGTTTTATATGTGCATGTGTATATGCATATATGCATTCAAATATATATATAAATATTCAAATATATATATATAAACATGTAGGAGGAGGCTGCTTGTTTGTCCCAGTTGCCCAGAACCCACACAGAAACTATATTAATTAAAACACTGCTTGGCCTATTAGCTCTAGCTTCTTATTGGCTAAGTCCTACTTCTTAATTTAACCCATTTCTATTAATCTGTATATCATCACAACGTCTTGGCCAGCAAAGTTTCAGCACATCTACCTACAGTCACAGATCCATGATGTCTCTCTGACTCCGCCCTTTTTTCTCCCAGCATTCAGTCCAGTCCTCTCGCCTACCTAAATTCTGCCCCATCAACAGGCCAAGGCAGTTTCTTTATTCATTAATGGTAATTACAGCACACAGAGGGGACTCCCACATCATAAATATGAATGTGCAGGACCTTTCAGAAGTCCCATTGTGTGGAACAACAAACATGTGCATCTCTCTAGGAGCAGGCATGTACAGGAGTTGCATGAGACCCACATGGCTGTTCAATGGATGATTGCCAGTGTATGTGTGAACTAAATTTAAAAAACAAAAACACTTATATTAACAGTTCTAAAGACTGTCTAATTACTGCTTGATTGTGGAGAGTTCAAACATTGCAACTTCAAAGCACAAACTACTTTAGGCTGGCTTTAGCTCCTTCGGTAACCATTCTTTGTTTAACCTAACATCCTTTTCACTACCAGTTATAACTTTTTGAATTGTATCAATTCAGTAGGCACAAACTTTTACCAACTGAAAACCAAGACTGTCAACAGACAGTATCTGAAGCTCAACAAAGATTTCCCCTGAAACCAGTCTACCAGATATTCCTGCCAGTGTATTTCAAAAATGCCTCCTAACTTCCTTTTGTTATGCACCTAGAAAGATTTCGTGAACTAGCTTCAACATTGAATACACCATCTACAGTCATGGCACTCAAATCTGACTCACGAATAAACTTTTATTGATTGTCCTTGAGGTGAGAGTTATGTTTTCCTCCGGCATGTGTGTTGGGCATAGTCCGATAGCAGCACCTCCTGCAGAGACTCAGGGTGGAAGGCCATGGCAGGGGCAGACAAGAAGCAAGAACATTTACATTCCAAGCCGAGTTACAGTATCTATACCATCACTGACACACATTCGCCGGCTTTGCCAGCTGCTTTACAGAGTGACGTGCAGAACATTCCATTTTAAAAGAGGGGGCCATTAGAAAGATTGTCACTCTTCCCAATTAAAATGACTATATATCTTTAATGCACCCTTCAATGTTCCAAGGATAACTGAGCATATTGCTTGATTTGCACGCTCCTGATTTCCATTTGAGTAGATCACTATTGCAATAAGTAGATGCAGATGCTTGAGTTAATTTTATTGTTAATGCTTCAGGGCATTTTTTAGGGAAAGCTTTTAAAAATCCAATAAATTATATTGGGTCTTAATTTACTTCATGTTATACCTTCCATCGAGGAAGGACACAGAAGAGCTCTTGAATTTAGATCTTGATTTTATCACCACTTGGATAAGTATTTGAATTGCTAGAAGGGGTAAGGCACACTCTTGGAATATTACTTCTGTGTTAACAGTCCCTCATTAGTTGGATAAAGAATTGCATCTCGGCTAAAAAAGGGAAGAAGTTTATAAACTATCTTATTAATTCGCAAATAATGACAACTTGAAGGCATACGTTATGCCAGCCTCATGTCAACAGAAATGAAAGCTTTTCCAGAATCATCCTATAAAAATGTTGATTACCTATGGTACCCTCCAGCCACCGAATCTTGATGCAATTGTTGGCAGAAACACCTTCAATTCGATTAATTATGTACAACAACATCTGGGAGGGATTAAATAAGTATTTTATAAAGAAAAACACAATGGGGAATGATTAAATGTACACCGCAGATTGTGGAATATTGATTGTTTACACCTTAAAATTCAATTTATTCATTTGCAATCAGACAAGCCTCACTGGGTTTTACTTCTCTCTTAGAAGTGCCTTGAAGTCAGATTTGAAATCCTTTATTTCAGGTATACATACGTATGCATGTGCACACAAACAAACACACCTACCAACTAGGTTTTGAAAAGCTAGAGAAAGGTGCTCCAAAAAATAGTATCTACCTGGAAATACTAGAGTATTGCAGCATAACGTGGGGACACAGACACAGTAAACTCTAGATATGTTCAAAGAGTGTGAGGGGAGAGAAGGGTTCTTTTAGCAATCTTAGTTACATTTATTTATGTACTTACTGCATTTCTGTGTACATATTTGTGTGTGCACACAGGCTTGTCACAGTGCACACGTGTGGAAGTCAGAGAACAAGTTCGGGAGTCAGTCCTTATCTTCTACTCTGTGGGTCGTAGGGATCAAAGTTGGATTATTAAATTGGTGGCAAGTATATTTAACTGCTGAGTCATGTCAATGGCATGAGAGGAAGTTTGCAAAGACAAAATGTAAGGAGACTGTATCCAATATCTTGAAATGAGAATTGTTTTCAAGATAATTAATAGCAAAATGTGACACAAGCTTAGTGTAGAACAAATAGTTGCTGGGCAGATGTCTTTGTAGTGTTACGTGTGCAAGGATGGCAGTAGCCTCTGTGTAGCAGCCCCTGATGTGACTACGATTTCACAGGCAATCAGGTGAAAGAACCACTCCCACGTAACCTCCCATGCACGTGGACATTTTTGTGTAAGAGTTGTACCAAGCGTCTCCATTTTGATTTCAGCAGTTTCACATTTCTTTCACAACCAGAAGCATAAACGAAGTTGTTTTTATGGATTGCCCATGTGGAAATGAGCATTCCCACATACCCTGCGCACCGCAGGGTCAGAAACACCCTCAGTTTCTCTTTCAGCCACACTGACTCTTCCACGTTAGTTGCCTAGACTTTTTCCTGTGTATCCCCTCTGTTCCTAGAATGGCTTTCTCACACTCCCAATACACTTTCTTCAAATTGTGTATTGCTGCTTGCCTTTACTTCCCCCAAATGTAAGCACCATCTTGAAGCACATCTTTATCATGCTTTCCTCTGGACCTACTTGCTTTTTGAAAGGAGATATGTGTGTGTGTGTGTGTGTGTGTGTGTGTGTGTGTGAGAGAGAGAGAGAGAGAGAGAGAGAGACAGAGACAGAGACAGAGACAGAGACAGAGAGACAGAGAGACAGAGAGACAGAGAGACAGAGACAGACAGAAAGAGAGAGAGAGAGAAAGAGAGAGACAGAGAGACAGAGAGACAGAGAGAGAGAGAGAGAGAGAGAGAGAGAGAGAGAGAGAGAGAGAGAGAGAGAGAGAGAGAGATGCTTGCATGTGCATGCACCCACCTAAGCATATGGGAGTCACGAGATAACATAACACTCAGTAGTCGGTTCTGTCCCCATCACTCTGTGGCATCCAGGAATAGTACTCCAGTCTATAGTGCTCCAGTCTTCAGGTCTGCATACAAGCACCTCTACACCATCTCACTGACCCCAAAGGAGATTTTTTTTTAATGTCTTGCTACTAATACAGAAATTTATGCTTAAGTCACCTCAGACACATTTATTCTTTCAGTTACTCACCTAAGGAATATTCTAGTTTTGTCCTTGAGAAAGACCGCTCAGCTCCCTCCTCCCTGTCAGAAGGGAAGCAAAGGAAATGACTCAGCCCTATGGTAACCTGCTCTCAGGTTTGGCTAGTAATCTACTTATTTGTAATTGGCAGGCCTTGTCTGCATCCAATACTGACTATGTCATCCACAGATACGTAGTAATATGATCACTGCTTTATATCAGTATTTTCAATACAATTCACAAATAAATGTGGTCTTTTTATAATAAATGTTAAAATGCATAATTTCAATATCCATTACCCCAACTGCATGTCTGTGACAGGTATTCTCATTCAAAATGTGTAGGAAAATGCTAGCTGCAGATGTTTATCACCTGAAAACATTTCTCTGAGCCAGTAAGCCTCTTTTTCTTCCCTACTGCATGGCAGCCCTTATCCTCCAGAAGACAGGTACGTGGAAGGGCTTTTGTAGCATAAACACTCTAGCAGAATTCCCACTTACTGTCATGCAGAAAGTACAGTTCCTTTTATGGATCATTTGGACTCTCCTAGACATTCTCTTTGCTGGCATTAACCAACCCCTCCAAGCAATCATCGAGGGTTTACCCTTTAGCTAATTAGTACCATGTTTCCTGGGACACAGTAGCCATAGAAATAACAATATTCTTGGGCCTTCTACCAAACTTAGTCAACTCCCCCCAATATTCTGGGCTGCCTTAATTATATACAAAACAAGGATATACACAATGCAACTTAAACAATATAAAAAATTGACACATATCAAATGTAATACTATAGATACCATAGGTTAATTAGCATGAAGTTATTATTCTAGAACAAATGGGCATAAATGAAACATTCTAAAACTATCTGTTTAAGCATTTCTCCAAAACAATTAATAGTTTAAATTATTATAGTATTGGAAATTATTGACATAAACCAGCATTCATGACTGAAGACCTTTAAGATCCTGAGCCTTCTATGCTGAAAGAACTAAGCGCAAACAGCTGCCAAACAGAAGTCTGTTTGAATTTTCAGTCTTTTAATGAGACAGGCTAATACCTGTATCTCTGACTATTCCTCAAGTATATAACCTACATATCTTTTCACTACCAACACCCTCCATTAATAAAGCTCAACCATTCAAAATTTGGAGCCCTTATAAAGTAATTAAAATTTTGAATGATTTTCAAAATTTTTGTAAGTCCATTAATGCTACTAAAACAAAATGCCCAAGTCTGGATAAGTCATAAATAGCAGAAAATTTTCCCAGTGTTCTGAAGGCTGGCAATGTCAAGATGAAAGTGCTAGCAAGCTACTGCTCCCTAGGCATGCCCCCTTGTTTCCAAGATGGCAGCCTCTTACTGTATCTCACAAGGCAAAAAGAGTCCAACACTGCTTCATTACATGATAGGAGAGCTGGAAGGGGCAGGCAGGAATCTGAGGCCTCTCCTACAAAGACTTTAGTCATAATCATAGGGACAGAACTCTCTCAAAGTAAGTTCTTCCCCAAAGCCCTGGATGTTACACCCATCACCTTGTCACTTGTGTTCCAGTGTGTGAGTTTCAGAAGGACACACATTCAAGCCATACCAGCATTGTGTATGATGTTGAGACATTCCAAACATGTCTCAAGACTGAGATATTTTAATATACGTAGAAGCTCTTAAATTAGCACGCCATGTAGCTTTCCCTGTAAAAGACCTGTCCTGTGAAAACAGGGTAGATATAATTCACCCTTCCCTGCCCACATTGTGTCCTAAAACATGAAGGTTTACAGAGATACAAATGTGCTCCTAAATGACAGCTATGGGACATGTACTTCTTATGCAGGAGGAAGAAGAAATCTGCTCAAGGCAGAACTGCGACATCAGCTCCATCAATACCATGACCCAAATCCTTTTTGTTAATATCAATGTTAGTTTTGGATCCAGAAAGGTCATTAAAGTGTCCTGTTTCAGGAAGGTTGGTGGGGCAGAGAAAAGTATAACAAAAACTACTCATCTGCCCAGTAGATCTTTTCCTCAGATGGCTAAAGAGGGCAGCTAAAATATAAACATATTTCTGAACTTGCCTTTCTTTTCCCAGTAGGTTAGCACCCTTAACCCAAAGAGGGAAATGGGTTATTACATATGAGTTTGTACATATTCAAGTTTCTACAACTAAGTGGACTCTTGCTAGGAACTTATAGAAATTAAACAGTGTGTTGGTAATGTAGCTATTTCACAGAACAATTGTCCTGCCTGTGAAGCTGTGTGTTCAACCCCTAGAACTAAAAGGAGAAAGTGCAGACATTAATTAGTGGATCAATTAAAATATTTTATTAGCTCTTTTGCTTTATGTTTCTACTTCAATTGGCTTAGTTAATAATGTATGCTAATTTTCACACAGCCTGATCATACAATTATTAGTGAAACTAATTCAAGTAGACAATGTCAGGTTTATAGGATACAGTGCTTCAGTCTGTATTCAGGTCTTTTCCACAAAAGACATCAGGTACAATCATAATCCACAGTGATCAAAAAAAAAAAAAAAAGGAGATGAGAGATGAGTTTCTCATTAATAGGAAAAGCAGCCTTTCTCTCATCTCTGGATCACACAGAAACAATTTGGCTCATTTTCTTAACATTCCATACTCAATAAGAAAACTATCATCATATCAATTTAAAAAAATATCAAGGACCCTTTTTAAATGGAGAAAATATACCAGCACCCCCAGTACTGAGATCACCAAAGGCCTTGAATCTACACAACTCCAGAATGAAATCTTGACTCTGTTGAGCAGTAGGGTGTGAGTTCAGAGAAATATAGTCATCTCTGTGTTCTTTAAAATGGAGTTACTGAGCAATTTCCAGAGGCCATTCTTTTTTTATGGTTTATTTTTTTATATTTAAAAATTTCCATCTTCTCCCCTTCTCCTCCCTCTTCCCTCCCCTCCCCTCCACCCATACTCCCTCTCCCTCTCCAGGCCAAGGAGCCATCGGGGTTCCCTACTCTATGTTAAGACCAAGGTCCTCCCAACTCCCCCTAGGTCCAGGAAGGTGATCAACCAAGCTGAGTAGGCTCCCACAGAGCCCATCCATGCAGAAGAATCAAAGCCCAGAGCCTTTGTCCTTGGCTTCTCAGTCAGTCTCCACCGTCGGCCACATTCAGAGAATCTGGTTTGGTTGCATGTTCCATCAGTCCCATTCCAACTGGAGTTGGTGATCTCCCGTTAGTTCTGTCCCACCGTCTCCATGGGTGAACGCACCCCTCACGTTCCTGACTTTCTTTCTCATGTTCTCTCTCCTTCTGCTCCTCATCAGGACCTTGGGAGCTCAGTCCGGTGCTCCAATGTGGGGCTCTGTCATTTTCTTCATCTATCGCCAGGTGGAGGTTCTATGGTGATATGCAAGAAATTCATCAGTATGGCTATAGGAACTGGCCTTTTCAGGCTCCCTCTCCTCAGCTGCCCAAGGAACTAACTGGGGGCATCTCCCTGGAAACCCGGGAACCCTCTAGGGTCAAGTCTCTTGACAACCCTCAGATGGCTCCCTAAATTAAGATATATGCTTCCCTGCTCCCATATCCACCCTTCCTATATTCCAAGCATCCCATTCCTCTGAGCTCCCCCCATTCTCCCCTTCATGCTTTTCTCTCCCCATCTTCCCTTGGCTCCGTCTCGCCCCACCCTCAAGTTCCCAATTTTTGCCCGGCGATCGTGTCTACTTCCAATATCCAGGAGGATTACTATATGTTTTTCTTTGGGCTCACCTTCTTATTATCTTCTCAAGGATCCAGAATTATAGGCTCGATGTCCTTTAATTATTCCTAGAAACCGATTATGAGTGAGTACATCCCATGTTCATATTTTTGGGTCTGGGTTACCTCACTCAGAATAGTGTTTTCTATTTCCATCCATTTGCCTGCAAAATTCAAGATGTCATTGTTTTTTACCGCTGAGTAGTATTCTAGCATGTATATATTCCACAGTTTCTTCATCCATTCTTCCACTGAAGGGCATCTAGGTTGTTTCCAGGATCTGGCTATTACAAATAATGCTGCTATGAACATAGTTGAGCAAATGCTTTTGTAGTATGATTGGGCATCTCTTGGGTAGATTCCCAAGAGTGGAATTGCTGGGTCCTGGGGTAGGTTGATCCCGAATTTCCTGAGAAATCGCCACATTGCTTTCCAAAGTGGTTGCACAAGTGTGCATTCCCACCAGCAATGGATGAGTGTACCCCTTACCCCACAACCTCTCCAGCAAAGGTTATCATTGGTGTTTTGGATTTTAGCCATTCTGACAGGTGTAAGATGGTATCTCAAAGTTGTTTTGATTTGCATTTCCCTGATAGCTAAGGAGGTTGAGCATGCCCTTAAGTGTCTTTTGGCCATTTGAACTTCTTCTGTTGAGAATTCTCTGTTCAGTTCAGCGCCCCATTTTTTAATTGGGTTAATTGGCATTTTAAAGTCTAGTCTCTTGAGTTCCTTATATATTTTAGAGATCAGACCTTTGTCAGTTGCAGGGTTGGTGAAGATCTTTTCCCAGTCAGTAGGCTGCCTTTGTGTCTTAGTGACAGTGTCCTTTGCTTTACAGAAGCTGCTCAGCTTCAGGAGGTCCCATTTATTCAATGTTGCCCTTAATGTCTGTGCAGCTGGGGTTATACGTAGGAAATGGTCTCCTGTGCCCATTTGTTGTAGAGTACTTCCCACTTTCTCCTCTATCAAGCTCAATGTGTTCAGATTAATATTGAGATCTTTAATCCATTTAAGTGAAGAATCAAAACCCGTGTTGAAATTAGGTTGTTGTTTTTTTTTCACTTGCATGCCTGTGTCTGCAATATCCTAAGACAAGGCTTGGGAGAAAGCAGAGAACCTAATGTAAACACTTTGTTTCTGAGTTCCTAAACTGATAAGGCCTTATTACAGCCTTTAGATAATAATCAGCATCCAGAAAGAGGGCAATAAATGGGGAGGGATGGCAAAAGCTGATCCTAGAAACCTTGGACTCCCAATACATGATGCTTTAGCTGCCTTTGGGAGAGGGTAACCTCCAGAGTTCCTTGGGGACAAAACTCTGTGGCTACAACTCAAGCTTTATCAAAGGCGCTGTTTCATCTGCATGACAAATCAGTTTATCTTCTGAGATCAGACTAAGGTGATTGGAGACAGACACTCTGCTCAGGATTATAAGGGGAAAGAGTCATCATTAGTCTAGTGTCTAAACCTCCTTATCTAGCCTCCTCTTTAAGAAGCATTCTCAACAACAGCACTTACTGTATGATCTCTGAAGAAACACATCCCTGAAATGAACTCCATTTGACTTGCATCCCTACCTCCTTCCAGCATATAAATGACATGTCCTTGAATTATTTACCTATGTTTCTCAACTTCACAGTGATCTGAAGCGATTCACCCTAAGGAGCCATCCTTGATATTATGCCTCATCACTCAAAAGACAGCCCCACGAGAATAACTGCACTAAGATCCTCAGAGCACCTGTCTTCACAATGTGAACTTAACATATAGCAAGAATCAATCAATACGTGGTAGGTGGTATAATTCTTTTGACACACTGACTAATGACCAATGGTCTGTGTATTTTTACAAAAATGTTATTGTTTGCACTGCCAGATTTCTAGGGGTTTATTTTTATCAGTTGTGCTTTTACTTGTTTTAGAGAAAATGGTTCATATTTTACAAGCATTATCTTATGCTTGTCTCAGTTAGCTTGGAATGGTCATATATACCAGCTCTCCTACACTAGGGGAGCTGAAGCACGAGCATTGGGAGTTCTGACCAGCCTGAAATACCTAGGAAGATCCTGTCTACAAGAATAGAAAAGAACAAAAGCTTCTAAGTCCATTAGTAAAAAGGCAATGATCTCTGCATAGTATATTTTGGGGTGTTTTGATAGTTTCAGATAGTTTTGTGCAAGTAAAGTTTTATTAAACATTTATATTTAAAGCATACTTGTTGCTTTTTTCCTGAATATTTTCTTTCAATTCTACTTTAATAATATATTTAATTTTTAGGATTTTCAAAAATTCATCCACCCAATGTCAAATAAATAGAAAATGCAAGATCATGTGATATACTATTTGGAATTCTGTAATAACTGGTTTATAATTAATTAAAATAAATTTCCAACTGAAAAAAATTACATCTAAAAAGTTTAATTACACTACATGCAGTAAAAGACAAGTTCAGTTTGATAAGACTTGTTTAAGTAAGATGATAACTTTATGTGGCATTCATTTAAACTAGAATATGCATCATGCAGTAAGCAATGCAACTACCATTTTTTTCTATGATGTCATAGATGAGATGCATTGCCAATGTATTTAGAGAAGAGGTCAAGTCAACAGAAAGTTCTTCATAAGACTTTGATATTTCATTCTATGTCTCTCATACTGTTCTGGTTGGCAGATGAAAACCAGCCTCATTCAATCCATTGCCACAAGCCTACACTAGCAAGAAGACCCTGCAACTTGCCCACAGTGTGCGTCTTATTAACCATAGACCTTCCTGTTAATTAGAGCACATGTAAGAGAAACATATGACATCATCTCCACCTGACATCCATCATGGACCCAGTCTAAGAAAAGAAGAAAAGAACCAATCTGTAAGCATTTCTGAAAAGAAAAATGCTTTGAACTTGTCAAATTTAAATTTTGGATCTTTGAATAATGCCAACGTCTATAACACAGCTATGAAAACAATCATCAAACATTTATCCAAAGACAGTGTAAGTATATCGTATGTAATCTAAAGAATGTAATTGAATTTAAAAGTCTATGAATGGCCTTATAAAAGAAATATGCTAAGAAAAACGAAAACAAAAAGAAAAGACAAAGCTAACATTTGTCAGTCTGTGATAAAAGTATAATTATAATAATGAACTATTGTGAATCTCGGAAAGCACTAAATACAGTCTCTGTGCAGAAAACAGCCCATTGTCTTCCAAGCTTTATGAAAACAAAAGCACCTCTACTATTTCAGAGATTTTAAGTTTGGTCAAAAATAAAAGCTGTTTCAGAATTCTATTCAAAGACATTATGTCTGGAAATATGCCAAAATCACCCAGATTAAGAACTCAGTTTCAAATCAGGATGCCAAAAATAGAAATATTTCACTTAAATGTGTATACACATATCTATTTTCCATAAGACAATTATTGAGAACCAAGCTTAACAAGGTGTCCGACATTACAATTCCAAGGAGATTAAAATATCTTATAAAAGTAAATTACTTTAGTACTAATACAATCATAAATTTAAGCACTATAGTTTGTGAATATATGACATATATAATTCATGAGTTTTAGGAAAAAGATCTTTAAACAATTTGAATGTATATTCTTCAGCAACTTATAAGAGATCCATTCGGATAATATCTTTGATGATGCAACTCGTGTTTTAGAATATAAAATCTCAGTATTTTATCCACCAGAGGAACTTTATAGCTATCTAAAATCTTCCGCCACGATTGGATTCAAGGTACGGTTGAAAGAGATAATTATAAAACAAAGCAAAAGGGGCTCTCGATAACACTTTTAGAATTTATCTAAGGTAATCTGTAATTTGTGAAAGCAATGGCTAAATTTGCTTGAGTTTTTACTTTTTGCAAAAGTCAAGGTTTTTTCTACTTGCTTTGTGGTCACATAACGTTAGACTATAAAGCTATCAAGGAAAGATAAATAGCACCAGAGTATAATGCAACAGAGAAGATGTAGCAAACAAGAAAGCAAATATATGCTACTTGCTTTTAGAAAGTCTTCAACCTAGAAAAACAGATAAAATACAGGTTAGTAAATGGGCAAAAGTCTGGGGGAAAGTAGCCAAAGAAATATATGTTATTTATCCTTAAAGTATGGACCATGATTTGTAGAACTAAGAAAAAAAACAGGTGAGGGAAATAACGAAATAACATGAGATATACTTTGGAGTGATATGAATATATTCCCATGGAAATCTACCTGTGTATTTCCAAGTACCTTCAGTTACCACCTCTCAATAGCTTGATAAAAAAAATCAAATTCCATTTCACCTGATGTATGTCATAACTCAGGAAGACATAATATTTTGGTTGACAGTCAAAGAGTGATATACAGAGGATGGTGTTGAGGAATATTTATTTGCATTGTAAAGAGGGGTCGTTGTCAGGGCTCCTCTGATTGGTTTAATAAAGAGCCAATAACAAGGCAGGAAGAGGTTAGGCAGGACTTCTGGAGACAGGACTCTGGGAAGAAGAAAGGCAGAGACACCATGTGACACCATGCAACAGAGCTCAGGTGGAGAGATTTTTTAATGAGGAAAGTGAATGGAAAAAGAGGGGAGGGGAGAGGTGGAACTGGCCTCTGGGGGAAGGAGTGGCAGAAGAGAAGCAAGACAGACAGACAGACAAATGAAGACAGAGAGAAAGGAGAGATAGGAGATGGGTAGAGCCCTTTTAAAAGGGAACATAGTGAATGTACACAGGAGGTGCTCTTAGTGGCAACAGCTGAGGACATATACTCCAACGTCAGGTCAGCACAGATGCCTGAATACTAACAGCAGAAGACACAAAGCAAGCAGGATGTGCAGGAGGAGAGGCAATAGTCACAAAACAAGTGGTAGAATATAGATTAATATGAGTTAATTTAAGTTATAAGTGCTAGTTAGGAACAAGCCTAAGCTATCAGCGAAGCTTTCATAATTAATAAAAACTCACCATGTCATTATTTGGGAGCTGGTGGGACAGAGAAAGACTCATTATAAAATGCTTAAGTCTTAGGTTGCTATTACACAGGTACAGATTCTTTTCTGTCATGTTAATTATGTTTCAACAAGTGGGACTCCAGACTAAGCCCAATTAATTTAATGAGACTAAAAAGCTCCTACAATCGATTGGAGCCATCAGATACTGAATAAAAAACATTTACATAGGACGTTTAAGGCAGAAGGTTCTTGAATTCCAGGCCAGATTGGGCTAGAGACTGAGACCTTGTCTCAAAAACCTAAACACACACACACACACACACACAGAGAGAGAGAGAGAGAGAGAGAGAGAGAGAGCATAGTTCCATAAAAGATTGGTAATTTCCTTTTTTGGTGTTCCTAAATAGTGTCTGAAACTTATTCTTCGGGATTAAGTTATATATATGATATATATTAGTTTTTCAAGACAGAGTTTCTCTGTGTAACCCTGGCTGTCCTGGAACTCACTGTGGAGACCAGGCTGGCCTCAAACCCAAAGATCCACTTGTCTCTGGCCAAACTGCTGTATTAAAGGTGGGCAGCATCACTGTCCAGCTCTTGTGGCTATTTTTAATATGATAAAGTAAAACAAAATATTGTACCTGCTTACTGACCTCTGGTGACCAATTCAATAACATGATGCAAATGTTTTGCAGATTAGAACAAAAGATACAATTCAAATTATAAGGAAGAAAATCAACAAGTCATAATGTTTTAAGACCATAATACATTTTGCTCCAAATCTTAAATAATGACAAAAATGGAAATTTAGATTCATCTACCCAAGTATTAAAGCTAGATTGAATGTAACCTTCTACAGGTCACCAAAGACTATAGATTCTATAACATTTAAAAATCTAAGCCAATGATAAAATAAGTGACTGTCCAGGAGTCAGAATCATGTAGGGCACCTTGGTACGAGTCTAACACAGCTGTAAGAGTACCTGTGTTTCTAGTTTCCCTGAACATATTAGGTCACTTAATATCACAGCCTGGTGTGTGTTTGCTTTTTTGATAGCCAAACAAGACAGACTGATTGATTGAGTCACTCAGAGGTATTCATTCCTCCAACAAATATTTATCAAAGGGTTACAATCTCATGCACTAGGCTATGGGATTTTTCTCACATTGCTTTATTGAAATTCAACCAGAATTCTCACGTTATAATGAAGATTAAGTCAGCTAATATTTGTATAGTGTTTAAAGGAGTCCATGGCACATAGTAAGTGCTATATAAATATGTGTTAAATAAATTATGTTGGAGTTTATTGTGATACACTCTTTGTATAAGGTGTTTGCTGCTGTAGAACTTCTCTCCCAAAGGTTTCTATCACCATAAGAGACCACAGAAATCTTGAAACATCAGGTGGAAACTGAGTACAAGAAACAAATAAGAACATATGTCCATATTAACATCATTTGATAGTAAGTTTTCCTGGTAAATAAAAATCTTATAGAACTGCTATAGATGTCTTGTCTCACCTTTAAGCATTTATTTCTTGTGTACCTATGAAATCCTAAACCAGATTCTAAGTTCTGCTTTAAATGAAACACCTCATTTATTCTCACATTGTGATTTGTCATTTATTTAGATATTAGGTATTTAAGGCACCAATAGACTTAGTAACGTGCTAAAACTAATCAGCTAACTAGCAGGGACCTACATTTATGACTCAGAAGTCTGCCCAAACATGCTGGTTCTAAATCAGTTAAAATATCAGCATGTGGGGGCATTAGCACTCACAGGGATCCTCATGGCCTGTCTCCTATCAGAAGTGCTGTGTGCTTCTGTTTACTTGTTATGTGTCCCCATGATGAAGGGATACAGATCATACCTTACCAAAAGAAACAAAGAATATTGAAACCTTCCTAAACCCTATAGAATATTGAAAAGGAGAACCGAGATGACAAATGAAATATTGGTGCATAAATAATCTTAAATAGCATGTGATCATATAAACCACTTTTGATATTCATAACTGTTTACTAAAACAGTTTGGAATCTGTTTGGAATCCATTGTGGACTCTGAAGAATAGCCTAGGCATACCAGGATCTACTGAGCTGGCCCAGTAGTCCTTCCAGCCTTTGGTCTCTGCCCTTGTTCACTGCCCTAAATGAACTAGTTGTAAATAAAGACATGTCAGTAAGTTGCAGGTGTCTTGGGAGAGTAACTACCATTCAAGGTGAGGTATTGATTCTGGGCTAGGTGATGTAGGATTGTGATGGGATCATTTTGAATGGTGTCTTAGAATTGAACACCTCTTTAAAAATATGGCAAAGGAAGCTACTCATAAGAACATTAAAAAGTGTGGCCCTTTCCTGAAGGCCAAGTAAATAGTTCAGCAATTCATCATCATCACCATTAAATCTGGACAACTAATTATTTCTCTGTCTTAAAGAGAAAGATCCAGAAAGACCCACTGCTGCCTGCCCATATTTAGAAAGACTCACCGCTACCTGCCCATATCCAGGAAGACCCACCTCTGCCTGTCCCTATTCCAAGCAGATGGAAGAATGGTATCCCAATTCCTTTCAAGTCCGTCACTATCCTGTGACTAAAATAAGGAAGAAGTGGAAAAGATGCCAAGGTTTCATGATGATGCTTACAAACAGACCATGCCAACTGTGGCATCCTCCTTAGCTGAACACTTCCAGGGCCTCTGAAGCTGTGTATAAGCTTAAAAAAGAGTTATTAAGCAGAGAAATCTTAATGTGTTTTTATCTGTCGAAAGGCTCACAGTAGACACAGGCTCAGCAGACCTGATACCCGGGTATTCTGCAGTGCACAGGCAAGTCTTTCCATCAATCATGATGATCTGCTGCCCCCCTCTGGCCACACTGCAGCAATTTCTTTTAGCTCCCTCTAAAGCCTAGGATGAAATCACCAGAATATACCTGGAAAAAAAACCTAGCTTTGTCTGTGCTTACAATAATTATTCTAATTCTCCAAGGCAAAGGAAAACTTGGCAGGCTGGCGGACTGCTCATCGGCTTGGTGTACTTAAGGTGATGTAATTTTGCTTTATGTATTTTTAAGCATCCCCCATGGAGATATCGTCTCTTTACAGTTAAGATGAGTAGCCTACCTAGGCTCTGTTCAGAGAAGTAAGCGATTTACTCAGGAGACATCATTCTGTAAGACTCAAACAGCTTTAAAACATTGTGTGGGTAAAGTCTATATCAAGAATGCAAGTTAAACAATATTACAACCTAAGAACAAAAAACTTTTGTTTCAAGTTATTCTCTCACCCTTACCCAAGTGTGACATGCTTTTAACTAGAGACACAGTTTACACAATCACCAAAAGCTTCCAATATTCCATGGTGGTTTTCTTGCCATATCTAAGGTCTCCTTCCCTAAGGTTCCTCTGAGGTGACTTCTAATGAGGCAAAATTGTTTGATCCCTTTTGTGACAGTGCATACAAGAGCTCCTAGCTTGTATCCTGAAACGGTAGGGAAAGTAAATATAATACAAGCTCAAAGTTACTTAGAGATTGGCGTGAAACAAAGAAAATGGACGACTCTGTAGAGGGTTTTACAGCAACTGTAAGGGTATCAGACCCTTAAAGAGCAAGATGGCAAACTGAAGGCCAGAGGATGCAAGGCAAAAACAAACAAAACAACAACAACAAAAAGATCCCCATGGGTTGAAAGAAGGTGACAATGGAGGGAACCTGTGCATGGCTTTGAACATTAGCTCCAACTCTCAATGCTGTAGATATACACAGGGCAGACCCAAGACATACAGCACAGTGTGTGAAATACCGTAATGTCTCCTTTATCAGTCCATCAAAGTTCTGAAACTCGGGACCTTCGAGATTAAAATATATAACTGATTCTTACTTTTGAGTAGTGAAAATAAAACAAAAAAAAATCCTCTAAGACAAAGAAAAATTGGCTTTAATATAAAAAGCAAACCAAGGATACAACTATTCTCAGAAAACCTTAAAAGTAGCTCAATTTGTATTCAGTAAGTATTTTCATGGGAGTTGAATGGATAAGGAAGAGGGTGTTGAGGTTATTGATGAGGGTTTGCATTAATAGGAAGCCCATGGAAATCAACTGTCCAGTCCTTCAATGCAAGACCAGAATGGACAGGTAGCTGAGTACAATAACATGAATATCAGAGCTTGTGAGTCTGTGGGTACCCTACTAACAACATCTGTATTGGACCTCAATATCATCTGTTGGGAAATACCCAGTAAAATTATCTAAGTGACAACCTGATAAACAGTCGTTTCCAGTGGCGCGGAGAGGTGACATTTCCTTGGGCAGATAAGATGAGCCGGGTCAAAGATCGACCGACACCGAAATCACAGAATAGAATTCTCTATCACAGCACTAGTCGCTTTGTCCAGAGCTGCCTGGCGAGCCTCTCTTCTTCTCAGTATGGCCTAACATTTGCCTTTTTCTCCCCAGTTTCTGTCATGGCATTTGACATAGGACAGGAGTTCTTGGATCCACTCGAGTGTTCATTTTAAAGCCATTTTGCTCTCTTGTTTCATAGAACAAGAAAAGCCTGTGAATTCTGATCTTTCGAGGTCATGTCATTTTTAAGTGGGCGAAAACAAGGCCTGATATGGTAAACAATGAGTTTCCATTGAGTCAAATGTTACTATGCTGTCTTATTGAAAAGGTAAAGATTCGGGGACCATGTCCATAGCAAGCTTAAAATTGGTGTCCTCCTTGGACACTCTCGAAGAGGCAAAAGTAAACTATCATTGTGAAATGATTAAGTAAAAATATGAACCTGTTTCAATATGGTATTTCCATATTAAGAATGAAACCATGGAGCCTCAATCTTGGGATCTAACAAGAATTTTAAAGCAATTTTCCAACACTTCCTACTGCTCCTAAGGAAAATACAGGATGACACCATCCAAAACCAATCCCCTCCAAAACATAAAGGTTGGAATTGGCACAGAAAAAAATAGATTGTGGAACTAAACAGATGTCTCAGTGGTGAGGAGCATTTGATATTCTTTCAGAGGACCCAGATTCAATTCTCAGCACCCATGTGGCGATTCACAACTGCCTCCAATTCCAGTTCCAGTGGATCTGGTGCCCTCTTCTGGCCTTATTAGCAACCAGGCATGCATGTGTTGCCCATGCATGCAAGCAATCACACATAGATAGAGAATTAAGAAAAAAAAGCCACTTACTTGGGCCACAGCAGAAATGTTTAGCTCATTTAGTGTTTTAGGTTTATCCTGCTTCCATCCATACCATTGAGTCAGGACTGAGAAGTTCCCATAAACAGATTGAAAAAGATGCTGTGGATAAGTAGTTCTCTTGTGACATTAGGTCAAGATGAAAGTGGATAATAATGGATCCATGGCTTTAAGTAACTCATTCCCCTCCCCAGCAGGGAACCTAACTTACCTGTCTTATGAGCAAACAGGAGGTGCACAGCCTTTAATTCTGAGTAGGTCTGGGAGCAGCCCTAGAGATGTCTGTCCCATTCAGTCAGTACATCTTTCCAGATGACCAACAGCCCCTCCATGCAGAGGCCTGGATTTTCAACAACATTTTCTCGTCTGTGATATGTGCCTCTGGGAGCACAGATATTCTTAGGAAGAATAACAGCTATAAAATCATTTTTACTTGATTCTATTTTTTTTTTTTTTGGCTTCCTGCTTTTTAATGCTCGTGCCAAATCAGCCATTCATTGCCCTATGTAGAGGGAAAAGGCATCTGCAAGATGGATGGCCTTCCTGTCTCACTCCCTCCCCCTGCTAAATTAATAAGAAGGAAGGAAACTTCTGGTCATTCCGATTCTTCCTGCAGCCCAGTCTCTCCGCACTCTCCACTTCACACAATACACTGCCTACAAACAACTGTGGACTTTACATTTCCAATCTAACTTCCTCGGGAGACCCAATGCATCGGTCTGTGGCGTGGAAGCTTTCCTCTCGCTTTGGACAATTTATACAGTTCCGAGGATACAGCAAATCTCATTTGGGAGCCTCACACCATCACCCACATATTAACTTGTCACCTTGAGTAATAAAGATCACAAACTCCATCCCATTTCTTTTCTTCACCATGCCGCCTGATAATATAAAAACATGTCACATCCCTTTGATTTCTAACTTGTATGCTTGTGAAATAGCCTTTCACAAGCAGCCTGATGAAGTCAAGGAAGCTGAATTACAATTTTTTTAATACGCAAGTCTATTTCCCCATAAATATTTATGTACATAAACATAAGAGTGTTCAATGGAGTGAAATCTCCATAATTGTACAAGTAGGAAATAGTCAAAGCAAGCGTGCTTTTAGTGGGGTAGGAATTTCTAGGCTGGCACCTGTGTTTAAAAGCAGTGACCCCAAATCACATAGGTAGGTACGGCAATCTGAGAGCTGTGAATACTGACTAGGATATCAAAAAGCACCACACTGGTCATATTTAATTGAAAAATTACAATCTGCTTTTGCAGAGCTTTCCTTTATTTGCATGACTTTTGTGATACACAAAATTTATTTATGCCTGCATTTTAATAGTCTGCTTTCTAATGAATGAATCGGTAGTCAGTTTTACAGACACTTCATTAAACTCTAGGTGGGGGAAAAGAGCATGGTAATTGATAACAGGCTTTGTCTGTATTTCTGGCAGTCAAATTTCTAGAAAAGTAATAAGAGTCTTCTGGGGAAGGGATATCAGCCATTCTCACTACTATTCACCGACTTAACCATCTGTGGAGCAATTTTTAATAAACTGGATAACACAGACGTTTTAAAGGACATGATAAGATACCTGGGCCTTTCCTCTGAAATAAAACAGTAAACATTATTTAAAGATCGTTGTTTGTTCGATTGGTTGATTAACTTTTCAGTACTGCAGGTAGAACCGAGGACCTCACACAACACTAGTCAAATACTCTACCTCTGAGCTATGTACCTATCCCAACAAATACTATTTTTTGCTACATAATTCACAGGACTTACAGACCTCTAAACTTCACTATCATGCATGATTTCTAACACTTTCTGTTCTGGAGTTATTAATAAACCTGTTTTTAAGCCACCACTATAGTGGAAGGGTGGAGAACAGGGTGGGGCAAAGGAACAAGGAAAGAGAGGAGATGTTCCATTTTTATTAGAACTCGAGAGTGACAAGCATGGCTCAGACAGGACGTGTGAAGTAAAAGGTTACAGAACAGAAATCAAAATCAACAAAGCCTGAAGACTGGTTACCTTGTCTGTCTGTAGAAAGAATAAGGACATAAATGGCCTTTCCCCATCGAAGTGTCTGACATCTTAACACCCGTGAACTTATGAAAACATTTTCCATCTGTAATTTCCTTAACAACATCCAACAGCAGCTGACTGTGGGTAACTGAAACCATGGGAAGCAAGGCCTCCTCCCAGGCGGCACTGTGGGGTTTGCTTTTCAATTGTTTCCTTGAATTCCTGAAGAGAATAGCTTCATACAAACATAACTATATCATTAACAGTACTCTCTATTGAATCTATAGTAATGAGCAAGACGAGAGGAAGAACATTTCTGCTGACCTGGCAAGATGGCCCTCGGGGTAGGACATCTGTCATGAAAGCTTAACAACCTAAATCCAGTTCCTGGGAAGATATAAGTGGAGAGCAGACTTCCCCAAGTTGCCCTCTGTACTCCAGTGCATGCGCACACACAGGCCTGCATGAACATATAACACACACACACAGGCGTCATATGAACATGCACACACATACCATAATAATAAAAATTTTAAATATTTCTGCTTCTAAACCAATAAGAAGCAGAGTATTAAATGAATCAAAGTTAACTAATAAACCAAGAAAACTGTCAAATTAAAAAGGAATAAATTTTTTAAAAGAACATATATGCAATATGCTCTAGCAAAAATAACCTTTAAAAAGGAATAAATTTATGAATCTAACATAAATACTCAGAGTAACAGCAGGTTAAACACGTATACCCACTTTTTTCCTATTCCATAAACACACCTTCTACTTAAAAAAAATAGGCATTAGAAAACATAAACCGCAAAGAGAAACAAATAGGGTGAAATACCACTTATCTTATGGGTTTCAATAGGTTTTATAAAGATGGAAGGATAGATCAGGATTAACAACAGCCTTAATATATGAAATGAGTTTTGAGTGTCCTGTGAGGGAAGATGCCACTGACCCATAACCAGGACCTCACTGGCAGAATTGAAGTGTGAGAACAGAGAAGAAACGGAATAGTACAGATGAGGAGTCTGACGTACTGCTAAAACCAGAGGCATTAACTGGAACTCTGTGTGCAGGAGGAGAACTAGAAACCTTTCCTAACAGCCCCACACAGTTTGGAGTTTACCTCCCCCGCCCCTCTCCACTCCCCCATTCATGAAAAACAAGAGATTTACTCTGTGGAGAACTTGAATCTAAATGACCCAGAATTATACACAAGCTTAAGGAGAGGGTGCAAAATGGAAATAGAGCTCTATCTATAAATAGATGCCAGTTGAGTTTCAAAGGAACAGTAGTTGCTCCCAGCTGTCTCCCCAGCTCCCCTTGTGTATACAGAAGGACTGAGTTTCCATCATAGAACAGTGTGTTAAGAGGATTCCTCCCTAGAAAACCATCAAATGATGCTAAAGAAAAGACAGTTCAAATTAAGAGCTCATCAGTAGCTCTAGTCCCTTCTGATTATCCTAGAGCAAGTTGCTTTCACTCCATTTGTGCCACTATAGCAAAACCCCAAGGCTGAATAATTATGAGAAGTTTAGTTTTTCACAGTTCTGAAAGCCAAGAATTTCTGGATCATTGGGAGTGGCAGGTTTGGTTGTGTAATGAGAGCAAATCCTTGCTTCCAGGATGACATCTTGCTGCAACATCTGGAGGGGAAGAAGCCCATAGAACATGAAAGATTGAGAGATCCCAGGGATGCATAAAACCTTTCTATAAGGACTTTAATCTCAGAGAAAAAAGGAGCTCTTGTGGCCTAATTACCCCTGTAAGTCCTCCTGCTTAAACCCATCACGTTGTGGATGGCTGAAGAGGATATGTTCAACTGGAAAAATCATTAGCAGATAGCTAACAGCTCCTGGGACCACAACTTTTGATATATTTTCCATTGTCTCATCCTTAAATATAAATAGACAGTCAGGTGTGACAAGTATTTGAGAAAATTCTCTAACAGAAATAGTAATAAAAGGAAAATATAGAGGAAAGCAAGTCATGCAGAGTAGAAGAGAACTTCTAAAAATCATTATTAACATTCTCTGATAAATAAGATTATGTGAATAACAAAGAAAAGAAAGGGTTCATTGTAAAAAAAAAACAATGGGAGATGGAAATTTCTTTAAACTTAAAATCAGGGCAGTTTAAAAGAAATTATCACTGAAAGAAAATGAGATGAAGATTTCGTGTTTCAGATAGTATGCCTTCTTTTGGTTGTGTTTGGTAACTAACAAATTACTTCAGCTCTACTTATCTCTATCAACTGAACATTCTGTGCTCTTTAAAGGGGGTAAAAATTCAGCTCATTAGATTATATATCTGTGATCTGTTCTCAACTCCCCAGGCCTTCCTGCCTCTGAAATTCTAAAGAAACATTCTGTACTTAAGTCTATGTGCCTGGTTTGCCACTTGGATTATAAAGGTCTGGAAAGCAGAAGTCAAGCTTCCTTGCTTTAGACATAGTTTTCATAGCATTGAGGCTTATGAAATATTTTAAGAAATCCTGCTTCAAAAGATGCTTAAGCCTCTCAAACATCTATAAATCTTTTAAGATAGAACAAACATAGAGGAGATACTCAAATGTTGAACATATTAAATGTCGTCCACTATAATAATAAGAGAAGAATCGCTACTTTTTAAGTTAAATGATGATAGTACATGAGGGGAAAGAAAACATTCCTTTACAGAGGCAGAAACAATGAAAGCACTGGAAGCTCTAATCTATTCAACAAAATATTGTTGTGCTCATTGAAAGTTAAGACAGATGATCTGCATTTTTCTAGTATTGCACAGCAAACAGCAATAGATGATCAGGCATTTGGTGAACGCTGCACCAGATGTGTTTGAAGTTACGAGATGTGTGGAGGAACAAAACGCAACATTTCTCCTCAGAAAACACAAAGGACAGCAAGACTAGACTGCAATCAAACGCAGTGGGTCCTTTCTCTGAGGCTTACACTACTATACATGTTTCAGTCTGGAGTGGAATGGGGTAGACTGGCGCATCATTTGCAGGAGAAGCTTAAAAGGATTCTCAGAAAACAAGCTAGAGTTAAAAAGATATTTTGTACTAAAGTGATAAGCCATTTCGGCTTGCCTGGGAAGGCAGGGTTGTGGGAGATGGAGTCGACAAAAGGCTAAAGCAGGAAAATTCCAGACACACTGCAAGACCTGGCCATCCTATTCTTACCAAAAATGTTTACTTGAAAAGTGAAAGAAAACACAGATACTTAGGGGCCGTAATGGATTCCATCAGACTGGGCGTATACATAAAAGACAAAAGCAGTCAATGAAAATGTAGATGCCAAACATCCTGGGGGGTATTAATGCCATGGAAGTTTTGAACACAGTCCTGAGTCAATGTAGAACTACAGAAGAATTTTACTCACAGGAAGGAAAGATTTTGGTGTATCACTAGAAAGATCAGCTGACTTTGTCGTTGAAGATTAAGTTAGAAAACTAAGGCAGGAAGGAAGTGAATTGGTTAGAGGGATACAATATTAACTTCTGAAGAAAAATGAGAAATTTGGTGTTAGAGCAATTTGGGTACACAAAGCACAACTGGATAAAAATATTTACATATGAAAGAATCATTATTGTTCTCAGATCTCTAGTTTAAAAGCTGAATAGACAGAGATTTTACATATCAATAATCAAAATACAAAATCAAAACCAGGCTGTGGACAGAGAATTTGAGGGAAAACAAGATGACATAGGTATTGATAGAGTGTCCTAGCCACAGTAAGAGGTATTTTTCAATACAGTTCTTGTGTCCATGGTTGAGCTTTAAAGACAAAAGCAAATATTCAGTCATTAGCATCAAGTTTTAAAGTAAGAAGACAAAGATATTAATTAATATTTAAGTGATTAAAAGAGGCAGAAGATCCCAAGGTTACAACTTAGAGATCCCTGTGGAGAAAAAGAATCTCAAAACCAGCTGCAGCCAAACAACAAAGGCAGGGAAAATTTTCAAGAAAGAAATGATTAAACAGTGTGCTACTGAGGGTCTGTCCTAGTTAGGTTTCTCTTTCAGTGATGAAACACCATGACCAAAAGCAACTTAGGGAGGAAAGGGTTGATTTCTACTTATAGTTAATAGTCCATCATGAAGGAATGTCAGAATAGGAACCTGAAAGCAGGAACAGAGGAATGCTCTTACAGATCTGTTCCCGGTGACTTGTTCAGTTTTTCTTTGTTATACTTTACAGTAAGCTGGGCCTTTCCACATCATTCATTGATTAAGAAAATGCGTGGGCCTGTAGGGTTGTCTCAGTGCTTAAGAGAACCTGTTGTTCTGGTTCTGTTGTTGTTGGCCTGGGTTCGGTTCCCAGGGCCCACATGGTAGAGTTAACCATGCTTAACTCCAATTCCAGAAGATCGGGTGCCCTCTTCTTACCCCTGAGTGGACCAGGCATATGCATAGTGTGCATACATACACACAAACAAAACAATCATAGATGTAATTTTTTTATCCTTACTATAAGAAACTGTCCTTCAGATTTACCTACAGGACATCTAACGGAAGTTTTCTCAATTGAGGTTTCTATTCCCAGATAACTTTGTCTTATATAGAGTTGAAAACAAGACAGGATACTCCGGGAAAAGAGAATGATAGAGAGAGAGATGGAGTTGGAGTATAGTTAACAATTTCCTGACAGCATAAGGCACATAAGTTCCACAGTCTGCCATCTCCAAGTTGCTGACCTTAGTAAGCCGTGACTTAACTCTACTGTAAGATGAAAGACCTAAGAATCAACAGTGGTACAAGGACACTGGTCAACCAAGTTAACGAAAGTAAATTTCTACCTTTTCTATCTTTTCTTCTCTTCAGGCCTCAGTGGATTTTGTGGCACACATTCACATGGAGGAAGGCAGTTTGCTCAAGATCAGACACTAATCTCAACCCTAGGAACAAAAATTAACTTCCACAAGTGATTTGGTCAGCTCCCATTTCTTACAAGTTGTGCTGCAACAACAACAAAAAATCCTTGGAGTCCTCATTAAAAAGCAAGATTCTACAAGAACTGGAATTATCATGTTTTCTAGAAGTAGAAGAAATTTAAGTATCAAATGGTCTGTTTGCTGCTTGCTTGTTTACTCAATCTGAGCATCAGAATTAGGCTTTGAGTAAAACTGTCCCCAGATAGCTCAAGTAGGACACAGAAAGATCCCAGTGATTAAAACGTCAGCTTCCCACAGGTGTGTACAAAGGCAGATCTACATACAGTATGCATGTTGCATGAGTACAGCTGTGAGAGAAGTATGTGTCTGGCTGGGCTCCCTTTAGTCATAGTTCTTGTGTTGAGCTAGTAACACCATTACTGTAGGTGCAGACTGGAATATCCTCATTAAACAAGACCTTAAAGGCAAAACAGGCAGTATTCTCTCCCTCTCTCTCTCTCTCTCTCTCTCTCTCTCTCTCTCTCTCTCTCCCTCCCTCCCTCCCTCGCTCTCTCTCTCTCTCTCTCTCTCTCTCTCTCTCTCTCTCTCTCTCTCTCTCTAACTGATGGATAATATCAGGCAACAACCCCCATTCTCTCCATTTCAATTCCTTCCCATTTCCACCAATACTATTCTTTCCTATTTTCTGTGTCCTTTTTTTTTCTCTTATTGAGTTCACTTAATGCTGCCAGTATGTGCATGGATACTACGCCTATCTGCTGGACATGGGTAAGCTGCTTGGTCTACACCCCTGAAGAAAACTGGTTCTCTTTCCCTCAGCAGCCAGAATCTGACAATAGCTTCTCAGCTAGGGGTAGGACTTCTTGATCCCTTCCTCTTCCCTTCCCTTACTCAGATTTCATCTGGCTTGATCTTATGGAAGTCTTATGCCTGCAGTCTCAGCCACTGTCAGGTAATGCACGCAACCCTCAGGTCCCCAAACACTGCTTTACAAGAGTCATTGCTGGTCTTACTAACTTACTACTCCCTCTTCTGCAGTGGTCCCCGAACCACAGGAGGAGCGGGGTATGATGCAGATGCCCCATTAATGGCTAAGTACTCTGAAATCCCTTATTCTCCCAGGCAGAGCCTACGACGTTATTCTACATAGGTTTATTTGCACATGCACACAAACAAATCACACATCAGAAGACATCATGTCTTTTGAAAGTCTGTAACAGAAAAACAACAGTAAATCCAGACAGAATAACTGGGTGCCCTGCCCTTCAGGAGGGGTGTATAGCTCCATGCATCACCAGCAATGATTTCAAGAGAGGAAGAAAAAAGCCCAGCTCACCAAGGATTCCTTCCGAGTCATCTCTCTGAGGGAATTCCCTGTTGCTGGATCTTTAGCTGATTGGCTCCTTTCCAGGCATCATCAGATTGTGTGGTGAAGCAGTAGGGTGAAAAATGCTGTATTTTGACCTTGGCCATACACTGAGGACACCTATAATTCTTTTCTCCCATGACTGTTGTTCCTCAAAGCCATGTAAGTACTCCTGTGCTGACACTCGGGGTCATTAGCTGCTCACCAGTCACGAAATGAAATTATCAACAGTGCACTTGGAAGTTGCACTTGCGTATCCACATGGTGTAGGAGGTCCTTTGGTAGTTGTGTTGTTTTCATTGGTTAAATAAAGAAACTGCCTTGGCATTTTGATAGGGCAGAAACTTAGGTGGGGAAGACAGAACTGATGCTGGGAGGAAGAAGGCAGAGGGGGAGAGCCACCATGGAACCAGCCACCAGGTCAGACTGGTGACATACAGATTATTAGAAATGGGTTGAATCAAGATGTGAGAGTTAGCCAATAAGAGGCACTCCCTACTACACCCACACAAGGATTTATATGCAGCATTTGCTTTCTCAGTCAGCTCCTTCCGTTCCCTCTTGTCCACTCATTTTTGATCCTTTTCTTTCATTTATGCTCTTACTCCATTCAAAATTATTCTTGGAACTCCTGAATCCATGGATAATTCCATGACAATGTTGGTTTTCTGCTGAAAATGTGTTCAGAGTTGACCGTTAAGCAGTAGCTGTCTCCTAAAGCAGAATTTCGTTTGTGAGCAAAGCTTCTGTTCTGGATTCTCTCCTAAGCCAGGACACGTCTCACATTTCCAGACCCAGTTTCTCTCTTCCTTTGACCTTGTAAATACTATAGTATTAGTATTTTATATTAATATAATATAGTATATTTTTATATTTCAGCACAGACAACAAAGAAATAGAGTTGATTTTTTCATTCTGAATGACTACTACCAAAAATAAACAAATGTTTTTACCCTGACCTTTTACCAAAGATGCCCTTAATTCTTTTCTGTTAAGTTTGCCATTTCCCAAAGACAACATCTGGAAGTAAGGTGATCAAATATACAAACCTAGGTCCTAAAAGAGTGAAATAACTTAAAGAACTAGTTGCCATGGAAACCAGCACAGAGTAAAGTATGTACATGCACAGAAAGAGAGATGCTTAATTTATATTGTTTTTCGTGCAGCTGTTCAGTACCTCTCTCTTCCTAGCTCCCCACCCTCAACTACTCTTTGAGGTTGACCTTAAGAACGGTAAGTCAGCAGCAGCATCCGCTGAAGGTCAAGGGGTTTACACAGATACACACTAGCAAGTGCAGAGGCTAACAAAGGCTTTAAGGAAATCACTGAGACAGAATTCCCACCGAGAATTCAATGTCTGAATGTGGGGAGCATCTTAGGACAGCAGTCCGGACACTAGGAAGCTACTGATGAGGGTCTAACGAGCATTTTAACTTCTCCTCCAGAAAAATGCACATTTACATTCTTTTGCATATGATTCCAGAACTTTCTTGGAAGTCCATGCTTGGCCTTGGAATCTGATTAATTTCTAATCTTATAGAGATCATATTGTATTCTAGAGTATGCTGTATTCCTCAGTCACAGTCACATCTAACAGCCATTACATAAACTGTCACTGACAGATGAAAGCCATCCTTTCCTTCCAAAGAAGCCCCATGCATCAACTCTGAGATTTAAGTATAACCTAGACTTCCAATTTTATTTAATAATATCTAGTTTGTGTTTAACTGTGAAAGATTAGCTCTATAACCTAAGTATGTCAGGGAAAAAAAAGTAATCCTGGCAGGAGAAGCCTAAAGAATGCAAAAATGCACACTTCTGGGAGATGCAGGAGGAGGAAGGCTTAAAAAAACCAGTCTGCTTCAGCAAATCTCCTGGTGTGTGCCCAGTGAAATTTATTATGATGATTTTATGGGTATTGGCAATGAAAAAAGAAACAATTAACGCTTCTAAGAACAAAACAAATTAAGTCTTTTGTCAGGATTTCAATAGTCCCTCACTGGTCTGTCAATCACCTCCCTTATGTCCTCAATGAGCACTGAGAAATTCATGCCCTGGAATTCGTCAATGTTCTGTTAGGAAGCATCTGAAAAGGTTCCCCTTAGGCACTAGAATGTTACACCTTCTGCTCTGGGGAATTCCTTATCTTCTATCCCTGTAGAGCTCAGGAGCTAGATGAAGCACCCCCCAAAACAGTTCCCCTCATGCTTATGGACCACAGGGATATGTAACAAAAACAAGGATAGCTGGCCTTTGGAGCTTTTATTTTACATATGTAGTCTTTACCACCAGGAAACTTACTTAGGACCTTCTACAAATTCCACTGTCTTCTAGACAGACTAAGATTAGAATATGTTCAATGTTTGCATACTGTCCTTAACAATTTTACACTCTGCAGCTTGTCTTGATGAAGTGAAGACTCATTTCATTATTAAAATGTGTTTTCCAGGAGGGAGATGTAATTATTCTTTGAGATTATACTCTCTTGTTTATCTTTACATAAATGAACACAAGCAAAGCATTGGTAGCTTTCAAGAAGCACTTCTTTTCCTTCAAATACGCTCACAGCCCTGAAACTAGAACACTAACGCAAGGAAAGTTGTAAGCACTCTAAATGAAGGAAGAGAGATGCTCTTTGAAGAAAAGGTATTAAGACCATCCCCAAAACACAAGAAATGTGAGAAACTTCATAGAAAAAAAAGTATCTAATGTGAAGTGGTACCCCTTAGACGGGGATGCTTTTGGCATAGTACAGTCAAGCTATGACTGAAAGCCACAGTTGAGACTCAACTGAATTGTTCAAATCGTGTGGGCACATTCGTGTGCCCTGTGAGAGCAGGGGGCAGTGCTGGCATTTCACAAATAAGAACCAGAGGTGCTAACTATCTAGGGCTATTCAAAACACTCCCACTCCCAGAAAGAATTTTCCAGGGCAAAATATAAACATCCCCTTTGAGTAACCCTGATGAGAAACTGAATGGATGAGAAACCAACAGACTGAGGGGCAGAGACATATTGGTCTGGTTCTGGGGCCACAGTGAGACTTTAGATTGTTATTAAACATGTGGCGGGCATCACTAAATGGCTTTTAAGCAAGTAAGTATTTTTCCTAAGTCCTAGGGCGGGGAGCAGGGTGCCTTCACATAGCGTTGTGATCCACTTGGAGTCCTGATTCCTGGAGGGTCCCTTTCCCACTTACCTTAAATTTGACTCGCTGATCTCCAGCAACTGCAGTGGAAGCTCTGGAGAGCTCTGTCGCTTCCTGTTTTCACCTCCACTTTCCTATGCCATCACACCCTAGTCTCTGGGGCTAGCTCTATGCTCTTCAGAGAAAATCCCATGAGTCAGCACAGTTCACAGGATTGCATCCCAAGTGAAATGTGATCCCATGCTTTTCCCCACATGCTTGGTTTAAACTTTTGGCCCTAATTCTCAGTGACTAGTTGCTAGGACTCAACCTGTTAGTTTTATACCAGGCGGTCACTTCTACCTGCATTGGGGTATGCAATGGATAGTTTTCCAGAATCCTGTTTCTCCTTATCCTAGACCCCATTTGGTTTCTTCCTGTACTTCAGCATCGTTCGTCTGAGCTCTAATTCCACTACTTCCAGACGGACTTTCCTAACGTCACCCTCTGCTACCTGGGTGCACAGCCACACCTCATTGTGTTGCTAGACATGTCTGTATTTGTGCCTTTCTCATCTGATGGGACACCAGAAGGAAAGAGGCTGTTGTATCAAGAGCAGTGATCTGAGATTCAAGTGTGAGTGTGAATCTGATCCAACAGTTTGCTGACTGTGGGCATTGTTTGGAGTCTCTTAGACCAAGCCTTCACTTTGAAATGTAAACATGATAACAGTGATAATGATACTTGATTCAGAACTCAGTGATAAGCAAATGAAGAAGCGTAGACATTCAAAGGTAGCTAACAAAGCATCTTTATAATTGCTGGTCATTCTAAGAGAGACAAACATGGATCTAATCTCCATGGGAAGTAGAAAAGGACATAATCTCCTGAGTAAATTGGGGGCATGGGGACCATGGGAGAGGGTTAAAAGGGAAGGGAGAGAAATGGAGGGGAGCAGAGAAAAATATATAGCTCAATAAAATCAATAAAAAATAATAATTGTTGGTCATGCCTAATAATGGCCAAATGCTGTGTGGCAGGAGAATGGGAGACAGTCAGTTCAAAATTAGAGTGTAAAAAAGCCAGTTGGCAGAATGGAACTCCAACCACCACACACAGACACACACAGACACACACACACACACACACACACACGATGAGGTGGGGAGGTGGGGGTGGGAGTAGCACACTAGCTGGCTGACAGATAACAGTGGAGCCTCTAAAAGGTCACAATCCTCACACACAGAGCCACTGAACACCCAGCTTTCCTCTCTGCTCCCCAACCCCTATGCTATTTCTTAATAAAATGTTTCCTTTTCTGCTATTTTCCAATTCATTGTTGAGGGACATAAGCACATGGAAATTCTGGTGAGTGCTCCCAGACTCTGATATCTGCCAATAACATGTATACCTATCACCAAACATGCGAGTCTATGACCTTACTCCCCGCTCCCCAAACCTCTGCTCCATACTACTGTGCGTGCAGTGTGTGCATTCTGGGCCCCTGTGATCAAAGGAATGGGCTTTAGGCCAGGACTCTGCACCAAGTCCAGTGGCTGAATTAATCAAGGAACAAAAGACGATGGAGCAAGAAAGGGTGGGTGTACAGAATGAAGTCCAGGCTCAGAAGCATTCTTGGAATGTTAAAAAGGTAGGGCAATGGGGGAGGGGTCTGGATGGAGAAGGGAGATGGGAGAAAATATCAAGGAGTGGGAAGGTAGAACAAAGTCGGACTTATGCCCCGTTAACCTGACAGTGCTTGCGGGACTGGCCTACATGGCAAGACCTTCCCTCAGTTCCTCCTTTGCTTTGGCTGTAGAGGTCTCTCCTGGGAGGCCACGGAAATTGTATAAGTCCCCCTCCCAACCCTCCTCCCTCCTGTGGTCTCAACTGGTGTGGAGGAAGGAAAAGATTCAGTAAAATTCGTTCCACTCTACACCACAGCTGCTTTTCTTCAGAGAGATTTCCTCTTGACAAGTAATTGTTGTTGCTTTCAATTACCATGGGGCTTTAACTAGGGGTAAAGGGGGAGGAAAGAAGAGATTGTTTGGGAGTGTCCTGCTGTAGCTTGTGGTGACGGGTGGCTGTGGCCGAGAGAGAAGCGCTGACTTGAAATTATGCCACAGCTGTGCTGAACAGCTTTGACGAACGCAGACGCCTGATGGCTCGGACAAGGCATAGCTCAGGTCCACCCAGGGAATAGCTGTCCGCTTTCAAATTAGGGAAAGAAATGAGGACAAATTTGAGAAATATAATAAGATAGGATGCAAGGGAATGATTTGCTTCCATCCCATTTCGTTTCTTATAAAGTTTGTTTGCAAAATCACGCTGGCTCAATCACCGTTGTCTCCCAGGAGGATTGGCTCTCGCGCGACTGGCCAGTCACTGCTTCTCATGGCTTAGTGCTCGCCCAGGTCACCTGGGAATGTGGGAAAGGTCCAGATTCTGATGTGGTGTGTTTGTGGGGAGCTGAGAGTCAGCATAGGCTCCAGGTGATGCCAGTTCCACGGGGCCAGGAGGAAACACAACAGCAAGACTGTCGACCACATGGCCACATGAAGGCCAGCACTGTAAAAACAATGTGGAGCTGTCAGCTGTTAGAAAGGGTCTATTAGTAGGGAATGAAAGAAAACTACATGCTGATGAGATCTTAAAGGAAATTGAATGGCTAAAGAAGCCATTAATATTAATGACTTTAAATTACTCTTGTGACCTCTTAGATTTCTGATCATACACCGTGGGCTTAAAAGTACCCATTACAATTATATCAGAAATGACTCCGTGTATGAATATTTCAATTTCTGAGACATTTAACTACAGCTGGTTTTTTTATTACTTCAAACAACATAAAAAAAGTGAGAGATTCTTTAAATTATTAAATTGTGCAATTTACTTGCAAAGTTGAAGAAAGGCTCTCCCTCTTGCTCCTTTCGTAAAATGTTTAATTCAGAGACATTATAAGTCAGGAGAAATTAAAGCAAAAAAAAATCACGGAATACATTGCATAGAGTAAAGGGGATGCGGAGGGGAAATGTAAGGCTAATTCGTTGTCTGTGCCATAGCTGATAGAAAATGAACTTGTGAGAATACTAAACTGCTGTGCTATCAATTCTCCCACAGCAATTCCAACATCTCTTCTAGAAAGGAGAAAGGGAACCGCCTCTGGGAGGATGAGCAGATCTGAACACATTAGAAAGAGGAGCTTGGGAGCCTGGCCTTATGCCCTGGGAAGTGTAGGAGATGGAACCCAAACCCGTCTACATGTTCTGGTCCCTTTTCTAACCAACGATTTAAAAAGCTGTCATCACATCAGCTTGGGAGTGGCACTGCAGAACTAAAGAAGTGGCATATCACAGACAGAAGCATGGATGATAGGTAGTCATTTATACTCGGAGGTCTGATCCTGCCTGCTGGTAAGGGAAATACCTGCTGTACAGGTGAAACGGTGCAGACAGTAGAGGCTGTAGCCAAGGCCAGAGCTGGCATCAACTCCATCATGAGTGTACTTCAGGGAGACCCATGGGGTAAAAGGTCAGGTAAGTCTGAGTCTTCAGGAAGATCCTCTTGGTGGGAGTGAACAGATCTCCATGAGATCCGAGCAGGCAGAGGGGAAAGCAGTGCCTGAAGACAAGAGGTTGGTACCAGGACCTGCCTGTGGCCTCTGGAGCCTCCATAAAATCAACTGATGTTCTTTAAGTACTCACGCAAGTGTTATGTAGTCATTGCTAAATTGGGGTATTTTATTTTCCCTTTCAATAATGAGACAGTGACTCTCAAAAAATCAAATATTTCAGAGAAAATGATGCCATAAGTTTCAGAGTTTTGTATCCTAAATATAAACCTCTAATCTAATCTAATATAAATATAAATCTGATTTTGAGTTGATTCATTGATACAATGGTATGTCCAATTTTATTTTTCTGGATATCCATTTTTCTAAAATCCTTTATTTGTAAAAAAAAAAAAAAAAAAAAAAAGACTATCAATTTTCCATTGTGTACTGTGAAAGATTAGCTGGGTGTAGTGCGTGAATTTATTTCCCTCTCTTCTGTTTGTCTCAGCTGTTCTTATGCATGCTGTTTGGTCACTATAGCTTTGTAACTTATTTTAAGTCATGTAATATAATGGCTTCCGCTTTGTTCTTTCTTTGATGGAGTCTGCACTAGTGCTTTTTGCAGTTTCACACAAATCATCAGTATCTTTTATGTGAAGAATGCTCTTTCTATTGCGATAAGAGTTGCTGTGGATCTGTAGGTGGGTTGGGTGGAGACGTTAGGTGGGAATTTTCACAAGTGAAAAGCATCATGACAAAGGGGCAGCACTTTTAAAATGTGATGTCAGAGGTATCAGCCACCAAAAGCAAAAACAAAAGAATGGAAACGGTATCAAAATTAAAGCCTGCACAACAAAAGGACACCATCAGCAAAGAGAAGAAACAGCCCTATGGAATCGGAGAAAAGTGCTGGCAAATTGAACACTGTGCATGGGATTAATAACCATAGCACATAAGATCCCAAACTATTCAATAAGAAAGAAATCAAGCAACCTTATTAATAAGTGGCCGGAGACATGAGTGAACATTTCTCAAAACAGATATGATAAATGGTCAAATTCAGGTTTTCCTCCAGCCTCCACATTCTAGGTTCTATGGCATGTGTGCTTGTTTGTTTGTTTGTTTGTTTGTTTGTTTGCCTTTGTTCTTTTTGTCAGTTTGACACAAGCTAGAGTCATCTGGGAAGAAAGACTCTCAACTTAGAAATACCTCCATCAGTTTGGACTGTAGTCAAGCCTGTGGTATATTATCTTGATTTATGACTGATGTGAGAAAGTCCAGCCTACCGTGAGCAATGACCCAACCCTGGGCAGGTAGCCCCAGGTTGTGTTTAAAAAGAAAGCTGAGCAAACTGTAGAGAGCAAGCTGGTGACCCACCCTCTCTGCCTTCTCTGCTTCAGTTCCTGCCTCCAAGCTCCTCCCCCTGAGCATCTTTCCTGACTTCCCTTGATTATGGGTTGTGACAAAAGTACACACCAAATAAACTCTTCCTTACCCCAAGTTGCTTTTGATCATAGTCTTTGCACAGCAACAGAAACCAGATTAGGACAACTGCATGCACCCACCTTCAGCATATGAACGTGAGCAATACACACACGAAGGCCTGTTTTAAATGCTAGCAAAGGTGAGCATGTGGAGACTATCACTGTTAGTGTAAATTAGTATACCCCATTTTTAAGACATTTTTCAAGATCCTTAATTCTTAAGAATGTCTTACAGTGTGTTTTGATCACGGTCACCCCCACTCCTCCCCAAGTCTAATTCCATCTCCTTGCCTCCCCCTCAACTCTCATATCCTCCTCTTTAAGATTCCAATTTTAATAACCCGTTCATTTAATTTGTGCTGCCCCTGTACTCCTAGGTGAGAGGTCTTCCACTCCAGTCTAATCAACTACCAGGATACATACCCTTAAAGCATACTAAATCTCCCCCTAAACTAAAGAAGCAATCAGCTGCCCATAGCCCCTCAGTTAGGCGTGCAGGCCCATGAGCTCCTTCCCAATCCATGCCAGAAGTTGACCGTCTTGCCTCTTGGGCTGTGTCTTGTGAATGGCACCACAGTTGCCGTGGGCTCATGAGCACAGTGGTCCTGTCATGTCTAGAGGACTGCTGTGTTCCATTTCTCCCAGGCCTCTGGCTCTTTCCAGTCTTTTCACCATCTTTCATGAGAGGCTCCTTGAGCTTTGAGTAAGGGGCGTGGTACGGATGCGCCACAGGTGGCTGCTGAGCACTCCCCTGATGTGTACTCTCTGCACATTGACCAGTATTCGACTTCTGAATTAACCACATCTACTACACACGGCTGGGAAATATCAAGTTTACTCCCTATTGCCTGTTATCACTCCTCCCCCACCTGCATAGGTTACCCACCTATAGCCACACTTAAACCACACGTGTGGGCTGATCATGACCTCTGCCATTGTCAGGAATGCTCACCCCACCTGAAGCCTCTGCTCATGCAGTGAAGACCAATCCAGCATTTGTACTGTGTTTGGAATCCATGTAGTTATGTTTCTTGAAAGCATTCAAGAATGAGAGCAGGAGATTTGAAGAGGGCCTGCTACAGTCAGTCATCTTCTATCTGGCTGTAAGTGGGCCATCTTTTCATTTACATCCCCTGTAAAAACTGGAACCATGCTTGTATGTGAGTATTATTACACCAGATGAACCGCACACTATGCAGGAGCTGATGTCCGCACTGATTTGAGACTCAGATCAGCACTATCGATAGGCCCAGCTGAGGAGAGCTTTACAGTGGCTGCATCCCCACACACCTTCCTTCTTCAGCCAAGTCCTGCTTCCTTCGCTTTCCCTACTAAAGATGTTGAATTATATATTGTGTGCGTGTCATCTTGACTGGCTCAGGGATGCCTGTGATCGTGATGATGGAAGATACCTGCGTGGCTAGAATAAAGGGAGAAGCACCTTCCTCAAGCAGTATGAGGGGCTTCGAATTTATCCAGGTCTGAGAAGAACATCAATGCAGGGGGGTAGCTCTTCTTTTTTTTTTTCATCTTTCTGAGCTAAGACATCCATCTACGCCTCTTGGTTTCTAGGCCTTTGGGGTCAGACTGAGTTATATCATCCACTTTTCAGGTCCCCCCAATTTGCAGAGAGATCATCGACTACAATGGCGTCCATAGTTAGATGTACCAATTCCTCTTCGTAAACCTGTGCCCCTCCTATGAGTTCTATTTCTCTAGGAAGGCCTGGTAATGCCTATTTTGATCCTGGAAATCATCCCTCAAACATCCTGATCCTTGGCTCAAAGTTGGCTTACTGAAGGTTGCATCCACTTAAAACAGTTCACCACACGCCCCACTCAAAATCCTCACCTTGTTCTCACTGTTGACGATGTTATCGACCCAAAAATTTGGTTAAATGAACACTATTCAAACCACCACAGATGATAAGTGGGAGAAAAAAAAAACAGAGGCTTCAAGAATGTTTTCTGATTCCAGAAGTCACAGGGAGGGCCTTCCCCTGCATAGCACTGTGTCCCTGTGGTTTCAGAATGCCCATGTTTGAAAGAAAATGAAATCCCAGAGGAACTTCATGATTGTTGATATCCTAAAAGAAAAAATGATTGAAGAAATCTCCCAAACTCTTCTTCGTTAAACATATGCACAAAATATTCCTCTGAAATCATATTTTCACAAGAACTTCTAATGAAAAAGTATTTATTTGGGAGCCTAACACAGCTATTCTCAAAATACATCACCTTTGCTGGCAGCATCAGCTCAAACACAGCCTGTTAGAAATGCTACTTTTCCAGATATTCCCTGAGCCTACACACTCGGAAATGATGCTTTGGAGCCAAGCCATCTATGTGTATATGGTAACATACCCTCTATGTAAGTCTATGCACACTAAGACATTGAGCTAGTAATTTTTAAATTAGATAAAACTCAAACACAATTTCATTTTTAAGAAAAATGATGAGAATACTGTCAATCCAATTGCTCTGTGCATCGCATAAAATACTACTTTTATGCCGGGCGGCGGTGGCACACGCCTTTAATCCCAGCACTCGGGAGGCAGAGGCAGGCAGATCTCTGAGTTCGAGGCCAACCTGGTCTACAAGAGCTAGTTCCAGGACAGGCTCTAGAAACTACAGGGAAACCCTGTCTCAAAAAAACAAAACAAACAAAAATACTTTATAAAACACATAGAAATTCAATTTTTCTTCTGTTTTGTTTTGTTTTATTCAAGACAGGGTTTCTATGTGTATCCCTTGCTGTCCTGAAACTCACTCTGTAGAACAGGCTAGACTCGAATTCAGAGATCCACCTGCCCTCTGCCTGCCAAGTGCTAGGGTTGAAGGTGTGCACCCACCACTGCCAGGCAAAAATTCAACTTTTAAAAGTTTATTCTGTGTCTGTGTATACAGGCTGCTATCAAGTCTGTCAAGGAAGAGTAAATTGGAAAAAAACAGTCATTGGAATACAGGTAAGCTGTACTATCTCAGGGGCTGGAGAGAGATGGTTCAGTGGGTAATGGCTTTGCCAGGCAAACATACGGACTGAGTTCACAGCCAACAGCCACACAAAGCCAAACTCAGAAGCACACACATCTGATATCCCAGAGCTCTTACAGAAAGGTAGGAGGAGGAGACAGGAAAATCTCTGGAAGATCTTGATCCAGCTAACCCAGCACATGACATGGAAAAGAACAAGAGATTGCTTCAATCATGCTGAAGTCAAGACTGACACCTAAGATTGTCTCAGGCCTCCACTCGGGCTCCATGGCATGGGCACACATGGTTTCACACACACAATTTTCCAATTTGTGGTGTTGGAATAAAGGAAACTAATAAGATTATAAGTAATTTAGATGTTATTTATAGTTTTATAAAGAAATGTATAAATAAAACAGTATGGGGAAACCCGAAAGTCACATGAGGTTCTAAGACTGTAATATCATAGTCGGCTCTTGAAAACAGGCATATATTTATTTTAACAAGAAAGCAATGAGGTGGGAGGGAGCTGTATGAAATGGTGGTGGAGGAAGGCAAAGTTACAAGGAAAGAAGACTCTGTGAGGAAAACCCAAGTGCGGGCAAGCACAGGCTGCAGCTTTCTCCCAGGCGTTTCCTGTGAAGGTTACGGCTATGATTTAAATAAGTTCTCATCTCTGTGAGCATGAAGATGCTAGGAAGCTCAAGACAATTACCCCGCCCCAAGCTGCACAGTCCCTCCAGTGTGATTGACCAGGGTTTGTTCCTGTGTGTGCAGTGACACCACACGGCTTGCCCCAAGGGGTCAAGACAAATGTATAGAGTTTAGGACAGACACTGGATAAGTAAGGTAAGGAGACAAGACAGTGGGTAGGAACCACACTCCCTAGACTCGGTTTTTATTCATACTGTAACCTTGTGGTTGAGGCCAGAGAGGGAAGAGGTGATTTTGCAGGGTTGTAAAATTATCACCATACAGTGTGTAGACTAGTTTAGGATGAAAACAGATGGAATCAGGCAAGTAAGTTCGATTGTGATGAAGTTAGGGCATGTGGAAGTATTAAGACCCCAAGATGCTGTGCATCAGCAAAGGAAAGGGAAGACTTGTGTCAGTTACTTTGGTCCACTAACATCGGATCACCTGTGGGACACGTGGACACATTGTCACTTGTAGGAAACAAACATTGCAAGACTGCACTTGGTAAAAATCAGTACGTACATCTACACCACCACTATAAAAAATTATGAGCAAGCCGGGCAGTGGTGGCACATGCCTTTAATCCAAGCACTCGGGAGGCAGAGGCAGGTGGATCTCTGAGTTCGAGGCCAGCCTGGTCTACAAGAGCTAGTTCCAGGACAGTCTCTAGAAACTACAGGGAAACCCTGTCTCGAAAAACCAAAAAAAAAAAAAAAAAAATTATGAGCAACTGGAAAACTCACCCTAGTTGTAAAGACGAGCAGCGGGGGTAGGGGGGAGCTGGTGACTGACCTCCCCTGCAACTACCCAGGCTCAGAACAGGGTTATGAGTGCTCCACCACCAACATCCAGCCCATGTATGATCTTTTGGAAGACGTGAAGGGGCAGGCCATGAAGACCCAAAACTGCAGGATCTCCACAACACAGACCAACAGCAGGATATCTAAGAGGAGTCCCAGTGGAGGGCCCAGCATCAATAGTATGGCAGAAACCAGAGGCCTCACAACCAAGACCAATGATTCTGCAGTGATCACTTGCAAATAAAGATATATGAACAAACAAGTCTACTGCGTGGCTCACTGTGTCACACTACAGCTTCTATGATGAGATTTTTCCTTTACTTTTGTCTTTCTTTTTTTTTCTCTTAAATTTTATTTTGTGGCAGAGGGTTTACAATGGCTGAGGGAAGTTATGAAGGATGGGGAAAAGAATGGGAGCAAGACGCACGATATGAAAGGCACAAAGAATAAATAAAAAGAAAGTTAAAAATAAATAAATTGTGGGCAGTAATTATCATAAAGGTAGATGACATATTATGAAAGGTTACTTACCTTTGTATAGAAGAATTTAGAATAATTTTATAAATTTTGGTTTAGCCTCAAATCTTCAAATATGAAAAATATCCTGTTAAGAGAATAAAAATCAGGCTATCTCTGGGAGAAAATTTTCCAAACCATATTCCAACCAAGGCCTAGCATCAAGTATGCAAAGAACTCCAGAGGTAGAATAAAAACTATCCAGTTAGAAATGAGGGACAATAATGCCTAGGCTGAAAAGATATTCAGATTATAACTAATATGGAGAAGTGTTTTAAATCATTAGCAAAGTAAGGAAATGCAGATTAAAACTACAGGGAAATATCATTACATACTTATTTAAGTGGTTAAAATTAAAAAAATCAGTCACAATATCAAATGAAGGCAAGGATACTGAGAAATTAGATAATCTACATTTTGCTGGTAGGAAGCTCTGGAGAGGAGATGGTGGTTTCTTCAAAACTAAATATGCAATCGCCTCATAACCAAATAATTGGATCCCCAAGAAGTTATCTCAGATAAATAACAAGATGGATAGCTCACATAAAAACTTAAATACCATTATCATGTCTCATAACAACCCAAACATGACGTCAACCCAGGTGTCTTTTCAACATGCTAGTAGTTACACAACTTCTGGGTAGATCCATACATGTCATGGGCTCCTCACATTAGAACACAAATGAACCACTGGTATACAACAGTGTACACGTTTATCTGCACAGCTCCATTAGTGGCAAGTCCTCTGCCACTCACAAATGGTATGATTGTATTTATATACTATCCACAGAACAACGAAACTGTAAAAGCAGAGAACAAGCAAAAGGCTTCTAGGAATGGTCGCCAGAACAGATTGGGAAGGAAGAAATAAAGTAGATGTCTCCTCTATGTTAAAATAAGGTTGATACTAGGGATCCAAAAAGGACTAGAATACTCCATAAATTGACAGCCATGGTGGGCATATGAGCATATACGTGTGATAAAATTCCCACAGAAGTCAATACACAAGTCAGGTGTGCTGTGCCTGTTGCAATCCCAGCACTGCAGCTGTTGAAGCAGGAAAGCCGCCATGGTTCAAGGCCATCTTGAGCTACGTGGTAAGTCTTAAGTCAGCCTGAGCTACACAACAAGGCCTGTCTGTAAAAGCATAACCAATACTCAGATGCCCCATAGTAAAATTAAACTGGGAAATTTGAATCAGACAGTCAACTGATATCTAGGGCTGCACTGGGGGTACAATGATACTGCATTACAGTTTTTTAAGATGCTATTTTTGGAATAAAAAAAAACGAGGTGAAAGGTACCAAGATATCTTATAACACAAATTTAAAAACAATATTTGAAAATTACATAGGATACACAAACAAATCTTAACACCATGCCTAGCCGTGAATAACAATATATGTTATGTTCTCATCTGCATCTTCAATTTGACTAAGAACACAAGAAAAAAATCTTAATTGGTGCAAGCCACTTAACCTCTAAAAATCATATTAATGCTTTGAGATAGGAGAAATTAGAACTGTCTCCCACGGAATATGGAAATGTCAATCACTATGAGTGCTAAACTATAGAAACCACAATTCCCATTAATTCTAAATATCATGTTAGGATGGGAGAAATTTTATTCTGGTATAAAAAAGTAGACTTAATGTTTGTTTAAGCTGCCCCTAAACTGAAAAGTTATCTTGAAACTTTACAGTAGTCTCTGCTTGGTCTTATTAGAAGACAGAGATCAGGGGGTCTCTTACTGTAAACTGTACAAAATAATTTACAATCCTGGCCAGTGCTCATCTTTCAAGGAATCCAGAGGGCAGACGTGCAGAGTCAGAGCCTGAAGCCTTGAAGATCATTTCCCACCCTGACGGTGAGGTTCTGTGTAACAAAATCAAAACCCTGGCTATACTGACAGTTTTAAAAGCAAGAGAAGCACACATAAGGTGAGAAATGAAACTTTGCTTAAAAATCATTTAATGATTTTAATGTGGCGATTGGTGATTTGCTAAGTGTTCAATCCAGACTCACATACACAAGTTATGTGCTCCTAGTACTGAACTAGATTGATTCAAATGGTCGCCTGGAAAGCAAACAGGTAATGAAAGAACAAATAAAGACCAGCTATTCCAACCATAAAGGGATTGTGGTCATCAATTACTGAGTGACCATGTAACTATTCATAGTCTTATAATGAAAGAAACTATATAGGCAAAATCACCAATATCATCAGCTTTGAAGCCCACAGTATCACATCAGACTGTCCAAATGGGCATATTTACTGTACATCTAAGACATCTGATGGATTCTTGGTGTTTTTATGTCATGTTTCAACACCCAGCCCTGCGAATTCATATCCTAATATCCACCACAGTGAACTAAGTGGAAATCTTCCCCTTTTCAACAAGGAGATATTAGAAGCTTTTAATATTTCTCAGACAAGTATATTATATTACTATTACTGAATTCCAGAGCTAATAAAGATGCTTTAATGCTTCCAACTAATATTTTCAATACTCAGTAAAATAATCAATTTATCCGATTTTAAGCAGCATGCACTCAGAATGATGTATTTGGCACGGAAACCTGATTTAAAATGAATTCCTTTCTTGAGAGATTGAACCATCGTAATGAGAATTTATAATTTGTAGTATATTACAGAAGGAAAATGAATTGAACTTCTCTATCAAAATTATTCATGGCTCAAATCTTTCTTTGCTCTAACACACAGAAACTGGCAGACAAATGCAATTACATTAGATAGGCTGTCATCCAGACAACTGAAGAATGCTATTTATCCGATCCTAGCAATTAAGCTTAGCCTACTACCATAGCTGAGTACAAATACCAGGCCATGACCATCACATTAGCACAGCAAGGGCTATCCCAAATGTCATTGCTGGAAATCAATAGAGTTTATTGGGTCCAGGCTATTTCATTTGGACACCATTGTCAAAATCAATCCATGTCTAACTTAATTTGTAATTTGATTGTACCTACAATGCTTTGTAGATAAGACAACTGATCAAGAAGCTCTGATTTATTCTTGAGGAAGATGAAGCTTTCAAAAAATATCATTATTACTTTTCACAGACACAAACACCAAGCTACTTCCAAAATACATAAATTATTCATTAAAAGTAATAAAGGAGAGCACCGTTTATGAAAAGTGGGTCCAATAAATATATTGCTTATGACAACTTTGCGGCATTTAAAAAACTCCTCAACTTATGAGAACATGCAGGTTAAATTTAAACTAGAAGATTTTGCCTTGCCCATGGGCTGAGTTATGTAGAGACGTGGTGGTGTTCAAAAATGTCATGATAAGCTGAACTTTGAAATTGTCTCTAATGTAAATGAAGCTGATTACTTTCTTTTAAAGACAAATTAAGCCCATTTCCCCTCCAGAGACTGTTAGTGTGCTGTCATAGCACGCAGACTGCTTTAAAATAAACTGCCTTGAACCAAGATCTTCATGTATTTGAGCCCTAAACTGTAAAAAACCAATGTTCCTCTTTAGTTTTAAATCAAGAGCTTTGGAAACTTGCGGAATTTTTAAAATTTTTGCTCACAAATTGAAGATATGCTGGAGAGTTATCTGTGGGTTAATTTTAACTGCAACTTTTCACTGATACCTCTAGATTCACTGAATTTATAAGTCACAAAAAACAAGGTAAAGTTCTAGAATACTGGACCAAAATTAAAAAAGTAAAAGTTACACATTTTCAGACACACTATCCTCAATTCTTCTAACTTGGTCATTGCTTGTTGGATAGCATCGACCTTCTGAGTTGTTCATTTACTAGAACCAATGTCTTGAGTTCTTTCAGCACCACCCCCTAGCCATTACCCTCAGAGTCATAGAGCTTTGTTATGGACCAGACAATGGTGCTACCACAGTTTAAAAAAAAGTTTAGTGTTCATTAGAATAAATCTACAGGAAAGGGATGGAATTATTTTCACCCATTCTGATAACATAAACCAGACTCAGAGAATTTAGGACAATTGTTTTAAGTTACAGAGTTATTAAGTATCAAGGAAGAGATTCACCAAATCTGTCTTTGCTGCCTGTGGTGTTAGCCCACTTCATTCTGTCTCAGACTGGTGTAGGAGGTCCTTCTTTCTATGTGTTCTTGTTTGGCTAATGAATAAAGAAACTGCCTTGGCCTGATAGTGTCAGAACTTAGGTAAGTGGAAAGATGTGGAACTGATTCTGGGAGGAAAGAAAGCGAGTCAGGAAGAGAAGCCATTGATCCTCTGCCTGAAACAGACACTGGTTAGATCTTGCTAGTAACCACAGTCAGTGGCAATACACAGATTTATAGAAATTGGTTAATTAAGATGTAAGAATTAGCCAATTAAAAAGCTAGAGCTAATGGCCAACCAGTGTTTTAATAAATACAGTTTCTGTGTAGTTATTTTGGAGCTAAGCTAGCCGGGTGGCCAGACAAAGAGCAGCTTTCTCCCTACAACTGAGCTCCAAAATGGTCAACTATATCACTCTTATTCTAACCTAGCCAAATATTTAGAAGTCCTTAAACACACTGTCTAAGCTCCATCTAGAGGCCTGTCTTGCCTATAACCTTCGAAGAAATTGATACCTGTCTTTAGTGCTAACAGGTTAACAACCTTCTAAGTAGGTTTTTTCAAGTCCCACTTACACCCTTTGTATCTTTGTAAACACAACAAGCAGCAGTAGATCTTCTATGGTTAGAGTCTCAAAGCTGTGTATCACTAGAGGACAGCTTTGATTTTGTATAAATAAGGAGAGGATTAATCCTAAATTAAGCCTTGGCAATTTATTTTTCATAAAGTAGTTAATAATTTATGCCAATGGTCTCCATCAGGAGATAACAAGGTAAGTAATTGCCTCAAAAATGAACATTTACATTTAACACTTCCAAAATTAGGTATGAGCTAATTTTGGGGAGCCATATACATTCCAGTGGGAGAACACTGGCTATGGAATCAGACTTAGCTAGATGTGAAATGTTTATATTGCTTAAAGAAATAGAAATCCTAGATTGAAACCGGAGGAAAGTAGGGTACTGAAAGAAAAGTGCTCAGTCAGTAAGGTACTTGCTGTCCAAGTCTGAAGACCTAAGTTTAGATCTCAGAAGCCATTTAAGGAGCAGTTGTGTCTAGTAGGGGCATTCCTTGGGACATAGTAGCCATCCAGTCATTGAAGTCAGACAGCTCCAGGCTCAGTGAGAGACCCTGACTAAAATCATAGAGTAGAGAGCAGTAAGGCAGCTCACACTTATCCATCCTAGTGTGAATACTGAAGAAGACTGCTCTGGAACTTGGAGCTCTTTGGACTTGCCCAACACTGTCTATCTCTGGCCTCCACACAATCTGAAACACCCAAAAAAACAGGATTGATAGTTGAGTTTCTGTGAGACTAAACAACAAAATTGTTTGACAACCTAAATATGGATCCTGGAAGAGTGATCTTGTGTTTGCCTTCCAAACCTCTGCTCTTACAGTTTCTGCCAATGTTACAAACTCAAAGACCTCAGAATTAACTCCATTGCAGAACCCTCAGGGACTTCATGAGACCAACCAAATGATCTGTCACACGCACTGTGTTGCTTCATCCTGAAAAACCCAGTCTCAATTTCTAAAGACAAAGCAGCAGAGACTGAACAGCAGCGCATAAAAATGTGGTAAGTCCACCACCGCCCGGCTTTTTTTTTTTTTTTTTTTTTTTTTTTTTTTTTTTGGTTTTTCGAGACAGGGTTTCTCTGTGGCTTTAGAGCCTGTCCTGGAACTAGCTCTTGTAGACCAGGCTGGTCTTGAACTCACAGCACTCGGGGGCAGAGGCAGGCGGATCTCTGTGAGTTCGAGGCCAGCCTGGTCTACAAGAGCTAGTTCCAGGACAGGCTCTAGAAACTACAGGGAAACCCTGTCTCGAAAAACCAAAAAAAAAAAAAAAATGTGGTAAGTCCCTATGAAAAACTGTCGAGGTTAGCATCAGAACCTCTCTGTCCACAATCAACTCATTACTTTACAACACCTACAAAAGCAGATTCCTCTGCTCGAAGGAAAATTTGAGTTACACCAGGTGCCCTTTAGCAAGAACTAGACAGGGCAGTAGGAAAACATCACTGGATGACCCAAGTGCTTCATGACATAGATCCCCATGGAACCATCTCACTAATCAGATAATAAAGTGGCCATCCATGAATTTACAGTATGTAATTGAGAGAGAGAGAGAGAGAGAGAGAGAGAGAGAGAGAGAGAGAGACCATCTTTGCCTTTGAACGTGGAAGCAATCCAAGTGGTTAAAATAGGAGGACTCCTGGCAGAAGGGATGGCATCCTCCCGGACTCTGAAACCTTAAATTGAAACCAGTGTGCCTGAAGACACTGCAAGCCCACACATTTAGATTGTTGGCAAGCCAGAAGAAGCTGGAGCCAGGAACAATACCAAGTTTCAGTGGAGCCTCTAAACCGGATGGTCCCTCCACATGTTTTAAACACATGCTGAGCCCAGCAAGGTTTATGGTGACAGCTAAAGAGCCTCTTCAGAAGCTGTCAGAAATGAATCTGTAAAAGCCCCTTAGAACTATCACATGCCAATGAGGGTGTAGGCTTCACGTTGGCATGAAATGTGGCTGTGCGAACACAGCTTGGGCCTGGAGAGTTACAGAGCTGCTCTGAAGAATCTGGGCCCCTTCCCATTGACTAGTCCTGCAGCCAGGCCCCGTAGAGCTGGAGACTTGTGCCCCACCATCACAGAAGCCACAGACTGCACTGTCCCGTTTCCCCACAAATCAACTAGAAAAGACATAGACATTATTAGGAGGTCTAAGTTTGCACATCTCTAAAGAAAGTAGCACGACATTTGCCTCGTGTGGCTTGTCACTATGAAGACTATTTGGAACAAGTAACTTGGTATTTCTAAATCAAATAATTGAAAAACCCTATTACTGGCCAAAAAGGAAAAAAAAAGCCTAGAAATGATTCATTGAGAGCATATTACAAAGGGAAATCATATGCTAACCAGATGATCACATTCCTTACTTGACACTTTAGTGGTGCTACATTATTTTACAAAACAATAACAAACCATTGCTCGGACTCCACCAGAATGGTGTTTTTAACACTGCATTTATTAAAAAAAATAATTAAAAGTTGGTAAAAAGAAAATAAAGAAACTGAGAATTCTTAGAACTTTTTTAAAGGGAAAAGAAAACTAATCATTACTCTTAAACAACTTGAAACAAAGTAGCAATCTAATAAAAACCATATATATACACATATACATACATACATATATGTATACACACACACACGTGTGCGTGTGTGTGTGTGTGTGTGTGTGTGTGTGTGTCACTGTCAATACCTGTATTTCCTAAGGAAATCCAGAAACAAGTTTAGGACAAGATTTTTTTTCCAAGACAGATTTAAGATTCTAAAAAGCCATCATGCAAGTTTCATTATGAAAAGTTTCTCTTTAAAGCCCAAGAAACCCACAATGGTTGCCCCCTTGCCAACCATAAGGTCACTGATCCATCCATTCAGTCTCTAAAAGAAGAAGGATTTAATTTTTAAACCTTATCAAGACATTTTGTAAAGGAAGAAGAAAGCTTCCTGCAGATATACATGGGCCTGAGAATAAACTCTGGCAGATGAAGAAAGTGAACTTAATTTTATCACCAGTGCTCAAAGAGCTTCCTACAGTTGGTGGGTTGTAACTTATTTCCCTGTACTACTATTTGCCATGGACAAGCACAATCAATAAGAGGTGTCTCACAGCCCAAGACTAAAAGACAGCTCAGAAATACACTCTAAAATGGGATTAAAACTGAGGAATTCTCTGAAGAACAAAGATTGTCTAATGAACCTGACTTCTATGGCATTCTAGAGCAGATGGGCCAGCCTGACTCATCTCCTGAGCTACAAAATTACACCCCTTTCTCAAACACATTTTCAATTAAGGCTTAAGCACTTTTCTTTTGTTAATACTTTGGCTTTATTCCTGAGACTCATCGCACATGTACACAAAAATATATGGTCATAGCCACCCTCACTTTTCCACCTAAACCCCCCTATGTGTCCCCTAACAAACTCCCTTCCCAACTTCTTTTTCTTCCTTTTTTTCTTTGTTTTGTTTATTAACCTAGTAAACCCAGTTAGTGCGTTTGTATGTGCATGGGTATGGGGCCATCCAATGGAGCATGGGAAAGCCTTCCAGCATCGCATCCTCAAAAAGAGAATGATTCTTCTGAGCAGCTGTCGCCAGCCAATCACTCCTCAGGAACAGATAGGGACTGAAGAGTCCGCACACCCCATATATTCAGAAAGTTTTCCTGGCTTGATCTTGTGCAGGTCTTATACAGGCACCCACAGCTGCTGGGATTCCAGAAGACAGCATTGCTCAGTACTTCCCTCTCCGGGCGGACTCTTACTTTCTGTCTCTTCCTCCAAGACTCTCCCTGAGCCCTGAGGTGGAGAGAAGATAAATATGTCCTGTTTGGCCCTAAGCAATCAGTCTCTTAGAGCCAGCAGTTTGGCCTGTATTCCTTACTATTCCACACATTCTAAACTTTGGTAGCTAATTGTCATCTTTCCCAAAACGTTGATGGATCGGTTGATTTCCATTTTAGGATTCCTCTGTAAGTCTATCACAACTAAAGGTGGTCCGTCCTTAATGTCGCATTCTGTGGGCTCCATAGACAGCCCTGCTCTTGTTGAAACATAGCTCTGGGGTAGGAGACTTTGCTACCACCCCTCACTGCAAACCCCAGGGTTCTTTGGCTTTTAAAAAAACTAGTCTTTTAAGTTAGCATGCAAAGTAATGAATAAATAATGACATATTTTACATATATTTCAATGTACTTAGTTCTTCTTTGGCCCCCTTTCTGTCTCTCTCCACTCAACCTTGCCATCATCTGAGCCATTTCGTGGTACATGTATTCTGTTACCTTCCCTTTCCCCATCCTCCACCTGTAAGATCTATTCACGCCCTTTCATGGTGCTTATTTTGCTCCTCTCTCTCTCTCCCTCTCCCCCCCACCATCACACACACATTGATATCAATTTAAATCTAGTTCTCACAGATAAGAGGAAACAGGGTATTTACCTTTACCTTTCTGAGTTTGGCTTTTTTCTCTTAACATAATGATTCCCAACTCTATCCATTTTCCTTTATTTCTGAATCAAATTCCATTGTGCATATGTGATACATTTGTTTACCCATTCAGCTATCCATAGACATCAGGTTGGTTGTTCTTTGTAGATGCTGTAATTCATGAAGCTACAGACACAGATGTGTAACTGTCCCAGCGTCTCTGAGACCTGTCCCAGCATCTCTGAGAACTGTCCCATTTTCACGGTGAAGTGTGTGCTCTGTATTTCTCACCTCTGACTCCCTCGTTCTTACATCTGCCCCCCACTTGTCCCCCAGTCCACCCATCTTTCTCACTGCCACCCTTTCTTCAACAAGCTAAAACCTCCGAGGAGGCCTCCTGTCTCTCTTGGACTTCCGCTTTGTCCCCCATCCCTGTTCCCTCTGCTACAAATAGGTTCAGTCTTCACAATCTATAAAATCTTTCCCACCAGCTCACTAATGTTCAAATCAGTCTCTTAAGCCTCCATTTACTGCTTGTTTGCATGCCCGAAACTTAGATTGACTAAAGCCTTAGGGTAGAACTTATAAACATACATATATATTTACATATGTACATACATACACATATATATATAACATAGTCAATAATAAGCACATATATTTAAAACCTGCAACTACAGATGTGAGTTCTCCATGTATCTGTGGCACTGCTTTAAAAATCGGGACTGCAGTGACAGCGCTAAGTACACCTTCACTTCAGTAAATTACTCGACAAATGCAAAGCAACTGGCTTTGGATTCATCCTGGCTCTACACTCACTCCACACTGTCCTCTAGATTATCCTAGATGCTTGGCCACCCTCGGAAATAAGCCCTCTTCTGTGTTCACTAAAAAGAGACACTATCTTCAGGTTTAGAACATGAGAAAGCCAGGCTTGATGCCGTTTTATAGAAATATTTCTCTAAACCACGCTTTTATCTGAAGGTAAGATTTTGCTTCTGATATAATTCACCTTTTAAAATGCATAGATGTGTGAGTACTGGAGAGATGGCTCAGCTGTCAGGATCACCGAGTGCTCTTCCAGAAAACCTGTGTTCCAACCCAGCACCTACATAGTGGCTCACAACCATCTCTAACTCCAATGGCAGAAGACATAACACTCTCTTCTGGCCTCTGTGGGGACTGGGTACACAAGTGCATAGGCACACATAAAAACATAATACCCATAGCTATAAAGTTTTCAATAAATGCATATATGTGCCAGGAATAATAGTTCACACCTGTAATCTCAGCAAAGATTCCCACCAGTTCAGAGCCAGCCTGGGTTTGCAGAACAAAAGCTCCCCTCCAACACACACACAAAGATATATATGTATATGTATATGACACACACACACACACAAACACACACATATACATACATATATATGTATGTATATATATATGTGTGTATATATATATATATATATATATATATATATATATATATGCCCCGAGATCACAAAGTGGGTAAAGGGGCTTCCCTCTAAGACTGATGACCTGAGTTCAGTTCCTGGTACAAGTTAGAAGAAGAGACGTGATGTTGCAAGCCATCCTTTGAGGCCTACATGCAAGCTGAACATGTGTGTGCACACACACACATCCACACGCACAAATAAGCCATTAATGTACAGCAAAACCAAAGTATACATTCATGCCAATACAAATACATAGATGACTGCTATCTTGTATGATACTCAGATTTAAGCAAGAATTATTTTCAGATCAAAATCTTAATAATACATCTTTGGTGAAAAAGAGAAGGATATTTGAAATTATTAGGGGTTACGGTAAATCAGGAAGATTAATTTTACTACTTTGGTTAGCCAAATAGTAAAAAATTAATATTTCTATGTGAGACATGATGATTGTTCTTTGAGTGTAATTCTGTGGATTTATCCATATTCGTTCCCTTTGTTTACATTAAAAAGCATATATGTCACTAAGAATAATAAAAAGTATAATATGAAATATCAGCCCCTTTAGAAAAAAATATTTAATCTAAAAGAAGATTTCATTTTTATGAGTCAACATAAAACTCCTCCTTAGTCAATCAATCACCAAGCAAGTACCTTCCTGGGCGGGTGTTTGGGAACACAAAGTAGCAAGTTTGCCATCTCTCTGAGACAGGATTTCTTTCCCGCGCTCTCCTTTTGATCCTCCTCCAGGGGGCAGTACAGCTCTGAGGATCAGCCTGGCCTTTGTTGCCCAGGCTGAATTCCCATATATAAACCAGGACACCTGTTTAACCTGAGTCTTAGTTTCTCATGTTAAAAAAGAAAAAGAAAAACAAACAGAACCAGAACCACCAGGATTGCTGTGCAGACGAAATGAAAAAACTTACAAGATGTGACCTGCTCCATCCCTACTGTGTTCTTTACTAGCATTATGCAACGTTCCCTATGCTAGTTTCACTAAGTATAATGTACTGAATTTAAGTATTGTAAAATATATAATATATGATACATGTTAGGAATATAAGTAAAGACACTAGAAACACAACCTACCCCTTATTTCCATAGATTCAGACAGGTGCGAGAAATTAGACCCATAGAGTCTAAGTAGAATAACACCTTAAGACCCATAGAATTACTGAAGTACAAGGGAGAGAGGAAAATATCTCCCACGTATTTGGAGGAGAGAATCATCGTGTCCTTGTGAAGGTAAACAGATGGATAAAATTAAGCTGGAAATGAAAACGCCAATTCCAATGTCATGCTAACCCACTTCCACACATTGAGTACATCCTTGGAGGTTTAGACAAAGACACGTGAGCAGGGTTCATCCACTTGACACTCTTCCCTAGTCGTGGATTCTTAAGAGAGAAGTGAATCCCTAAAGCGTTGCTGTGGGGCAGTGCTGGTGGGTGGAGCAGTTCATGAGGAAGGCTTGCTGATGCTGAGGCTCCTCCAGGGGGCAGCAGCACTGCACCCCCAGCTGGTTCTCATCCATCTGACTCCCCCATCGCCTTCTGAATCTGATCTCTAAGCCCCTGGCTGATATGGAAGACCCCCTTGGATGGTTGTCTAGTTAGTTATTTTTCTGTATATCTTAGAGATTTTCTATTTACAACTAACAACCTCACCTGGTCTGGAGAGTCGCAAAGTGAAACTCTCCAGTGTCATAGGGATTGTGCCTCTGAGTTTTTAATTGACCTCTGACAGTTGCTTGCTTTTTCTGCTACGGTACTATTTTCTTGCCTTTTTTCAGTATAAAGAGTGTCTTGATTGTGACCCTTTATCCTTGCAAAATACATGTCAAGGAAAGCATTGTCTAAATTTTTTAATTTACCAAAGAATCAATTGTTCCCACTTCCTTAGTGACTCATTCCTTTCAAACAGGACTCCCTTCTTTTCGTTTTATGATGCACAGCAAAGAGGAAGAAAAAGCCAAGCTGGGAAGAACAATGCAAGGAAATAGAGAAATAAGGGCTCGTTTTTCTAGTTTCCCGCAAAAGTCCACGACCCGGTGCTTTCCTTGTTTTCTTCTTAATATGAGGTTGACCAAATCGACCTTCTTGTAGGATTAAATATTATCAGCTAGATACTCAGATTGGCAGCCTCACACACAGGCACAGCCTGATGGGTAGTTCCCTGTCATCCCTGGAGGAAGAACGGTGAAAAACTACCTTTTAAGACGCCATCTTGACCCTTCAGGCTCCTAGGAAGGGAAAACACACTGAAAATCCCCTATGTGAATATAGGGAGAATAGAGTAAGACGGGAAAAATAATAATAACTTGCCCTCCCAATTAAGGCTGTAGAGTACACAGGCAACAAAAGCTAGACCTTGGCACTTTCGTTTCCCCAAATGTGTCCCTGCCACCTCTCATCACTTCCCAGCTGTCTCCAGCTTTTATTTTGCATCCACTTTAGCTATGAGATCACAGTTAATCCTTGAAGAATGTGCTTCTCTATAGGCAGAAACCTGACTCCTTCTGAGAACCGGGGTGGAGGGGAGTGCGGAGCTCAGAAAACCTTGGGGAAAACTGCAGCCGCTCTCACATGTGCAGAGCGAACTTTGGGAGTCAGTAGACTCTAAATGTTCTATCTGTTAGACTGCAAAAGGTTACTTACTGCTCCCTGGAGGACAGACCCAGTTCCTCTAAGCCCCTCCCACTGGCTCCTGTCAGCCCGAATGCGGCTGCCCAAAAGATTGGGCTTTTAAAAGCTACCACACAAGTGCAAGAGCTGTCGCCAAAACAGACACAACATCGAGTCCTGGATAGAAAATCATCTACTGCAGAAGTATCGGGTGGAGGAAGGGCCACCAGCGGCAAAGCAGTGGAATGCAGTTGATAAAAGATGAAGAGAAGCAGGAAGGAAATCGCAAGTTCTCAGAGCCGCGAACTCTTGCCCTTTGACCTTGAAAAAGAAAATCTCAGAAATTTAGTTTCCCTCTTTGGGAGAGGTTTTCTTTGACCTAGGCTTGTGTTAGCCATCAGTACCGATCAGTTGCCCAGTGTGCCCCTGGTCTAATCCATGCTCAAAAGAAACTTCAAAGGGAAGTTTTACATTTGTTTCATTGTTTTTTAGGAAGTCCCGATGTTTCCCAGGGAAAGTATGTCTTAGCCTCCTAGTCTGTAAGAACCCAGAGCCTGGGGAAAAACAAAAACCACGAAAAAACATGGTAAACAGCGCCAGCATCATGAGAGTGGCTCCATTTCTGCAGAGTTCTCTCCACCCGTTTCCACACCCGCTCTTGGAGTTCTGTGATTTTCCCATCTCCTTCATTAAGCAGGAAAGTGACTTCACAAGCATCCATCCAAGGTGTAAAGGGGAACACAGCTATTCTTGTCAGTTATTCCACTTTCAGACATACAAAGGACAGGCACGGGGCACTCTGAATGCTCTCTGAATGTGAGCTTTAGCTGCTCCTGCAGAACACAGGGTTCAATTCCCAGCACTCACTTAGCAGCTAAGGACCCTCTGTAATTCCAGTTCCAAGGGATCTGACACCTTCTGCTATGCTCTTTCTTCATTGCACACACAGTGATTAAGTGCACAGACATATATGCAGGTAAACACACACACACATACACACACACACACACACACACACACGCAAAATTAAAGATCAAAGACATAAAGGAAGTCAAGCACATCACACTGAAATCTCCATGACACACTTTATGGAGACTTCCAATTCAAACTGAACATCACAGCTCCTTCCGTGGGTCTCATTAAATCCCACAGTGAGACATGTGGCACCGTATAAAATGCTAGAAATTTCCCCCAGAGGTGCCTGTGTTTATTCAAAACAAAACAAAATGCAATGGTGCTCAATCTACCAGCTTTCCTACATAGAAGCCCTTACTCCGGACAGAGACATCCGCAGTGTCTGTGGGGAGAATGCCTTGCCTTGCTAGAAATGCCATCTTCCAGAGATTCTTTTTCTGTTAGGAAAGCATGCTGTACTTCTTTAGGGTTGATCCAGCCTGCGAGGATTTCAGAATGTCACTAAATGTGTCTCTCTTCCTTGTGCCTGTAACCCTGTCACCACACCACACGTCAATATCATCTCCAATGTCCCCCGTGGACTTTGATTGTGCGATCTTACTTCGGTGGGCCGTGTGGGAAGTCCGATTGATTCATTTTCTGCCAGTTTCCCAGTACATTTCCACAACAATCCAAACTATTTATAACTGCTTCACTTCCTGGAATGTTTTTGCTGCGCCAAGGAAACTTCTAAAGTTTAAGGACGTCACATTAGAAACTGCTGCTTTGGCTTTGGTTCCTGCTTTCTTTTTAAATTCTGGATGGAAGAAAAAAAAAAAAACATTTCCAAACCTGATGTTGAACTGGTCTCTATTAAATTGCCTTCCATTTATTTATTTATTTATTTTTGGTAAAATTGTGCCTCCTCAGCAAAACTCTTAACTCTTAGAGGACAAAACTATGCCAGCTATTTGCTGGTTTGCTTCTTCGTTCATTGCTTATCAGCCGGCTCCTTCCTCCTGAGTCCTTCTCCTAACACCCTACACACAGTCCGACTCACAGCAGCATGTAGGCATTGGAATCAAACAAAGCATTGACGTCTGTGTGTGGGGTGGCCAATGACTTTAGCTCTACAGACAAATGAAAATGGATACATTGATGTCTGGCCTGTGAAATACAAACTGCCCTATCTCTTCTGCTGAGAACTGTGGAGCTGGGTAGCAGTACATTAAAGTCCCTTTCTAGAACTCAGGGTGATACCACTCTGATTAGTCACTGAACAGTTATACATATCAATCCAGCCCCTGCTCCCTTGAACCTTACCTCTGCATCTTTCCCAGATATGACCAATGTATCCAGATGATTTTTGGCATTACACCACAGCATACTCACCTACAAATGAGTTAGACCTAGACCTCATTCTGGGATGTCAGTTGACCATGGCAGAGGTTGAACATGCCTATAACCGCTTTCTGTGGTTTTCTTTATGTCTAACTTTTGTTCTCTCAATCTTTGCTTCTCAGGTGGTGTTTATGGTGCACATAGTTATAAATATTATCTTTTTATACATTTGTGGATTTTGAAGTTTGAGAGCTAAGCAGAGATAGCTTAGAGGGTATAGTGCTTGCTGCTAAGCTTCACAATCCTTAAAGCCCACAAGGTAGAAAGAGAGAGCCAACTTCAAGAAGTTATCCTCTGACTGCTGCATGGCACACAGGCATGTGCACAAACACACACTTTAAATAAATGTAAAACTTTTTACTTTAAACTTTATTTTTATTTAAAATGAACCAAGTTGGAGGTACATGTATATCAGTTCATAAAATTTTGTTTATGACCTTAATGGCTTTGTTTTGGGTATTAAAATAGAAAGCTATCATTAGACAGTGTATATTAGAAGATTTAACTCTGTTTCTACCTCGTGAGTATGCTAACACCTAGACTGGATTATAAGTTTGAGATGTAATATTTAAAATGTCCTTGAGAACCCTGAGGATTTATCTTGATTGTCACTGTAATTGAATCTGGAATCAACTGGGAGACAAAGTTTGTAAACGTTTGTCCTGGAAGGATTGGCTGAAATAGGCAAATTCTCCTCCAGAGTACACTAGACCTTCTACATGCAACCCAGCTATGAGAAGCTCCTAGAGGAAACCTTTTGCTTCTTGCCTGCTTACTCTTCACCCCTTGCTTGTAAGTGCACCTATTTTGGCAATGCCACTGCCACTGCTGCAGCTACCACCACCACCGCCGCTACTGACCATACTGAAACTCTCCTTCTGCGACATAGGTATCTAGTTTCTTCAACCTTCTAATTTGTAGACTGAAGACAATAGGCATCCAGTCTTGTAGACTGAACAGCTACCATGTTTTCAGGCTCTCTAGTGGGAAGACAGCCATTGTTTAACTATCAAACCTGTATTATATAAGCCAGTCTACCAAATTCCCTTTATATATATATATATATATATATATATATATATATATATATATATATATCTCCATGGCCTCTGCATCAGCTCCTGCCTCCAAGACCCTGGCCTGCTTGAGTTTGTGCCTTGTCTCCCCTCAATGATGGACCATCATCTGCAAGCATAAGCTGAAATAAACCCTTTGTGGGTCATGGTGTTTATTTCAACCATAGCGATTGAAATCCTAACTAAGACATCAATACAGGAATATGAACAGAGATTACACAAACAGTCTACATGCAGTGTATATGCGCATGTTTATATTCAGACTGTTGCATACAATACCGCAAAGTGTATGTTTTTCATCTGTATCCCAGTCAAAACCCCACCTCTCTGAGTTAAGAACAGTAGAATACCCACTGCTTAGAGAAATAAAATAAATATCTGTTGAGTGCTTGCTAACTCACAATATGCTCCGATCCTTCACTTACCCTGCCAGGTGTCTGTGATTACTCATCCTTTCTAAATGAAGAAACTATTATGAAAGAGGTATTTTCTTCAGCTCTGTGATGAGCCATCACCTGACTACAAAGCCATGTCTCCAAACTTACAAAGGACACAACTGAGGCTCACAGTCGAGGTAGCTGCCTTTAAGAGTCATAACCAAGGCTTGCATGAAGCTCTGACTGTGGCATACTTGGGTATGATCATTTGTGAGAGATTTTCTTGGAAAAGCAAAATCCAGTCTCCCATAAATATACTATCAATGTTTTTGTCCCAGCTAGCACACAACCTATGTCATAGAAACCCAAAGGTATTTGTATAATTTACCCTTTAGTATCTATATTTTTATGAGTATATATATTCACTTTATTAAATAATGGGTTTGATATTATATATGTAAATATATGTACTGAATGTTGTTCATATTCACCTCCCATTAGCCTCTCCTGCCTCCCCACAGGCTCTCTCCTTCCCCTCAAATAGCCCTCCATCTTCTTTCAAGTCTTGATTTATAAGTCTAGATTTACATATGAGAAGAAACATGGCATTTGTCTTCTTGAGTCTAGGCTATTTTTTCTAGATGATCTCCAATTCTATATCCATCTTCCTGCAAATGATTCTTCTTCTTAATGGCTGATTAATGCTCCATCATACATGTGTATAATAAATAATGTGGATATACAATATGTATACATGAAGAAAAAATAAACTGAAATATTATTTTTTAAAAAGAGAAAGCCAGTAATACTGTTCGTGCCATCCAGTCCAGGTATCTTAGTCCCATCAAAAACTTCAAGCATTCTTTCCTGATAGGGACTACCAATGCTCAGTTTCCCCAGGCCTTTGAGGACTCCCAGAATACAGGACTTAAAGGTTTAAAATCAAGGCTGAAACTGCGAAAGGATTGGGCAAACCAAGACAAGTTGGCCACTCTCCAGAAGGTCTCTCTAAGCCATTCATTTCACCGGTAAAGACACTAAAATTCACAGAAAGCACACTGAGACAAGCAGTTATTGACCGAAGCCACATCTACACTGGGTCATAAGACTAGTTCATGGTAACACATACATGGTATAAATAGTTTAAAGGAGAAAAAGATTTATTTGGGGTTCCTTGTATTCAGAGTATTTAGTCCAGGACTGGCTGGCTCATTACTGGGGTCCTAGGAATTTGTGGTGAGGCAGAAAAGCATGGCCAATTTGAGAGTGTGGCAGAGCGAAGCTGCTCGCGTTGGGACAACCAGGAAGTGGGAGACCATGGAATGAACCTGGACCAACAAGCTTTCTCTTCCCTCTGCTGGCCTTCCTAGTTGGCCCCTCAGCTTGCAGACCAGTGCTATCCCATTCACAAAGAACTACCCTTAGTTATGGCCAGTCGTCTCTGGAATTGTTCTAATGGACATTCTTAGGTGTCTCTCAGCCCAATCATGTTGCTCTGAAGAGTAAATATCACAGATGCTGTTTTCTCGTTTGAACTTCTATGCGGAGCACCCAGCCATAGATACGCTGCAATTCCACAAACTTCCTGAGCAGTCATTGCTCACCATTCCCACTCACTGTTGAGATTCGTCAGGAGCCAGACTCATGTACCTCTGTGTTTTCAGTACTTAAATCAGTCTCTCATTCGAAGATACATTGCGATGTGTGTTTTTGTTTTGTTTTCTTGTTTGGTTTACTTTCTTTGGAGGACTTGAAGGGGTTATTAAAAGGACTGGTGTGTTGACTTAAATCATATAAAACAAGAGGGACCATTTTATAGTCAAGATGGCTGGTAAAGGGCAGTGCCTAACTTGTTCTCCTAATGTGGCTTTTATTTTGTATAATAGTTGGTATTAAGTTACTACTAAAATGAAAGGCACTCTTAAGAGAATACTTACCAGTGGCTTGTGCTCTTTTAACTAGAGGAAGGCTGGTGGGGGCGGGGCGTCGATCCTGCCACTAGATTTATCAGACCACAGCTGTGCTGAGTGCCCGAGTTTCAGCCAGTAGAACAAAATGAGAGCATCCTTTTCCCTTCGTTACTGTCCCTCACAGTCTGTCTTAAGTTATTTACGGAGGGGTTGGGAATGGTTAAGAGCACCTGCTGCTCCTGCATAGAACCCAGGTTCAAGTCCTGCCACCCACGAGATAACTCACAGCTGTCTGTAACTCCAGATCCAGAGGGCTCTACTGCCCTCTTTGAGCCTCTGAGGGCACTAAATATGCATGTGGTGCACAGGCACGCATGTAGGTAAGATACTCACACACAGAGAAATGTTTATAAAGGAAATAATTCATAGAGTAAAAATAGGTAAAACCATGAAGATATTCTAATCTTTTAATCTGTTTAATTACTTTTTTTGGCGAGACAGGGATTCTCTGCATAGCCCTGACTCTCCTGACACTCCCTCTATAGATCAGGCTGACCTCAAACTCAGAGATGCACCTGCCTCTGTCTCCCAAATGCCGTGATTAGAGGCATGCACCACCACACCTAGCCTGTTTTATTACTTTTTGTGGTTTAGGTATAAAATGTCCCCAGAGACTGATGCATTAAAACCTTGGCTGTCACTGGAATAGTACTGAGAGGTAATTGGACCATGGAGACTGTAACCTCATCAATGGGTTAATCCATTGATGGATTCATAGCTGGACAGATGGTTAGAAGGTTGGAACTAGTTGGAGGAGGTAAGTCAGAGGGAATGTACCCTTGTCTCCTAGTATAAACAAAGGTATTTAGAAGGCCACTTGATGTCATGATAATTAAGCTAAATAAGAGCAGTAAGTTCCCCTAAGGCCTAGGTATTGTTTGAGGACTTCTAGGGCCTCTGTGACCAACAACTCATAAAGAAGTATACTATACCAGGAATTGACATTATTGTTTCCTTGTTTAGTAACTTGTGACTTCTAGATGCATCAGTATCCAACCCTATACCCTATTATTCTCTTTGTGTGTCTTTCTGTCTCTCTCTCTCTGTCTGTTTGTCTTGTCTAAATATCTATCTGTCTTTTGTTACAAAGTACAAGGTTTCTACACAGCTTTTGTAAACACCATTTTTTAGGTTACCCCTTCCTCCCTTCCCCCAGCCTCCATGACCCCATCCCCACCCCTGCTTACCTCTTTATGCCTAGACCTTCTTTTCTGTTTTTATTCCTTCATATCTCTCCTCCTTTATGAATCAGACCAGTTGCCCTTCCCTACTTTCTTGGACTGCAAGCACTACAAGATAAACACACAAATCTAAACATTCAAGGTTAGGAACCACATATGAAAGAGAATATTGCTTGTCTTTCTGTGTCTGGGTTACTTCATTCAGTGTAATATTTTTCTAGTTTTACAGTTTTACCTCATAATTTCATAATTTCAGTGTTTGGTACTGAATACAATTTCATTTCTTTCCTTTGGTGTGGATTTTTGTCATAACCATTACAAGTTTGAACCACCTGTGAGTCTCCCTGTACCTTGATCTGGTAGGAAAATAGCCAAGCTCATAATGAATGCTGGTGTGTCATTCCTACTTGTGCTTTGTTGAGATGATTCTGCCGTGAGAGGTTAGTTGGGGGTCTCCAGACACATAGCTTCCACTGGAAAAGCCACTACTCACTTTAATTATATTATATAAATACTGTTATTGTTATTACCGCCATTATTGCTGTCTAATGATGTATTTTCATGTACATGTGTGTTTCCATCCAGAATGGGAAAAACGGAGTCATAGATAGCTATTGTACATGAACCTAAGCACAAACTACAGCAAGCATGTGGAAATGTGTTAGAAGGTCAAAGCACTGTGTAGTATTGTGTCATGAAGGAGAAATAATTGACAACTGTTACTTTAGAATAACAAATTCTATTGCTGTGGGAAAAAAAAGTATGTATTGTATGCCCTCGCTACAGACAAAGGATTGGGTCAGGCACTTTTATATCAATCTACACAAATTATTTGAAAACTGCTGTTGAGTTCTCCTGCCCTCAATTTTCTATCTTTTCTTCTTAAGGTGTAGTTATAAGATTGCTCATAATTAAATACAAAGAATTAGCTTCTGTCTTTCATGAAGAATATACCTTTCCCAGTGGCCAAAATTTCAATAGCTACTTTCAGTGGAACTGATTTTTAAGTATCGAGGTACTTGGATAATTCGATGATTAATCACGATGTCCTTTTCAAAGCATATTATGGCAAATAAATTAATTATTAATATGTGTATAAAATCCCAAACTGCATCTGCTTGCAAATTGTCTACAAGAAAATCTGTTCAAGCTCTTCACATATAGGAGTTGTCACCCTCGCATATAAATTCCGGCTCCCTGCACCCAAACATCTATTGTTAAAACCTCAAATGCCACTGTGTCATGCAAGCTGCAGAACAAATAACTATAATTTTCACTAATATTGCCAAGTTTTCCTGATTGGGAACATACCCGTTTAACTTCACTGAACTTATGTATTGCCCAACTTTAAGGGAAATACATTTCAAAACCCTTAGGGTATATAACAGCCACAGATACAATTAATTCACCTAGTAGGCATTGAATGACTTCTATAGTTTGGAGTTTAAAGATCCCTGAGAGATTCACAGGCTACCAGCCTGGGGTGGTATTGGGAGGGAGAAGAACTTGAAGGAGGTAGGACTAATACAAGGAAGAAGGCATTGTGGGTAGGCCCTTGAGAAGTTTGCATCTTCCTTTGTTTTCTCACTGCCTTTGATTTCTTGCTGCCATGAGTGGCTGTTTTGCTCTGCTCCAGACTCCCGGCTGCCATGCACAGTCCTTCCACAAGCCTGTGCTCAATGACGTCAGCTAACAATGGACTGAATCATCTAAGATCAAGAGCCAAAATAAACCTACCTTTCATTGTGTTGGTTTTTTTCAACCTCGGTATTTTGTCATAGTAACAGAAAGTTAACGTATACACTGAGCACATGTGCAAAACATTGTTGAGATTGGAGGGTTCAAGCCAAGGGTGTTGTTAGGGAGCCAAACATTACACATCAGTGCAGTGCAATTGGGTCTGTCCTTGGAAGAACAGCTCAGAACTGCACTCAATCATGCATAAGTGGTTACACGTTCCTCTACATGTTCCTCATCTTGAAGAAACAACATGGAATAAGCAGCTGGAAACCGCACTGTAGGCTAAAAGAAAAAGTGTTCAGTCTGTGGGCAGGTTTTTTTTTATGGCTTTTTGGACCCTTCATGGACAGTTCCCAGGAGAAATCCAATGAGTAGTTCAATCACTCTTCATTCGTGGACCTATAATCTAATCAAGGCAATAGATACACACATTCAATGATGCTTTTTCATCAGAAAACTTGATATACAGACTTAGATCTGTTACTTAACAGTTGTATGACTTAGGGCAAGTTAGCACATCAAAGACAGAAGTCCAGCATCTGGGTAAGACATAATAATAGTTTATTATGTGAGCCTGCTATAAAGAGGAAATGAAGTAACACATGTGGAGTTCTTTAGGTTAAGGGCTCAAAAACGGTTCGCCATTGCAAACATGTCCTTAGCATGATTAGCCCTACAGCAAGGACACAGATACTCAACAGAGCCATCGACCATTAGAAAAGAAGACTTGGCTGAGATGCTGTGGAAGTAGCATGGAAATATTGGCATGTGATGGAGTAAACAGCGATGAGAAAAGTCAAGAAAATTGTGATTTGTTCAGAGAATGACAAGAGAATCCTCACTCAGGGCAGAGTCGATGTCAACAGGAGGAGCTGGGTCTAGAAGGTAGCTAGGGCTGTTACAGAAGACCCTGGGTCAGACAAGCAGGGTTGGTCTGCTGCATATGTGGTCGAGAGCTCCCAGAGTTTCTGCTCAGTAACCTACAGGGATCAGAGCCATGTCTTGAAAGAGAAATCAGAAAGGGGACACGAAGTCAAATGAAGCAGTGGAAATGTGAGTTCCACATTCACTGCTCAGCAGTGTGCAGACTTTTGAGTCCTGGCAGAGGAGAAACTAGCTACAGGAAGCATTTTGAGGATAAACAGGACATATTTACTAAATCCCAGTGCTCATGGTCTTAATCTAAAAAATGTTGTCAGGCCACATTTTCCTGATGAGTGCTCAAGCCTGAATGCAGGTTATGAAATTCCAGAGATTCCTTCACTCTTATAAAGGCTTTTTTTTTTTTTTTGGATAGGGTCTTACTATGTAACAAAAACTGGCATCATACATAGTACTGATCTCTTTTTATTCAGCCTCCCAAGTGCTGGGATTATCAATGTACACCACATCACCAAACCTGGCTACCCATATATTTTATAAAATTTTTAAAAGTTATATTTTTTTTAAAAAGTGAGCTACCAGATCCGCTCATACCCATTCCCTGACCTCCAATCCCTCCCCTGCACCTCACCACCACTCTTCCTCCGAAATCTGTGTGTGCTTTTGGGTACTTTGCCCACAGTGAATATGAGGGGGGCTCTTCATTACATCATGGGTCTGTATATATCATTGGTCAGCTCTATCATACATAAGAACCAGAGGTGACAGCAACCGACCAAAGTTTACCTATAGATGAATAGTTAAATAACAGACAGCTAGATTATATATGATACCTTAAAGGGGAATAGGGTTCTGGCATTTGCCACTATTTGGATAAACTCTGATCATCATGTCAAGTAAGAAGAAATCTAGACTAGAAAGGAAAACACTGTGATTAGTTTATATCCAGTTTCTATACAGTCAGTTCACAGAGCCAGAGAGTACCTTAGGGGGTGGGGTGATAAGGAGTTGTTCATATGAATGCAGGGTTCCAGACCGCGATGATAAAAGTTCTAGACAGATGGTAGTGATATTTGTAAAACAACATGAATATACTTAACAGCTAAGCTCTACACTGGAGAGTGGCTAAAATGGCAATGTTTATATATGTGTATTTTACCACCGTGTAAGAAAACGTGACTCTGATTCCCTGAGAAACATGCTCACTCACAAGGAGAGAAAGGTAAGATGTGCCAACCCATTTAGCCTCGCTGCTCAGCCAAGTGAAACCCCAGGGGTCAGACACCGTCAGATGGCTTGCCCAACTGCAGAAAGGAAGAGGAATATGTCAGCCATCATATGCATCAAGATGATAATGGAGCACAGTGGGGCTTGCCTTGCTCCTCCATCTGCCCCTGTCTACCGTTAAAGGAAAGAGGAAGGAAATCAATTCCTTGCCTTGGTTTACCCTGTGATGACAGACCTTTTGGGGACATGGGAATATGACATGTGTCTGTAAGTCTAGTGCCATAATAGGTAAGCCACAAAAAGTCAAAGGATGGGATTGCTTAATTGATCTACTAGCCCCTCTGTCTCTCCATTCAGCACAAGCTAAGGAGTGTGAAGACAGACATGTCTCTGCCATTTAAGATCACATAATCTATCTGAGGGGACAGAGTTTCATAATAACATAATAATGAACAATATGGAACCAACTATAATTAGGTGCTAAATTGTGTAGTACAGATTATCAGTACCCTGGGAGGTCATAAAATTGTCTGACATCTTGTAGGAATGAATTATAGGCCAGGAAGTCTTTGCTTTCCATACGCTTGTAGGAGCAGGCAAAGAAACTGTATTATAAGCAGATAGGAGAATTTTAAAATCATTGATTTTATTTTTATGATAATTTTTAATTTTTGAAATTAGGATAGTAATACACCATTTTTTTCTTCCCTTTCCCCCTTTCAGCTCCTCCCCTGAAACCCTTGCTCTCTCCCAAATTCATGGCCTTGTTTTCTTTAGTGGTTGCTGGTGGTGATGGTAGTGGGTGGGTGTGTATCTGTGTATGTGTGTGTATGTTTCTATGTGTGTCTGTGTGTGTGTCTGTGTATCTCTGCATCTGTGTGTATCTGTCTATATTTCTGTGTGTGACTGTGTATCTCTGTGTCTGTGTGTGTATCTGTGTATGTTTCTATGTGTATTTGTCTGTGTCTGTGTATCTGTGTGTGTGTGTGTATCTATGTATGTTTCTGTATTGTCGGTATGTGTGTCTATGCATCTCTGTGCGTCCGTATGAGTGTGTCTGTGCATCTGTGCGTGTGTGTATCTGTGTGAGTATTTTCTATACATGGCCGTATACAGAGAAAGATGTCAGGGGTCTTCCCTATTGATCTCTGCTTTATTGCATGAGAATTTTTTATTGCTCTTTCTTAGAATTTTTTTTGTTTTGTTTTGTTTTTCGAGACAGGGTTTCTCTGCAGCTTTAGAGCCTGTCCTGGAGCTAGCTCTTGTAGACCAGGCTGGTCTCGAACTCACAGAGATCCGCCTGCCTCTGCCTCCTGAGTGCTGGGATTAAAGGCGTGCGCCACCACCGCCCGGCTCTTTCTTAGAATTTTAAAGATATGTATTTCAATTTCAAAGTTAGCCACAAATGCTGGGGTGACTTGTTGCAGGAGCCCTAAGAAGGCAAAACACATTTGTCCAATTCCATGTCCCTCTTCCTTCTTTTCCAAACTCATCTTTTAGGGTAAAATCTCTTCCCAGTTTCCATCTTGTGCTTAACAGCTATATCTGATTTTATCCTTTCCTTCCACTATGAGGAACAAAACAAAGCAGTATAGACATGAAGAAATTGTGACTGACTTATAACTTGCCTGTTCTAGTAATGTATTAGCCAGTGCTACTGTGGCCAGGTGATAATGAGCAGTACACAGTTTCCTGCAATTACCAAATAAAATAAACAAAACAAAATACAAGTAAATACTAAGAGGGCTTTTCGTTTTTGTTTGTTTGTTTACTAAAAGCCTAACACTATCAGTAGGATGACTTCCTGCCTCGTTCTTTGTTCATCAAAGGGCAGAAAATATTAAGGGAGATAATTTCTGCAAACAGATCATGCAAAACAATCAATGTCCTTCTGCATCATTTGCCTGTTAGCTTTTAGAACTTGTAGCAATTACAGTGACTGTAATTAACTGAATCTAGAGTGAGTGACTTCCAGATGGCAATCTAATAGTCGGGGGTTCTGGCAAGGTTCAACTACCTAGAGATAGCCCTCCTTATTGCTTCCATTTGAGTGTTGCAAACAGTTTATGAAAAGAACCTTAAGCTGTTAATCAAACAGTCTGCTCTAAAAGGACACTCCTGTAGATGTTACCGAGAGCAAGACAAATGCCTCTTTTGGTAATAGGAGGTCTGATATCTTATACATACTGATGGCAGTGGGCCTAATTATGACACAGATCTGAAGGACAGTATGGGAGGCAGAAGAGATGGTGTGGTGATATGATAGCTCTACCCCTGGAGCCACAAACCTCCCAAGTAAGGGTGACCTGGCCGAGCAGGGAGTGAGCAAAACAGTGAGGAGCCCTGAGGGATAACACCTGAAAAAACAGAAGAGCCAGAAAAATACTCAACACCTTCATAGGTAATAGACTTTCCTAGTAAAGTTAACAAAACTAATTATACTTCTTTATGTATACTGACAAAAAGAAATCGAGATCAATAGGTATTAAAGTATAGCACACACTAGCACATGGGAGGCTGAAGCAGGAGGAGCCTGAGTTTTAGGCCAGCCTGGGCTATGGAGCAATATTTTGTCTCAGAAAATAAAGTATCCGGCAGTACGACGACTTAAGTGTCTTTGCATCGCTTCAACACAAACCCAACGCGGCTCACTCAGAAAGAGTTTACTCAGCTCACGGTTTGGGAGGCTAAAGATCCAAGACCAGGTGGCTCTGCACACTCCCTCCTACCTCCAGTCCTTTCCCCTCCCTTCCTCTTTCTCTCTTTTCCCCAGATGAAGATAAGACACTCCTGGAGAAAGCTGTCTTCCCTTCCTGGAGCTGCTATGACCTGCCAATAGTTCTTCAGCTAGAGGAGGGGAAAGCAGGACTTTTTGTTTTGGTTTTGAGAGAGCCTCACCCTGTGCTCTCTTTCTATAGACCAGACTGACCTCGGACTCAGAAACAGCATGCTTTGGTCTCCAGAATCCTAATATTAAAGGCGTGCTTCATTACACCAGGCCCAGCAGAGTTTTGTTGTTGCTTGTTTGTTAGTTGTTTCTTTCTTCAAAAAAAAAAAAAACTGTCTAAAGTGATTTTTATGTGCATTGGTGTTTGTCCTGCATGCTTGCCTGTGCGAGGGAGTCAGATCCGACAGTGGTGAGCTGCCATGTGGGTGCTGGGAATTGAACTTGGGTCCTCTGGAAGAGCAGCCAGTACTCTTAACCACTGAGCCATTTCTCCAGCCCAAGTTGTTTCTTTCTTTTAAGAGATTTTGCTTTATGTCAGAAGGAGACAGGCTAATGTGCAATATGCCTGCCCCTAACAGGCAGAGAAAAATCCTGGCATCCTTGAGAAGAGCCACGCTGGTGCCTGTGAAGCTCTCTGCACCCAGCCCAGTCTCTTGTACCTCCATTTGTAGGAGGCTTGGTGTCAGCTGCCAAGGACACAGACGAGCAAGGCTAGACTGTGCTCTGTCTCCATTCCAGCCAGCAACATGAACGTCAAGAGGAAAAACAAGCAATAGAGACACTTAGCCAAGACCCGATCTGTTCTGCAAGTAGGATTTCCTGGAACTGGAGCAAATGCAACTCACGACAGTATAAGTCAGCTTGGAAATTAGCCTTGAGCCCAACCCTACAATCATAAGAACTCACAGAAAATATGGAAATTAGCCTTGAATCCAACTCTACGCATAAAAACTCACAGAAAATAAGAAATAGTTGTGACATCATGAATAAATGAACCTTCCAGTTTACAAATTAAATCTGGATTATAAGCAAACCTCAGCATCAATTATAAAAAAAAGGTTTCATGAATACAAAATATCTTAAACACCTAGAATCCTGGCGCAATTTGAATTGAGAGGGGGATGCTGTTTAAAAACAAGCATTATAAGGATGATTTAAAAAATATTTTCAGGAGCTGGAGAGATGGTTCTGTTGATATGAGTGTAAATTGCTCCTACAGAAGACTGAGGTTCCATTCCCAGGACCCCCACGGTGACTCACAGCAGTCCAGCTGGATCCTGTTCTCCATGGGCTCCTCTACACAGGGTGCACATGAACTTAAATAACATTTTAGATTAATTTATTATACATGTATGAACATTGTACATACATGTCTACACATGAGGTTATTTAATGACAGAGTTTCAGCATCTTGGTATCATAGTTTTGTTTTGTTGGATTCTATGGACTATTGTTTATTGCAACTGTATCAGTCTACAGGGCTTCCGAAGCAAGATCAGCTTTCTTTGTGAGTCCCTGAACTTCAGAAAGAAGAAAAAGAATAATACTTTAAGTCAACAGTATATTCTGTGAGGCACTTAGAAGACTGTAGTGCAGTAAGTTAGTTTTGTTTTAGTTATTGATAAGACATGAGATTATGACAGTTAATTGGGAGAAACTTGGGTTGTAGACAGCTGAAAAATAAACAGAAGCAACTACGAGTAAACTCTGAACTTTGGACAATAAAGCAATGGCAAGCTGGATATTTATTCTAAAATCATGCATATAATCGCACTCTTGAAAATGGACCTCACAGCCATCAGGTCTGCAGAAAGAAACAAACTTCCAGGTCCCCACAGTATGCCTTAGTTAGGTGCCATAGGCAGATGTGACAAGGTTGGGAACAGGCAGAAATCCAAATAAGAAAACCAGTAGACGGCTAGAGAGTTGGCTGTAAAGGTGTGGTTCAAGGGGAAAGACTGAGCACGACTCGAAGCACAGCTCCAGCTTCTGCAGAGCCTTGAGCCGCTGGGGCAGATCTTATCACTTGCTGGGGCATCCCACTGGGCCCTGGTTTGCAGGAGTCAGATACAGAAGTCAGAGCTCTGAACCCTGGAACCCACAACACACAACTCCTACGTTCACTGAGGTCCACACCTCTGCACATAGTTGACTTCCGGGAGACAGATCCTGACCGGCAGGGATGTCTAAGAACCAGTCAAGAAATGAGATCCTTGGTTTGTGGCCCCTAGCACTGCTGCAGAGGCCCCTACTGGCTTTGAGAAGCATCTGTGACCAAACTTGGAAAGAACGAGCAAAATTGTAGCTCACAACGGGTCCACGAGTAAGTTTCTGCCAGGGCTTCCAGGGTAAGGCCAAAGCCTGTTCAGGATTGACTTCCTTGTCCTTGCTGCGTGGACCCGCTCTCTTTATGCTACCTCAGTGACGAAAAAAGAAAGAAGGAGGGAGGGAGGGAGGGAGGGAGGGAGGGAGGGAGGGGGGGGGGGGGGGGGGGGGGGGGGGGGGGGAGGGAGGAGCCGCCTAAAACAAAACAAAGACTCAAATCGTTTCTTTTCTGCCCATCATAGAGTATGGAAAGATGCTTTGAAAATTATTTTACACTTATACTTCATACTTTATGTTTTTATTTTATACCTTATACCTCTGAAACCGTTCCGTTTCAATCTTCATTAACTTTTCTGAAAGCATGCTCTAAAGACACCACGGCTGAGTCGATGTCGCCACATGAACAGCAGGGGGCAATAGCACACCAAGAATGCCGAAGCCGTCCCAGGCTGTTAGAAACACTGAGGAAGGGTTGCGCTAATCTCTGTGAGAGCGATGATCTCAGCTCAGATGAAGTCTTTTGTTTTGTGTCCTATTTTACAATGCACGGTTCAGTTTTCTACATGAATTGTGACTTAGGCGGACTTCACTGTGACAGCTGGGCTTAAGAAAATGAAAGGTAAAGAAAATGGAAGAGATAAAGTTAAAACGCTTCCAAATAAAGTACGTAGGGAAGGCAGATGAAGATAAAAAGTTTGTCCCTTCTCTGTTACCATCCTTAATTCAGTGTTTCTGTTTACAGATTGGACTCTCCCTACTCTGTCACACATATTTGCTCATTTCTCACTACTTTCTTTGCCTTACAGTTTTCTGATCTCGTTGTTTTAGATTTGTGTCTTTAAAAGATAAAGCTGTCTTAAACCAAATTTAGTGGGCTTCCAACGATACTGTTCATTTCTGAGTGTAGAGGGTGGATGGTTTTTTGTGCCTTTTAAACATTTGTTAGTCAAGGTACTTTTCACTGGTGTGTATGTTGCAAAAAAAAAAAAAAATTGTTCCCCATAGCCACAAAGCTTGAGATAAACAGCCCAAAGCAATCAGTGAGATCCTTATCTGACAGGCTGGGGATAGAACGCAAAGTTCACAGAAACATCAGAGACTTGAAGGCCATTATAGTTACGGATCATTGCAATGGAATGGGCCGGGAAGGGCGAAAGGCATATTAGAGATCCAAGCGTGGGTGTCCAGGTGCTGCACGCCTCAGCCCACACTGTTCCCTGTCAGGAACATTCTCGCCGCTTTTATCCAGAGGACTCATTTTTTTCTCCTACCTCGTGTTTGTGCAACACTCACATCCTAGGTGACTTTCCCAAGCACTTATGCAGAGGGTGTGCCCCCTCCTCAGCTTTCCGAACTGACCTTTGTCCACTTTTCTCAACAGCACTAATCGCCATCAAATCGCCTGACGCATGAGAATAGTATAAACTAGGCAACTGAGACAGGATGCCTCACTCACTGGCTTTGCTCTCTAGAAAAGACGATAACACGAATTGATCCCAGTGAAACCCCAACTCTGCCACACATAAAAGACAACAGTAAAACTAAAAGTAGTTCAGGAATGATGATAACTTCAGAAAACAAAATGGATGCATGAAAGTAACAGGCCAAAGTATAGCAAAAAAAAAAATGCTTATTAAAAAAGAACTGAGAGCAGGGCCTTTAGTCCCAGCACTCAGAAGGCAGAGGCAAGTGGATCTCTATGAGTTCAAGACCATCCTAGTCTACAAGAACTAGTTCCAGGACAGACTCCAAAGGTACAGAGAAACTCTATCTTGGAAAAAAAAAAAAAAAAAACAAACCAAAACAACAATAAGAAAAAGAACTGAGATTATTTTTGAATCAAGAAGTAAGAAATTCAGAAACCAAACAATTTAAATAAAGCATATCTCATTTCCCCACAATTTGTGTTTTGTGGGGAAGTAAAAATATTTATGAAAACATATATAACCAATAACCCAGCAAGCATGTTCACAAAGATGAGATTATAATTAATTTAAAGAAAAATTGAAAACCATAAGTAACAATAGTGAATAGCACAATCTCTTAATCTACCGCAAATTTAACAAAATTGTTTTTTAAGTTGCCTAAGTTTTGCATGTATAGGCAAAATAGGCATACTTTGATAAAGTACATGAGGAAATATAATAATAACCTCTATTAACAGCTAGAAATCAGAGCATCAAACTATAATAAAAACCTCTGACCTTGACATTTTCAATTTCTCTATTAAATGAAGCTTACACAAAAGGAAGTGTCAGGTGATATTGAGAATTTCTAGATAAAATAAAAACATAATAGTGTCTGAAAAATGTTTAGAATAAAAATGAGAGATGTAGATAACTATACCAATAAAAACTAGAAATTTAAATAAATAAGATATTCCACTCAAAAGAATACATTTAATTATGATAGTGATTTTTTTCTACAGCTTGTATTTAATTTTATTTTTTAACTAAACAACATAAAACAAATCCTGATAGATAAACTACATTTGGCATTTTATTAGCAGTTAGAATATTGTAGAAAAAGGTGAACAATCATAAAATTCAGGAATTTAGCACTTAACAGCATGAAGGAGAAGAGGAGCAACATAATATCAAAATATAATTATTCAATAATCTTTCATTATACGTTGAATATTATCACAAATTTCTGGGGTTTTCTTCTCTAAAAATTACATATTTTTTAAATATTTTCTGGAAGAGAAAAATGCCATGCCAAGCCATGAGCACCTGAAGTGCAGAGACTGCATTTTCCAGAGGCCATCTGCAATGGAAGCTCTAAGGAAGCCCTGGGAAGGGTTGGTTTTAGGTCTAAAGCAGTACAGCACAGAACCACACTAGGAGACCAGGGCTCTGACATAGCAGAAAGCAAGGACGTTATCAAAGCACTTCAAGTTGTGTCAGCTAAGTACAAGTATCAAGGATGGGCAATTTGAGCCTCAGCAAGTAATGGCTGCAATTACATAAAAGAATAGAGACGCTTTCAATGAAAAACTCCCGAATCAATAACAAATTAAATATAATAGCAAGATATAAAATTACATACAGAAATCATTACGTTCATTGTGTGGGGCAACAAGCAATTGCAGCGATGATCCTATCTTACAGTACAAACATAAAAGAAACCATCCTAGGTATAAATTTAGCAAGACATGTAGACATCCTGTATGGAAAACACTAGAAAGTCTTGCTGAATGTCATAAAACCAGGTCTTAAGAAAAAGGAAAAAAATAAACCCTTTCTCTGGTAGGACAACACATCAAATTATGGTCGATTTCTTTAAAAGTATTTTAATGAAGCTATATTTTATAGTGTATATGGAGAAAACCAAGAATGGAAAAAGCAAGCAACAACGAGGCTGGCCTAAGCCGTTCAGACATTGCAATAGACTGTTAAAACTATAATTAAAACAGGGTAAATTTAGAATAACAATATCTAATTAATGTGGAAAAATACAGACCTAAGTACAATGCAGAAATTTACATAGGTAGTAGCCCACATCCCTGGAGACAAGGAAGGAAAGGACTTTGTAAAGTTAAGCATTGTTAGAATAGGTAGGCAGCCATTTGAATACAGAAAAATTGGATGTATAATCATCTAGGTGGAATTTAGCCTTATCAATATGCAGAAACAATCAAAGAGAGAGAGTGGAGGGTATTCTGGAAGAACACCTGTCTTTGTCAAAACCAAAAAAAACAGCAAATAAAAGACAGTAAACTGTCTTAGACCTAAGGAAGCCGAAGATAATTTACATCTAAATGCGGTATATGAGCCACTTTGTCCTTGATTTAAATTGTACCAACAAACAATAAAGTAAAATAGAATTTTGGAACAGTTGAGGAAATGGAGGCATATTAACTCTGTCAGGCTGAAGTTACTAACTTACTAACCTTGTTACATTTCCTGTCCCCTGCATTCTTGCTCCTGTGGGATAGTAGTCAATGTGGCAAGGACAAGCACATACTTAGCAGATTTCGGGGACATTTTGTTTGTCAGAATCGCCGCGGGTGGGGGTTGAAGCCGGAATCTAGTGATTAGAAACGAGGGATGCTGCAAAATACTAACTCACTACAGCTCATCGACATACCCAAGATCACCCATACCAAATCGCCACCACCGCGGTGGCTGAGAAACCCTGGTGGAGAAAAATCGCTTATTCTGAGAAACAAGGCTGAAGCACAGGACCTTGCCGTTTGCATGGGTCCCGTATGGTTAGTATTTCTGTGTCAAGGTAGACAATGATCACAACTAATTCAAAATCCTGTACGTTTCCTTCCGCCCTCAAGCACTGGGAGAGACGGGTTCTTACCCACAGCTCTGCAAGCAGCCAAGCTAAGCGGTGGGCGGAGCCTGAGCAGAGGCAGTGGGCGGGGCCTGGACCGGCACCCCACATGCGCAGTGCAACCAGCCGCACCCACGCTGCGCTACTACCAAAGTTGCAAAGAGCTGAGCAGACCGGCCAGAAAGGTGAAGGTCCCGGCAACCGAAGAAAGGGAAGACCGCTCCACGTGGACTACTCGGATCCTCAAAGAGCCTTGCTCGAGTCAGAAGAGGCTCCCGCTGTTAGAAGTCGGACAAAGTGATGCGAGCATCCTGTCCCATCCGGGCAGCATCTTGACATCTAGCGGACTCCGCCCCCGGAGTCCGAGCATCCCCGAACGTTCTGGACGTCCTGCACTGCAGGAGGCACCCGGCCACACCCCGCTCCTCGCCCACCATCGCCTGCCCAGGTAAAAACTTTACATGTCTTAAGATCCGTCTGGAGAGTTGCCGGTTAGAGAGTCATCCTTTCTGTGGAGCCCCACCCTCCCACCCCAACCCAATGAAGAGCCAAATCTGTCACATACTCATCTTTCAAAACCTCATGGAAGAGGAGGAAACACCGACTCACCGCCGGGGCCTTACACGCTTGCAGATTGCAACGGCAGGCTAATTCTTCACTTTGTGGGAGCCTCGCTGAGCCCTGCACCACTTCCCTGGTGCGCTCAGAAAGGACCCGGGTTTTATAAGGATGCTCAGGGTTTGCTTGCCCAAGCTCTGCTCAGTGCCCAGGCAGTCCCATGCACCTGTTTGCTCCTCCTCCCAGGGCCGGTTGCCTGGTGAGTTCCTGCCAGTCAAGACCACCAGGAACCCCTCAGGGCAGTAGCCTCACAGGCCAGCTTTTATTGTGAAATAGCAGTCGCTTCCCACTGGAAGGAAAAATCCTACATTTTGGGTAAACTTAGCTTAGTGTAAAAATAATATAAGATAAACTGTTACATATTGATAATTGCTTCATTGTTGTGATAATATGCCCAGTATGATCATTTGAAAAATAACGAAGTGTATAGAAGAATGTTGAGATTCTACATAATCCCAACACACTTAAAACAACTTGAAAATATTTATGTGTTCTTTTAGTTCTTTCTCAGTGCTTACTTGTAAGACCACTTATCAAACAGCTAGGTTTTTAAAGCTATTTAACATTTGTTGAAATACAGCACAGAAAATAGAGCACCAATTACAAATATCGGTCAGTACATAAACAAACATACTCCGGCAGCCACGTCTAGATAATATAAACTATTACAAGCGACTTTCATCCCAGGCAGTAACAAAGATAGCATACTCTCCCTAAATATATGCACTGCCATAGCCTTAAGTATTCTAGACATTGTGCTTTCTGTCATAATAGTTATTCATCAAATAGTCTGTAAAACCCAGTTCCTTTCATTCATACTATATTTAAGTTCATGCATGTTGTTCTATGTAATGGATCTTTTTTGAAATATTACTTTGTTCTTAATGTTGTGTGGAGTCCAGTTTTTTGAATATACACAAAATAGTTTATTAATAATGGTACTAATGAGGCATAGCCATACAATTCATCCATTTAAAGTGACTTTTTTCACTATATTCATTTTGTGCGACCATTACCAAATTTTAGATCATTTTCATCACCTGAAAAACAACTCTATGTCCTTCGCTTATTACCCTTCAAAGGCACTCACATCCCCCTCAGCCCCAAAGAACTAATAATCTTGCTTATAGACTTCCTTATGTGACCATTTTCTACAAACTGAATTGTGTAGTAAAGAAATACTCTGTGTCTGGTCTCCCATAGTAATGCTATATATTTATTTCCAGATTTGGTGTTCTTACAAATAATACTCCTATGAATACATATCAGTCTCATGTGTCTTTACGTAGACACAGCCCTCTTGATAGATACACCTGCATGTTGAACAGGCATGGCCAGTGCTTTGGCTCACTTGTATTTACAGGACAAACCTCTCAAGTTTATAGCCCCACTAGCCTGTGTGATGAGAACTGTGCACTCCACACCTTTGCCAGCATTCGGCGGTTGTACGGTGTTACTTTACAAATCTTTACAGACCGATGACAGAAAGTGTCTATCATACAATTAGTAGCCACTTATATATCCTCTCTAGTAAAGGGCTCTTTAGTTATTTCTATTGATTGTCATTTACACTTGACTTCACACCTAGAAATTCCCAAATGTGCTTTTCTTTTCTACAGTTTGTGTTTTACCTATCTCACTGTTAGATTTTTATTAATGTATGTGGTATTTTTTTTTCAGGATCAGTACCATGACTAACTTATAAATAATTATTTCTTACCCACATGGCCACAAGGACATTTGTCTAGATGATCATCTTATGTGTGAGTAAATGACCACCTAAAATTAATTTCGGCTCTTGTGTAAGATTTTTTTTTTTTAAATTTAATTATCCAATTAACCTAAATCCTTCTTGGGGGAAAAAAAAGCACATTAAGCTCCTTCTCACATAATTCTACACTATCACCTTTATCATAAACCAAAGAAACAGGTTTATAGAGGCTGGGGTTAGTAGAAAGGCATGTGGAATAACATGGTAAGTATACAAAGGGTTCTACTAAGGGTTGATGTCAAGATAAAGGCATAGAGAATTTCAAGAGAAACACAAACAATATAAAGAGGATGAATGGAAAACCTAACTGGACACATAACTGAGATCATCAGAGACTGTCAGTAGAGGTGACACACAGGACAGACTTGAGTAAATGAGCAGTCAGGAGGATTTGTCTGAATATACAGTCTATAGGGGAAAGCATCATCGTCATCATCATCGTCGCTGTTGTCTGTTATAATAACTGGAGTTTCAGTGGCTTCTAGTATGAGTCAGCCTAACACACATGGAATCCCCAGAAGGGAAGAAAGAGTAAGAAATTGAAAGCTATTTGAGAAGGTAATTACCCATTTATAAATTTTACTAAATACGTTTAATCTAGAATGTTTACTCATAAATAACTTTGCAGTTTTATAGCTCCTTAAAGAGCTATTTGATTGCAAGCTATATGTTTTCAATAGTTATAGCTATTTTAAGAGTTATTTTAAAGTAACATAGTCAAGTGGAAAGTTACCTTGCAGAAGTAGAATGGTGCCGTGTGTGGTTGCACTTTAATGTTTGGTTCTGCCTACCCACCAGGCTCACCAGGCCCCCCAGACCCCACAGGCCCACATCACCATACCAGTCTGGACAGTGTCTACCCAGGTCTTCAGAACAGTTCCTTAGTGCACAGCATAGTGGAGAACCTCACTCAACAGTCTGCCGTCGCCTCCTGCTCATGCCCTTCCTTCGCTCAAACCACACTGGCATCCGTCCAACTCAGCGCTCCCAGGGTTATGTCTCCCTTCCTCTCTTGAAGGCTCCTCTCGCAAATATCCTCTGGATGACTTTTTTCTTTTCAGGTTTTTGTTGAAATCTTATTTTCTCTGTGAGACCTGAGGCAGGGGGAGAAACAAAACAAATCTTGCTTATTTCCTCTCTGTGTGCCTTAGTTTGCAGGGCCTGCCGCAGCTAATGCGCAGAGTACATGGCCTGCCTAAGTGACTTCTTGGTTGTGGAGGCTAAATGTTCAAGGCCAAGGTGTTGGTAAGTCTGCCTTCTCCCAAGTTTTTGACCCTGTGTGCTTGAGCAACCCCAGGATGGAAGTCCAGATTCCTCTTGGTAAGGATGTGAATTAGAGTAGGCTCCACCCTGAGGTCCTTATTTTAATCATTTCCTCAAGTCTTGCTTCCGGGGCCTGAAGAGATGGGTCAGGAGTTAAGAGTACCTGCAGCTCTTACACAGGACCAACGTTCTATTCCCAATGCCCGTCTCAGGCAGCTCACAGCTTTCTGTAACTGCAGCTTGGAAAGGGGGGTCGTCTAACACTCTTCTGGCCTCTGTGGGTACCTCCATACACCCACCCACAGACAAATGAACATAATTAAAAACAAAATCTCTAGGTATGCAAGTTCTGGGGATCTGATGGTAAGAACTGAAATAGAAGACTTTTGTAGAAGGAACATAATTTTGTCCTTTCTGCCATCCATAGTTTATTTTTGTCTATAGTTCTTATTTCAAATATAATATGTTTTAGTTAATAATTTATTTCTTTTCTCATCTTTGGCTACTAGAATTTCCATACAAGAGTGGTTGTACCCAGTGTTGTTTTCTGTAATGTCTTTAGAATCTCAGATGAGTTTAAGCAACAACTAAAATAAAAAGAATTTATAATGCCTTTACCCTGGGCTAGCATATGGGCAGTCTTAATGGATTCCTAGTAGTTCACTGCTAACTCTCTGGGCCTTCTGTAATATGTTCATGAATGAAGAAAAGCCTCCAAATATTCCAGTAAAGCAGACATTTTTAAAGTTGTGTTCAATTTTTTTAATAGAAAAATATTATAGCAGTAAAATATGTATCTTTTTACATATTCTTAAGAACGTGATGTGCTGGTTTCCAGGGCAACCAAGAGCTTTTCTTGATTAATTAGGATGAGGATTTATCCACGTTACACCCGAGTATCCATCCAAATTGCCAAGGACCCCCTTACTCAGGAAACGTGCTCAGAGCCATCATTCCAAAGAAAATTGCCTATTCAGTCACAAGCTAACCTGTACCACCTTTTTGTTTGTTTTTAGACAGTCAGGCTCAGAACAGACTGTGAGCTTTCAAAAGGGAAAAAGATGGAAGTCACCAACAATGCTTCCAACTAAATGAGAGTTGCTTTATAGCTTGCACAGAGACAAACAAGTTATTTTCCCATAATATCAATGGCCTGCTTACCTACTGCTTTAGTCTAGGCTTTTCTTGAGTGTAGTGCCTGAAACAAAAGTAGATACATGCTATTTGGGAATGTGATTGCAGGAACAGGAAAGAAAGAGGGAGGATTGAATCTGGGTACATGGCAAAGAAAATCCAAGGAAATCAGGGTAGCCTTGCCAAGAGATCCTTGTTAATGCTGTGTAAGGCAGAAGCATCTCATGATTTGTTTCACAAATGTCTTTCCGATAGATGAGAGAGAAAGAGAGAGAGAGAGAGAGAGAGAGAGAGAGAGAGAGAGAGAGAGAGAGAGAGAGGTGCATTTCTCTGTCAGTAAGCATCGCTGTGTTGAGGATTGCTCCCTTGGGATGCCAACTCTGCCTTCCCTCTGGTACCACAACATCAGAGAAGCCTCAGGTTAGGAGGCTGGCTGCTTGGGAGAGTTCTTGAAGCACCATTAACAAAGGAGCAGGTCCGACTTTTCAGGTCTGTGACCCGAATCCAAAGTTGAAAAGACCCGAGCAGTGTGTAGAGGCCTGTCATAGCCTACACAATACATTTTTAGACCTAAATAAATCCATTCCACTTCTTTCTATAACCATGCTTGTGGAGACAGAGTTGGCAGAAGGAAGATGAAATGTATTAGAAGTTGTTTGTATATAACAGTTTTAACCTTGAGTCCTGTACCTTTATAAGAGAAAACAAGAATGCATTTGGAAAATTAAGAAACTATTCTTTCCAGGTGGTGGTGGCGAATGCTTTTAATCCCAGCACTCAGGAGGCAGGGGCAGGCGGATTTCTTAGTTTGAGGCCAGTCTGGTCTACATAGTGAGTCCCAGGACAGCCAGGGTCACACTGAGAAACCCTGTCTTGAAAAAGAAATTTTTTTAAAAAGGAGAGAAAGAAAAGAAATGATTTTTCTTGAAGTGTTTGAGTACTAGTGGGTGGTGTCAGTTACCATCTTCTCTAGCGCCATTTCAGGAACAACCATGAGTAGTTTTGTTGTTGGAATTAAGAAAACTATTTCTTGAGTGGGGCGGTGGTGGTGCACACCTTTAATCCCAGCACTCGGGAGGCAGAGGCAGGCGGATCTCTGTGAGTTTGAGACCAGCCTGGTCTACAAGAGCTAGCTCCAGGACAGGCTCTAAAGCTGCAGAGAAACCCTGTCTCGAAAAACCAAAAAAAAAAAAAAAAAAAAGGAAAACTATTTCTTCAGTGTTTGAGAACTTTATAAATTATTGTCATATACTTTTCTTAAGATACATTCTTCTGTTCTCATGATGCACTTGGTGTAGGAGGTCCTTCTGTATTTGTATTGCTTTCATTGGTTAAATAAAGAGACTGCCTTGGCCTTTTGATAGGGCAGCCCTTAGGTGGGCGGTGTAGACAGAACAGAATGTTGGGAATAAGGGAAGTGTGGCAGATACCATGAATCTCCGGCCTGAGACGGATATAGGTTAGAATCTTTCCCGGTAAGCCATGACCTCGTGATGCTTCACAAATTATTAGAAATGGGTTAGATCAAGATGTGAGAGCTAGCCAATAAGAGGCTAGAAATAATGGGCCAGGCAGTATTTTAATTAACACAATTTCTGTGTGATTATTTCAGGTATAAGCTAGCCTGCTAGGACAAACAAAGGGCCCCACTCCTTCTTACTACATGCATTAGTGACAGAACACATGACTAGTGGAGAGAAAAACAAGCAGAAAAGCATTGGAATAATTCCTTTCATATGAAGGGTTGGCATTAACCTTTGTCAGAATATGGGGGGTTGCATGATTTGTCTATTCCTCCCTAAGAAATAGTGATGTTATCAGCATCTTACTGATCTTCAACTTTCTTACTAACTGATGTTAATAAGAAAGCTTGTGAGTCAGACAGCTTTGCTGAATTGAGAGAAAGACTGAAGTCAGAATGGGTGGCATGAATTTTCATGACAAAGTACCAATGAGGTGGGAAGATATGCAGGCAGGAACGTCCAGAGATCTACAAAGAGGTCACTGTGTGCTTCTTGTTTGGCACTCGGCTTCCCACTTCTCAACGCTGGCATGAGATGAGAACCATTTCCTTTCCATGCAGCCACAGCTGACAGTCCTCGGTGAGAACAGGAGCCCTGAAAGGTTATTCATGACACCAGTGGGGCTCAATTGTCCAGATAAAAACTACTCCACCAAAAAGGGAACTTTAGTACAAGCTTGAATAGTACCCTAATGATCCAATATAAATTCCTTCCAGAACAAAATACAAGTGTTAGTCCAGTCCTCCTAACAAGCACTTACAAAGACTTGATTATATTTACAAGAGTCTCATTTGGGGGAATGCCTGTGAGTGTTGAAAAGGAGGGGAACCCCAGAAAGGTGGAGTGTTTAGACAAAATAACCTACTTCACCCTATGCATGTGTGACTGGGTATACCTACCACCTGGACTAGGTCTGGTGAAGCATCATTTCTGGGTGTGTCCATAGGGTGTTTCTGGCAGAGATTAACACTGAGCTGACAGACTGAGTAAAACAGATTGTGGTCCCCCCATGGGGACCTAATTTATAAAAGACTTCCATAAAGCCAAAATAGACATGGAAGATTGATTTCTTTCTCTTCCTGCCAACTGAAGTGAGGGGTCCATCTTCAGGCCTTGGACCTGGTCTGACACACTCAGTGCTCTTGGGTCTCAAGTCTTCAGGTAGCAGATTATGGGACTTTGCCCCTAGTATATGCGTTCCTTAAAATATCTGGGTGCAAATAAATTCTTTAAAATACCTGGTTGGATAGATGGGTGGGTAATATTGGTTCTGTTTCTATGGGAAACCCTCTCAGAGAAAGACAGAGAATATCAGGATGATTGTGCTACAGCACGATTCTAATCAAGTTTAAGGTCAGCCAATAAGCCAGTTTCCATGGAGACACCCTGTGCTTCACAAGAAGAAGTCTATGGTAGTATACCTGCATTCTTCAGTTACCATTCTCACAGAATGAGCCTGTGGGAAATGTAGCCTTGGCAAGAAAATAGCAGTGGCTTCAGAATAGCAGCAAGGACCACTAAACTTTCCGCAGGCAGCAGGCCCAAGTGGTGCGGTTCAGCCCCGGTTCCGTCTGCCTCTTGTTCTGCACGTCCACTACTTGGGGATGGCTTCACATGACTGCTAGAAAGATGGCTAGGTGTAAAGATCAATTTGGAGCCTCTGCTAACCAATTCTAGAAGTAGGTAAGTATTCTCCTTACTTGGTGAAGAGTCATCCTAATAAATGGCCAGAGTCCATTTGGGGAAGAACTTGAGCGTCGTCACAGCATGCACCGGTCATTGTATAACAGAGTCTTTATTTGTTCAGACTGAGCCACTTTCCCCATCTCCATAGCCCTGAAATTTTTTTTGTAATGTCTCAAAACTGGAGCAAGAGATTGTAAAGATTCACTGGGGACAGTACCATTAACATCTTGCTTTTCCATTCTTGCCTTAATTAGTTACAGAAGTTAAGGGACATCCTTGCTACTTACTTGCTCATCTGTTTTGCCTGTAGGGGTGTTACCTTCAATTAATCATCTCCCTAACACCCTGTGAGTCAAGCCCACTTAACTACCCTTCCAATTTTACCAGTTGTTACAGTAATTATGGCCTCTTGGCTTTTGGTAGCTAAGCACCAGTCCTGCAGGGCCCTTTATTACAGGGTCCATTACCCTGAGAGATATTAACAAGCCCAGTTCCATGACCGCCTCATCTTCAGCCCTATCTAAACACAGGCACCACCACTTATCTCAGTGATATTGGTACCCTCTCATAGGAGTGTTCTTGGTGGCCTTGGTGGATTGTGTGTTCTCTAGTCCTAATCTTGGAGCAAGCCACATAAGTTTCCTACGCTCACCATGTATCCATTCTAGCCTGACCAGTTCTTTCAGTCTTCCATATTTACCACAGCAATGTGGATGATATCATGGTTGTGCTCAGAAATGACCCTTTATCTTTACAGGCTTTTTAAGAGCCACTACATCAGGAAATTTGTTTCACTCCCTGGTGTTCCTCCTGGGGTAATATCTTAATCCATTTCTGCATCTGAGGCTGACTAATTTACAAAGAGCATGAATTTATTTCTCAGTGGTCTTGAGGATGGGAATACTAAATTAAAATGTCAGTGAGTTTGGTGTCTAGTGAGGGCCGAGTGTGTGCTTCTTTCTAACTTCTGTTCTTCAGAGGATTTGTGCACTATTTCTACATGGTAGAGATGAAGTCTAAGACAATATCTAAGTAGCTCCCCTGTAGCCTACCTTAGATGTCATGAATCTAATTCGCCTTCATCATTTAATCTCTAAAAGGTACCAACTGTTAATATATTCACATTGGCAATTACGTCTTTTCACACTTGAGTTTGGGTAAACAGACCACACCAGAAGATAAGCACTTTGTACCTGAAATAGTCCTAAATAAATGTATTCTTACATGTCTGCCTTTATATTCTAGCATCTCAGAAAAGCACTGATAAACTTTACTTCCAGGAATATTTGCCTAGCTCTTGCATGTGTGTCGTACAGCTTCTTTACTATATAGTATTTTTCCTGCCTTGTCAGACCCAGCATCACTCCATTGACTATGTGAAGAATTTTACCAGTCATCTTCCTAGCAGTCAGGAAAGTAGACAGCCATTCCATGGGTGCACCTAGCAGTCAGGAAAGACAGCCATTCCATGGGTGCAGGCGCACACTCTAATATTTATCTTTCAAGATCTGGTGTTTGGTTCTTGATATACAGATTGAGGATATGAAGAGCTTTCCACAAGGCACTATTTGGGCCAATGCAATTTCATTGTTAAACTTGTCTAAATATTTAATGGGAAAATGCTACCAAGCTTGCAGGATTCTCCAACTGAATAGGAAAAGATCCGATGCTTTCGGCTGGATTCAGGAAACAAATACTTCCCACTTGTAGATGATAAACCGAACTTTGGAACCCAAACCTGACAGAACATTATCAGAAGAAGGGAAATTATAGACCTAACCTCAAATTTAAGATTCCTGAATTAACCTGAAAAACTCAAAGAAATAAGATGTTATTCATTATAAATTTGTTAATCTATTCATTTTAAATTTATAATGAATTGTGCATAAGCAAAGCAGACAGAAGTCTTGACAGTTTCAGGATTTTGGGGTTCTTTCTTGCTGTAAGTAAGCCATTTCACTACTGTAAAGATGAATCTCATCACCTTTCATGACATAGAGCCTGTTACATTTCCAAATACTTGGATAGTTGTAACTTTCATAGGACATTTGTATAGGCACTCTCCCTCATAATTTTATAGTTGCAAACTATCAAAATCCTAAAATGGGTAACCTGTGGAAGCATGTCAAAGGCCACCTCCTGCGAATTCCCACTGTTACATGAAGCCTGCTGTCACTATGCAAACAAGAAGATTCATCCACGTTCTTCTTTTCCTAGAAACGACCCCCAAGATGCCTCCACAGAGAAAGTAATGGAAGTTAGTTATCTAATTTTCTGTTTGGGAGTCAGTAAATTTCACAAACATCAATGCTCGGATACTAAACAAAATATTATGAAATGAAAGTTGCAATATATAAAGAGACAAGTACATCATGAAATGGTTTAACATTTGAAAATTAATTAATGCAATTCATCATATAACAGAATAAGACAAACCATATGTCGGTAGCTACAAACCAAACAAACCATCATGCATTCACAATACAAACTGAAAACTAAGAACAGAAGGGAAGTTGATAGCAATCTATTAAGAAAACCTACAGTTAGCAAACTACTTAGTAATGGAAAATGAATCTTTCCCACAATTGTGTATTGTCCTTGTCATGCAGATCAGGCATGCCATGTATGATTGTGCATATAGAAAAAGTGAACTGTTCTGCATGCCATGAGAGTGACTCAACTTAATGTCAGAATATCAGAAATTGTATACCCTTACATTGGATCAACTGCAAAAGTTAACATTTAAAATGTATTAAGAACAACAAACTTCAAGTATCTAACATGAGAACAAACTCATGAAATCTACAATTTTCTACACTAAAGATGGAAAATCATTACTAAGACATTAAATACTTAATTGAGTGGGGGTATAAACAGTTGAGGCATGAAAGACTAGATGTTTTAAAGATCAATATTTTGAATGTACTCAATATTTATTGTCTGTAATCCCTAAGATGCTCCCAGGAGATCTGTTTATTTTGATGAAATTGATAAACTGCCTGAAACATATTTAGAAATTGAGTGGATTCATGACAGCCAAAATAGTTATGAAGAATAACTTCAGGGCCATCAAAACTGAAGCAAGCTGCAAAAATCAGGGCACTTCACTGTTTGTACAGTGATGACTGCTAGATGAATGGAAGAAATGCAGAAATACTGGGTAAATTTTCCTCTGAAGGCAGATGCCTTCCTTCTCACCTCCGTACACACCCCACACCAGGCATATTTCTACCCTTAAACCTAAATGTAAGTTGAGTGTTCAGGAGGAAAGAAACCATAGACCACTACCTGCACCAAGAAACATGCAAATGAAAACTTAGTGGCTTCTGCTTTTCCAAGGACCAAAGTCATGGCTTCAAATTTAAGAGTGGAGGAATACCTAGCCCTCTATGTCACACCATAAATGCTCGAAACTCACTCAAAAAGGGGGATGTAAAAATCAATCTCATCAGTGAGTAATTTCTAAGAGAACACAGTAAAGTTTATTGCTGATGAAAGTTTCTGACGAAGTCCATATTCCAAATCATAGTCTGAAAAAGCCTGGAAAGAATGTACATGATCTAAGAGTGGAAAGACTAGCGCTCAGTGCCCCTATCTTGTTAGCCTGAGACATGATGGTGCATAGGGTTAGCCTGTACAGTATTGTTGAATTTGCATGTGCCAAAATATAGGGATTCCAGATTGCCGTACAGTCACTATCATGTCAGGCAACCAAGAAAATCTCCTTTTGTGTTCAACTAGGAGCATTATATCAATAACTCTAACAACTCACAGGCCTGAAGGACTCTCTGCAGAAATACAGTGTGAACTCTGAGAATCCATTAGATTTCATCAGACATCAGCATGGAAATGCATGGCAGTGATTACCAGAAAGGACAGTACTCATCTTGCTTGAAGCCAGACATAGATCGACATCAATCAAGATTCAAATGCTATGATGCCTCCTAACCTTCTAGAGCTTGGATACAACCCTGAATGGAAAGTGAGTGCTGGGGACTTAGTATGCCCACACACAATTCCTATGTTGAAACCCTGCTTCCAAAGGTGGTGGTATCAGGAGGAGACTGGGACTTCAGGAAGTGAAGAGAATGCCTTCCATTATGAAAGAAGCTCAAGGGAGCTCATTCACCCTTCTGCCAAGTGACAACAGACAGCTGCCAGGAGCGATTAGGTGTGTTCTCACCACAGACTCTGCCAGCACCTTGATTTTGAATTTTCCAGCCTCCAGAAGTCTGAGACGTTTCTGTTATTTATAATCTACCCAGTATATAGTGGGTGTTCTGTTACACTAACGCCAACAAGCTGAGAGAAAATGTTGCATTAACTTATTTTAAAATGCAATGCTTATATTCATCTGGAAAATAAAGGGTTTGAGGTGTGTGTGTGTGTGTGTGTGTGTGTGTGTGTGTGTTTTCATATGCATACCATAGACAGAATGTAAGAATTGTGATCAATTGCCTTTTTGGAGTACATTCCCTTCAGTGGGATGCTTTGCTCAGCCTTGATGTAGGGAAAGGGTCTTGGTCCTGTCTCAACTGAATGTACCAGGCTCTGTATACACCCCATGGGAGGCCTTACTCTTTTGGAGGAGTGGATGGGGGTGGGGTTGTGAGGGAGATGGGAGACGGGGTGGGGGACAGATTGGAAAAAAAAACCATGTTTCCATACACTTGAGTATGTTAATTAATTAAGGAAACGAGAGTTTCAGGCAGGACTAACAGCCTAATGTTGAAGGAGAAGTAAACCTAGAGCAAACAAACCATCCGCATGCAGTCTTGTCTTGTTTTTGTTTGTTTTACACATCCTGCAAGTCCCTGTACTGTTAGGGTGGTATTTATGGGATTATGTTCTGTTACTAGTTCACAGTAAATGAACTGATTCTGGGAAAGATCCAAAGTTGAAAGGTTTCTCTAATGCCTGACTCTCAGAGTCATTCTTGTGCGGTTGTTGGAGAACCTTTCCAAAGGAGATGTTGTGGGGTGTGCAGAAGCATATCCATGCGTGGTCCAGGTCTCCCACTAGAGAAGGACTCACCCCCATTTGCTGCGGTCTGTTAACAAGCAGCCTGCAGCTGTCAGGGCTCCCCTGCCATCAGGTTTCTTCCGGAATTGCCTCAGCAGCACAGAAGCACCCTCTCTAATGCCACACTCCTTCACGGGATGACACACACCAGTGACTGATCATTGCTGGGATGCAAAGTTGTTCCATGGCTCATCTCCAGAGTTCTCTGTGGTGCTGGCGGAAGCTGTTGCCGAGCCCGTGTAGCAACCCAGCTTGCTCTGTCTTTTCTCTACAAATGCTTATCCAAAGCACACTTCTTAATAAACAGCCATGATGTCAGCTGTATTTGAGAGTCTCAAGAGCTGCCTCTTGCAGAACACAGAGGCTCAGACCTGCCCCACACAAACACACTTTCAGATTTGATTTGCCCAGGAAAGAAAACATAGAAGATCTAACAGGCACTAAGTTTAAGAAACACATCTGGCTGCTGCTAAGTACAGATGTGAGAACTGAGGAAGTATACCCATTTTTGTCAAACAAATACAAATATTTTGTATTTATAGCTGCCTTTGGACATACTTAGTAGGGAAAGGGGGAAAGTCCTATGAAAGCCTTTGAAAAAATCTGTTTCCAAGAAATAAAAGCCACATAACAGAAATCCCATAAAACTAAAAGAAAACAGCAAATTTGAATGATCTAAAAAAGGAGAGTGGATCACAATAGACTTGTTGAAATGTTTGTGTTCAGTAATATGGTGGCTGGGATTATTTCAAGATGTGACTCTGAGCCGGGCGGTGGTGGCGCACGCCTTTAATCCCAGCACTCGGGAGGCAGAGGCAGGCGGATCTCTGTGAGTTCGAGACCAGCCTGGTCTACAAGAGCTAGTTCCAGGACAGGCTCCAAAGCCACAGAGAAACCCTGTCTCGAAAAACCAAAAAAAAAAAAAAAAAAAAAAAAAAAAAAAAAAAAAAAAAAAAAGATGTGACTCTGTTACCAAAAAAAAAAAAAAAGCCTGGACTAAATATTTTGCATAACCATATTTGCATTTCAATGCTACCTTGAGGAGGATAGCTTGAAAAACTAACACCTAGCTAATCAGTGACAATGAGCCATCAGACTACATGATCAGCATAGACCACACGATCAGCACAGAGCAATTTCCAAGGAAGAAGGGATGCATGCAGCCTCTACAAATTTGGCTTGGGGAAGCGTTTGCTTCAGCTCACTTGAATAAGCTACTGTCTATGGCTCACAAGGGTCCCGTTCTTAATGAGGTGGTGCATGGCAGCAACACACTGTGAGTCCAAATAGCAGATGGCAACGCTGTTGAGTAGGCTGGCATGCTGATGTCTAGCCACCAACTGGCAGCAATCATTATTAAACTGATTCATGTGCCCGGGGAAAATCTTCATAAGGGCCTCAGCAAATGGGAGCAGCAAGCGGCAAATGATCTGTTCTTCACATCCTCTATAGAGCTACCTATATTTTTAAAATGACTATCCCCCAGGGCTGTCTACGTGAAGAATGGCAGGATATGTGAACCGGAGGCCCTGGTCCTTTGCTGTATACGCGCGTGCTTTTAAATGCGATGGCTGTAATTTCTGTTTGGTGAATAGCTCTGACTTGAAGGAAATAGCTTCATAGCTCTCACCCTGTGGACACATGGCAAATATATTTGGCGACAGGCAAGTGCTTGTAGGCTCTCCAAACAAAGGCCCTGTGTAAATGTACAAATTGAGTACTGAACATTACCTGTCTCAGATTATGAAATGACCCAAGGAGCTCACAGTCCACTCACCTGAGACAGGTAACTCACCCTGAATGAAAAGCAGACTAATACAACTAAGGACATTACAAAACTGTTCTCATATAAGGGTCTTTCCACAAGAAAACCTTGGTAGTGCTTATCTTGAAGGCTATATCTTTACAAATCAAAATAATGAGCAGGTAATTTGCTTCTGTTCAAATAAATGAATCTGTGTTTGTAACCAGTAAAGCCAGTTTGTGTATTTGTATGAAAAGCTTTATTGAAAAACAAAGCCCTGTTTCATTTACTTATAAAGCACACCCACTTAAGTATTCAAAACTCCTAGCTGTTTTATAAATCTTCATTGAATTATTGAATTTATCATGCTTCTACAGCATGGACGGGCTCACTGTGAGCCTTGTCAGTTTGGTTGCTCACCTTCCTGGACTTAGGGGGAGCTGGGAGGACCTTGGACTTAACATAGTGAAGGGAACCCTGATGGCTCTTTGCTTGGAGAGGGGCGGAGTGGGGGTATGGGTGGAAGGGAGGGGAGGGAAAGGAGAGGAGGAGGGGAGGAGATGGAAATTTTTAATAAAAAAAGACAAAAAACAAACAAACAAACAATAAATAACAGAGTCTCAACCAAAAAAAAAAAAAAAAAAAAGAAGAAGCTGAGGAAAGGAAACACCACAGACAAATATCAGATGTTCTATATGTTGTCATCATGGATTTTACTATAGGGCATTTTTGTTCAAAGTATTTTTTTAAATCGCCTTTAAAAGTATTAAAGGGCTAGAGGATGTATCAGAGGACCTGTTGTCAAAACTGGTAACCTGAGTTCAATTCATAGGAGGAGAGAACCAACTCCCTCCAGCTGTCTTCTGGCATCTACATGTGCACCGTGGCTTTTAATGTCTTCACACAAAATAAAACTAAGTAATTTTCAGACTCTTAAGTGTTAAAGATCCCTTATCAGTCTGACAAACTTGTTCAGGCTGAGATATCATTTACAAGTTCCACAACGTGTGCTCTTCATGACTTTGTGCAAACATGAATGATTCTCTTTCAAAGACCCACCCCCCCAATAAACTTCAAAGGTAAACTCACACAACCATCACTTCTGATCTCTTACCCTTCTCCCGAAGCAAGGAATTAAATTCCAAAACTGATCACATTTTAATATTTGAGAGCAAGAATCTCAGGTCAGCGAGTGATCTGTACTTTCCTCAATTCCTGGTTACTTTCAAAAAATAAATGAAGCCAATGTCAAAGGTAAGATGCCCATGTCTTGCTCTGCATGAGAAAATAAATGTATTTCACTAAAGCGAGTCTGAAATGGGGACATCCTACTCCCTTAAAACGGAGGGAATCTCTTAAAACACTGAACAACCTACCATGACATAAATAACTGCTTTTCAATTGTTGCAAAATGCTAGGTATTACGTCAGTAGGCTACAATGGTGAGTGTTGGCCTGTAAGTACTCATGCCAACCAGCAATGAACAGACTAGAATAAAGCACGTTTCTATGTGTTCTAATGTGGAGATTTGAAGGTGAAGAGGTACATTGCGGCAGTGTGGGTGCCAGTCAACCCCATTACTAAGAGATGGTTATTTGTTTTTCAGATCAGGTGTGTTCTGAAATTTATTTAATGAATGAATAAATATGAGAATAATCATAAATAACTGCAATAATGACTACTTGGAGATTAAACAGTTTCTAACATCCTATCAAAGTGGTGTAACTATCACCACTCTTAGCTCTTCAGAATAAGAAATTGAAGTTTAGACAAATCACTTGCTCAATAACATGCAGCCACTGAGTGTCATAGCCAGGACTTGTGTACCTGATGTCCTACCTGTAGGCCGGTTCCCAACTTAATGCTGTACTTTCATAGCTGTGATTGCAGAACTATGAAATGCTATTTTTCTTACAATTAAAAAGAAGACCTAGCTTCATCTGAAAAGCAGAAATGAAAATATCATCAGTCTACTTTCCATAAGGCCATTAATTTAGAATAAAATCGTAATAAATATGGAAGTATGAATCACTACGAAACCATGAGCAATTCCCATTCATTCATTATTACTACTTTGAGATGCTGCAAAAAAAAAAAAAAAACTGGATGAGCAGAAAATCTTACATACTGAGTATTGGCACAAAAGGAGACAGGCTCGGAAGATCTAAAACATATATCTCGAACATACCTGTTAATTGGGGAGACATAAAGAAAGAGTGGCCACACTTCATCTAAATGGTAGTGAATATCAGCTTCATAATTATGGAATCAAAAGTTCATTAGCTTCACTTATTTTCTTAGAAAAAATACAGGACGGCAAAGTCTAGGGATGTTATGAAATGAAATATAATTGGTGATTTTACAGGTAATTTGTTTTTTGTACCTGTGTGGTTTACCTTTAATTGATCCCAGAGACATTACAATTAGCACATCCCAGGGATGACTGGCGATAGAGTAGGCAGGGGAAATTGGGTTAATGAGGAAGCATGAAGCAGGCAACACCAGAACCTCTTATTCCTCAGAATGTACTCGTCTTTATGCTGAAGTCAAGCAGACCCTTAGGAACTCTCAAGTTCACTTCCACTGTTAGATTCTGGATTGTAACACAGTTTCTCTCACAAGTTTGGTTTTTATAGACAGCGTTGATCAGGGTCAACTTTAATTCTGAGGTATAAAAGTTTTGCCATAAGCACTGTTTTGCTTTAACAGCAATCACACCATCACATCTCTAGGAAGGGCAAAAAGACTTTTCGGTGGTGTTCGGGTTTATTGTGAAGATTGTATTGACATTTAATGTCACACAAGACATGGAGTTAAACATATTTCTTAATCAATGGAACCTAGACAGACTGACCCATAGGTATAGCTTTGGAGTCAAAATCACATCAGTATTTCCATCTTAGTCCAGTTTCATAAGAAATGAAAGACTCCAGTTTACTGTAATCATTCAAAAGAAATCATGTGCATGGGGTTTTTTGCCTGCTTATATGTCTATGTACCATGTATATGCTTGGTGCCCAGGGAAGCCAGAAGAGGTGGGCAGATCCCCTGAAGTCCAGATGGCTGTCAGCTAACATGTAGGTGCTGAGACTAGAACCTGGATTCTCTGGATTAACCAGGGCCCTTAATCACTGAAACCATCTCTGCAATTCTAAACATGATCGCTTTCAAAGCAGATATGGGCCTTGCAAGATTGTTTTGAATATCCAGGGATAACTGAAGAGGTAAGATAGTTTGGCACGGTTACAGCTGTCAAAGTTGCCCATCACTCGTTTGGTGATACCAAAATCGGCTGTAAATTTATTTTTACTACTTTTTGAGAGAGCCGTATGTCGAACCTATTCTACAGGTTTTGAAGCTATTCTCCCAGTGATCTTTCCTTGGTCTGCTTTAGTGTACTATTACACAGACCCTGGGACAGGGCAAATTATAATGCTCAGAAAACCATTCCTCCCAGCCTGGAGGCTGCAGGGACTGAGGCTGCAGAGCCAGTGTCTGAAGAGAGCCTTCTTGTCCCATCAACATGCTGAAGATGACCTGAGGATTAGAGAGTATAAGAGGAGGCTGAGCTTGGTACCAACTCCATTCTGGAGGGTAGGGGCCTCACATCCTAATCACCTCAGGAAGGTCTCGCCTCTCAATATTATAATAGCAATTAAAGTTTTACCTGTGCTCTTAAGGGACAACCGCTCAGACCGCAGAACACTTTCGAAGTCTTTTTACAGCTTTATTAGATAATGAACGCAGGGAATTGTTGGTTACTAAGTATATACTGTAAGTCTAGAATCCAGGTGCTACAGTTTGGATATTGAATGTTTCCCTCTCTTCAATTCATATTCGTGTATTTAAGGTTGAGTCTCCAACCCAAGCTGTTGTTTGAAGATGGTAAAAAACCTTTAAGAGATAGGGCTTCGTGGAAGCAAATTAGGACTCTGAGGATGTGCCATTGAAGGTGAACTAGGCTGGGTGGCTATTGCTATAATGAAGCACCATGACCAAAAGCAACTTGGGAAGAAGAGGGTTTATTTGGCTAAAATATCCTGAGGGAAGCCAAGGAAGGAACTCAAACTGGATGGGAACCTGGGGTCAGGAACTGATGCAGAAGTCATGGAGGGGTCCTGCTTCTTGGCTTGTCCCTCCTGGCTTGCTCAGCCTGCTTTCTCATACAACAAGGACCACAAGACCAGAGGAGAACCCACCCACAACGATCTAATCCCCCATCAATCACTAATTAAGAAAATGCCCCGTAGGCCTGTCTATAGCCTGGTCATATGGAAACATTTTCTCAATTGAGGTTTCCTCCTCTCAGATGTCTGTATAGCTGTGTCAAGTTGGCATCAAACTAGCCATCACAGAAGGAGCTCTTTGAACTGAAGCGCCGTCCTGCGGCTGCCTTGGCTTCCTGACTGTGATGAGGTCAACAGCCTTCATCCACCACATGCTTCTCCCATGGCAAACCATGCTACCACAGGTCTGGAGAGATAAGGTCAAAGGTTCATGGATTAAAACCTCTGAAACTGAGCCACAAGAAACTTTTCCTTTATATCAGTTTTTTTAATCCTGGTGTTCATGATCTAATACATTAAAACGGTTTTAAAAAATACAATGTGAAGCCCATCCAGTACTTCTTATTACCAAGAGTAATTTTAAGAAGAAAATAAGCATTGCGGAAAGAGGCATAAATAGTTCATTACAGTAATTCAGACCGAATGCTTCTTCGTAAAGGAGAATGGGATGAAGGATGCAGGAAGCACTCACTCATTTATCCACCTCAGAATCTCGGCGCCACTTAACCCCTGCTCATCAGCCTCCATGATGCTGTGAACACGGTGGCTGTGGAGAGAGAGAGCTGGTAATGAAATTTACAGCCATACCGTGGAGACCTTTAAATGACAGCACAAAATATTTAGACCTTATTCAAGGATTGTTTTTTGGAGACATTAAATAAAAAAATCACCCATAATTGATATAAGAAGCTAGGGGATTTGTTAATGCACAGTGAGTTGGAGAGCATGCCGAGTGTCCATCATGAGTGGATGAGCTCTAGAATGCTTACTGGTCATATTTGAAATGACAGAAAGAAAGAAATATGGAAATATCGACATACAAATAGAGGGTTATTTCTGTGGCTCTGAAGTGAGACCATTAGGTCCACACTGATGCAGAGAGACACAAACAAGAGATGCTATGACAATGCTCTAGGACTCTTTATAACAGTTCCATTTCCTATAAAGACAGGAAACTCAACAAAGTGCAAAACTCAAGTCTCTTACCTTATCAACTGTGTTGGTTAGTTTTCTGTCAACCTGATACAAACTAGGGACATCTGGGAACCTCAACTTAGAAAGTGCCTCCATCAGACTCTCCTGCCAGGAGGTCTGTGGGTGAATTTTCTTGATTAATGGTTGATACATGAGAATCCAGATCACTGTGGGCAGTGTGACCTCTGTGCAGTGGTCCTGGGAGATATAAAAACACAGCCGAATGTGAGCCTGGAGAGTCAGGAGCAGCGTTCTTCATTCCACAGGGGTTCCGCTTCAGTTCCTGCCTCCAGGTGCCTGCTTTGAGTTCCTGTGCTGAGTTTTTTTCATGAGAGACTATGACATGGAAGTGTAAGCCATATAAACTTTTCCCTCCCCAAGCAGCTTTGGTTATAGTCTTTATCACATCAAGAGAAAACAAACTAAGACGTCAACACTTGCGCTTACAGAGCTATAAACATTTTGATGTTAAAACTGTACATGAAATCAATGTCAAGATGATTGATAACCGCCTATCTGACAGACTCTTGTGCCAAGCAGAATTACATGTTAGTAATTAATCCTCTACATTGTTGGCTCTTCCCAACACTGTCCTGCACGTCATGTCTGCTCCAATGCTGTCTGTGTCTTCCTTAAGAATGTGCAGTTTGTTTTTCCTTTACATTTGCAATCAGTTAGCAGGTACTGAAATCCCTTTCAGAGTCGTGACCGACAAGACATACTCTTCTAATTTTCAACCAGGCCCACTTCTGTGTGATGATGCACTCTGAAGAGACTGGTGCTATCTCTATGACAAACAGCCCAGTGTGTGTGTTTTCATTATAAAAATATCCACCAAGAGCATGGCATTATTCAAGGGGACACGAAAGCCCAAAGAACAAGTCAACAATGAAAGGGCAGCAAGACAAGACAGATGTTTCCCAATAAAAATGGGATGCATTTCACTGTCTGTGGGCAGTAGGGAGGTTAACCAACAAGATACCTAAGGTTAATATGAATACTTTCCCAATGCATTTGCACGCAACTCTGGTTAGATAGAGAGACACACAGATACTGTATGCTGCACATTCCACCCTCCCCCAACGTGATTACCCCACTCCACCCCCAACTCCACTCTGTCACTTTTTCTCTTAGTGAAGCCAGAAATCTTGGCAGTTCTTTGTCCTTTTGCTTCATCCCCCATACTAAAATTTTCTGGATATATTGCACTGACTAAATTTCTGAAGGTTTTTATATAATATCCCTAGCTGTTTTCCCTGGTTCTGGTACAAAACCAAGGGCAGGCTCCTTATCACGGCCAGTTAATCAGAGCATTGTTTCCGTTTGTCCTTATCTCCGTACACTCTTGCTTTACTCATTCCCTCTGCCTGGAATGATTCCACTGTGGTGAGCACTGAGATTAAGGGAAGGGATTGGTCTAGCGGGCGTGGTCGGCTGGCAATGGGGAAGCACACAGAATACCAAGACTGCTCGGTAGAGGATGCTCCCTGATACTCCTAATCTGTTCTTCAAGAAGTTCTTGCTCTCCCCAATTTCTATAGCTTACGTGTCTACCACTAGACTTAATAACCTTACTGAAGCTAGAGACATTAGCTCATGAAGCACAGTACACTCAAAACCATCTACCACACACACATGCACACGTGTGTACACACATGCACATACACAGAGAGAGTTATTGTCAATAGAAAAATCACTATGCTCCTCAGATGACCTCAACACTTTATTGTATGAATAACTCTTGTCTAAAGAGATCACATTACAAATCATCACACCATTCATACCTGGAATTTCTTTAAAAACTTCCAACTCCCATAGAAAAAATTTGTCAATACCTTATTCTCTAAGCTTCTGAGAAGTGTACATTAAATGATTCTATCTAAATATAATGTGAATGTAAAATAGCCAATAGAATTTCTCTAAAAATCTACCAACTCTTCTATAGAAAATAGTAACCAACAGCTTATTTGCTAGGCTTCTTATAAATGTTAATTAAATAAGTATATTTAAACATATGATTAAAATAGCAAGTAGAGAATTATGATACAGAAAGCCTTCTGCTTATTCTTTCTCTAGAGTTCCCTGTTACTTAAAGTAAGGGAAATACATTGCTGAGACATTGCGGGTGGCGGGGAGGGAGGCTTCATCTTCTAAACTCTGTAAAATATTTTCTAGGCAAACTTTGTTCAAAATGAAAGCATGCTCAACAAATATGCTTTAAAATTCCTATATTAGAGTCTATGCTATTACTATTGACATTGGAATTGTTTGATTCTTGATATGCTGAAATGCATAACCTACACACACACACACACACACACACACACACATGCGCGCGCACACACATATTCTGTTCTGATTAAGATACAGCATACTGCTGTCACAGCACAGAATCACAGTCAAGCATGATGGCACCTGGCTTGGAACGCCAGCACTTGGCAGAGAGAAGCGAGAGGGTTGGAAGACTGGGCTATGAAGGGAGGCCTTGACTCAAACAAGTACAACAAAACAAAGGGTGACAAAATTAACTCTCATTGAGCAAAATGACTGGGGTCGAAGGAATGTCTCAGTCTTTCAGAGAGCAAGTACTACTCTTGCAGAGGACCAAGTTTGGTTCCAAGTTCCCTAGCTCCAGTGGGCTCCAATTATCCCTTCCGTTTTCCAGGGCAGCTGCACTTGTGAGCACAGACTCCTAGGTGAATAAGCATGTATACACATACGTGTGTGTGAAAGTCTAGTTAAATAAATAAATTAATCATTTTTTTTTAAAAAGAAATAACAACCAATGCTAGGAAGGCTATAGGGATAAAGGAACCTTTAAACACTGGCTAGAAACTTAATTAGAAAAGAAACTATTATAAAAATCTACAATGAGAAATATAATAGGTGCCTATAAAGCAGAATCTGTTCATGTTGAATGAAATATGTGTCTTGTATAGACTTTTCTCAGGGGACGAGAAAGTGTGCACATTCTCAGCCATTTCTTGGTTTGTTCCCAAACAGTCTGACAAGTGTCAAACCTCATACATGTGTGACTACATCAATCAATAGGGTATATGTACCAAGACCGATAAACAAATTTACAACAAGGTTTAAAGACCTTAATTGTCCTTATTTCCAGCTTTAGAGTTAGTGACGTGCAATATGTATAAAATAAAAAGAATGCCTGGTAGGCTGACCGGAAGAGATAAGTTTTATAGACAGGAAGCCTGGAAAAGGAGAAATTAAAAACACAACTGATATTTGTAATTTTTGAGGTGGGGACAGGGTGACAGAGCTTGGGAGAAACAGCTGAGGGGGGTAGCAAGTCACTCCAGGGCTCATATACATCCAAGCATGGTGTTAACACCCTACATCCATTAAAACTGGCCTATTTGGAAGATGGCTCCTCCCCTACCAGTCCCTTCATGAAGGCCAGATGTCAACTTAGCTGGAGCGTGGTGAAAGGGGCCTTTAGAACAAACGACTTCACTTTATCTGGTTTTTTTGTACCCACTGCAGCAGGCTAGTTCAAAACAAAAGGATCCTCTAATTCTTAGTTAGCCATTGTCACCAGGTTAAACAAGAGTTTACTGGGCAGCTTTTCTCCTTTACACGTATTAATTTTGCTCATGCTTGCCCTTTTCCATGACCATTTCTCTGACCTGTAGAAATCATGGAGCTCCATCTGCCTTTAACCGCAGCTCCTCTTCTAGGCTCTTTGCTTTCACTGGGATGTAATGGCACCCTGAAAATAGAATTTCCTTCGATTCTATTTTCATGCTCTGTCTTGGGTCCCTTAAGCCCATGTCTGAGGCTGGGTATGTGGACGAGAGACGTTCAAGGCTACTAAACAGAAAAGGGTGCCAAACACACCTAGACTTGGATAAAAAGACTCAGAGATGCTAACTTATAGTTGTTATCAGTAGTTTATAACTGGAACACCATTAAAAATAATATCCAAAATGCATTGAAACACAAGTTTACTTAAATCTGTAAGGTCGTAATTATGCTAAAATATAGTTACTGGAAAACACCAGAGAATGTGAGAAAATAATTTTATTATACTAAAACCACAATTTTGGAAATAATCATGAGTTTAGGTGAGCTTCATTATGGACATACCAAATAGCAGATGACAGGAGATTTCTGTCTTAAAAATGTTCAAAGTCACTTCCAACCTCAGCCATGCATGAGAACGTAGCTGGTAGTGAAACAACCTTCTGCTGGGGAAAAAAGAAAAGAAGAAAGAAAAACTATAAACGCTTAAAAAGTATATAAATCAACCGGTTGAAGTCCTTGGCAGGAAACCGGCACAGGCAGGACCACCTCACTCTGTGAGAGGAACACGTATGGCACACAACACCCACATGCTGTGGCTTTGTTGAGAACGTTTTTCAAACTGTGATGGGGCCAAGAGAGAGCTGCCCTGATAGACGGTCTGATGGGACTGAGGAAAATCTGGTCTGAGTTCAGAACTGCCAAGACAACTTGGAACGGAGCCTCGAAGTCTCAGGCTTTCCTGAGGAAATGAAAGTAGGAGTCCAAGCCACCTTCAAATGCCTCTCACCTCGTAGTATGTTTCATGCTGATAAAAATCTAAGATGAAACCAGCACAAATAATGACAATTAAATAATTGGAATTAGCCGGGCGGTGGTGGCGCACGCCTTTAATCCCAGCACCCGGGAGGCAGAGGCAGGTGGACCTCTGAGTTCGAGGCCAGCCTGGTCTACAAGAGCTAGTTCCAGGACAGGCTCTAGAAACTACAGGGAAACCCTGCCTCGAAAAACCAAATAAATAAATAAATAAATAATTGGAATTAAACTGCTCTCATAATAGCAACTAGTATCTCTTAATATGAGTTCAATAAGATATGAAATATATATTGTAACTAAATGAAAATCATGAAAAGGGTTTTTTGGTATTTATTTATTCAATTACTTAGGGTCATGGTATGTGGAAGTCAGTATTCAGGAATCCATCCTCTCCTTCCATTGGGTGGGTTCCAAGGAGTAATCTCAAGTCCTCAGGCTAAGAAGCAAGGGCCTTTAACATAGAACCATTTCACTGGGCTGAAAGAATAACTTTAAATGTATAGCCATACCATTTACTTTGCTCATCACTGTGTGCAAATATCTACCAAGAAGCAAATGAAGAGATGTGAATCTTGGATCGTGGCTTGGTGGCAGGTCATGGTGGGGAAGGCATAAAGGAGGGTGTGATTCTTGGTTGTGAAAGCAGAAGTGTGAGACAGCTCGCTCACGTGTCAGTGAGAACGCCAAGAATGAGGGATGCCAGCACTTACCAAGCTTTCTCTTTTCCTCTTTTATTTTCTCTGGACCCTCAACACATGGGGAAGTGCCCAGTGTGTCCAGGGTAGTTTTCCATCTTCAAAGAATCCTCTTTTGAATACCCTCCATGCACACCCAGAAGTTTGTCACCTACGAGATTTTCAGCCCAGTGGGTGACAGTGGATACTAACTGGTAAATGGAATAAGTATTGTCTGACTATTCTTTAAACTATTAAAGAAAGAGTCGATAAAGAACCAGGAACAGAAAGAACACAGAGAAAAGAGCATAGATTTAACTCGAACAATATTAGCAGTTACATGAGATGGAAAGAAGCCAAAGACTTCAATCATAAGACTATCATGTTAATTTTTTTAAAAAAATCACCAATACCCAAGTATGTGAGCTATTTCTTAAACAGAAGGACCCAGAAAACTTAAAGGTAAAAGGGATAGAAAAACACATGCCAAACAAATATCAAGAAAGCTTGTGTTTATTAATACCAAAGTAGACTGTGAAGGAAAGACAAATGACCAAAGAATCAAGTAGTCAGGAAGGTTGAGCATCCCTTTCTGTTTCCAATATAAAGACAAGGGAGGCAAATCCACAGTCATCCTTAACAATGAACCTACAGCTGACAAAACAATCAAATAAAGATAATAAAAATAACCAAAATCATAAGAAGGAATATAAAATATGTAAAAGATATCCCACCACCCTCCCTAACTGGCAGACAGATACTATAGGCAGCAACCTCTTAACATAGTTTTGCCAAATGCATGTGGACATTTATCCTGATACACCGAAGCAAATCTTTTTTTTTCCTCATGATTTATTTTTTTTATATTTAAAAATTTCCATCTCCTTCCCTCCTCCTCCCCCCTCCCTCCCCTCCTCCTCCCCCTTCCCTCCCCTCCTTCTCCCCCTTCCCTCCCCTCCCCTCCACCCATACCTCCCCTCCCTCCCTCTCAAGGCCAAGGAGCCATCAGGGTTCCCCACTCTATGCTAAGACCAAGGTCCTCCCAACTCCCCCCAGGTCCAGGAAGGTGATCGACCAAGCTGAGAAGGCTCCCACAGAGCCCGTCCATGCAGAAGAATCAGAGCCCAGAGCCATTGTCCTTTGCTTCTCAGTCAGCCCCCGCTGTTGGCCACATTCAGAGAGATGGGTTTGGTCGCATGATCCATCAGTCCCATTCCAACTGGAGTTGGTGATCTCCCATTAGTTCTGTCCCACCGTCTCCATGAGTGAACGCACCCCTCACGTTCCTGACTTTCTCCCTCATGTTCTCGCTCCTTCTGCTCCTCATCAGGACCTTGGGAGCTCAGTCCAGTGCTCCAATGTGGGGCTCAGTCACCTTCCCCATCTGTCGCCAGCTGGAGGTTCCCTCACGGTCCTGACTTTCTTTCTCATGTTCTCCCTCCTTCTGCTCCTCATCAGGACCTTGGGAGCTCAGTCCGGTGCTCCAATGTGGGGCTCTGTCATTTTCTTCATCTATCGTCAGGTGGAGGTTCTATGGTGATATGCAAGAAATTCATCAGTATGGCTATAGGAACTGGCCTTTTCAGGCTCCCTCTCCTCAGCTGCCCAAGGAACTAACTGGGGGCGTCTCCCTGGAAACCTGGGAACCCCTCTAGGGTCAAGTCTCTTGACAACCCTCAGGTAGCTCCTTAAATTAAGATATATGCTTCCCTGCTCCCATATCCACCCTTCCGGGGTGCTTGGGTTACCGAAGCAAATCTTTATCGATTCCAGAGAACTGGAGACATGGAATGTTTTCTGATTAGTAAAGACAGAGACTTAAAGACAATTAGAAAACTCTTAAATGTCTAGAAATTAGGCAACATGCTTCTGTATAAGCAGGAGCGCGCGGGTGAAATGCAGCAGAAAGCTTTAAATACAAATTCTTAGTTTTCTTGAAGTGGTCAGCTCTTCACGGCCCTTTCAGAAGCAGCTTTTGGGAAAGTTTGAGGAGGTTTCTGCCAGACTCCACTACTTTCATCTAAAATAGACGTCTTCCCCCAACTACACTCCTACACTTATTCGGAAAGAACTATAAAATAGCCAAGGTCTTTCTACCTAATAAGTTAGCATGCCATCATTTTAAGGACACTAGCAAAAAGCATGGAACTTCTCAGTCAAGCCCTAAATTTTTCATCATCCCTGATTCCTGTGTTTCCCAGTTCCACAGCGGGGGACACAGTGCAATTCAAGAAGACCCAGCTCACTCTGGTAACTACCTTCTCCGTTTCCCTAAGCCTGTTTTTTTTTTTTTCCTGGTCTTCAGCACTTTGTGTGCTAGAATAATAAAATCTTAGACGAACCAGAGCACACTGCTCACCCCTTGCACATGGGGTTTGCATCATGGCTGAGACACCCTGAGCTCAGGAATCAGGAAACATTTAAAGGCGAATGCTATCAAACCTGCCTGTGTTTGGGTCTGGAAAAAGATCTTATCTTTATTATACTGGACAGCAAACAAATCTCCTCTTTTTCTGGTACCCAGACCCGGCTTTTATCTTCTGAATCTATTTACCGTGTAAACACACTTGAAAAGATACCCCAGGATGAAGCTGTAAATGTGTCTGTAAAGAAGATGTGCAGAAATGCCAGAAATCTGTGCAAACTGCTTCCCATCAGTGCTTCAGTAAAACTATAGTGCAAAACTGAATCCAGAAATAAAATTATAGTGCAGCTGTCACTAGGTCATCTCTGTCCTAATCTGCAGGCTGGCTTTGAAGTTGGTAATTCCACGTTCTTCCAGACTTTACCAAGTTTCTCTAATTAAAAGTTCAATATAAAATGTTTGTTCATTATTTTTAATATGATATATGAAGTATATGATAAAGTATATGATAAAGACACATAATTCTACTTAAAAAGATGATCTGCCTCTCAATAACGATTTCCTATTTTATCTCCATAACAAGGATTTAATAATAAATTTTTTTCTGCTGTCTAGATCATCAAGAATATACTCAATAAATCTCTCTCTTGTTGAAAGGGTGTCAGAACCCACTAAAAAGTCAAGAGGGAATTTAGAAATGGGAAGGGGGGTCAACAAAGTGCTATATTCCTTTTGCAAGATAAAATGTACGCTATAAGATTAAACTGATTTGGACTTTATGGAAATGGAACAGTCAGTTTTTTCTGGATTTCATCAGCCTGCAGACTCTAGTGACTCATATTAACTGTAATAACCTATGTCTCCCTGCTTTTCCCAAGCCTGCTCTAACTGTTCTTCACTATTCAACACAGGGCACACACTATATATCCCAAGATCTCTGGGTCTCTAAGCCTCCCACCACACTGGGGACCTGAGGTCGACAGTATACAAACCTATGTCGTATTATATTACAACATTAGATTTCTACCGATGCCCAACAAAGCACAAAGAATGCCTCACAAATTAGTTTTCTCTCATTTCTACAGGTCTAGTGTGTAAGTCAAATGAGCTCTCTGCACAGTATCATCCAAGGCTGAAATCAAGGTGCCACTATGCTGAGCTCTTATACGGAGCTCCTAAGAAAAACCTACTTATTCAGATTGTTGCCAAATGTGATCTGAGGCCCATATTTCCTCTCTGGCTGTTAGCCAGGGACCTCTCTCAGCTCTTTAGGCCACCTGCAGTCTTTGGCACAAGGCCTCTTCCTCTCCCATCCAAGAACAGAGCACCAAATCCCCATAAGCCTTGAGAACCTCTATTTTCTTCTTCTCTTCCCATCTATAAACAACCCCCCTTTCAAAGGATTCATCTGATTGGGTTACGATAGCCCAAACAGTCACTATATTTTATGGCCACTTAACCTGAAACTTTAATTGCATCTGCAAAATCTCTTCGAAGCAGAGTCTAGATAAGTCTTCAATAGAGAACTAAGGACCAAAGATCTCAGGATGGGAGGGGACATTTTTAGACTCTTCCCCATAATCATTACTGGGGTACAGTATATTTCCCTTTTTCCCACTAGGGTAAAGAATTGTTTGTATATGTATTATTTTTAGAAAATCAGGTCTTGGTATATGTGTTTGTTTGTGTGAGTGAGTGTATACAGACTCTTTCCTTTCTGCAGGACTTACACCCATATCTCATGGCGCCCTGAATACAAGTTGACTGAAAGTGCAAATTTTAAGCACTTTTCCGTATCATAACCATATAGATATAAATAAGGTTTTGACCCTGTGGGGTCAAGCTGTTTAGAAATTTCCTGTTTCACAGAAAAATGGTCTTTGGGGAAGTGGCATTACCAGTATACAGGGCGTGCTCAGCCATGTCTAAATTCTAGTTTATTATTGAACCTGCTCCATTACCACATTTACAGACCCTAGGTATGGGAACTGCAGGCTTGTGTCCATTTGAACACTGTAAACGTTTAACTTCTGCTCTCTGAGAAAGTCTGCTTCCTGCTTGTGGCTAAATGTGTGATCTGTAGTTTGAAACAAATGGGGATTTATGTGTCCCTGGTTTATAAGAACAAATTACCACTCAACCTAATACATTTCCCCCAAAAAAAGACAAGTTGAAAAATAATCAGTTCAGTCTACAAAGTGCTCTGCAGGTCTCAAGTGCAGTGGAGCATCAGGAATCTCTTATTCCTGTGCACAGTGGAAAGTAGGAGAATCAAAGCAGGAAGAAAGCTTGTATTATGGGAAGTGTGGATGTTAATCTGGATTGCCAATGTGATTGGATTGGGAACACCTAAGAGATTGGAAACGCACTTCTAGGTATTTTTCCAAAATGAAAGAGCAAAGAAGGAAGACTAGCCCCAAACACGGGTGATTCCATGATAAATGTCACAAAAGGAGAGAGCCTTCACTAACCACATTCCCCAATCTCTTCCCCCCAGGCCCATTCTCGCTCTTTCTGTCCCTCCTTACTGTCTACCTTGAGGCAATCTCTTTTGCTCCTCCATGCCCTCCCAGCCATGATAGACTGAAGCTACACGTGAAAATAAATCCTTCTGTCTCTAAGTGATTTCTCTCAATCAGTTGCCACACAGAGAGAAAATCTGGCTAACACAGCCATACAGTTGGCTGTGAATGCTAAATAGTCCACTTGTGTTCTGAGACTGAACTGGGAAAAAAAAAACAAAAATAAATGGAAGAACAAAAGCTCAGCTCCTCCAACCAATCTTTAATTTCTGAAATTTTGATTGGTCACAAATGTCATGTGAAATCATCCTCCTAAGCAACTCCAATAAAGGACTTAGGTCTAGTAACCAAAATAGAGAAAACACATTGGGGTTTTCCTCCAGTCTAAGAGCCATGTCTTGTCTGTCTGTTAAAAAGTGAAATTTGGGGGCTGGAAAGGTGGCTCGGTGGTTAAGAGCACTGGCTGCTTTTCCAAAGGACCTGGGTTCAATGCTCAGCACCCACATGGCAGCTCACAGCTGTTTTTAACTCCAGCCTCAGGGTATCTGACACCCTCTCAGTGACATACCTGCAGGCAAAACACCAAGGCTAAGAAAATAAAATAAATAAATATGTATCCTTTGTTTTGACTTTTGATTGCTTTAAAGAGTGGAAAAACAGTCAAGTGACTTAATGTATTATATTTTTAAGTAGTTTTTCTGTGTGATGGATATTTTATGCCAACTTGACATAAACTGGAGCAATCTGAAGAGAGAGGACCTCAGCTGCGAAAATGCCTCCCTAGGATCCAGCTGTAGGGTATTTTCTTAATTAGTTATTGATATGGGAGGGCCCACTGCATAATGGATCATGCCATCCTTGGGTTGGTGGTTCTGTCTATAGAAAAGCAGGCTGGGCAAGCCATGGAGAGAAGTCAGTAAGCAGCGCTCTTCCCTGGCCTCTGCATCCAGGTTCCTATCTTGCTGGAGTTCCTGTCCTGACTTTCTTCGCTGATAAACGGTGATCTGGAAGTGTACACCAAATAAATTCTTTCTTCCCCCATTTGTTTCTGGATCATGGTGTTTCATTGCCGCAATAGAATTCTTACTATGGCATCCCATTAAACCAACCATTTGATGAACAGTTGGTAAGATAAACCAACAAAAGCAATGAAGAATTTAATTTCAAGTTTTTATTTTTTCTCTTATGAGTCTCAAATTACTTACATGGGAGAAAATTGTATATATATATATCTTCATTCCAGGCTTATGTTATTCCATCCCTGAAGGATTTTAAGAACTAGGTTATATATCTATGCTATGCTTGGCAAACAAAGATGATATACCATCTTGTATAGTTCTGTTTCTAACCAAACATGGAGGAGGGGTTACTGAGGGGAAGAATGAAGTAATCAAGGAAAGGATGGAGGAAAACCATGGGCCTGCGAGGGAAAAGAAAGCCTAGTTCTTTCTGTAAATAACTAAGGTAATAAAATGAACTTCCCTAAGAAGAAAATCAAGTGGAAATCACTGGCAGACGAGCATACAAATCCTTCTCATATATTTACTCAGCCATGGCTTCTTTGAGCTTGTGCAAGAGTTATGATTTGGCTAAAGAAGAGATAACTTCCCATCACAGAAATGTTTGCTTCGGTTAACCACAGACACAAATGAGTTGTAAGCGTGATAGCTGGGAACCGTTAAGAACATCGGGAGGCAATTGTGAATGTGGGGGCATGAAGTCAAGCAGACTCATATTTGGTGCATAGGCCATTTCTCTTTTAAAAATTAATTTGGTTAATTTATTTATATGTGAATATGCATCTGAGCACCCATGCCACGGTGCGCACATGGAGATGTTAAAGGGAAGTGTGTCCTTGCCTTCCACCAAATGGGTCCGAGAGAGGGATCTAACCCAGGGCAACAGGCTGGCAGCAAAGTACCTTGCTTGACCCACTGAGCCATCTTGCCAGCCTATCCACAGACGATGTTCCTAAGTTCTCTAAACTTCCATTTCTTTAGCGGTGAAGTAGAAATTACACTTTTTTATTTTTGTACTAGACAAACCTTTCATGGACTTCCTTTATTCTTTTTTTTTTCTAGATCAGTATGGCAGAGACTAACTAGATAGTCCTGTAACTTAGCAGTTGAGAAGTGAGAGAAAGAATGCAGCATTGGCTGGGTGGTGGTGGCGCACGCCTTTAATCCCAGCACTCAGGAAGCAGAGGCAGGTGGATCTCTGTGAGTTCAAGCTTGATCTACAAGTCAAATTCCAGGACAGTTGGGACTGTTATACAGAGAAACCTTGTCTTGAAAAACTAAAACAAACAACAACAATGAAAAAAAGAATACAACATTTTGTCCATTTTATAAATCAATAAAAAAGAAATCTGGGTTTATTGTTATTTTAATGAAAAATATAGCAATGTTTTAGAAAAGTTTTTACAATGAGCAATTTAGAATTTTAAGATCAAAATCTAATATGTAATTAAACACTCCATATTATAATATAATAATAGCTTTAATTTTAAAACTATCATGCTCACAATTTTACTACTATTAAAAAGAAAACATGGCTCCTAAACATTATCTGTAGGTAATCAGTTAAATTCTCTCTCTCTCTCTCTCTCTCTCTCTCTCAGAGAGAGAGAGAGAGAGAGAGAGAGAGAGAGATTCCTAAAACTTTTTTATGAGGGATCAAGAAGACAAAGTTGTGGAGAGACAGAAGGGGAGAGCAATGAAAAAGATATCCTGATAGAGGGAGCCATTTTGGGTTCAGAGAGAAACCTGGTGTTAAGAGAAATTCTCAGGAATCCACAAGGATGACCCCAGCTAAGATTCCTAGCAATAGTGGCGAGGGTGTCTGAAAAAGCTTTCCTCTTTAATCAGATTAATGACTACCCTAATTGTCATCATAGAACCTACATCCAGTAACTGATGGAAGCAGCTGCAGTCATCCACAGCCAAGCCATGGCTGAGCTTCTGCAGTTCGGTTGAAGAGAGGGAGGAGAGATCATATGAGCAAGGGGGTCAAGAGCATGATGGGGAAAAACACAGAGACAGCAGACAAGAGTTAGTGGAAGTTCACGCTCTATGGACTGACAGCTGGGGAACCTGCATGAGACTGAACTAGGCCCTCTGAATGTGGGTGACAGTTATGTGACTTGATCTGTTGTGGGGGGTGACCAGCAGTGGTACCAGGACCTCTCCCACGTACATGAACTGGCATTTTGGAGCCATTCCCTATGGTGGAATACCTTGTTCAGCCTTGATACAGGGTGGGGAAGGGGATTGACCCTGCATGAACTTGGTCCTGTCAGACTCTGTTGACTCCCCAAGTGAAGCCTTACTCCCTCTGAGGAGTGAATGGGGGTGGAGTGGAAAGAGGTGGGAAGCGGAAAAAGGGGAGTGAAGGGGAACTGGAATTGGTATGTAAAATGAAAAGTACATTCTAATAAAAAAATTGAAAAATAAATAAGAGGATCAGATTGGAAGAATTCTAGAGGGATTAATGTGGTAAGAAAAACTACAGCATGGCTCCACTAGCTGTACCGTGTGTTTCAGGAGAAGTTACAGAATGGAAATAAAGTCACATATATGTTTAAAAGAAGAAGAAGAACACAGCTTTGATAGACCAACTTTCATCTACTCATCTACCCTTCTCTAGTACCTGGGAAAGCTGTTATTGGCTGCAAAGCAGAAATCTTGTACTAAACACGTTTAGCATGGACACTTAAAGAAACGCTGGGAAAGAGAGGATTGACGGTGCTTATTGGTTGTCAGAGACTAAAATGTGGCTGTCTAAAAGTTCAGAAAAAGAAAACGAAAGGGAACAGGAAAGGAAAGAAAGCACCGGGCTTGCTGAATGGAAAAGTCGACTGCTTCTGTCATCTAAATCATAAGAAGGTTCGCTTTCAATAGAGACGAAGCCTAGAGTCCTGGCAGACTGAACGACTCAGACTTTGAGTAGAAAGTCATATCTAGGGTGTGGTCTTCCTACTCTAGCCTGACAGCTCCAGGGTTGATACCACTAAGCAGAGTTAATGCAATGAGGGGTTGAGAAGAGACAAAAACAAAAACAAAAACAAAAACAAAAAAACAAAACTGAGAAGTCTTTGAATTTTAGTAGTTACATGGAAATGTAGGAAGATGCTAAGTTTTTAAGAGAAATATACTAGCAAGTTCCAAGAATCTGAAACAGAAAAGTTTTGAGTTTTGACACTAAATTTGGGTTTCCAACTTCCATGAGCAGGTACTATCCTGAAAGTTGCCCATAGCCAGAAAGGGTGAACTCCTAATCACCTGGTCAGAGGAATCCATGAAGAACAATAACCTGGGAAGAACTAGCTGGCAGCAGTTACCAGAAGCAATAGACAGAGAAGACACACAAGGACGTTAGAAATCAGCTGCATCTAACAACTTTGCTTCACACGAGCACACTGTGAGTTCAGTGGGATTCTACACAGCCTAACCATTTTCCAGTATCTTCCTTTCTGCCATTTTCCCCCAAACAAAAACAGATTTAAAAAAAAAGAAAAAAAAAACAGCATTGGTTTGCCTTATTCTTGTTTTGAGTTTGGGAGGCGAAGTGTAACTTAACAACCCATCTCTTTTTGGATCACCATCTACTGGTGCATGAGGAACACATTCAGGACTAAAGTAGAGAATGGTCCATCATTTAGATCCTAGAGTTTAAACTAGACAGTGACAGACTGGGTGGAGTCCTGGAATTCCCTCCTGAGAAAGGGGTGATTATGTGGTATGGAGAAACGGAAGCATGAAAGTAAGGTTTAGTGACCAAAAAAGCAGTTGATGAAAAACTGGCTAAATACTTAGCAATACTGTTCTCTCTTCCTGGGCACAGAGCTAAACTATGCCTCTTGGACATTTTTCATATAATACAGGATATAAGACTAGTTTTGGCCTGTATAAAATGAACAACAACAAAAAGAACACAAGCCAGAGGCAGTTTCTGATACTGTCTATCCATCTGTGTGATGGTGGAAATCCCTGGAGAAGCTACCAGAGACATAAACGACAGAAGGAAGGGGAGGAGATCCATCGGGGATGCTGACCAAAATCTGAAAAATCTGCATTTGTATATAAAATAACTTACAGTGGTGAACTGCAGAGATCAGCAAACTATCAAACCCTCTGTTAGAAGCTCTGAATAAAGTAGCTCTTTCCCCATCGATAATATCTGAAATGCAGTTACCTCACTGTGGTGGCATAAAAGAAAATGACCCCATAGGCTCATATGTTTGGATACTTGGTCTCTGATTTATGGAACTGTTTAGGAAGGATTAGGGATGGGTCTTTGTTGGAGGAGGTATGTCACTGGGGCAAGCTTGGGGATTTCAAAACTCTCACGCCATTCCCAGTATGTGCCCTGCTTTCTGTTTGTGGTTTGAAATATAGCTGTAGGCTCCTTTAAGCCACGCCTGCCACATCATGCTGTCTACCTCTGCTCTGTCATCATGGTCTCTAACCCTCTGGAACTAATAATCTCATTTAAAAAAAAAAACTTCCCTTTTTTAAGCTGCCTTGTGATGGTGTTTATCAGAGCAATAGAAAAGCAACTAATATAAACAGAATTTTCTCTCCTAAGAATTTAGAGCTGCAACATGTAATAAATCTAAGGGAATGAATGTGTTGTCATGGGACCTTAAATGACAGATCAACACCATAAGCCAAATTAAATTGCGAAGAAGCAGAAAAGCCAAGAAAGCCAAATCACCAGGCAAAACCAAGCACTGTAAGGTAAGTATGGCAGTTTGAAAGGAAAATCTACGCCATAGTCGGACATTTTGAACACCTGCTCTACAGTTGGGGTTGTTTGGGAGATGTTGTTGAACCTCTAGGAGACTCAGTCTTGATGGAGGAAGTACATCCCTGGGAGCCGTTTCTGAGAGTCTCACCCTCTCGCAGTTTATTCTCTGCATCGTATGTGTGATTAAAGGTGTGTTTTCTCAGCTTCCTGACTGGCTGCTAGCCACCACACATCTCCTACCACAATGGACACAGATCCTTCTGGAAATGCGAGTTCAAATAAACTCTTGGGTAAGTCTTTTTCGTCAGTGTTGTTGTTGTTGTTTGCTTGTTTTGTGTTTGTTTTTATCATAGCAATAGTAACTAAAACAGTAAGTGTGCAGGGATGAGCAGGAGAACAGGTCAGACACGACCGAAGAGAACCACAAGCGTGGGGTCCTGTGGCATAGTCATACACAGCTCACATATCCAGACTGTTAGCACCTCTGTGAAACTACCTAAGCATTTTAGCTAAAGCTACATCCTTGAGTGACCCAGCATGTTGTAGGTGGGTGCTGGTCATTTCTGCCTAAACAAGACCTCTCAGACGGAAGCTGTAGGCCCTTGTATTGGATTGGCCATGACTTGTCAGATCTACAACACAGATTAAGGTTCCCTCTACCTTATCTGACTTCTTCATTCCTTCCTTTCAAGGGACAGACCCAAGGCTCTGTTTGCCCTTTCTTGCTCTCCATATCTGTCTTTCCGAGTCTTCGTCATCCAATAAACCTGTAGCAATCTTATGTTCACTTCAGTATTGCTTTCCAGCATTCCTGAGCCTAGAATCAAATTAAAGTTTTTGAGTCTCTAGGTATTAGAAAGAAATTGTGCCCCTACCCATAATAATGGGTATCACATAATAATGGATCACAGAGTCCTCAACCTTTATAAATATACGGCAAAGAAACAAGACGCTAGAATGTAAAGGTCCCTGTGACAAACACGTGGCAGCCCCTTATGGATAAGAGTCAGGAGGAATTGAGACCCTCACCTAATTATCCTGCGATGCACTTGTGGGCCCCCTTGCCTATTGGCTGCAGCAGCTTTGCAGGCCATTCACACTATAATTTTGCCTAAAGACTGATTTCAGCATTATTGCGGACCAGGAAACTAAAGCAACCACTCCCGTGGTCCAAAAGGTCTTGATTGCCAAAGTAAAGAAATGGTTTTGAAAGGAGAGGGAAGACTGGAATGATCATGGCTGTTTAAGAGTAACTAAAAGCCAGATAAGCAGCGATACACAAAATTGCCTCCACAAATAGCGGATGCCACTACCAGGGAAGCTACAGCAAGGAGGCATTAGTTCCAGGTCCATGGCTACTCCCTCCCTTGGCCAACCAGGAAGATGGAATGGGGTGCTTTTATAGGCTATGTTAAAATTCCACTGCTTTTCAAAATTGTCTAGGGGAGCAAGTGGACTGACAAAAAGGAGAAGAAGTAATATGGAGGAAATTAACTGGTACAAGGGGTAGAATATGCTAGAAGTACTATATATATGTGTGTATATATAAAATAAAAATATGTATATATGTAAAAATTACATAAAATAGCTTTATGTAACTTGGTACCATGTGTAATGAATATATGTCAATGAAAAAAATGAATTTCAAAATTTCTATTGTTTTTATTCTTTATTATTCCTTGGCCTGGCAGGCTATGGAGTCATAATGGGCTCTAATTTACAGTATCACATTCAGTTTAATGTGGTTTACAACCCACTTGGTGATGTCAGGGAAGGGAGCAAATCCGGTAAGATAGGGAAACACATGCCTCCCAATGGAACAAAGGAGCAAAAAGCCACTTGCTTTTTAACTTGAGAAGGAACAGAAGTGGTAGGAATTGCATTTGCCCTCCTTCTGAGTTAGTGTGCACGCATGTGGGGGGCAACTGCCCACAGAGACCAGAAGTGGACTTCACAGGCTTCAAGATGTAAGTGCTGAGAGCTTCTCCACAAAAGCAGCAAATAGTGGACATTAATAGAAATGCGTGGGGATCAGAAATTATTTTTCTGAGCTAATGTCTCCTAAGTTTGCTTTAAATTCAAACGGTCGGAAGCTGGACTCAGCACTTAAGGGCCCTTGCTTCTTCAAACTGTCCTTCTGAGGAATTAGTTCCTAGGGCTCAGAACCTGTATTGCCGGTTCCTCCCTCCAGTGTTTCTTGGAAACTATCACTCTTGTGCATTTGGTGAACCTAGTCCTGTGTGAGATTTTGATACAAGACTTCCTGGGCCCTCGAAGTGAGGCAATGATGATGGCTAAGGGTCTGTCAAACTAGATGGAAATGTAGAGATTCAATATGGCCAATCATGCTGTGTGCCAATTCGTATAAATCGCAGAGACTGGTTCAAGGCAGACTTAAAATCGTGAGTCATATGTATACGGACTTATTAACCAGAGGTGGAATCGTTTGAATCCAAATAAAATAACCAGAGTAGAACTGTTTCAAAAGGAAAGTGTTTTTTAAAAACAAAACATGACTAAGCAAAAATTTCTTCAACATTTATGTTGATTACTTGAACATCATCCCCTAAAAATATAGCGATGGCCTTTGGTACATCTTCATGCAGCTCAGTCGGTCCCTTCACTTCCAGTAACATGTCGCGGGTGTTCTCTTTTAAGAATATAGTGTTTTCAATAAAATACTTGAATATTTTCCATAAAATGCCTCCAGCATTCATAATTCTGTATTTTATGACTGGCGAAATTAAAATCCCCATCGACACAATGTGAAAGGAACAGATCTTAAACCAAACAGGCCCCTGAAATGGCAGCCTACACCAGGTCTTTCTGGCGAAACCATTCTAACTAGAAAACCAGATTTGGGGACCCAGCGATTCGCACACTGATGAGGGAAGATCGAAGGGAGATCACGTGTCCAATGGTGAAACATTGGAAGCAGAAAAGGCAAGGCCCCTCAGTTGTCAGAACAGACATCAGAGGCTTACACAGAGCCACCGCGGACGCTCGCGAAGCCGTGTCTTCTAATTATAGTGCCATCTTATTTTCCCTCCTAGGAAATGAGTAGATTCTTATTTCGAGCCCTTGCCTTCAGCCACCCTTTGGGGAAAACAAAGGTGCAAAATGACGTCCCAAAAGGCCAGGGGAAAGCGTGAGTATTGGGTTAAATACGTCATATCTCAGGGGGGGAAAAAACAGCGAGGGATGTGTGTCAGAGGACCGAACATGCTCCTCTCGGGTCAAAGAATCTCCAGGAGCAAGAGGGGGCTACCCTGGAGAGCCAGGTGCAGCTGAAGATGAGGAGAGCAGGTGACAAATGCTTTTTCCTTTTACCCTTCAGGAAGAATTTTTTAAAAATCCAACTTAAAAACAGCCTTTTGCAGCCCAGGTTGATTAGTCCTTTGCTCATGTGACAATCTTGGCTCCTCCCAGAAGGAACCATGCAAGCTCACTCTCCCCTGAGGGTCTGTGTCAGCACACCTTAGAAAGGTCGCTTAGGCCCAGAAAACCAGGTGAGAGAGAAACCCAGACACTGCAATTACCATTGATGCTATCTTGAAACCGTCCTTCTGTTTTCTCAGTATGTTCTCATAACAGGGATTATTTTCCCCAAGAACCACAAGAGGGAGTATTCTTACTGCTTTGTTAGTGGCTCTGCCACGGAGGAGATAGTATCCTTATGTTTTTGTTTTTTAATGATAAGGCAAACTATTAAACATCTGGTGAGCTCCTTTATATTTATCTAAAATCTGAGCTATTATCTGATTGTCTTTCAATGATTCATATTTATTATAGCCCAGATATTTTCTTGGCCACTAGTAATAAAAGAGAAAGCAGACAGTGTTTCCCTCTGGTTTCTTCTCTGGTGTATCAGAAGATTTGTGAGGGAGAGAGGGTCCCCTTTAAGTTGTGGTCAGCAAGCACACGAACTATGGCCATGGTTCATGAACTAGGAGCAAGGGACTTGGTTACCTAGAAGTAATGGCTGCTGCTTCAAACTGGCTGCTTTCTTTGTCCCTAAAAGGCTAACAGTAACCACGTGCCTGATTCTGTCCATTCTCACAGAAGATGATAACAAGTATTTTTTTTTCAGAGTCTGAATTGGACTTAGTTTACACGCCAACTTTTTTAGCCAAGTGCATTAACAAAACAACTGGAAATATCCGTGGACACACACACACAGAAGTGTGCACCCCCACAAACACCCTCACACAAACACAAGAGAACAGAGAGGGCACAGAGACAGACAGACAGACAGACAGACAGACAGACAGACAGACAGACAGGCAGACAAACAGACAGAACTTACTTCTTATTCAGGCCACACTGCCTGATAAAAATTGAGTGACCAGCATAACCTTCCTTATTCTAGCCTAAAAAAGAAACAGAGAGCTGTTCTGCTAAAGTTAATGATATTTATTTGGGACGAATAGAACATGGCAAACTATGGCACGTTCAAGAGGTTTTCAAAGACAAAACTGAGGGAGTTTCCACCAGCTATTTTGAAAGAACAACCCTAGGCCACAGTGATGAGTGAGGATGGCCTTGGTCCTGGACTGAAGAGACAGGTAGAACAGACGTACTTGTCCAAGCGCTTTTTAGGTGAAGTATGCTGGCGGCTCTTTGTGGCTTCATTATGGTGCAATGCAGGCTCTAAGGCTTCTGTGTCTTTTGTGGGAGTGCTTACCAGGCAGTTTGACATAAGAAGCCTTCCTTCACAACCTTTGGGCTTTTGTTTACTTTTTTTATTTTGTTAGAGTCGACAGAGTGCGTATATTTTGATTTTGATAACTTTTGCATTTCATTTACACAAGGGATGACTCAAGGATTCAGGTGTCTTCCTTTATCCTCGTTCAGCATCTTCCTCCTGAATTCTGTCTTGGCTGATGCGCAGAGTTAGAGAACTTTACGAGCTAGGGTGAGAGAAGTGGTCCATTTTACTTTTTTCTACAAGCCATCATTAAGTCCCACGACCCACCTGGATGGAAAGGAAGACTCAGAAGTCTATGCTTGGAAAGAGAATACAGAACGACTGCTCTTTTTGACCACAGGTTCTTGATGTAGGGCTCAAAGTTTTCCAGATAACCTCCCAGTTTGACTGAAAATAAATGACATCCATTAAACAACTTTCAGTTAAATGTAGGAGTGGTAGACACTGTGGTACCCACAGGCTCACACTGTTGAGTCCATCTGATCTCAGTTCAGCCATGGCAAGCAGTTTCATGCGTGGTAACGGTGTTTCTCCTAGGGGATGGCATAACTGCTTTTCTATCTCCAGGCTTTCTCCAGACTTTTATAAGGTCACTCAGCGGGTGCACAGAAGTCACTTAAAAGTACAAACTGGCTAATAGCCCTGTCTCAAAACACCTCCAGAATGAGAGATGTGTAGATAAGACTGAGAATTTGGAATATCAAGCTTCCTTTAAGCACTTTGTGTTGTGGAGATAATCTCTACCATCGGCTAGAGAGGCAGGAGAAGACAGGAGAACTGGCTATTGGTGGGAGACCCTGTGGTAGCACAGTTAAAAGAAATGCTCCACCACACATGCCTGGGTTCCTCACGATCTGCACTTCCTCACTGTCTGAGTGTCTGTCACAATAGCCTGCGACATTGTAAATGCACAGAGGATGATTCTTGGAGCAAATCACAACATTTGCAAGATTGAGCCAATATATATACCGAGAAGAGTTAGAAGAGGGCTAGGATCAGAAATCAGTGTATGACCTGGCTGAGGGAGGCTTTATTAACATGACTACCCTCCCTCAGATCTTAATGTCCTACAGCCACTTTTCTATGTTGCTACAACAGCTCCATTATGCTTGGATGTAACATCGTGCTTCATTAATTGAGGCAGAGATGACAGACCGTGTTCTGCAAACTGATGGAAGGAACCAAAGGATTGGATAAATGGGCGCTTCAGATCGATTAATTATTTGAGACTAAAGAACCTGCTAACTGATTCTGTTCATTAGAAGATGGAACATTCTTCTCCAGGGCAGAGGCAGGAAGTAACAGTGGAGGTCCCAATGTCACTGAGAGGCTTGGTCCAGGCTTCTAGGAATGTAATGCTCTTTATTTCGTGGGTTTCTTAAGGATTTCCTGGGACTCATTTGATTTCACATAAGCTCTATCTACCAATCTCAAAATGATCAGCACTTTCCTACTTTTAAAGATGTATTTTGCCAGGCATGGTGGTGCATGCCTTTAATCCTAGCTCTTGGGAGGCAGAGGCAGAAGGATCTCTGTGAGTTCAAGGCCAGCCTGGTCTACAGAGCAAGTGCCAGGACATCCAGGGCTACACAGAGAAGCCCTGTCTCGAAAAACAATGTATATATAATTTTATATTTATATATGATTTTATATAACTGTGTATGTATATAACAGATATGTAGATATACGCAATTAATAATTAAATGTTGTATATTTACACCATACAACATGATGTGATGTTTTGGCCTATCCATGATTTCTGGGATAGCTAAAGCAAGCTATTCAAAATGCATTCTGTGGGACCTTGTGCATTTTTCTGTTATTAGGTTGCAGTGAGGAAATATTTTCCCTCTATTGAACTTAAGCCACATTTTGGAGAAGCTTCCAGAAACCTCTGTATCTGATGCTGGGCCACCTGAAGACAGAAACAAAGGCAACACATTACACCCTTGGCTCTGTGTTTTCTCAGTGCTCTGACCTCAGTCCTTGCCTGGAACCTATTTTCATTTGCTTCCTAGACCATAGTTGAGAAATAACTTTATTTCCAAAAAAGAAACTTAAGAATTAGAATATTTTATGTTTTTTGCCAATTTTATAACAATGTATATTGATCATATCTGCCCCACTACCCGCCCTCCTAGGCGCCCCAACCCATCTCTTCCCACTTGGATGTCCTCCCTCCATTTTGCAACCTGAGTCTCATTAGAGCCACCTGTTGGAATGGTGACTGTTGTCTTTTACAGGTAGTGGTACATGGCTGCAGTGACTTCATGAGTATGATGACCACGCTATGTCCAGAAGACAGCACTCCTCTTCAATGTCCCACCCCTACGCTCTTTCTGCTTCTCTTCCACACTACTCCCTGAGCCTAGGTGACGGTGTTAGTGTGGATGTCCCATTGAAAGCAGAGCACTCAATAGTCCCTTATTCTTCAGCTCTTCGGCCAGTTATAAGTCTCTGCATTAACTGTCACCCCCTGCAGAGAGAAGCTTCTCTGGCCAAGACTGAGGACATCGCTGATGAGTGAGTATAAATATACTACCGGAAGGCAATTTAGTGACATGTCTATTTAGCAAGGGAACTTATAAATAGTAGTAGGGCTCCCTCCAGGACCTGTGGCCTCCTGAGCCATGGGGTCTTGCCTGGTTTTACAGTACAAAGCATGACTTAACCTCCTGCGAAATAGGCCTCAAATCTAATCCAAACCTGTATGATTGCTCCCTTAACCTCTGCACAACATAGCCACTTTCTGTCCCACAGTTATATTCCACTCCCTTCTCCTCTCTCCTGTGTTCGACTGTATTGTCTGGCCAAATATATTGACTATAGTTGCTAGAGAGAGCAAAGTGGCAGCGTTGGCGCTAAGCCTGAAACTTTGGGGAGCTTGTCATTTTGTTGTTCAGATTTCCTACTCTTCATAGTACTGTCAAGTGTGGCAGTATGCATCAAACTTCCTTCTCTACATAACAAGGGTCCCTTTTCTTCCAACTTCCACCCACATTTCCCTCAGCTTACACCCTCACTAATGCCCCTCAAGAGCCATCAGGTGTCTATCAGATGTCTTTAAGACATCAGACTTTCAGTCAGGTGGTGGTGGCGGTGCACGCCTTTAATCCCAGCACTCGGGAAGCAGAGGCAGGACAGATTTCTGTGAGTTCGAGGCCAGCATGATCTAAAAAGCCAGTTCCAGAACAGGCTCCAAAGATGCACAGAGCAACCCTGTCTCAAAAAACAAAAACAAATAAACAAAAAAGACATCAGACTTCCACTGGCATTTTTCTTGAAATTCCATAGCAGTCACTACATTTCAAGGTTTTGTTACAACTTCTCTGAAGCGCCTTAAGGTGCCCAATACCAAAATATATTCTGTTTACCTAGTGCTAGGTAACAAACTACCCCCAAAATATAGCCAGATAGCAGCAACCTATACTTGACCTAATACTGGAAGTTTAGCTGGACTTGGTAGTGAAGATCTTTAATTTTAGCTATTCAGGAGGCTAAGGCAGGGGGATTGCGAGTTGAAGGCCTCGCAATCGGAGTGGGGAGAGTTTAAGGCAAGTAATGAGACTCTGTCTCAGTACGTTATTTTAAAGGGGTAAGAGCTGCCACTTTGTACCAGAGCTCGAGCCTGGCATATGCACAAGGCCCTGGGTTTATTCATGGCACCACAGAAGAGAAAACAGCTTGAGCAGGGCTCAGTTGGGACAGGTTGTAGACACTCTATGTTGGCTGGGCAACTTCAAGGTTGGACACTTACAGATCAGGTGATTACTGCTGGAGATTGAGAGCTCCAACTGTGAGTGCTGCCTCAAACATTGTTCATCTGTGCCTATGGTGTCTCCACAACATGGCGGCTGATTTACAAGAGCATGTTTCTCAAGAAAGAAAGGCCCAGGGAAGCTTACTGTCTTGGCTGGCCTGATGTTGCTACCGACAAGACTTCATAGTTCATCCTAGTCGATGCAATTAAATCACATTGGGCATTGTGGAAGGAAGCAGTGGTTCAAATGAACCTAATGAAAAGTGTGTTAGGAAATGTGTGGACACTTTCAAAAACTACGCCCACACATAGTTTACTTCAAACTAATTTATAATTTCCCTGTGGCCTGACTAGAGGCTTATATTATTCCAACTACTAATAAAATACTTTGTTGAAAATATAAAATCTGAGACAAATAGAAAACTTGGTGGGAAACCACTGGGTAAGCTTAATAACAAGATGGAGCTGACAAGAAAGAGGACCTTAGGGAAATTATCAAAATATCTAATATTTGTGTAATTAAAATCTCTTAAGGGAAAAGAAAAAGAATGGTTCATAAATACCAACTGAAGAAAGGATGTCTAGAAATGTCCAATGTTAGTGAACACCATACATTTATAGACTAAAGAAACCAACTAGTCCCTAACAACACAATAAACACAAAAATGCCTTTGCCAATTGCTACAATCAAACTTTTGAAAATAAAATATGTACAAAAAACCTTTTAGCATCAGTGAGTGAGAATGGGAATTTAAAAAGGAAGGGGAGCACTCCAGCTGTCTAGGAGTTTCTATGTCAAAGGTCAGTCACAACATTTTTGAGTGAACACTCATCCCTCAAAACTACTGACGAGCTGGCAGTGATAGCACACACCTTCAATCCAAGCACACAGGTAACAGAGGCAGGCAGATCTCTGAGAGGAGGCCAGCCTGGTCCACAGAGTGAGTTCCAGGACATCTGGGACCACACAGAGAAACCCTGTCTTGAAACACGCAAACAAAACAATGATGAATAAATACTTTCTGAAATAAAAGAAACCAAGAACATGCATCACGAAAATATTGCTCTAAAAATGTGGGCTGCCGGGCGGTGGTGGCGCACACCTTTAATCCTAGCACTCGGGAGGCAGAGGCAGGCGGATCTCTGTGAGTTCGAGACCAGCCAGGTCTACAAGAGCTAGCTCCAGGACAGGCTCTAAAGCTGCAGAGAAACCCTGTCTCGAAAAACAAAACAAAACAAAACAACAACAACAAAAAAAAATGTTGTGGGAAATTTTTTTGCTTTTTCATTTATGAATATATATATATATTAATTTTTAAGATTGCAATACAGTTACATTTCCCCCTTCCTTTCCCACCCTCCAAATCCTCCTAGAGTGAGTTTGTTTAAACCAAAATATGATCAAACTAACAGAAACAAAAGAAAAGCAACAAACACGGTAGAAATACAAGTAAATATGGCTTCTCTTGAGCTCTTTAGGGTACATCTGATGGATCTATGAAATGACTCAGCAAGCAGAGACAATGGCACCAAACTTAGGGCTCCAAGTTCAGTACCCAGAACCCACTTGGTGTGAGGAAAGAACTGAATTCCCCAGGTTCTCCTCTAAACTTCATACACCTACCCACTATGGTGCACACACACATACACACACATACACACACATACACACACACATATACACATACACACACAATAAATAAATGAATATAACAAAAATACATTTGCTAGATGAAAACAAAATAATCACATTGTCTGATAATTTTCCAGTGAACATTAATATAATAGCTTTTAATATATTTAATATATTTTAATATATTTAATTAATATAATATAATATAATTATTAATATAATAGGACAACTGAAGCAAAACTTACGGGGAAAAAAAAGCACCTATAAAATAACAAATTTATTTTACTCTAGTGAAAATGGCAAAACATTAAGTCCAATATAGCCTGTGAAAAGTTAAATACTTCCAAATGCTTGAGCAAGTGACACATAAATTATAATTAAAGATATAGTGAGACATACAACAGATAAGATAGAACCCCAGAAGCTCATACAACACAGTGGATGATGGTAAAGAAAAGACAAACGGTAAAGTGCAGGCCTAAATCCAGACGCACCAGCCAATTCAGCACACATAGCCAAGGTACAAACGGAAAGACAAAGACTGTCAGAAAGGATGTTAAATGAAAAACTGGAAGCAAGTTAAAAATAAAAAGATAGAAAAGGGTGCATCATTAAAACACTTATCAAGAAAAAATCCAGTGAAAAGCAGGATTGCCACATAATAATAAAAGCACCAATACACCAAGAAGGAAAAACCTAAATGGGAGTGGACCAAAAACAGAGCTTCAAAACCACAGAAACAAAAGCTGGAAAGAAACAAAGAAGAGAAAATAAATGAACAAATGCATAATTACACAAGGCAACCTCAACCTCTCCTCAGGCTCCACAGAGCAATCAGAAAGAACAGAGAACTTAGCAATACAATCAGCTAAGTAGGCAGAATTCAAATCTGTTAAACTCTTTATCCAGAAAAGTAGAAGACCTGGGGGCTGGAGAGATACTCAGGGCTAGGATCATGTGCTGTTCTTACAGAAGACCTAAGTTTGGGTCCCAGCACTCTCCTCAGGCAGCTCACAACCATATGTAACTCCAATTCCAATTCCAGGGTATCCAACACCTTCTTTGAGGTCTCCCTGGCACCTGAACTCATATATATATATATATATATATATATATATATATATATACCCTCACACAGACATATACATAATGAAATTTTAGAAAAATAAGTCCTTTTGAAAAACACATTGTACCCATTCTTTGTAGATGCAAGTGGTATAATTGTAAGCACTGGGTTTCAAACTTAACCTTAAAAAATTTTAAAATTTTAATATTACGTATGTTATCTGAAAATAAAAGAATAAATTAACATCAGTGTCATACAGACCATGAATTGGATAAGAAACCTCAAAATTTCGGAAATCATATTGTTCTGAAAAAAATTTAAATCCAATATTTTAAGTCAAGGACTGCAGATGAAGCTCAGTATAGTGGTGTATTGTTTGTGTTTTAATAAATAGAGCTTGCCTGAGGATCAGAGCAAAACAGTCACTCAAGTCAGCCATACAGGCTGGGCTGTGCTTGCACACACCTTTAATCTTAGCAGCCACACTAGCTAGTCATAGAGTCCAGACATTAGTGGTGCACACCTCTAATCCAAGCACTAGAGAGGAATATAAGATGGGATGAGAAAGAACCTCGCTCTCTTTCAGTCTGAAGATTTGTTAGAGGTAAGAGTTCTCTAGTAGTTTGATTACTTTGCTTTTCTGATCTTAAGATTGAACCCCAATCTCCCTCCCTCCCTCCCTCTCTCTCTCTCTCTCTCTCTCTCTCTCTCTCTCTCTCTCTCTCTCTCTCTCTCTCTCTCTCTCTCAGTTTAATTAATTGTGACAGGCAGATTATCTGACAAGCGCCAAGTCCCAGGTTCCATCTCTAGCACTGCAAAAATTAAAATAAATTTTCAAGTATGCCTCTAAAGCTGCCTTTGAGGGACAGTGATAGCATTAATGGGTTGTGTTAAAAACCAGGGAGGACCTCAAGAAAATATTTTAAGTTTTTCCTTTAAGAAACTGAACCATAGAGGGTTTCCCAGGTGTCCAGGAAGACGCCCCCAGCTAGGTCCTTGGGCAGCTGAGGAGAGGGTGCCAGAAATGTCCAGATCCTATTGCCATACTCATGAATATCTTGCATATCACCATAGAACCTTCACCTGGCATTGGATGGAGAAAATGACAGAGCCCCACATAGGAGCACCGGACTGAGCTCCCAAGGTCCTGATGAGGAGCAAAAGAATGATGAGCAAGGAAGTCAGGACCGTGAGGAGTGTGTTTACCCATTGAGAGGGTGGGACAGATCTAACGGGAGACTACCAAGTCCATTTGGAATGGGACTGATGGAACAGGGGACCAAACCGGACTCTCTGAATGTGGCTGACGGTGGAGGAGGACTGAGAAACCAAGGACAACGGCAATGGGCATGAACTCTACAGCATGGACGGGCTCACTGTGAGCCTTGTCAGTTTGGTTGCTCACCTTCCTGGACTTAGGGGGAGCTGGGAGGACCTTGGACTTAACATAGTGAAGGGAACCCTGATGGCTCTTTGTCTTGGAGAGGGGTGGAGTGGGGGTACGGGTGGAAGGGAGGGGAGGGAAGGGGGAGGAGGAGGGGAGGAGATGGAAATTTTTAATAAAAAAATGAGAAAAAAAATAAAATAAAAAATAAAAAAGAAACTGAACCATAAGCATAGGAAAGAAATAATAAACATGAGATAAGAAATTGAAAAGAGAAAAACACTAGATAGGAAAAAATGTTTTTACTCATCGTTAAAATGATTAGTAACATTGACAAGAGCTCAGGCAAAACCAAGCAGGAAAAGACAGGGGAAAGACACAAATTACCACCCTTGGAACTGACGGAATGTGATACTTAGGCCATACCTTAACAGATACTGTGGGCAGGTAATTACGCATTAGCTCAACAGCCTGAAGCTCACTAATAGTCCAGGCACCACCAGTCACTGTAGACAAAACTGATATCCTAGGTAGGCTTACAACTTTGCTAGAAAATGAATTTGTAGTTAAAAAGATGTGGGTCAGTGAGTTTTCTGGCATAACTGGGAAAAAATATCATGGTTATAGACTCATTTGAAAAACAGAAGAGCAAGAAGTCCTCCCTAAATATGTTTATGAAACAATGTGCTTATTGGACCAGCGCTAGACAAAGATGGCAAGAAATTCTTTTAAGTTGTTGTCTTTGTTAGTATTTTATTGCTATGAATAAATGCCATAACCAGGACAACTCTTACAAGGAAACACTAAATCAAGGGTGGCTGACAGTTAAGAGGTTTAGTCCATTATTTTCATGGCAGGAAGCATGGTGTCACACAAGCAGGCATAGTGCTGGAGATGTAGTTTAGAGTTTTACATCTGGATTGGCAAGCAGCAGAAAGAGTAAGTGAGACACTGGGCCTGACTGGAGCTTCTGAACCTCAAAGTTTACCCCCTGTGACACAAGGCCACTATTACTCCAACAAGGCCGCAACTCCAACAGTGCTACTCCCTGTGGGCCTATGGGGCATTTTCATTCAAACTAACACAGTCACTGACTCCTAAACATCAGCACAAAAATCCTATATAAATTACCAACCAAAAAACTTAGACGTGGTGGCACATTCAGTAATTCCAAGACTTGGGAGAATGAGGCCAATGAGTCATTGGTTCAAATCCAACCTGGACTGCAAAGTAAGTTTATTGCCACCCTGTTTTGTATAGGGCCCTGTCTCAGAAGTCAAACTAAATCAAATCAAAGCATTAACAAATAGTATACAGTAATATATAAATAATGGCTGAGGGTCATTGTGAAAAATGTATGTATCTACTGTGCTATCTAAACCCAGACACTATATGATATTTCAGTAGATGCAGGAATAGACAAATAAAAGATATCAGTTCATGATTTAAGAAAGAAAGAAAACCTTCCATCATACTGAGAATGGATGAAAACTCTCTTAACCTGTTAAGAATTGTCTGCCAAACAACAAAACCCAAAGACCGTAGCTGACATCATACTTACTGTGAAAGGCAATGTTTTAGATCCACCACAGCAGGAAAAACCCCATTTCCGTCATTCCTGTCCAGAACAATAAAAACCAGCAGAGTAGGAATTCAGTTGTCCTGATCTGGTAGAGACAAAACTACCCAGGTAGGAAATCCAAAGTGATCGACAGAAAGCATCCAGAACGAATAGGTGCATTTTGTAATGTCTTCAGAAATGTCATTAACACAGCAAAATCAATCATTCCGACATGCTCACTCTTAACAGTTGGAAACTGAAACAGTTTTTAAAGAGAAAAATAGCTCCTGAAGAATGAAATGCTCAGACATAACTGTAACAAAATATCGGCTGAAAAGAGTCAGCTCAAAATACACAGAGACACCGTGTTCTTAGATTAGAAGATTCGGTATAATAAAAGTGTCAATTCGAATGTATTTCCAGCTAAAATCCCACGGGGTTTTGTACATACATACAGCAAAACTGATTCTAAACTGCACAGGGGGCCTGCAAGATGGATCAGAAGCACTTATCATGCAATCGTAACCTGAGCTCCACCCTCAGAATCTGCAAAAAGCCAGTTGTGGTGGCTCTCATCTAGAATCTCAACATTCCCACTGGAAGATGGGAAGTGGAGCCAGAATGGTTGGGAAGATTTTGGTTGTCAAGCCTGGAGTGTACAGGGTGGCAGAATCAAGTGAGAGACCCGCTTCAGCAATATGGAAAGAGAGAAAGAGCCAACTCCTGCATGTCTTCTGATCCCCAAACACACGTATTGTGGAGGAGGTGTACCTACACACACACACACACACACACAGAGAGAGAGACATACACACAAGACACAGACACACACACGCACATAGTAATAAGGAGGTGAAAATTTAAGTGTACAGAGGAAAATGGAGAAACTAGAATAGTCCAAATAATTTTGAGAGAGCAGAAAAACTGGAGGTGATTTAATAATTTATAAAGCTACAATAATCAAAGCAATACGCTACTGATGAAGAGATCTAGAAAGAGAACTGAATATAATAGAAAATAGAAACCTATGCACACGTGAAAGACTGATAATTCCATCACAAAGACAGAGGGGCTATTCAGCGGGAAAGTCAGCTGTGGGACAACTGGAATCTACGTGTACAAATTTAACTCAAGCTTTACACCTTATACAAACTTTAATTCAATATGAAATCTGGATCTACATATAAAAAATTTATAGCAGGTGGTGGTGGCGCATACCTTTAAGCCCAGCTCTCAGGAGGCAGAGGCAGGTAGATTTCTATGAATTTGAGAGTAGCCTGGTCTACAAGAGCTAGTTCCAGGACAGCTAGGACTGTTACACAAAGAAACCCTGTCTTGAAAAACAAAACAAAACAAAACAATATAAAACTATAAAGTTTTTTAAGATAAAGCAGGAAGTCTTCTTGATGTGAAGTTAAGCAAAGAATTCTTAGTTTTGACAGTAGAAGTACAATTTGGTGGTGGGGGAGACAACCCACAAATGATGGGATTTTATCAAACTATAAAACCTTTCAAAGACTATAGAGAAATGAAGTTCAGTCATAAACTGGGGGAAAATATTTAAGTATCTATATAACAAATGGCTAGTTTTTAAATGGGAGAAATGTTTGTATAATCAATTGACCAAGTAAATGGTTTTAAAATAAGTGCGTGAAAATATACTGAACATTATGAAAATTACTGAGAGATGCCATGTCACCCATACCAAAAAAGCTAATGTTAATAAACAAATATTGACAATGCTGTCTCTTCCCTAATGTTTATTGTTTGCCATAATCAGGTGAGTCCTTAATTGCAGTTGTCTATTCTTATGTCAGCACCATACTGTTTGTATAACTAGGGCTCTGTAGTATAACTTGAAATTAGGGATGGAGATACTGCCAGCAGTTACTTTATTGTTTGGGATTATTTTGGCTATCCTGGAGTCTTTTATATTTACATATAATTTAAGATGATTTTTTTCAAATTGTGTAAAGATTTGTATTGTAATTTGAATATATAGATTGCTTTTGGTGAACTGGCTATTTTCACAATATTAATCCTACCAATCCTTAAGCATGGAAGGTCTTTCCATCTTCGTTATGGTCTTAAATAATTTTTTTCAATGTTTTAAATGTTTGCATTGTACAAGTCTTCCATTTCCTTATATAGATTTATTCCAAGATAAGATAAAAGGCATTATGAGTAGTATTACTGCCCTGATTTTTTCTCAATATATAGGAAGACTGCTGATTTTTTGTGTGCTAATTTTGTATTCTACTACCTTGCTGAATGTGTTTAGCAGCTGTAGGAATTTTCTGATGGTGACTTTAGAGTCTTTTACATATAGAATTATCATCTACAAATAAAAAAATCTTTGACTTCTTCTATTTCTATTTGTTTCCCTTGATCTTCTTCATTCTTCACTGTCTTACTGCTCTAGCTGAGATTTCAAATGCTATATTGAACAGGGAGGGGAAAGCATACATCTTTGTACTCTTCCTGGTTTGAATGGAATTGCTTTGAGTTTTTCTCCATTTGCTTGATTTGGACTGTGGGCTTGTTGTATATTGACTTTATTATGCTGAGATATGTACCCTGTATTCCTTGATATGTAGGCAGTAGAGCCATTCTAGAAAATAGTTTAACAGTGTCTTACTGTTCATTATCTTGCTATAGGACTCAGTCCTTAATGTTTACCCTAGAGAAAGGAAGCATTCGTTTAATAGCTCCGGTAAATACAGATTTTGTGCTGTGGATCTTGATGTCCCTAAGGCTCATATGTTGAAGACTTATTCCGCCACTGATTGTAAAACCAGGCACTGCAGGAAACTCTAAAAGGACATAGCTAGAGATGCCTTTCATTGTGCATGTCCTTGTTGAATGCATGGGACTCTGGCCCTTTTCCTTTTCCCAGCTACCAGGAAGTGCTCAGTTTTGCTCCATTCTTGATCATAATGTTCAGCCTCATTGCAGGCCCAGAGTAGCAAAGTCAAGCAACCATGGTCTAGAATTTCTGACACTGTATGTAGGAGGAGGGCCCTGCTTGTTTGTCCCAGCCACCCAGAACCAAAATAATCACACAGAAACTATATTCATTAAATCACTCCTTGGCCCATTAGCTCTAGCTTCTTATTGGCTAAGTCTTACATCTTAGTTTAACACATCTTCATTAATCTCTGCATCATCACAAGGTTGTGGCCTACCAACAAAGTTTCAGCACATCTATATCCCGTGGCAGATCCATCATTTCCCTCTGACTCCACCCTTCTTTCTCCCAGCATTCAGTCCAGTCCTCCCCACCTACCTAAGTTTTGCCCTATCAACAGGCCAAGGCAGTTTCTTTATTCATTAATGTTAATCACAGGACACAGAGGGGACTCCCACATCAACTGTAAGCTAAAATAAACCTTTCTTCTTTTTAACCTGTTTATCTCTGGCCTTTTGTCACAGTAAAAAACACCTAACACACAACTCAACTGTCTGTCCTTCTCTAAGGACTATATAAACAACAATGGGCTACTGAAGAGTAAGCAGAATGATTTCTCAGTGAGCTGCAAAATCCCAACCCTTAAACAATGCCGTCCAACACAGTTTATGTTATCATGCTCTTTTCAAAGAAAACTTAAAAGCAAAACTAAAAGTAAATCCTGAAGAGGCAAGCTACTGGAAATTGAACTCAGGACTCTACCACTGAGTTTCTCCCCTAGCCCTTCTTTTGCTTTTATTTTAAAGTAAGAACTTGCTAGGTTTTCCAAACTACTCTAACTTGATCTCCTGGTTCAGATACCCCATGATGGTATTATACCCACCATGTCTATCTGGCCAAAAACTAGACCCTGTCTTTTAAAAATATATTTCATTTTTACTGACTGTCAAGTCACACTATAGACTTTCAACTCATGCTCTTTCTCAGGTTGTAAAATAATCATTAATTAACTTGTTATTGATTATTGTTTGTTATTCTTAATTTAAGGTGCTGTGAGGGAGGATGCATTCCCATCCTTACTTCTTTGCACACTTCACACAGTCTTTCTGCTTTGGGGACACTGAAAGATTTTGTCCAATTTAATTCAATTTGCTTACAAGATCTAATCAGATTAGGCCTTGGTGATAAAATCTTTAGCATGAGTCTTACTCCCTCAAGTTCCTCAGCAACAAACAGGAAACACAAGCACTTAAAATAATTGCTGCAAAAAAAAAATAGCTTTATCTTTAGAGTCTAGAAAAACATGGAGAAAGGAGAAACCTTACTTGGATGGGTGAACAGGCAGTACAGAGCGTAAAACCACAGAGGAGTTCCTTAGCCAGTTGTAGCTACATGGCTGGCTTCTTCCCTCAAGACAGATCACTTGTGCAACCATAAAGAAACTTTTGAGAAAGGTTATGAAAACATGAACTAATCCAGAGATCAGCAAGTGTTTTTGGAAAAGGATCAAATGGCAATTATTTTGTGCTTCCTATTCCACACATAGTATGTCCCAGTAATAATTTACAAAAGCAAGCTCAGGCTACCTGTGTCTTAGGACCATATGCTGTTAACACCTCTATTTGCCAAACCAACATAACTATGCATTTGAACAGTAAATCACAAAAGATTTATACCTATGAAAAACATGACTTATCTTTAAATCTAATTTTAAAAACCCAGTATTGACCCAATCTGATACTAGAAACCTCATACACCTGAGCCTTCTCTCTATATGAAAGCTGAAGTGTTAACACAACCTAAGAGCATTCTTTCGGATCTAAAATGTAATGGTCTTTACTACCTGAAACTATAGACTGTGTTGAGAACATCCACAATTACCGAAGAAGGGTTCATGAATCACATACTTCCTCCTCCTCTCATTTCTCTAAGGGTTCTAGAATGTTCATGGATGAAATAGGTGCCACCTGGGTGCAGAAGTTCTTCTGTGTGGCTGATGAGTTCCCTTTATCCCTTAGCAACTGACATTTCTATTTGCTGTTAGCCAGAAAGGCCAGAAGCAAATGCAATGGTCTTCTTTGTACCATATTCCCTCGGAGATTTTTAGAATGTCTTAACTGAGCCAGGAGGATTCCCTAAGCAAATGCTTAGAGCTTGACCCTTTGATTTTTCCTGAGATGAGAGCTACCCGCGGATACATCATCCCAAGCTTATTTCATTGCTGCGTCAGAGGAATAATAAAAAGTAGACAGGAGGCCAGTGTAATGAACAATGGCTGCTGTGATGTCAGACGGATGAGGGGCCTGACGGGATCACCTTAATTTGGGGTGCTCTCTTTCAGAAAAGGGAATCTAGAATTATCTAGAAGCACTAAAATACAGGTGAGTCATCAGGTTGGGAATAAGCTGTACAAGTTGTTTTTTTTTCAACCACTGTTTTAAGAACACATCGCAATTACCACAGAATACAAAGCATATCCTGCTTTTAAAAAATATTCTGATGCTTTAACAGTAGTAATGCTTTTATTTGATTATGAGCTGCCCACGGGCACTTCTTGGGTTGTGACTCACTTGAACAGGTTTGTTGGATATGTTTTTTTTTGAATTTTCTTCTCCTAGTAAAAGAACATTTTATTCTCAGATGTGAAGAAAAAAAGGAATAAAGGATTAAAAACCTGCTGGAATGCTCTAGAATGGAATGGAATTTGCATAAATATGGAATGACAGGCAGTTTAATCAAAGACAAGGAAAGGGACATGATCTTAGGTCACACTGATGCTTGCACATGATTTCTTATGCCTAGAATTTGTTTTTTCTAATACAAATGTTGGGGCCATGCTATCATGAGTCATCATTCTGTTTACGATGCTGACATTTTGTTCTCCCTGTAACTGTGATGAAAGGCTGCAGAGATGTTCTCTTCATTCTAATTTTTTCTCCTGACGCTGCTGCTATATCTGCAGCCGACACCCTTAGCACAGAGTATCATGAATTGCTCTGGGTTTCAAAATCTTAAAGGACAGCTCCTAAGAGGAGTGCAAAGACCTAAAATCCCTTAATCAAGTTTCTAATCGCACACAAGATGGCCTCACATTAAAAGCCATTTGAGAGCAGCGGTCATGTCATGTCTTCACCATATCAAATAGGATTCTTATTTTAGCACCAAAGGCAGCTCTTTTCTTGTAGAATGAAGCAAAGCCCTGAACAGTCTGTTCAATAACAGAAGACAAGAGCTGCCTCCCTCTCTCCCACATGGTTCCAGAGGCTATCATATCTTAGTTAATGAACAACTAGTATTTTGTCGGTTCTATTTTTGGTCCTTTAATTCTTGCATTAACCTTGTTACATACCTACTATTGCTATCTCCAAATTACAGAGCAGGAAAGCAAGTGGGATTCAAGAGCCTGTTCCTGTCACACAGCCAGCAGGTGGCAGAGCCCAGACTCAAATACAAGCTACGCACCCCGTGATTAGGATGCAGAATCACTGTGAAAACAAAATCTAGGAATGGCTTTGAGGGAATTTCCAGATTTGGTTTACGCACATGGGGAAATCCACCTTAAAAGTGGAAGGTACCATTCCATAGCCTGGAGCCCAGAGCCGAACAGAAAGGAGAAATCAAGCTGTACCCCGTCTTTCCTCTCTCTGTTTCTGAAGTGCAGATGCTATATAACTAGCCATCTCAGTTCATGACCGGGAAACCATCATGACTTCCTCATCATGATGGACTATAACCTTGAACTGTGACCTTCCTTCCTTCCGTTGCTTTGATCAGGCATGTGTGTATCAACAAGGAGAAAAAACTAAATACAGCCCCAGGTCACGGGGTATATTTTCTAGTTTATCCATGTATCTGCAAATTTCATGATTTCATTTTTCTTTCCAGCTGAAAGGTATTCCATACCGAATATGTATCACATTTGCATTTTCTCTCCTCAGTAAAAGCACATTTGGGTTATTTCCATATTCTAGCTATTGTGAAGAGAGCAGCAATGAACATGGCTGAGCAAGTATCAGGAGAGTAGAGTGTCGAGTCTTTTGGGCATCTGTCAAGGAGTAGTATAGCTGAGTCATTGTGAATTTATTTTTAGGTTCTTGAAAATTCTTCACGCTGATTTCCAGAGTGAGTGGCCGCTCTAGTTTGCAAACCCACCAATAGAGAATGAGGGCTCCCCTTCCCCTACAGCCTTTTCAATAGGGAATGAGGGCTCCCCTTCCCCTACAGACTCTCCAATAGAGAATGGGGGCTCCCCATTCCCTACAACGTCTCCAATAGAGAATGAGGGCTCCCCTTCCCCTACAGCCTTTTCAATAGGGAATGGGGGCTCCTCTTCCCCTACAGCCTCTCCAGCATTTGTTGTCAGGTGCTCTCTTGATCTTAGCCATGGTTATTGGGGTGTGATGAAATCTCAAAGTTATTTTAATTTGCATTTCCAAAATGTCTAAGAATGGTGAACACTTTTTGGAATATTTCTTATCCATTTTTATTCCTTCTTTTGAGAATTTTTCACTCAAATCTATAGCTCAATTTTTAATTGGGTCATTTATTTTCTTGACTCTCCTTTCTGAGTTCTTCATATATTGTGGATATTAATTAAAGAATAGAAATATTCCTTAGAAAAAATAATTATAAGATACAAAGATACAGATGCCAATACACCAGCTATTTAAAAATTACCCTTTCGCTTTAACTATACCTCATATGGTTACTTGAGGGATTTTAAAAAAGAAAAGCACAGAATAAATTGAAAGTATAAATACACATACACACATTCCTGACAGACTTTAGCTAGAACTGTAACAATTCATCCTTTTGGATATTGTTTTCTGCATTGCCTCTTTATCATGAAATAAAAAGGGAAAGTATAAAATCGTAAACTACTTTAAGTATAAGGAAACACACATTGATAAATCTTCTGAAATCTGAGTGTCAAGGCAGTCACTGTGCTGACAGGCTCAAAAGACAAATTAAATATATTGAGAACCAGAAAAACAGAATTTACTGCCATCATTCGGGGGAAAGCAGGAAATCTAGAAGATTCTCACAGCAGCACAACAGGAAGTAGAAGGACCTATGAGTGTTCTGCTCACATAGTGGCTGTCCCACCCTCAACGCCAGGGCCACACCACAAAGCTCTAGAAAGAAGCCTTCAATACATTTATGTGAGGTTATTGAATGGATCAAGCTTGTGAGAAAAAAAGCTAGAAACATTTCCATCCAAAATGACAATAGGCTTAGCTGATTAAAGAAAGGCGCCACCAAATATTTCTGTGACAAGGAAGTCCTGTTTGCTCTCCAGAAGATCCCTAGCTATGGTTAATTTGGCCTAGTGAAACACACATAGCACCTATGAATAAATATGCCAATGTGCTAAATAATATGTTATAAGACAATTTCAGGAATCTAATAAAGATCTATGTAAGAAGAGTGTTTCATATCAGGAATAAAAAATCCAATATTGAGACATTTATTAAAATAGAAAATCACATGATTATATCAAGAGATGTAGAAAGAACACCCGATAAAATCCCACCATATTCCCGATATAAATCTCTTAGAAAATAGAAACTGAGAAACATTTCTGGGGTGCGGTTTTTAAAAAGTATTTATTACAAATAGCAGTAAATGTAATTGTAAACATTGGAATGTACAGACTCTTACAGTCGGTCTAAGAGAAAGATACTGTCTACATTTTAGATGACTTCATCTTTTCTTTACCTGAAAACCCTTCAAAATTGGGACAAGACCATATTGATATTACACCACCACATTTATTACCTTTTTTAGGGGACTTTATACACAATATCCTCATGCCTCATAATCTTTTAATGCCAGGAACCCTTAAGCTATCCCATAGATAAATCGGCTAAAATTAATCAGTAATAACAGTTAATCTGTATTTACATTCACAAATAAGAAACACCAGCAATTCTTGTCTCCAATAAAATGATTCCTCCCATAATTTCAATAGTCATGTAACACACCAAGTTTGTCATTCATTCTGCCTTGTGCTTAAAAAGAGAAAGAAAAGGAAAGAATAAAGAAAGACATGGAAGGAGTGAAAGGGGAGGGAGGGAGGGAGGGAGGGAGGGGGGGGGGGAGGGAGGGAGGGAGGGAGGGAGGAAGGGGGGAAAATACTCTTCTGCCCTTCATTATAAGGTCCCAGCATTCTGCAGTTGCCTTTTCCTGACCAAACATTCTCAACCAGGGTGACCCCTGCTTCAGTATGAGTTTTGTATTCTCTAACCACTTTCTACCTGGCACTGGAAAATGAAGGTTCTGGAAACAGACACAAAAGATGTGTCTGTCAGTCAGAGCTAAGAGCTGACTGGTCTGGCCATTTTGATCAGGTCCTCTGGGAAAAGTTTGCCTTGCCAAGCTGGGCAGCCTGCGGGGGTGGGGAGGTTGGTGGTGGTGGTGCACGCCTTTAATCCCTGCCCTCAGGAGACAGAAGCAGGCGGATATCTGTGAGTTCAAGGCCAGCCTAAGCTTCAGGGTGAGTTCCAGGACAGGCTCCAAAGCTACACAGAGAACCCCAGTCTCAAAAAAGTTTGCCTCGCCACTTCTCAGTATCTTGTGTGGGTTTTCCTCAGTCTTGACTCTGCATCCTTGAAAACCGTTTCATCTGATTTATGTCACAATCCCAAGATGGAGCACACACTGGATTCTATTAATGATAAACATGCCTTGCCCCATTTCTAGGGACTTGAGGTTTGCACAGGAAGCATTCTCGGTCATCCCTATATTGCTAAAAGGATCTTCTCATTATTTTTGCCCTCTATCAGATTCCCTGCTCTCTTTCTCTTGTATTTCATTTCATCTGTCTCTAAATGACACAGTTCCCCTGGGGACACTCGGTGCCCAGTGACCAATTGGAGGAATTTAGACAAGAATGTTATGAATCATTTGAGGAGTCCATGCAAAGAAAATGAATCACAAGAGTTCCTGTTTTGTCAGTCGAAAGGAGAGATCAGTTGATGACAGAGACTTCCACTGCCCTTGCTATTGTACCTCAGGGATTAAAAGTATTATTTTTGGTTGTACATTTGATGGAATTGCTAGAGGCCTGATAAATGTGGCCTCTCCCACTCTCTCTTGTAATCTAGTATATGTCTAAGCACTTCTATACCAAAATGGGTTTTCTACTTCCAAAGCTACTCCTGACTCTTTCTGTTATGCACTGGATTTTTATTTTTTTCCCTACACTCATGTTAAAATTCTGACTCCCCTATGATGGTACTAGGAAATGGGACCTTAGCCCCATATCTCTCTTGCCCTTGACCGGTTGAAAGACAGAGAAGGCGGCCACCTGTGAGTGAGAAGGCAGTCTTCGCCAGACCTCAGGTCTTTCATACAAGGGTCTTTGACTCCTAGCTCTGAGAACTAGATGTTGGTTGTTCAGCTTTACTTTATTAATGAAATGTGTGTGTGTGTGTGTGTGAGTGTGTGTGTGTGTGTGTGTGTGTGTGTCTGTGTGTCCTTCTGCTGCTGTCCCTTCTTTTACTGCATTTTGTACCCTAGGCTAGCTGGCCTACAAATTCCCACATATAATCCTCCTATCCCCACCTCCCTTCTCATGATGAGGGTGCTGGGATTCAGATGGCTGCTATAATAGCTGAACTTTGACATAGATTCGAGAAATCAAACTTGGAGAACTGAACTCAAGCCATCACACATGCAAGGCTAGCAGTCTTACCCACTTAGCAGCTGTCTTCCCATCTTTCAGTGCATGTTGTAGTATGGTGGTCCAAACTGATCAAGATCAAACATGCCTTCTTGAAAACGGTGAGTGATTGCCTTTCACAGCCAAAATTTCATAGTTTCTGGATCTCTCTCTCTCTCTCTCTCTCTCTCTCTCTCTCTCTCTCTCTCTCTCTTCTCTTCTCTTCTCTTCTCTTCTCTTCTCTTCTCCTCTCTTCTCTTCTCTTCTTTCTTCTCCTTCTTCTCTTTTCTACCTGTATCTGCCTTTGGGAAACTTTGGGTTTCAATTACCATAAAAACAGTTCTTTACAACCATAGGGTACACTCTAGCATAATAACTCTAGATGAAGTAAAAAAATATCAAAAGGAAAGAAAAAGTGAACTGTGGCTTATTTGGGGGGATATGAACTGGTTTTGAGTTTTGGTGCATTTTCACAATTTAAAAAAAAGTACCAAAATGATATTTAACTGAAAAATTGGTTAATCACTTAGATTCCAGACCAGAAGAAAAGCTATACATGAGAGAGTTTTGGGATTAAGTCAAGAGTCTTAAAATACACCTGGAAAACATATGACACTTGGATAACTTAGAATTACTTATATTTATATTTTTTTAAAAGGAGTTCTCCATTATCTTTCTGGCTTTCATAACAGGTAAAGATCATTCTTGCATGATGTTTGATTACTATAGTGTAAGCCGAGTGTCCTGGTTCGGTGTGGTTTTTCCTTCTTTGTTTAGTGGATGGTCTTTTTTTGTGTGTTCTTGGATTTGGTTTCCAAGTATTTTATTGAGTATTTTTGCATCTCATGTGTTCATGAGGGAGATTGGCCTGTAATTATTTTTTTTCTTGAGTTTTTATGTGATACCAGATAACTCTGATCCTATGAAATGCATTGAGCAATATTCTTTCCCTTTCTATTTTGGTAAATAATTTGAGAAGCATTGGCACTAACTCTTTTTTGAAAGTCTGCAAAATTCCGCACTATAACTGTCTGGCCCTGGGCTTTATTTGGTTTGGAGTTTTCTAATGATTGCTTCTATTTCCTTAAGGGTTATAGGTCTATTTAAATTGTTTTTATGATCTTGATTTAACTTTGATAAGTGGTACCTATAGAGAAAATTTTCCATTTCTTTTAGTTTTTCCAATTTGGTGAAGTACAGATTTTTAAAGTATGTCCTTATGATTCTCTGGATTTCCTCGTTGTCTGTTGTTATGCCCCCATCTCATTTTTTATTTTGTTAATTTGGATAATATCTCCCTGCCTTTTAGTTAATTTGGTTAGTTTGTCTTATTGATTTCTCAAAGAAACAACTCTTTGTTTCATTGACTCTTTGTATTGTTCTCTTTGTTTCTATGTTGGTGATTTCAGCCCTCCCTTTGATTATTTCCTGTCATCTATTCCTCTTGTGGGTGATTACTTCTTTTTGTCCTAGGGCTTTCATGTGTGCTATTAGGTTGCTAGTGTGAGATCTCTCCAATCTTTCTGTAGGCCCTCAGCGCTATGGACTTGCCTCTTAACACCACTTTCATTGTCCCATCGGTGGGGGTAGGCTGTGTATTGACCTATTTTTCATTCATCAGGAAGTTGTTCAGTACCGCTAAGTTTGTAAGATTTCTGTTGTTGATATTCAGCTTTAATTCATAGTGATCTGTTAGCATGCAGGGACTTCTTTCAATTTTCTTGTGTCTGTTGAGACTTGCGTTGTGACTGAATATGTGAGCAGTTTTAGAGAGAGCTCTGTGAGGGTATATTCTTTTGTGTTTGGGTGGAATGTTGTGTAGATATTTGTTAGGCCCATTTGGTTTATATCATCTGTGAGCTTCAGGATTTCTCTGTTTAGTTTTTGTCTGGATGACCTCTCCGTTGGTTAGAGTGGGGTATTGATGTCTCCCACTGTGAGTGTGTGGGGTCAGTATGTGACTTAAGCAGTAGTAGTGTCTCTTTTGCCAACTTGAGTGTCCTTTTGTTTGGCATATAAGATGCTAAGAATTGAAATGTCACCTTAACGGACTTTTCTTTTGATAAGTATGTAGTTTCTTGCCCTATCTTATTTAATTGGTTTCAGTTTGAGGTGTATCTTGGTGGGTATTAAAATGGCTGCACCAACTTGCTTCTTAGGTCCGTTTGCGTGCAATATCTTTTTGCAACCCTTTACCTAGACGTAATGTTTATCCTTGATGTTGAGGTATGTTTCTTGGATGCTACAGAAAGAAGGATCACGTTTTCACTTCCATTCTGTTAGGCTGTATCTTTTTCTTAGGGAATTGATACTATTAATATTGCAAGATGTCGATGACCAATGATTGTTGATTCTAATTATTTTGTTGTAGTAATAGTAGTAATTGGTGGTGGTGGTGGTGGTAGTTGTGTGTTTGTATGTGCATGTGTGTGTGCATCCTTTTTTTCGATTTTGCTGGTATGAGATTATTTCCTTGCCTTTCATGAGTGTAGTTAATCTCCTCCTTAAATTGGAGTTTTCCTTCTAGCATCTTCTGTAGGGTTGAATTTGTAAATAGATACTGTTTAAATTTGACTTTATCATGGAATATCTGTATATTTAGTGTTTTGATTATTATGGGATGAGGGGACTTTCTTTTCTGGCCCAATCTATTTGGTCTTTTGTATGCTTCTTATACCTTTATAGGTTAGAAAAATTATCTTCTATGACTTTGTTAAAAAAATATTTTCTTGGACTTTGAGCTCAGATTCTTTCCCTTCCTCTATCCCTTTTATTCTTAGGTTCGATCTTCTCATACTGTCCCAGATTTCCTAGATGTTTTGCAATAAAAGATTTTTAGATTTAACATTTTCTTTGAAAGATGGATCTGTTTCTTCTATCATATCTTTGACATCTGCAGTTCTTTCTTCCATCATTTAAGTTTTTCTCTGTAATTTCCGTTGGATTTCTTAATTTTTTTTTCCAGAATTAATCCATTTACACTTTTCATTTATTTTATTTTCAGGTCTTGAAGATTTTTTTTGGTTTGCTTCAGCTGTTTGTGTTGTTTTTGGAATTCCTTATTAAACTTAATCAAAAACCCAGATATTAATCCACACACCTTCAAACACCTGATTTTTGGCAAAAAAGCAAAAAATATAAAATGGAAAAAAGAAAGCATATTTCACAAATGGTGCTGGGATAACTGGATTTCAACATGTAGAAGAATGAAAATAGATCCATATCTATCACCATGCACAAAATTCAAGTCCAAATGAATCAAAGACCTCAATACCTCAACATAAAGCCAGCCACACTGAACCTCATAGAAAAGAAAGTAGGAAAAATACTTGAACGCATTAGCACAGGAGACCACTTCCTAAATATAACCCCAGTAGCACAGACACTGAGAGAAACAATTAATAAATGGGACCTCATGAAACTGAAAAGCTTCTATAAAGCAAAGGCCACAATCAACAAGACAAAATGACAGCCTACAGAATGAGAAAAGATCTTCACCAACCCCACATCAGACAGAGAACTAATCTCCAAAACATACAAAGAACTCAAGAAATTGGTCATCAAAAGAACAAATAATCCAGTAAAAATGGGGAATACAGACCTAAACAGAGAACTCTCAACAGAGGAATCTAAAATGGCTTAAAGACGCTTAAGAAAATGCTCAACATCCTTAGCCATCAGAGAAATGCAAATCAAAACAACTCTGAGATTCCATCTTACACTGCTAAGAATCAAAAACACTGGTGACAACTTATGCTGGAGAGGTTGTAGGGTAAAGGGAATACTCCTGCATTGCTGGTGGGAATGCAGGCTGGTATAGCACCTTTGGAGATCAGTATGGCAATTTCTCAGAAAATTAGGAAACAACTTTTCTCAAGACCCAGAAATACCACTTTTGGGATATATTCAAAGGATGCTCAAACATACCACAAGGACATGTGCTCAGCTATGTTCATAGTAGCATTGTGTGCCATAGCCAGAAACTGGAAACAACCTAAATGCCCCTCGACCAAAGAATAGATAAGGAAAATGTGGTACAAAATGGAGTACTACACAGCAGAAAAAATAATGACATCTTGAAATTTGCAGGCAAATGGATGAATCTAGAAAACATCATATTGAATGAGGTAACCCAGACCCAGAAAGACAATTAGCATATGTACTCACTCATAAGTGGTTTTTTAAACATAAAGCAAAGAAAGCCAATCTACAAACCACAATTCCAGAGAACCTAGACAACAACAAGGACCCTAAGAGAGACATATATGGATCTAATCTACATGGTAAATAGAAAAAGAAAAGATCTCCTGAGTAAATTGGGAGCATGGTGGCCTTTGGAGAGGGTTGAAGGGGAGGGGAGATACAGGGAGAGGAGCAGAGAAAAATGTAGAGCTCAATTAATTACAAATTTAAAAAACAGTTTATTTAAAAAGTCTCAAAATTTTTTTGAAAATGTTCCCAGTTATTACTTGGTAGTGGATTAGCTCTTGATTCTCTTAAAATAGGTCCTTTACCAACCTTTAATCCCAGCTCTCAGGAGGCAGCACAACCAGGTCTACATAGAAAGTTCCAGGCCTATCAAGGTTACATAGTGAGACCCTGTTACAAAAAAAGTAAACAAAAATAGGTTCCCTGGGACTTATCGTTGTGCCTGTAATAGGAACCATTCTGTTCTTTCCCTTCTTATCTTAAACCCCCCTCTTCTAATTTTACTTTACAAACTGGAACTTCTAGTCCAATGCCGAGTAGAAGAGGAACAGTGGATATCCTTACTCTAGTCCTGTGTGTTTTACATGGGTCAAGTAGTTAGTCTTTTGCTTTGAACCTGGTGCTCCTTCCAGAGGCCCTTTACGAGTTGCATCACAGACTCCCTTCTCCTCCAGCTCCTTCAGAATTTCTTTAAATGACATCTCAACATCTATGAATATCACTATTTGGTTTTCTATTAGTGAAATGACTATATTAATTGACTTTTGAATACAGAACCAGCCTTGCATTCCCAAGGGAAACTCCACTTGGTCACAATAAACTATAATGGACTTTTTGGATCCTGTTAGGCCCATTTTGGTACAGTTTTGTTGGAGACTTGGAGTTCTCTGTTCTTGTGAAGATCTGGTCTGCAGGTTTCCTCTTTGACTGTCTTCCTGTAATTTAGATATTGGTAAACACTGCATACTTGATGAATTGATAAATAGCCTTTCTCCTATTTTATGAGAATGATCATGGAAATTTGGTTTTATTTCTTTCAAAAACTGTTCAGCATGTTTCACCCATCATCTGAGAGTTTTCTTCTGTATGAAACCTTTGGGTCCTCTATTTCTTGTTTATATCTTTCCAGAAGTCAGTGTACCTAATAATTATGAAAGACAAGTGCAGAGATTGCTCACAGTAATCTCTTTATGTCCTTAGTGTCTACAGAGACTAGGGTGATACCTCTTCTGTCTTTACTAACATCTTGTTTCTTCTCACCTTTGCTTTCCAGTAGCTTTCTGGAGATATAGCAATGGGTTAAGCTTTCCAAGAAGCTATCATTTGGGTTTTATTTGCCCCTATTATTTTCATGTTTCAATTTCTTTTATTTCTGCTCTGATCTTTATCATTTTCTTCCCTCTGCCTGCTTATGGCTTACCCTGGACTTCCTCTCTAGTTTATTAGCGTGAAAGCCAGCACCATCGATTCCAGAGCTCTTTGTTTTCCAGTATTAGCATTTTGGTTGATAGAACTTGCTCTCCAAGGACTACCTTAACTCTATCACAGAAGTCTGACTTTATTGCATTTTCATTTTGTTAAAAATATTTCATTTATTTAAGACATCTTCAGAGTTCATTGTTCATACCTTGGTTATTCTACAGACATCTCGATGAATGTATATTTTACATCAAGCAAGAATTGTACTTTCCCACATTAGGTTAACACTCCGGGGAATGAAGCAGCAACACAGAGAAAGAAAATCCCTTGAGGCAAGAAGGAAAGATTTTATCAGACCCAATTAGCAAATATTATTCAAACCATATGTTCTGACTTTTAAATGTCCCAGTTGATGAGACATAACTCATTTCTGAATCACTGAAACACTGTCACAGTCAGGGGCTTCAAGCTAAGCACTTGCAGGCTGTGTAGTGTGCTCCAGGTTCCAAGTTTTTGTGACCTGTCGTCCATGCTGGGGTGGGATTGGTAATGTAGTTACCTTTGGGTCATTTCTACTCCTGTATGGAACTCTCCGCCCTATATGCCTGTAAATTCATTGATTGACCAAGCTGATAATACTTTTGTAGTATCTTTACTTTAGTCTATTGTGGATTCCTATCTGGAGTGTGTGTGTGTGTGTGTGTGTGTGTGTGTGTGTGTGTGTGCGCGCGCGCGCGCTCATGCACGCGCATACGTGCATGTGAGAAAGAGAGAGAGTTTCGTATCTTCCCAGGAAGAGTCTGTCACACAACAGTAACAAAGCCATTCAGATCTAGAAGGCAACTTTGAATAGCAGACAGCTTCTGCTGAAGACCCACAAACAAGGATGCTCTACTTTATTCTGTGTTATTCTATTCTTGATTGCCTTCGCTGCTTTCTTTCCACTTTTCTGATTCAAGCTTCCTTACTATTAGTCAGCACGTATTGCTTCTTGATCCTATTTCCTGCAAAACAACTACCCTTAATAATCTGGGGCTTGCTTATATAGTTCTAGGCCTTAATTCTAACCCTTCATGTAATTGCACTGAAGGTCAGCCAAAGCAGTTAATCAAACCGACTTTGAGGATTTACCTCTTTTCTGTTCGGTGCTGCCCAGCTTTGTTTGGTGCCATGCTCCTCTTAGAAACAAACTGGTTTTCTCATTAACTGAACTCAATCAGTAAACAGTGTACATGCCTGCCAAAACTCATGACAGATGAAGTAGAAACCCAATATCTATACTGAGAAAAACCTAGGAAAAAATATTTCTTTCTAGATAGGAAAAAATGCATTACAAGCTCGCCATTGCAATCAAGATTTCACAGAGAGTCCAGAAAGAAAAGAAACAGATGGGATATATTTACACTTCTATCCCTTTAACAGACTTGTAATAAAGGTACCTGAGCTAAGGTAAACCTTCATCTTTGCCTGATTTACAAATAGCAGTTAATAGTTTTTCATAATTTGAATGTAGTTCTAACAGTTACAGGCTTCAGTGATCCACTTTCAGTGGAAATAGTTAGATGTGGATGTCTGATAAAGTCAGCCTGGCACTAGGCAATGAATTTGTGCCAGCCTAATTCTGTAGGACACGACATCTACCTCTGGAGATTCAAAGTATTGGTGATTATTAACTATGATCTATAATCTCAGAATCATACAGCAATCTATGATGTCATTAATTGATATATGCTTTTCAGAATAGTTCTTAATATCCTGTAACCATTTTGACCTAGAAATCTCCCTCCAGAGGAAAAAAGAAATTTAGATAATTTGATTCATACAGGCAATGCTTTAAATTTCAATTTAGTTTAAAAGGAACCAATGAAGGAAAAATGTATTTGAGACTGCTTTCTTCTACACTTCACACTTTATGTGAGATTGGGAAGTCGGTAGAATTCCACAGATGATAGTACAGAAGGAACCAGAGAGGGCCATATTGTTAAAACTGTGCAAATATTCATCCAAGAAGTTCATAAATTTAGGCAGGTGATAGTTAAGTGTGAAAGTTTTTGTCAAGGAGCACAAATTGAATTATTACACCACCACTGCGTTTGTTGGATCTATTACATAGCTATAATTATCAGAGAGGTAAATACAAAAATCAAAACTGTCTAGCATGGGTCATGCCCAGTTGGTTATGTGGCCTTTTCAAATTGGGTATCGAATCACCTCACTTAATTTGTTCACCCTTAACTCCAGCTCATAGCAGATTCTTTCCTATAGTAATTATCTATGTTGTGATACCCAAGTGTGAGCTTTCTGTGACCTAGCCTCTGCTGAACACTTGCTGTTCCATAACACAATCCTGACATGACCTTTCTAAGAAGACCGGGGCTTGCTGAAGATTGAAATGACAATGTTTTAGGATTTCCATCGCTCTGAAGAGGCACCAAAACCATGCCAACTCTTATAAAGGAAATCATTTAATTGGGGATGACTTACAGTTCCAAAGTGTGGTAGTTTTAAGGATATTGATCCCCAAAAGGAGTGGCACTATTGGGAGGTTTGGTTTTGCTGAAATGGGTGTGGCCTTATTGAGGAAGTGTGTCACCGTGGAAGTGGGCTTTGAGTTTGTCTATGCTCAAGATACTGCCCAGTAGCACAGTCAACTTCCTATTGCCTGCAAGATGTAGGACTCTGAGCTTCTCCAGCACTATGTCTATCTGCACACCGCCCCCAATTAATGTTTTCCTTTATAAAAAACTGCCAAATTTATGGTATCTCTTCTCAGTATAGAAACCCTAACTAAAATACATTAAAAGAAAATGGATCCCAAAGGGAGAGGCACTGTTGGGAGGTGTGGCTTTCTTGGAGTGGGTATGGCTGCATTGAAAGAAGTATGTCACTGTGGGGGTGCACTCTGAGTTCTCCTATGTTCAAGATACTACCCAGTGTCACAGCCATTTCCTGTTCCCTTCTGATCAAAATGTATGCCTGCACACCATCATATTCCTAGACACCATACTCCCACCATGATGATAATTAACTGAACCTCTGAGACTGTAAGCCACCACCTTAATTAAATGCTTTCCTTTATAAGAGTTGCTGTGGCCACAGTCTCTCTTCATAGCAATAGAAACCCTAACTATGACACAGATGTTTTGTCCATTACTGTCATGATGGGAAACATAGCAGCATGTAGGCAGACAAGGTGCTAGAGAAGAAGCTGAGAGTTCTACATCTTGATCCTCAGGCAGCAGAAGGAGACTGTTACAAGGATTAGTCTAAGCATATAAAACCTCAAAGTCCACTCCCACAGTGACACCCTTCCTCCAACAAGGCCAAACCACCTAATAGTCCCACTCCCTATGGTTCAAGCACTCAAACACATGAGTCTATGGGGATCATTCCTATTCAATCAACCACAGACTACCATCAGACTATCTTTTTAAAAGAATTTTTTATTTTTATAAATTTGTTTATTTAACATTTCCACCTCCTCCCATCCTCCCTTTTCTCCACCCCCCTCCCCCACTCCCCCTCCCCCTTGCTCTCCAGTCCTAAGAGAAGTCAGGGTGTCCTGCCTTGTGGGAAGTCCAATGCCCCCCCTCCATCCAGGTCTAGGAAGGTGTGCATCCAAACAGACTAGGCTCCCAAAAAGCCAGTACATGCAGTAGAATCAAAATCCAGTGTCATTGTCATTGGCTTCTCAGTCCACCCTCACTGTCAGCCACATTCAGAGAGTCTGGTTTAATCACATGCTCATTCAGACCCAGTCCAGCTGGCCTTGGTGAGCTCCCATTAGATCAGTCCCACCGTTTCCGTGGGTAGACGCACCCCTCGCGGTCCTGACTTCCTTGCTCATGTTCTCCTTCCTTCTGCTCTTCATCTGGGCTTTGGGAGCTCAGTCTTAATCATTACAATAAACTGCCTTGGTTTCATTGGCAGTGGGCTTGGTTTTCTGAGAGATCATACCTTTATGTTCTAGACAAATCTTACGATCTCAGATCTTCAGTCAAGAAGATCTGTTCGCATAGTTCCTTTCATTGCCTCTTCTTGAAGTAAGCATCCTTTGGTCCAAACCTTTTCTGAATTTGGGTTTTGTGTCTTCCCTGTCTATTTTCCAGTGACAGAATTGGAGAGTGTAGCAAGAAGCTTTCAGATGACTAGTGATTTCTTCTTGTATATTGACAAACTATCCTAAAGCCCATATTGTTTACACTCTATGAAGCTGACGTTCAACTCCAAAATTTTTATGATGAGATAAATTAACACATCATAAAGTCCTTCCCTCTTTGTAGAAAGAGCTACTCCACAGAGTTCTGCCCCAAGTCTGTGGCAGAGCTCTTAAATAGGGCCAATTTGTGCTATGCCATCACTCTTCATCTGTCTTAATTACTGGTCCATTGCTGCAAGAAGACACCACAGCCCAGCCAAAGCAGATTATAAAGGAAAGCACTTCATTTGGGACTTGCTTACAGTTTCAGAGGGTGACTCCTTGACCATCATGGTACTGGAGCAGTAGCAAAGAGTTTACATCTGATTCACAAGAAGGAGTCAGAAAGAGAGCTAGACAAATCCTGGCAAGGGCTTTAGAAACCTTAAAGCCCACCCCTAGGTGACACACCTCCTCCAGCAAGGCCACATCTCCCAATCCTTCCTATAGAGTCCATCCACCAAGAACCAAACATTCAAATATATGAGCCTGTAGGAGGCATTCTCACTCACACCACACGGCTGAACAAGGCACTTCTGTATTCTTAGTCTAACTTGATGTGACCGGGTTTTCATTTGCTTATTTACACTTAGATGAGCCTCCTTGGTGCCCAGATTCTTATTCTAGGGATGAGACTGCAAACAAGAGGTAGAAATCTGCTTGTACCAAGAGATTCTGAGAAATCCAGGTTTATGGAAAGTCAAAGACCTCCTGTTGACTATGCACTACCTTCAGTCTCATATGTCAGCCTTCAGGAAAGGAAAGTTCCCATCTTGAGACCAACAGAGGTCCTCTGCCCTTCCACCAGAGCAACCATCATCTCTATGCAGTGATGCATATGGACTGCTCAGGGCACACTAATAGCATCTTTGCTTGTAATGCATAGCAAAAGATTCAACTGTAAGTTATTTGAGCTGTTAGTCAGTGTTGATCTTTTCCTGTTAGAATAGAGACTTTGCAATGACAGGAACCACCTTTGTATACACTAAAATCTCATGGCATAGGTTGATGCTCTTTGCCTCATGGTGGAGCCTCAACAGGACATGGAAAGATGCCAGTAGATCTCTTCAGTGGGTGAAAAAGGAAAGCTACACAAATACAAAGAGAGCCGATCATTGGTGGGCAATGCTTCCTAATCATGCTTGTCATGAAAATTTTCACCAAAATGTAGCTCATTGAGAAAAATAAGTAAAATGGAGTGAATTTTCACAATGCCACATTGTTTGCACTACATTTTATCCTACTCTCTTAGTATTAAAAATCCCTTTGCTGCAATTTATAAAATGGTAGTAATACTAGGTAATAGTTTTCAGTGCTTGTGATTTTTAAATTGGCATTATTTGAGAAATTTAAATGGACTACTCTATCTCAGTCATCCAACTTCATATCATTTTAATAGTCCCTTCTTCATAAAGCCAGAGAGACTGATTTTATGGATCTAAGACACGTCAAAGCATAATTACCTAAGTACTAAAACATGAGTTTCGTACAAATAGATAGTGTACAGATGTCAGAATGTTTTGAACTCCTTAATGAGATAATGGACCAGAATGGTGAACCTATTCAAAGGATGTGAAATTTAAAGAAAAAGAAAGGAAACTCAAATTAGACTGCAATTTAGATAAAGGACATTAAAATCTTAATCACTGGGGGCTACCTTTCCCAAAAGACAAATAACTGAATATTTCATCAGAAAAGAATTAATTTGAGCTATGTCAACCTTCCTTAAGTTGACATGTACCTTACAGAATTTGGACCCTCATCAATAGTAAACAGCAAACCAAGCAAAATTGCTTCCTCTCAGTGTGACAGAGGACTCACATCCATTCATTAAAATGGTCTCCATTTGAATAAAAAAGGCCATACAGAAAACGACTTGCTTTATTCTAGTTTTAAATAATTTAAAGGAAAATTTCTCTAATATTCATATGAAACTGTATGCATTTATGTGTGGGATGTATATATGTGTATGTATATATCTTTATATTTATAGATTGAAACTTGGAGTAAAAAATGTAGTTATTTTGACTTGAAGCTATTATTGTGAGTTTCATAATTTCTCAGGGGTACCATAATTCAGTACTCCAACCAAGCAGGCTGGAGAACAAAGGTGCAATGTACTCCAGTTCTGCAGGTTGCAGGTTTAACATCATGGTGCCAGCAGGGCAATGATGTCTAAAGCTGCCAGGGAAGAATCTGTTCTAGGTCTCTTTCCTAGCTCTTGGTAGTTGCTTGGCTTATGGCAGTACAACTTGTGTGAGGGTTCACATGGCACCCTTGTTGTGAACGTGCTCACATTGCACACTACTTGTGTTCATGTCCTAATTTTCAGCCATATCACATTAGGGCCCACCCTAGCCATAATGACCTCAGTTGACTAATTATACCTGCAAGGACCCTATTTCCAAGAGAGGCCATTTGAAGATATTAGGGCTTAAAACTCCAACATATGAACTGGGGTAGGGGTACAAGTAAATCTGTAATAGTACATAAGATTTTACTGGGAATTTTCTTCACTTTCTAAGTTTTCAGGAAAAAAATAATGCTGAAAGTTATTTACAAAAACACTTAGAAATCGTTCTAGAAATTTTTATTAGTTTCTTGGGACAGCCATATCAAATAACTGTGAACTGGAAGACTTAAACAACAGAAGTCCATTGATATACTCTAGAGAGCTAGAGGCCAAAATCAAGACCTTGATAGGGCCATGTTCCAGATGAATCTGTTCATGTTTCTCCATCTCTCCTGTGGTTGATGGCAGTCCTTAACCTTCCACTGGCTTTCTTCTGCCTCTGTCTTTACATCTAATTATTTTTAACTCTTTTTTTTTTGACATAGGGACTTAGATAGCCTAAGCTGACCTCCAACTCTATGTAACTGAGAATGGCCTTGAACTTCTGGTCCTCCTGTTTCTACATGAGGGCTAGAATCACAGGAGTGTACCCCTGTACCTGATTTATGCAGGAGATCAAGCCAAGGGCCTCATACACACTAGGTAAGCACTCTACCAACTGAGTTACACCAGCCTACTAGTTTTCCACATTTTAAAAGTTATTTTCTTCTAATTATCCTTGGGTTTAAAATAAATGCTATGACTTATTGGAATAAAATTAAGATTAATGCACATTTTATTCCAGATAAGTGGTATTATATAATATGTATACTATCTCCTCTTTTCATGTCATTGTTTTATGTGTATATGTTTCATGCCTAAGAGTACAAGGTTGTAATAAAATTTTATTTCTCCTAAAGCAGCTAAGAAAAGAACAGATTGAAATTCTTTATAAAATGTGTCATAGTCACCATACTGTTTGTCATTTCTAGTCTCTTACTTGTTGCCCTGATCTTATGTGTCTGTCTTGCATCCCTTTGTTCTCATCTGGAGCTTTGGCTATCAATCATTTTCTTCATGTTGTCATTAATCTTTGCACTACATTTCTATGCTCATCTAGCTATTATGTATAGCTATTCTTAATCACGTTTAAATACTTTAAGAAAAGAAACAAAAGAAACATGCACGTACAGTTTGAGGGTTCTTCTTGATTCTCTTCTGCATGCTTGCTCTGGCACACCAACACACGCATCTAGACTGCCACTCTCATCAGTGTACCAACTTCCATTTAACTGCTAAGCACCAAAATCTTGATCATTGTGGAGTGGAGCCCTTAGGCTTGAACTTGACCACATTCTGCCTCAAGGCAGCCCAGTTTGTTTTGTTTCAATATGAAAATTGTCTTTATTCATTTTAACTATATACATTGTTAGCATCCTTCAAATTTTTAGACAGATTCTTTTTTTATAAATTTATTTATTTTTAAAAGTAATCATTTTCCAATTTGCATAACGATCCAAGTTCCCACTCCCTCCCCTTCTCCTGCTCTTTCTACCTTCCCCCAAGTCTCATGGGGTAAGGCTTCCCATGGGGAGTCAACAAAGTCTAACACATTACTTTGAGGCAAGACCAAGGCCCTCCGCTCTGTATCTAGACTGAGCAAGGTATCCATACAAATAGAATGGGCCACAAAAAGCCAGTTCAAGCACTAGTGATAAATCCTGATCCCATACCAGTGGTCCTACAAACTGTCCCAACCATAAAACTATTACCCACATTTAGAGGGTCTAGTTTGGTCCTATGCTGGTTTCCCCACTGTCAGTCTGGAGTCAGTGAGCTCAGATTAGCTCAGGTAAGCTGTTTTAGTGGGTATCCCCGTCATGGTCTTGACCCCTTTGCTCATATTATTGCTTTTCCCTCTCTTCAACTGGACTTTGTAGCTCAGCCCAGTGCTTCTCTGTGGATCTCTGCATCTGCTTCTATCAGTTGCTGGATGAAGGTTTTATGATGATAACTAAGGTAGTCATCAATCTGATTACAGGGGAAGGCCAGTTCAGGCACCCTCTCTACTGTTGCTTAGGGTCTTAGCTGAGGCCATCCTTGTGGATTCCTAGAAATTTCCCTAGTGCCAGGTTTTTTGTTAGCCCTATAATGGCTCCCTCACTCAAGATATCTCTTTCCTTGCTCTCCCTCTCTGTCCTTCCCCTTCTCGACCATCGCGTTTCCTCTTGCTCTCCTCCCTAATTCCCTTCTCTCCTCCTCTTCCCCTTCTGCCTTCCCTTCTTCCCCACCCCATGTTCCCAATTTTCTCAAGAGATCTTGTCTATTTCCCCTTATTAGGAGGATCCATGTATGTTTCTCTTAGGGTTCTCCTTGTTACCTAACTTCTCTGGGTTTGTGGGCTATAGGTTGGTTATCCTTTGCTTTATGTCTAATATCTACTTATGAGTAAGTACATACCATGTTTGTCTTTGTGGGTCTGGGTTTTTCTAGTTCTGTCCATTTGTGTGCAAATTTTAAGATGTCATTGTTTTTTACTGCTAAGTAGTACTCCATTGTGTAAGTGTACTACATTTTCTTTATTCATTCTTCAATTGATACTGACTGAAATTTCTTTCCAGCCCAGTTCCACAGCAGTTCAGTACCAAAGAAAAAACACAGAGGTCTGCATTTCAGTCCCAAAGAAAACACACAGAGGTCTACATTAATCATTGGTTGGCCTATTAGCTCTGGCTTCTTATTAACTCTTTCTTATATCTTAAATAAACCCATAATTCTTGTCTGTGTTAGCCATGTGGCTTGGTACCTTTATCAGTGAGACGTTCTTATCTTGTTTTCTCTGCATCTGGGTGACAACTGCAGACTGACCTTTCTTCTTCCTAGAATTCTCCTGTTCTCATCACCCTACCTTTACTTCCTGCCTGGCTACTGGCCAATCAGTGTTTTATTAAAATACAAGTAACAAAACTTTACAGAATACCAGACCATTGTCCCATAGCATGTTAAGGGGCTTCTAGGTTGTTTCTAGGTTCTGGCTATTACAAATAATGCTGCTATCAACATAGTTGAGCAAATGTCCCTGTAGTATGATTGAGTATCCTTTGGGTATATGCTAAAGAGTAGTATTTCTGGGTCTTGAGGTAGGTTATTTCCAATTTTCTGAGAAATAGTTATACTGATTTCCAAAATGGCTGTAAAAGTTTGCACTCCCACCAGAGATGGAGGAGTGTTCCACTTACTCCACATCTTCTCCAGGATGAGCTATCATTGATGTTTTTGATTTTAGGCATTCTGACTTGTGTACAATGGTATCTCAGAGTCATTGTGATTTGCATTTCTCTGGTGGCTGGCTAAGGATGTTGAACAGTTCCTTAAGTGTCTTTCAGCCATTTGAGATTCTTCCATTGAGAATTCTCTGTTTAGATCTGTATCCCATTTTTAAATTAGATTATTTGGTATTTTGATGTCTAGTTTCTTAAGTTCTTTATATATTTTGGAGATCAGTCCTCTGTCTGATGTGGAATTGGTAAAGATCTTTTCCCATTCAGTAGGTTAACTTTTTGTCTTATTGACTGTGTCCTTTGCTTTACAGACACTTCTCAGTTTCAGAAGGTCCCCATTTATTTATTGTTGTTCCCAGTGTCTGTGCTATTGGGGTTATATTTAGAAAGTGATCTCCTGTGCCCATGCATTCAAGGCTACTTCCCATTTTCTCTTCTGTAAGGTTCAGTGTGACTGGATTTATATTGAGGTCTTTGATCCATTTAGACTTGAGTTTTGCGTTTGGGGACAGATAGGGATCTATTTTCATCCTTCTACATGTTGACATCTAGTTATGCCAGCACCTTGTTGAAGATGCTCTCTTTTTTCCGTTTTTTAATTTTAGCTTCTTTGTCAAAAATCAGGTGTTCAAAGGTATATGGAATAGTATCAGGTGGATGGGTGGGTTTAGGAGCCAAGTGTCACTTGTAGATTGCCGAATCCAATCCATATGGGGGTGTTGAAGAAGCCTGTCTGTAGGTGGCTTGCCTGCTGGACTGCTAGTGAAGCTGAGGCAGGTGGCAGAGAGGCCCAAAGTTTTGTTCAGGAGTCCAGGGCCTGGAGACTGGGCTGTCCAGCTGGGGAGCTGGTCACTCACCTCTTGGTCTGTTCACCAAGGCAGCTCAGTTCTTTTTGGAAGAGTTTTGAATTCTGCGTTCTTGGGAATTACCACTCCCATTAAGGAAAAAAATTAAAAAGCCCTGAGCCAATTGTTATGGCTGGAGAGAGTGAACAGCAGTCTGGTGTTCAGCTGACCTTCCCTGACACTGAATCTCCATATGTCTTGAGATGAGATAAAAGAAAGCATTTTTTGTTTGTTTGTTTGTTTTTCGAGACAGGGTTTCCCTGTAGTTTCTAGAGCCTGTCCTGGAACTAGCTCTTGTAGACCAGGCTGGCCTCGAACTCAGAGATCTGCCTGCCTCTGCCTCCCAAGTGCTGGGATTAAAGGCGTACACCACCACTGCCTGGCAAAAGAAAGCATTTTTAACTGCCATACCTGGATAGGGCTTCCTGCTAATACACTGGGACCAGGTGGGCTAAAAGTGACCTCTGGTCTCTCAGCTACACTCACATGGAATTTAGATTCTGAAACTCAGTAACAGAGTCTGAGAGATTCTGGGGCTTGTCTCTTCCTGTGAGATGATATCTTCACTGATAAGAGTTTAGGAAAGGGATGTGGTTCTGGCTACACCCACTATGAGGAGTTCCATGTCAGGGACCTAGTATCACAGCAGGCCTGCCATTCATTCCTATCTGATCTGAAGCAAATACTCTCAAATCGATGCTCCTTCCCAATGCTGCAATACTTTAATATAGTTCCTCATGTTGTGATTAGAGCCCCCCCAGCCATAAAATTATTTTTCTTACTATTTTATAACTATAATTTTGCTTCTGTTATGAATTGTAATGTAAATATCTGATATTCAGGATATTTGCTAAGTTACCCTTAACGGGGTTGCCACTCACAGGTTGAGAACCCTGCTTTGGTGAAAACCATTGACACAAGTTCTATACACTACAAATTATTGGGTTTAAAAGAAAATACACTTCACTGTTTATGCTTGTTTGATAGGTGAGCAAGTCCACAAAATTTCTCACAGCTGTTCCTAATATCACTCCATTGTGCCAGGCCTGGTCATTTACCTTTAACTGAAAACTTGAACCAACACACAGTGGCTGTTCAAATTGGGGAAAGCAAATACATTACCAATGTTGATTTTTATAAAATTTTATAATTAGAAATATTTGAAAAGTGGATTGAAAGGTCTGAACTTTCCTCATTTTAAAACTGGGCCTAAGGTTTAGTTTCCTAAAAGGACAATGAGAGAGATAACTCATACACAGAGATGAAAGATAGCACACACAGAGAGATGAGAGAGATAGCACACACAGAGAGAGATAGCACACACAGAGAGATGAGAGAGATAGCACATACACTGTACCTCAAGGTAGTGACGAAAAGGATAGTACCTGCAATTTCCCTAAAATATATCCTGCCTTGCCCAAGTCTGCCCCAAAAAGGTAAAACTGTAACCACAGCCAATTAAAAATGTACTAATATATCTACAGCCTGCTTAACCAATTATGTCTGAGAAAACCTATCTGTTCCCAGAAGTCCCCTAGCTGAGCTTTTTAATTCCCTGCATACTCCTTTCCAGGTCGCCATTTTGTGCTAACAGTGCCCCGCATACTGAAATAAACACTCTATCTTTGCAAACTGAGTCTGAGGTCTTCCTTCACTGACTCTTGAACCCTTACACTTGCTCTCACACCCTATGAGAGACTGCCAATGTTTGATAGAAAGTGATCAGAAGAAAATATTTGAGAATATTGACTATGCTTATCATATTGTGTAAATATTTGAAAATCTACACTTAAAGTCCAGAGCAGACACATGTTGAAGTGGGTAGTCAAAAATGAGAGCTGGGTGCAAACCAGAGTTATCTTTTGCATCAATCCAACCACAAACATTGGTCTAGTGACAGCATCTCTGTTAACGGAACAGTCGGGTTTGTTCACTAAAATTCCCTATCAGCTTGGGAGATCAAGGGGAAAAAAATAAAGTCCCCTACTCATGCCTTTTGTTGGTCCATTTAGAGCTCTAGAATTGGTTTTAATTTCAAAATAAATTAGAAAATAAATTAATAAGTAATCTCTTGTGGATTTGTAGTCTTCTGCAAAAGTAGAGTATGTTGGGATGTTTTCCTGCTTATGTTTTCATGTATTACTATTGCCTGTGATGTGCCTTGAAAGTGATTGTCAGTTTACAAAATGCGACATCTATAAATGTGCTTTAATTACTCATGCATTTCAATCATTTAGTCAACAAATACTTCTTGAGTAAATACTGAGCCAGGCTGCTCTGAATTCTACAGATACTAATGGATGAGATTATCGAGTCCATGTCTCTCAGAGCTATCTAAGTGATGCTTTAACTGGGAAGCATAGGAGCAGGCTGTGTGTCATGCTGGAAACAATTGGTCACTGTTCTGATGACCCCGTCAGGAAAAGTTGTATGAACTTCTGAGAATGTTGGCTGATTCTGCATCTCATAATCTCATAATCTCATAACTCACTCTCTCTCTCTCTCTCTCTCTCTCTCTCTCTCTCTCTCTCTCTCTCTCTCTCTCTCTCTCTCTCTCTCCCGTGCTCTGTCAAAGGAACTGTCCTTGTCCAAGGTCACAACACCTCCCCCTGGGCCTCTTGTGAGCAATTATTGGTTAAAGTGAAGCATGGAGACCTGTTATGCTTGTGTCCATGTGTAGGTGACTCTGAAGGACTATCACAATATCAAAACCCCTAAAGAACTATATGAGCCTTCAGCTTCCATTTTGTTACTGTCTGATCTTTGTCACTGTCTACTTCTGCTCCTCTAAAAGTCCACACACAGTCTCCATTTCCCACTATTTCTAGGAAACTCACTGGAACATGATGGGTACCAGAAATGGTCCTAGAAGGTAGACTCTAAATAAAATTTTGAGCTGAATCATTTCCTGCTCAAAGTGGTGGGAAAACTATAACTTTCACAGACCTTCAGAGAAGCTTGTATTGCTAACCCTACAACTCCAGTAACACAGAGCAAGGCTCCGATGAAGAAATGGTACCCTGGGATGGGGTGAGGTATCTAGGTCCATATGCTTGAGACTCTTGGAACCCAAATGTAGCTGGACCTGGTGGGCAGCAGAAATGCCCCATTCATCTCTGCCAAATACAAATCTTTCCCTCTTGCTTGTGGTTGATACAGTGATTGCTTCTTAAGAGACAGTACCTTGCCCCTCAGAAGCTACCTCTACCCATCGCCCAACCGCCAGTCCTTGATTTAAGGTCAAGTCTCAGCATAAACCATCCAAGGAATTTGGGGTCTCCTAAGTAAGGGATGGGAACTACCACCTACGAGAACATGCTACCCCAGTAAACTGGTAGAAGCCAGAAAGGGATTTATGAGACCAGAATACAGGGTTATTGTTCTAAGAAACACAAAAGGTGAGCTGGAGAAATTGTTCAGTGGTTAAGAGAGTGTTTTACTCCTGCAAAAAAGGTAAGTTCTGTTTCCCAACACCCATGTCAGGCAACTCATAACCTCCTGTTAGCTACAGTTCCAGGGTGTCTGTCACTCTCTTATGAACTTCTCAGGTGCCTGACTCATGTGCATTTATCCACACAGAGACTTGTCTTAGGGTTGTTATTGCTGTGATGAAACACCATGACCAAAAGCAACTTGGGAGGAAAGGGTTTGTTTCACTCACAGTTCCATAGACTAGTTCATTCTCAAAAGTAGTGAGGGCAGGAGCTCCAGTAGGGCAGGAACCTGGAGGCAGGAGCTGATACAACTCTCCGCTCACAGGTATCCCACCTTGTGGGTGATGTGGTATCCTTGGAAACCAAAGATACAGGAGAAAATCAGTTGACCTTGGTTGATAGTGGGATTAACTTGGCGTGTGCTGTTGTCAGAAATGGTCCTGTGTCTTAGCTCCCTTAGACATTGTAACAAGGTACCACAGTCTGGAACAACAGAGCTCTTGAAGCCCAAATGAAGATATTGTGAAAATGTTTCTCCTTCTGGGGGCTTCATGAAAATATCCTTCTGGAAGTTTCCGGCTTCTGGTGGTTCAGACAGTCTTGGCTGTGGCCACATCACCCTCTGTCTCTGACTTCACATATCCTTTTTCCCATGAGTCTGTCCCTAAATTCTCTTTTCCTCTTTTTTTTTTCCTTTTTGTTGTTGTGGTATATGTGTGTGCACATGTGTGAGTTCATGTGTATACAGATGTGCATGTACTTATTTGTATCTGTACATGTGTTCAGGCCAGGCCCTGTGAAGGGTACATGTGGAGGTTAGAAGACAAACTTAATTGTAGTTACTCAAGTACATACAATATTTTTTAATAGTTAGTTTGAGAAATATCTCTCACTGTTAAAGAAATCATGAAGTGGCCCAGGCCAGCCCCAGGAATCTGCTGTCACAGCCTCCTTGGTGCTGGAATTACAAGGATGTGTTGCTACACCGCTTTTTTTTTTAATTTTTAGCATGGGTTCTGGAGACTGACTGACAACTCAATCCGTGTTACTGGTACAGCATGCACTTTGCATCTGAGCTATCTCCCAAGCACCACTGCCATGCTTCTTACAGAACACCTGGCAACTGAAGTAAGGCCTACAATAAAGCCATATGAACTCATCTTAATGGACATCTCTGCAAATACCAAATTTCCAAGTATGAGGATATTCAGAAGTACTAGGAGTTAGAACTTCAGCATTTCCCTTGGGGAACACAGTATAGCACAGAATATCTTGAACATCAGAAGTAAGAAAAAAAAATTCTCATTTAGAATAACCTTGGACAATGTGCTAGGCTGTCTGTTTAGGGTGTGGAAAGAGAAGTGGCCCAAGCTAAAGATGTACTCACATACAGGGTGAACAATTTGGAAGAGAAACACACAGGAGTCACATATGGCAGTATGGCGGTAACACAATGAGGGCTCTGAAGATGTGGCCCAGTTGCATCAATTTAGCAACAAGTTCAACTAGCTCACGCCAGTTCAAATTTGGATGGAGAAATGGATTTGGAGAGAAAGGGGCTAATTTATTGCACAGCATTTGGGTCTTGCTAGCCAGCACTACATGTTCCTCAGCCACAATGTAAATACTTAATACATAAAGTGGTTGAAGAATTAGTATTATATTTTGTCTTTTGCTATTGGATCAACTGTGGAACTGGTCACTGAACCAGGGAAGATTGGGACAAAAAAAAAAAAAAAAGAAAAAGAAAAGAAAAAGAAAAACCGAGAGAGTCTTCTGTATGCTGAAGCTCTCTTTATCTAGGCTTTCTCTGGCTAGTCCAGGGCTTCCTAGATCACATTGGGGGTAGGAGAGGGAAGTGCATGAGAACTGGTGGGCAAATGCCGCAGCCTCCCTCATCCCACCAGAATATTCCTGGCACATACATCATGCCTTCTCAGAGAATCCAGGTGGAACTCAGCTGTGAACCCCGTGGTACCCAGCTTGCTAACAGCTCTTCCCTGGCTTTCTCTATCACCCCAGCTGACTGCCCATTCGCATCCTCCCTTGTGCTCCCTGGGATCCCCTTGCAAGTGAATGCCTGCCATCGCTTTAGTTTCAGAAGATACACAGACTAAGGCAAGGAATGTGACGGTACCGTCACACCTTTACTCAAAATGCCCTCCCCTGCCTGTCTCCCTTTTACGTGCTAACATTCATTAGCACACAAGTCAAAAATCCTCCTTCACATCACTGGAAGGGTTGCTCCTCCCTCGGCTGTCTAGCACTGACTGCATCACTGTGGGTTCAGGACCCTCACTTTGGTTGAGAAACCTTACAGGGCAAGTTACAGTCCTCACAGCCGCTACTCTTGTTCTCTTCCTGTTTAGTTCCTGTTGAGACAGGTATGGTTTGTTTGTTTGTTTGTTGTTTTGTTTGGGGGGTTTTATTTTAAGTAAGGATCTGGAGGATTCGGATGTGAATGTGGAGAAAGGAAGCTACCTGGGTCTCTTTGGACACCTTTCCTGTGTCGTCTCAAAGAATAGACTATTACAGAGGAAGAAAGAATGGCAGGAATAGGTAGTCAACAACGTAGGAGTAGGCTGTCCCAATTCAACCAGGGGCCAAAGCCAGCAACAGTGTCTCCAAAGTTTTAGAAGGTCTATTTTTTTTTTTTTTTATGATGGCAGGCAGTTCTAGTGCTGGCACGATAGGTGAAGGGTAGGGCAAGAGAAAACAATTACAGACCCAATAGCCTGTCCCTCACTCAAAGAGGATTTCCGTTTTCTAAAAAGACTTCCAACTGAATAAGTCTGAAAAGATTTGCAGGTGAGCTGAAAACAAAGCGCAGATGGTTTCAGTATCTGCTTTGCCAAGAGGGCAATCACTATCTGGATCAACATAACTCAGAGGGCTGGTGGTGGAACCACAGGTACAGTCCCTACACACCAGCGCGTGGATTAGCTGGAGTAGGGTTAGAATGGAGGGCAGGAGGTGTGCGCATGCTCCAGTGTTGCCAAACTTCACCGCTTCCAGGAGAACTGCGCCTATTATCTCACCTTAGCCGGAAATAAGCTAGAAAAGAAATGCTGAGGGTTGTTGTTCAGCCGGGGGCAACTGACTCAACGCGAAGTCATCATAGGAAGCAGGAGAATCTGTAAGCTATGGAGGAGGAGGGGGCATGGGAGAGGAGGCAAGACGCAGAGCCAGGCCCCGGGATAAACTCAACACTCAAGGCTACGTTGAGAAAGGTAAGTGAATTGAGAATGCAATCCTCAAAGCCCCACAGAGAAATCTACTGCAGGAGTCAAGGGCAAATCCCTGGTGTTTACAGGGGTGAGCTCCGCGTGCTGGAAGGAAACTGTCAAAGAGCCATTTCTGACACATTTTAGGTTCATAACCTAACATACAGTTGGTAGTCACTTTTCAAAGTAGCTGTGTTCTATCATGTCCACCACAAACACCAAATTAACAGAGACTGAACCATTGCTCCTAGGGCGATTTCTGGCTTGGCTTCTTGGGAGCGCCACCCCCCTCCCCCGCCACAGCATTTTCATCATGCCTAACCTTGACTTCAGCTGTGTTTCTCTTTAAAGACGCCTTATTCAACATGTGATGTTAATTAACGCCGGGTTCGTGGCCAACAGCACAATTACTTATACCTGAACGTAATTTATGCAAGGCGTGCATTTCCTCTACACAGCACCGGCCTTTCCGTGCTTACAAATACTCATTTAGCTCCTCAGCTCTACAAAGAAACGTTTATACATAGAATAACAACCAACCAAAAATGCTTAATGCAGCAAGCGAACAAGACCACGAAGAGGGCACTTGTTTACGATGTAACCACTGAAAGAGAAAGGCAGAAAATCGCTTTGTTTAGCAGCCTTGGAGGCTGTGCCTATGAGCCAATGCTACTTTTCTAGTTTCCTGTACCTGTCTCTGAGTGACGATAAAGCCACCCCCAGTATTAATGTGGGGGGGTCACAAATAAATTTTTAGCATATGTGTGTGAATTGAAAAATAAGATCTGAATATAATGACCTTCAGCAATATGGATGAGACTTCATTGTTAGCATAAATGCTTACAGAGTCCCTGTGCTTGACACTATTGATGACACCACTCTAGACAGATTCATGATTAAGTCCACAGCACATCAAACAGTAGGACTGAGCAGGCAATCCATTATCCTTGCTCTTCTGAGTTTAGGGCATCCTGGCTATGAGACTCCTTGGCTTACTGTCTGCTGACCTGGTGTATTTGTGGTTTTCATTTAACCACAGAGGCTGTTCTGCTTTGCGTTTGGGGCTGTGGTTCATTGCTTCCTACTCTGTTTATTCTGTCTAGCGGTGGTTTCCCCTGCTGTATCTGAATATATGACAAGTGTTTGACTCTCCTGTTCTCCTGCATGCTCACCACACGTGGAGTGGAAGACGCCTGTTTTTGCAGACTCTGCCCTGGACAAGGAAGTGTGAATGCAGCCTAGGATCAACAGATTTCTAATGGCATCATCTCTGCTCTCAAATAAACTAAATGCTAGCCAGAAATTCTAGCTTCCCCAGTCCAGCCCTGCTACCTTTTTCTAGACAGTTATTCCGTATCTCAAGCTTTGCAGAAGCCAGTCAGCTTGGGTTGTAATGATTCTTTGTTACTAGAGGTCTTCCTAATAGGAGCTGAGTTAGAACATCCTAACGTGTAGAATGCCCTACATTCTCTCTTTCTGTCATTGAAGCTACTTTTTTTTGTGACTGAGAAAAGACAATTAATCTGAGTAGAATTTCTTTGACCTTCCAGCATAACGTGGGCCCATTTCCTGAACCTGGACGGACCCCTCTCCTCTCTTCTCTACTAAAAGGAATAAGTAAGCTGCAAGACAGGGCTGTGTATGACTGTAACGCCAGGAAGGGGAGGTAGGAGGATTGCTAGTTTAAGGCCAGCCTGCTCTACACAGTAAGGCCCTGTATCAAGAAAAATAAATTCAAAAGAAAATAAATGATCAACCAAAGTATGAAACGACCACTTCATACTTTCATTGGCAGACACTTCCTGTCCTGCCCATGGCCCTTCTTCTTTCCTATTCAAGGATATCACTTGGTAATAAAGATCCTTTCTTGTTCCACCATCAGTGATGATATCACACTTTTATTTCCAAAGACACAGCAAACAACACAAAGACATTTTTAGGCGTATGTGTGGTAGAAGATGGATTAACATGTACTTTAGAGGGGTCAGTGCATTTTTTGCTAACAAATGAGACAAGAGTTTTGTTATTTTTGACGGTGATTTACAAACTGCAAAGGTTCTGGAAGGATATGTCAATGGTCACTATACCTTGTGATAGTAATTGCTACTGGAATTTTGTATGTTCATATATCTGCATGTTTTTTTTCTTGTTTCTAATGTCGAAAGTAGCAAAATACTATGCAAAGTAAGGATAATGAAAATAAAGGAATGAAATTTTTCAAAAGTATTATATAATGTTTGTATAAGGAAAATAAGTCTTTTGGATAGACTAGAAATTTAGTTGAAGAATGTTAAATACAGAATATAAAAATGTACCTTTTCTCCTGCTGTCTAGTTTTGTACAGAAAGCGCATATTGCTTTTGTTCTAAGAAGCATGCATTTTTAACATCTCAAAATGATTTCTTAAGCATGCTAAAAGAAAACGAATGTTTAGTATGTGTGTTTCCTTTTCTAAGGTATTTTTTAACAGCCCAGGCAAATGTGTGCATAACCCAAATCAAAGAAGTGTCCTTGGCTTTCTGGGTAACCATGTCAAAAGACAATGAGTGGTCCTTCGTGGTATCAGGGGTTGCCACAAGCATGCGGCTGTTCTTGGCATCTTCAGCTGAAGCTGCTTTGATATGACTCCGACCAATAGCATGTGTGGTTAGTAAAAGAAAACACACCAAATGGTAAGAAAATGAAGAGAGTGCCTGTCACCCCAGGTAACACATCTCTAAGAAAGAAAAGAAAGCTATCAACTAAACTACCTGGCACACAAAGCCATTTCTTAATTCCAGGCAAAATAGGTTGGAAGCTCTCTTTCCCTTGGGAAAGCAGATAACAAAAATGACAATATTTCAGATGAGATATCATTTTATTCTATGCTGATAAATGTTTCATATAGCTATTAATCGAACAAACAGCTTCCCCCCTTTTCCCTTGATGAAACATGACTTAATTCTTACTTTGCTGGCTAAAGAAAATAGCAGCCATTTCATTATTAGGATCATAAATTTGTGTATGTTATTGAGGCTTGCTAATAAGCTAGACATTTTTGCTCTTGTTCTAAGGAGTTACCTGATGGAGAGGCTGAGCTGTATGGCTTCATTCTGTAATTTCAAAAATTTTGTTTGGCAGGCATAGTAAAATCAGTGGTAATGATGCCTCATTTCGCGAGTGCCTTTCATCTGGAGATCTCCAAACACCCCGCATTTAGAGCGTGTGACTATTAGGTCACGCTGACTCTGTGTCAGAACTGTATTTTCAAAATGCTTAAAACTTTTCACCCTTTATCCTCCTCATATTTGTTGGTGCTTTTTAATTTTTTAAAGAAATTGTATTACTTAGACAACCTGGAGACTAGTTTTTAAACAATATAGCATTTCTAAAATGCTACATAAAGTACATAGGGAAAATTCTTAACACATCCAGAGTAAAAAGGCATGAATTAAAAATATTTGTAACATTTCATTTACCTATATATATTGGTCTCTGGTAGGCATTCCACATTTGACTTCATAAAACATTTTTAATTTTTTATTGTTTTTAATTGAGCTATATATTTTTTAGCCACTCCCCTCCTTTCCTCCCCTCTCTCCTTTTACCCTCTCCTATGATCCCCATGCTCCCAATTTACTCAGGACATCTTGTCTTTTTCTCCTTCCTCTGTAGATCCATGTATGTCTCTCCTAAGGTCCTCTTTGTTGTCTAGGTTCTCTGGAGTTGTGGACTGTAGGCTGGTTTTTCTTTGCTTTATATATAAAAGCCACTTATGATTGAGTACATACTTTATTTGTCTTTCTGGGTCTGGGTTACCTCACTCAATATGTTTTTTTCTAGATCCATTTTTTTGCATGCAAATTTCAAGATGTCATTATTTTTACTACTGACCTTTCCTCCATTGTGTAAATTAGTACCATATTTTCTTTGGTTGAGGGGCATCTAGGTTATTTCCAGGTTCTGGCTACTACAAACAATGCTGCTATGAACATAGTTGAGCACTTATCCTTGTGGTATGATTAAGCATGCATATGAAACATTTTAGGAGTCCTTCCAGATGAATGCAGTCACCAAAATTTACAAGAGAAAGCTGTGCATATAAGTGGCATGGCTCATGTGAAAATTTCCAGCCACAAAACCTGGATTTAAAACCAGCATTTTCCATGTAACATTTTTAGCAGCACGGTTGTTCTTCAATTAGAGGCTTGTTTGTGAAAGAAGTTTTTACTACTCAGGTATGTCTTTGCCTCTTTCATCTATTTATCTTCCCAGCTGTTGATCACAAGACTCAGAGCAGCGTCAATGGCACTGACAGCTACTCTCTGCAGTGGTTGTATCTCTGATGGCTCAACACAGATGGAGAGATAAGTAGAAGATGCTGCATTTTCAGTGGTTCTCACCCTCCCTAATGCTCCCTTTCATACAGTTCTCCGTGTTGTGGTGACCCTCAGCCATGAAATTATTCCATTGATACTTCATGGCTATAATCGTGTTTCTGTTATGGATTGTAATATAAATATCTGGTATGCAGGATACCTGATACATAGTATGACTTTTAAGGTGTCAATGCTTAGATATTGTGGTGGTTTTAATGAAAATGGACCCATTGGCCCATATATTTGAATGCTTAACCCCACCAGGGAGTAGAACTATTTGAGAATTAGAAGGATTAGGAGGTATGGCCTTGTTGGAGGAAGTGTGGCCTGGATAGAGGAAGTGTGTCACTGTGGGTGGGCTTTGAGGTTTCCAAAATCCATGCCAGGCCCAGTGCCTTTCTCCCTGCCTACTGCCTGTGATCAGGATGTAACCCGCAGCTCCTTCCCCAGCACCATGTCTGCCTACCTGCTGCCGTGCTCCCCACCATGATGATAATGGACTCATCTCGGAAACTGTAAGTCAGCCCCAATTAAATGACTTCTGGTGCAAAAGTTGGTCATGGTGTCTCATCACAAAAGTAGCACAGTGACTAAGACAGGTGTCAAATTCCCATTCATGACCGTGGGTTAGCCATGAATCAGCTCATCACTTTCAGAAGTCAAATACAAGAATATATATTACTACAAATTATCAATTCAAATCTTTCCGAATTGACTTTATCGTGATTAAGAGGCTTAAAATATTTTAGACGTAAAAGAAGACATTTTCACAAAAATGAGAGCAGTAACAGGGATCAGGGATAAGAATTCATTAGCGACTGGATTACTTATCAGCATTTCAAATGCAGCTGTAAGGACAATAAAAGATCCTGCAGAAATATGATGGAAACTGTTGGAAATGCCGAAGGTAAGTGGCAGCTGGGAGAGGACCTGTCTCATTATGGACTGTGCTTCCCAATGCTGGTGTCCTTTGACACATAAAGAGGCCATTATGGGAAACAGCACACGTTAGGTAAAACAGAAGGACATGGAACATTCTAGGAGCTAAATTGCCATATTCTGATGCCAAGAGCACAGAGGCTGCCAGACAGTGTGAAACAAACAGTGAGACACATGTAACCCAACGGGCAAATGAGGGTTAAACAATGACTGGGGACACAGTGAGCCAAGTGACTAATGAGTCGAGATTGTCAAATCCGAGTTTATTTTAGAATTTCAGACAGGAGCAGACAGTAAAGAAGCCATTGTTATTCAGGAAAAAAAAAAAAGACAAAGTGAATAAATTCCTCCCCAGACTACTCAAGCTACCAATATTGTTTGGTCGGGAAAATCCTTCACTTTTCTCTCACATCACCTGAACAAAATGGTCTGTCACAACCTTAAAGCATTGTCTCGATTAAATCACACGCCTGATGTGGTATTTTAAAATGTTATTGATACACTGAGATAATAAAAATCACAACAAGTGATGCTAAGCTGAGCAGAGAAGGTGCCAAACACCCAGTTGGCAAAACAGGAAGATTTCACTGGCGTGGTCAAGCCTTGGCACATACACTTTCACTGTGTCCAGAGGGAGGTCTGGCCACTAGAGATACCCATAACGATTTAGGGAAAAGACCAGTTCTATATCAACCCAGGCAGGCCACTGAATTCATACAGTGGTTGAGGATCTTATAGGATAAAATAGAAATACAACATTATAAGCTAAGGAACAAATCAGAAATCACAGACTGAAGAGAAGACTTGGTAGTAAAGAAATAGACTATTCTTCCAGAGAACCTAGGATCCATTCCCAGCACCCACATCGGATAGCTTAAACCACTGTAACTCCAATTCTAGTGGATCTGACACCCTCATTTGGCCTCCTCCACACCAGTATTTATGTAGTTCACACAGGCACATACACTTATGTTTTTAAAACTCAGAAATTTTCAGCATGTATAATTTTTAAGTTCTCTTCTATACACAAGAGCCCTTATATATCTAATGCAGCCAATATATATATAAAATTCTGTTCTAAAATGGTCTTATCCCAGACCTAACATTTCTTCCACAATGATGTCAAATTCTTCTACCAGAATGGACAGTAAATCAATACTGGAAAAAAAAAAAAAACAAGTTGGAGGACTCATGCTATCTGATTTCAAACCTTATTCTAAAGTTAGAGTAAACAACATTCTATGGCACTAGAGTGCAGAGAGGCCACAGAGACCAATGAGAAAAAACAATAAAATATCTTAAAGTGATCATTTTAATGAAGATACCAAGACACTTCAAAAGGTAAAAGACTTTTTTTCTTTTCAGTAGACTGTACTGGGAAAAATGACTAATTATTAACACAAATGCAAACCCTTAATTCAGAATATTAACTCAGTTAACTCACACATAAATAATTAAAAATGAATCAAAGTTACTAATGGAAGAGTTAGAACTATAAATATTCAGTAAAAATAACAGGACAAATTTCTGACTACAGCTAGACAAAGTGATCCTAACAATTTACCACAATTATAAGTTAAAAAAGAAAATACTTATGCTGTGCTTGGTGGTGCATGCCTTTGATCCTGACACTCAAGAGGCAGAGGCAGACAGTTCTTTGGGAGTTTGAGGCCAGCCTGGTCTACAGAGAGTTTCAGGCTAGCCAGGGCTACATAGAGAAACCCTGTCTCAACCCCCTCCCCCCCCCAACAAAAAGAAACTGAAACTTTTCTTCCCTTTATGGGGAATGAAAAGTAGTATAGCCATTTTGAAGACACCGTTGGCCCATTGAATCCATTAATTTTCTCATTGTCATGACTAAGCACTTAACGAGGAGCAACTCAAGGAAGAGATCATCTGGGCTCATGGCAGGAAATACAAAATGGATGAGTGGTTCACAGTTCTGTTGGCAGTGGCTCATTCATACCTGACCAGTTTACAAAACAAAAGCTGGCAGGAAGTCAATTTGGAATGTAACCCTGGAAACCTGCCACTTGGTGACTTACTTCCTCCAGCTAAGCCCCACCTCTCAGGGGATCTATAATCATCCCAAATAGTGACATAAACTCGGGACCTTTCACAGTCAAACCTCAAAGCAATTTTTGAAACTTAAACATAAGCTTACTATATGACCCAGGAATTTTACTCAGGTATTTACCCATATGAAATTAAAAGATATGCACACTAAGGTTTGTACATGAGGACTGGAGGGTTCTCTGTCCTTCCCTACCCCACAGTCACTTCTAAATAATCACTCAGAGGCTTAATATTAATTGCAAACTGTTTAGTCTATGGTTCAGGCTTATTACTAACTAGGTTTTACATTTAAACTAACTCATTTCTATTAATCTATGTATTGCCAAGTGACTATGTCTGTTGGCATCTTGCTTCTTGGGTTGCTGGCTTGCATCTCCCGAAGCTATGTCCTTTTTTCTCCTTGTATTCATTTTGGTTATTCTGCCTTGCTATAGACCAAAGCACTTTTATTATCAGCCAATGAGAGCATATATTCACATATATATTCACAGCATACAGAAGGGTTATCCTACAGCACTGGAGAGTTTCCTCAGAGGTTAAGAATACTTTCTGCTCTTGTAGTGGACGTGTTTTCAATTCCCAGCACACATGAAGGCTCACAACCACCTGTAACTCTAGTCCCAGAGGATCTTTCACTCTCTTCTGAACTCCTCTAAGTACCAGATACACATATAATGCACATATATACATGCAGAGAAAGCACTCATAAAAGAAAAATAAATAAATCTTTTAAAAAATTGTACATGAATGTCCAAAGAACTATTTTTCATAACACTTAAAAACTATGAACAAATCATTACCTATTCTTTGGTAAGCAGATGACATTATATAATATTTATACAAGGACATAAACTCAGTCATAAAAATAACTAAATAGTAATATATGCTACAAAATGGTAAATACTTAGTATTGTTTTTAATCTGTAATCTCCACCCGAGAATTGTATTTTGAGCATTTGGTCCCCAGATTGTGGTGCTATTTTGAAGACTGGAATCTTTGGCAGGTGAAGCATGGTTGTCAGTAGTAGGAATACACGTTCAGCCTGTATTCTCTCAGCATCTTTCTCTGCATCGTGTGAAAAACCTCTGCCACACATTCCTATTTCCATGGACAGAGACAGCACTTCATGCCTTTCCCTGATGTGATAACTGAAACATCTCTAAAACCATGAACTGAGATGGGAGGCCCCTTTGTAGACTGTGAATATATATATCACCATTGGCTAATATCTTTGGCCTATGGCAGGGCAGAATACAGCTAGGTGGAAAAGCCAAACTGAATACAGGGAGAAAGAAGGCAGAGTTGCGGGAGACACAAACAGCCACTGGAGAAGTAAGATGTGAGGTAACAAGCCATGAATCTTGTGGTAAAATATAAACTAATAGAAATGGGTTAATTTAAGTTGTAAGAGATGGTTAATAATAAGCCTGAGCTAATAGGCCAAACAGTTTGTAATTAATATTAAGCCTCTGAGTGGTTATTTTAAAGGCAGCTATGGAACCAGGCAGATGGAAAACCTCCAGTTACAATAAACTACAGTAACTCCCTCCCTCTCTAAATAGTTTCTGGCAGGTATTTTGGTTGTAGGTCACAGCAACATAGAAACAATTAGCACAACTGTGAAGACTGAAAACAAGCAGATGTAAGAGTACATATCATGAGATCCATCCATATGCAATATCTAAGAATAAAAACAGATAGCCAGCTACCTGGAACTCAAAATGATAGCAAGGACAGACTTCAAAATGGCCTCAGGGGGGCAAAGACGTGTGGGACATACTCTGAAACTGGATTGTGAAAATGGTACCCTACGACAACTTCTGTAGTTTACAAGAATAGCAATGGATGAGTAGGGGGAGGAGGCCAGCTTCTCCAGTGCATTGTCACAGTCGCTCTGCAGAACTCTGCTGCTCTCAGACACACCCACCCAACCCGACAAATGACCTGCGGGCAAGCACTCCAGACACAACAGCAGAAACTGACCTGGGTCCTCCCTAAAAGAATGTGGACATTTATTCAGGTGGCAGGAGAAGGAAGAAATCCTAGAGCTGGTGACAGCCGTTGAAGAGTGTGCTATGACCATAGTTGTAACAAAATACTAGAGATAAATTATAAAATGAGAAGTTTGTTCTGGCTGTGGTTAAGAGGTTTCATCCCAATGAGTGACTTCACTGATATTTAGCTCATGGTGAAGGAGCACATTTTTAGCAAGGACTATGGGGTAGAGCAAAATAGAGCAAAGCTCATTTCATGGCCAGAACTTTAAAAGAGGAACAGGACCCCACCATCTGCATGCCTTTGGGAATAATCCCAGTGACTGGAAGACCACCAGCACACCACACCTTTTACCATCACTATCTGCTGCTGGCTGATGTCAAAACATCAATACGCCAGCATCTGGAAACCTCTGTACACAACAGCAGAGTCCCTGTCAGCTTTCACACTCAAGGAAATGCAATGCTCTCATCTCAAGTTCAGCAGGAGTAAAACTTTACTATTTGAATTGCTGGAGAAGCACGGTGAAATATTTGAACGCAAGCCAGCAGAGATGGGTAAGCAGGCAAATTGCTTCCAGTGCAAGCCTAAAGACCTGAGTTTGATTCCAGAGACCCACAGAAAAGTGGACCAAAAGAAAGAACCACCCCTCAAAGTTATCCTCGAACCTCCACATGCACTTCATGGCACATGCAGGCACACAGCACGTGCGTGCACACACACGTAAACATACAAATAATAGATGATTTATATTAAATTTAAAAAAAACCTCTTGAACTTCTTGCCAACACAAAAATCAAAGGTCAGTGAGGTTCTGAATTTACAGCAAACCACGAGAGATAAAGACATGGAGGTTCATTTGGTATGGCCTACAGGATATCAGGAAGCAGCATTCTCCTTTAGTCTATCACGGTGTGAGGCAGCTTCTGGGAAGTGTGCTGACGCTGACAGGCATATGAACCATGAAAGTGTGTAGAATGGAAGTATGACCGTCCTGATTTTCCCATCAGTGCACAGGGGAATTACATCACCCACAGATAATTGCGTGTCATGTGTTGCTTGCTTCAATCTTCAGTTCATTCATTGGAGCTCATCTTACTTGTGATTAAGAAAGATTACCCATTCTTTCCAATTACATATATAAACAAACAGTAGGCTTGTTTTTAGTCATCGGTAACTATTACAATCCACTAATTAAAAAAATGTACAAATGAAAGACACATTGCTTAAATAAAGCAGAGCCCCAGGGAAGAAAATATATGACTATATATAAAATCAGTTAATCACAAGCTTGTTTTGATGATGGTTGAGAAAAAAAATACAGAAAATATTCCTCAAGTACTCAGGTAAATGAATCCAAATAGACAGCCCACAGCCAGCTCCACATAAAGCGTGCAGGTGAATATTGCCGTACTTACACAGCGCTGTTAAATATTGTCAATGATATATGGCTTTTGTCCTTGCCTCCACTTTTATTGTACAAAACTCCATATTGGTGTCATCCATTAAAATGCAACATTTTCTTCTAAGCACTACAACTTGATGGTTGGGAATGCGATCACATCATGGATAATTGCTGGATTGTTGCTTTTAAAATAACATCTGTGTGTATGTAATTTAGACAGAAATATGTCAGCTCCATTGCCAGAAACGGATGTTGTTGCAACACACTTCAGAGGTATAACAGCTTTCAAAAGGAACTCTTACAGCATTTTATTTTCATCACAGGGAAAACTTAGGAGCATGCACAAGAATTTAAGATAAAACAATTCTTCCTAGGGCCATCGAATTTTTCAATACCATTCTTGTCATTACATCTATACTCCTGGGAAGCCTGGAAGCCATGGCCTGTTCGTGGTCTATCAGGAACCCTTTTCTCTAATAAACAAGCTAAAACCTGCCTCCTGGCTGGAATAGTGTGAGAGTATAAGAGCTGATCCTACCATGAATTTTCTGATTAAAAATCTTGTTTATAAAAGTGGTCATAAGGAGGGAAACTTTAAAAACAACATTAATGTTGTAAATATCTGTCAAAGCATTTTGCTGCTACCCTAATGTAACAGTGCGGAAGAGGCATGCCAGGAGCTTCCTGGGAAGAATTGGGGTGATGCACTAGGGCTTGCTGTCTAGAAAGTGTAGTCATCCGAGGGATTCGCCCCTCCAGACTTGGCCTACCCCCAGGAGCACTTCACAGGTAGCAAAGGGCACAGAAGCTTTTCAAGGGTATTTTCTGTCTGTTGACTCCCACAACAACTAGCCAAACACAGATAAAACACTCAAGCGGGTGTTATCACCTTTTATCCACGTAGGATATACAAATACCACATCTCTTTTGGCAGTCATTTTTTAATTTTTGTCGCTTTTTCTTAGAGAAAAATCGATGATAATATTACCTGAGTATAAATCCATTTGTGCACAACTTCAACATCTTTACTTCCATAACCGATGGGACAAGTAGACAGAAAACAGGTAAAGAAACAGTAGAACATGTTGAGGGCTCATCAACATTTTGAGAACATTTCCTCTCAACTACAGAATGTGTGTTCAACTCAACGCCATGTAGGCCAAGGAGATAAGACACGATGTTGGGGGCACAGGCTCAACAGAAAATGATAGAAATCAGACAAGCAGTGTTCTCTGACAACAATGGCATTCAATTAGATGTCAGATACAGAAAATACATAGAAATCACTAGGAATGAGGAAATTATACACCATAATGCCAAACAATTCAAAAACAACAAAAAATAGGAGCAGTACTCATAAAATATTTGAATGAAAACATACCATATCAAAGATTATTGGATACAGTGTTGAAAGGGTGAATTTATTGTTCTAAATACTTTATATGAGAATGTATCTATAATTAAAATCCAAATTGAATAATGGTATATGCTTTTATTTCAAGAAAGAAGAAAAGTAAAGGAGAAGAACACAAGAAAAAAAAACTCCATTTGAGTGAAAAGTACATTTTCTGAGGAACAAAGATCATACACCAAAACTACAACAAGAATGGGGCCACTGTGGGGCCAGAACCAGGAACAGGGTTCAAAGCTATCAGTCTTTCTCTGATTTCTCTCCCCTCCTCCTCTTGCTCATCTTCCCCCCTCCTCCTTTTCTTCTTCCTCTCCTTTTCTCGCCTACTCCCTTCTTATATTATTATTTTTTAAATTTTACTTTACTTTCTATCCACAGTTCCTCCCCTAACCCTCCTCATGCCCCCCTGCCTGTCCCCTAACCCACTCCCATCCCCTCCTCCCAATGGGTAAGGGCTTTCTTGGGGAGTCAACAATGTCTGGCAAATTAAGTTGGGGCATGACCAAGCCCATCCCCACTGCATTAAGGCTGAGCATAGCATCCCACCATAGGGAATGGGCTACAATAAGCTAGCTCAAGCACCAGGGATAGATCCTGGTCCTCCTACCAGGTGCCTCATAGATAGTCAGTCCAAGCTTCACCACTGTCTCCCTCATAGGGAAGACCTAGTTTGGTCCCATGGAGGCTCCACAGCTGTTAGTCTAGAGTTTATGAGTTCCCACGAGCTTGGTTCAGCTGTCTCTGTAGATTTCTCCATCATGATCTTGACCTCCCTTGCTCATATATTCCCTTCACCCTCTCTTTTATTGGATTCCTGGTGCTCAGACTGTTACTTGGTTGTGGATCTCTTCATCTGGTTCCTGTCAGTAGCTGGATGAAGGCTCTATGATGATAGTGGGGTATTCACTAATCTGATTACAGGGGAAGGCCAGTTTGGGCACCCTCTCCACTATTGCTAGGAGTCTCAGCTTGGGTCATCCTTGTGGATTTCCCTAGCACCAGGTTTCTCCCTAATTCCATGTGGCTCTCTCTATCAAGATTTTTTCATTGCTCTCCCATTCTATACCTCTCTCCCCTCGTCCATCCTGTACCCTCATGTTCTCATCTCATACCCCCTCCCTTTTACCGCCCCTCTTCTGCCAGTTTACCCAGGAGATCTCATCTAATTCCCCTTCTCTGAGAGATCCATGTATCCCTCTTACGATCTTCCTTGTTGCCTAGCTTCTCTGGAGTCCTACTCCTCTATGTCAAAATACTATGGCCCTGTCTCCTCACATGTGTAACCAGGAACTTGCATCCTGTTCCCTGTCCCTGAACTCTGAAGAAAGATACAGCTTTTCTCCCCAGTTGTATTTGTACCACCCCACAAAGGACATGACCTACCCTAGTCTAGATGCCCTGCTGCTCTTGTTCAGGTCACTGTAACCATGGCAATGGGTCCATTATGACTGGTTATCTTCCCTGTGACTAGAGTACTTCCTCTCAAGGGGAAAGAGGGAGGTGCCAGGGTACGCAGCCAAAGCACAACCTTGGTGTATCAGTCAGCTGCCAGCTATTGGAACATTTATTAATAAGAACACAGGATAAAACCCAAATTGACCCACACACGAACATAAGCACACACAATAATCAATCCTATATATCATCTTCACCACATGCAAACAGCATCACTGTTGAGCACTGTACTAAATACCTACATCACTTAGCAACCTCCTTATATAGTTAGGCTTTTAAAAAACTGGTTTTACAAAAACCTGGGAATTTCAGAGTCTCGGATGGATCAACCAAAAGCGTGCTAGGTGAGAGAAGACAGGACAGAATGTCTGTAGTGATGCATGAAGCTGAAACCGGGGTGTTTCGAGTATCATTTGATGTGGGAGTCCCCTCCCCTCTGTGTGCTGTGATGGCCATTGATGAATAAAGAAACTACCTTGGCCTGTTGATAGGGCAGAACTTAGGTAGGCAGGGAAGACAGAACTGAATGCTGGGAGGAAGAAGGGTGGAGTCAGAGAGACACCATGGAGCCGCCAGAATCAGACATGCTGAAACTTTGCCAGTAAGCCACTGCCATGTGGCAATATACAGATTAATAGAAATAGGTTAAATTAATATGAGTTAGCCAATAAGAAGCTAGAGCTAATGGGCCAAACAATGATTTAATTAATACACTTTCTGTGTGGTTATTTTGGCTCTGAGGGGCTGGGACGAACAAGCGGCCTCCTCCTACAATCTCTATCCACAAATACCCTTCTCCCTGTCAGCTTATGCTTTGAGAATAAAAACAAAAGCAAAAATTCATGCTTCTTAAATTCATTCCTACTTGCAGTTAGGATGCAAATCTAAATTTAATATGTTCTAGCTGAGCAGTTTACAACCTATTCCGATATTGTTATAGTTTGTTTTGGTTCTGTGAACTAAATTAATTTAGCTGATCTCAGATCACTAGCAAATAAGCAGCCATCACTGGTAAATTTCAGGATCATGCATGATACCCAAATGAGTGTTTCAGTTAACTGGATGATATAATCACATAGATACAAATTGAGACATTAGTATAAGCCAGGAAAAATATTTTGTTTCTGTGTGATTCTCACAATCAAAATGAAACCAGGATTTTATGAGTAAAGGAACCCTAATAGTAGCTGAGGCAAAGCTTGCTCAAAAACACTTCAGGCTACAGAACATTAAATCAGTTAGGTGTTCTGTTCAGCCTTATGTGAGACTATAAAAGCAAATATTAATTATTCTAACTAATTAGGCCTAACCTAGGTTTAAACCAAATTTTAGAGACAGGGTTTGAAATGATGTAATTATAGACAGTTGTTTAATCAAAGCATTTAAGTATCTTTCATTTTATAAATTTGCATAAATGAATTTTTATAAAAAAATAATGGTACTTGTCTAGCCCAGGATTCATAGAGATTTTTCTCTTTCCATAATAAATTGGAATAATTTGATGATATTCAGAATTACAAAGAACACATAGACTAAGTCATGGTTCACGGTTTCATAGCAAATCACATAAGCCCTACATATGTACTAGGAAGATCATGCTATGTAATGATCTTATAATCAAACTTAACACTGTTGTTTTGATATTTAAGAATTTCAAACATGTATACAATGTGCTTTGACCAAGTCCATACCCCATTCCCTCTCCTTATAGTCCTCCTCTGTCCCCCCCACAGCCACTTTTTCCTCCCAATTTCATGAGTTCTCTCTATTTTTTAAACCTACTCTGAGTCTACTTAATGCAACCTGTGTATTCATGGTGAAGATCCATCTTCTGAAGTGTGGAGCTGTATCCTTGACTGTTCTCCCCCAAGAAGTCATCAACTGCCCATAGCTTCTCAGCTAGGGGTGGGACTTCATGAGCCCCTCTCCACCCATCAGTGTGGATTGTTGGACATGGCAGGCCTATTGCATACACGTGCAGTCACTTGTGACTGCATGCCTAAGACTGCACTAGAACACAGTTCTTTTTAAGCACTAGCTCAGTTTGGTGACAGATTGTGACCGATAATATACTTAGGTCTGGGATACTAAATTCTTCTATTTCTGAAATAATTCTAATTCTGAAAAAGAAACCATTGAGGTAAATCACAGTGGACTAGGAGTCTAGTTTAGCCTTTGTGCCTTTTGTAACTTCAAAGAAAGCCTGGTGAGCCACCTGACATCCTGGGAACTTGGCCATTTCTGTGAAATAAACATGTTTGATAGTTGGCCCAAAGTTCATTCCAGCATGTTAATTTCATGATTCCATACATGTGTAATCGGGATCAGTATATTGCGTGGAACACAGAGAAGAGCCAGTAACTTTACCTTTTGCTCTAAGTCGTTTCCATGACTACAACCACAGTCCTTTTTCTTGCATCCGATCTTCATCTCCAGTAGCATCCCAGAGACTAACAAACACTATCTCCAGGAAACTTGGCCTGATCATGAAATCATGTGGGCAAATTGGGCTAGTGTGCTTCAAGCGCAAAACTGAATTAGTGATTTGCACTCATCTCAAAGACAGTGTGTGAGGAGACAGTGTGGTGAAGAACGGCTGGCACAGTTACGCACAGCTCATCTCAACCTCCAAAATGGATGTTTTGATGATTAGGAGCTCACTCGGCTATGGAGAGAACAGCACATGAGAGCAGTTTGTGGAGACATGATGCAACGATGCCCTCAGCAGAAGGCCAACTCAGAGTCTACTTTTCATGGATCTTCCGCCCTTGAGAATCAGTTATCTCAAGATGAACCATCCCTTCTGAGTAATTTTTAAGTGATGAATGACTTATCATTAATAGAACTGCTACAGACATATCTATTACATTTAGCATTCCTGATTATGATGAACACTGTAATTATCACATTTTATGTATTTTGAGTCTGTCTACTGTTCTTTGAGATCACCATGTCTATTTCTCACTAGGATTAAATATATTAACTACCACAGCTTTAGATCTCAGAGGCTTACATGGCAAGTCTTCCCACCCGAGCTTTCTCTTTGTTTTCTTTTTTCTTTTTTTTTTACATTCTCAGGAATGTCTTCTCTATTTTGGCATTTTGCCAGTTCCCATAAATTTTTATATCAGCTTGTTAAGTTTCCCTGAAGCCACTGTTGAAATTCTACTAATTTGAAAGATGAACTTGAGTCTTTCTACCTGTGCATTAATGTCTTCTATTTATGCAAATCTTCAAAATCTTTTGATTAAAAATGTAAAATATTTCCACAGGCTGGTCTATGTTTGTTAGTTTGTTACTAGAAACCTCTGCCTATCTTGTTGTTTTTATAAATACCACCTGGAGCTTTCTATTTCTTTCTTGTAGTTTACTATGAGACTTGCAGCATAATGTTAAGTAAAAATGCTAATGATGAGCAGTCATCCTAGTTTTAAATATCATGTGAACGTGAATGCAGCAGAATAGAAGCATAGGCTTGCTCCTCATCCTGAGTAGAAATCCCAATCTGGATTAAAGATATGCCTTTCTGCTCCTTTATTCTAGGTAGCTTTTTAAGATTATATTTCCCCAAAAAATGTATTTACATATTTAGTCTATGTGTGTGAACATACATAAGCAAACACACACACACACACACACACAAACACAGAGTCTATCAGCCTGCATGCATATAACACATGTGTAAGTCAGAAGACAGCTTGCTGGATTCAGTCTCTATTTCCAGGGAGAACTGTGAGTTCCCTGTTAAAACTCAGTTTGTCATACTTTGTCATAACAAACACCTTTACCCACTGAGCCATCTCATAGTGCCCTTTTATAAGAGTCTATGGTGGCTGAACATAGACTTTTGTAAAAGGCTCTGTTTCATTTATTGCAATCTGATAAAAATTTTCACCATTAGTTAACATATGTGTATGAAGTGTGTATAATAGGGAGGCATACATGTTTCTGTGTAAAGGCCAGAGGTTGACCTTTGGTATCTTCTACTATCACTTCCCATGATTCATGTTTACTTTGTACAGTTCTCTTCAAACATAAGTTTTTATTTATTATATAATAGCCCAAGAGAACAGTCCACAGCTGTGAAACAATCACATGTTCAGTTTTGTAAGCAATGCAAAGAAGTTTTCTGGAGTGGCTATGCCAATTTATATTCCCATCAAGGATGTATGAATGACCAAGTTTCTTTATCTCACCAGCATTTGGTGCTATTTTGCATTTATCTGTTCAGCTAGGCATGTGATCACATGTATAGTAGTCTTAAATTACATTTTCATGGTGGATAATTATATTGAATTCATTTTCATGTAGAATTATTTTTATGTGCCCATTTGCTGTATGTGCACCCACCTTGGTTTAATATACCATCCTTGGATAGAGGATGCATCAAATAGTAAGCTGATAAGAGCAGTTAGTGCATGTGATCATAGCTAAAATGCTGAGAAACCATCTCACCTTGTATAGTTAGCCAGGGTTTCCTGCTTGAGTGAAGAGTTCACTGACTTAGCTAGTAGCTACCTTTGTCATTTCTCCTCTTGAGAGAATGCTGGTTTTAAACATACTGAAATGCCTGTCCAATATTTACATGGGTGCTGGGATCCAGTGCCTGGTCTTCATGATTACACAGTAAGTGCTTTACCTACTGAGCCATCTTCTCAGCTCTATCTTGAATCTTCTACTGGAATGGATTACAATTGTGTTGTTATGAAAGGATATACATATTGATCAATGACACAGAACAGAGATCTCTTCAAAATGTAAAAATACAATACTTATAATAGATAACCAAGGAATAGTAAATGTAGGAGAAGTAAGTCAGCAACACTTCCACCATAAATCAGCCATTTATCATTTGCATAGTAATGGCAAGGCATTTATTACTTTACAAAAGCATGCAGAAATAAGATTTATAGGAAATCGTATTCTTAAGGGTAGAAAATTCATGACAGCTAGACTGTAGCTTTTGTGTGTGTTTGCATGCATGGGTACATTCAGTTGTGTGTGTGTGTGTGTGTGTGTGTGATCACTAAATCTGGCTTTTTCATAGATGCTTCATCTATTTTGCATCTATGTTCACACCTGGCATTGGAGTTCTTTCTACTGCGCAACAATTTAAACTTTTAACTGCTGCATAACCAAGTACTTTCAAACACAGAGGCTTAAAGCAACAATCTTTTTTTTCTTTTAATCATGCTTCCCAGGTTTGTGAGTTGGACTTTTGAGTAGCGTTTCCCTGGGAAAGTTTTCAGTTCTGTGTGGTATTAGCTGAGATCAAGGAGTAGCATTCAGCTAGTGAATGGACTGGGCTGAAGTCCAAGACAAATTCAAATAAAAATATGTCTTGGCGGGAAGGCTGGAATGCTAGGCTCATTTGGGCCCCTCATCCCCATACAGTTCCAGGGCTTTGCCACATGAACTACACAACAGGGAAGTCTTACTTTTCACATAATAACTCCAGCATCTAAGAAACCAATGAATACCCACCCTTCCTTTTAAAAGCCAGTTCCAGAACTGCTGTGGCATCACTGCTGTCACACTTTAATGAGAAATAAATAAATAAATAAATAAATAAATGCCTTGGTAAGAAAAACTGTAGAGGAAAGGAAATTCACCTCTTCTTAGAAATAATACCAAACAATTCACATCTCCTTATCTACCATAATATCTATTTATGATTTTATTTTCAGGACCAGACTACCCTGATAACCTAAGTTTGGATTATTTTCTATTTTTCTGTCCTCAAGAAAACATTTAGAATGCTTTTACTATCCTGCTTCTTAAGTACTTGGGAGAGGTTACTTCTAAAACTCTCAGTATCTAATCTTTTCTTTGTGAAGACGTCAATTTCAAGACTACTCCGGCTTTCCATTTCCTCCTGAGTTGATTTTGGTAAATAAGTTTTTCAACAATTTATTCTTTGTGTCTATATTTTCAAAATATTGGCCAAATTGTTACTGTTCTCTTTTTATGTACTCCAATAGTTATGTCAACTTTATTATTAAAACAGTCATGATTTATCAGTGAAGCTAAAATCCTTTGACTTTCTTTCAAAATTTCAGAAACTAAAATGGTTACTCATTTTTATTGCATATTTGAGCTTTTCCTCATTTTCTGTTTTCAACCTTTTTTATTTGTTTCTCTTCATCTTATGTTTAGTTCAATTTTTTTGTTTTATGCTTTTGTGCCATCCATAACATATCCCCATTCTTTTCTTTTCTTTTCTTTTATTTACATTTATTTTGAGAAAGAGTCTTACTGCGTAGCCCTGACTGGCCTTGAATTCAGAGAGACCCACCTGTCTCTGTCTCCCAAATATAGATATTAAAATCACCCCTGCTCTTTATACTTTCTGAACAGCAGAGACCCAAAAGTGTGAGCCTAATCTACCTTGTCTGAAGGTCAGAGAGTTTGAGTTTATTTTGCTGACTCCAAGTTGTTAACAAAAAGTGTGGCTACCCTGACCAACAGTGTGGTTACTTGGTGTTTTGGACAGTAAGATGGCCCATAGAGTAGATCTGCTCCACCCTGACCAAAGGTCAGAGAATTCAAGCATACTTCTCCTTCTTTTGAAATAGGAGGTTTGACTTAGGGAGTGGTTGCCTGCAGGGTACTTGGTCTAGGGCAGTTTCATTGTCCAAATAACAGAATGCTTAACTCAGGATATAGTTGCTTAATGTCTCTAGTATTGGGGCAAGTAATTGTCCTTTGTATGATGTTAAAGCAGTCCCCCCATTTGTATTGGGATATAAAGTATATGGAAAATAAACACGGATAAATTCTGATTCAGTATTCACTGAGTTGCCCTTCCAGTCCTATCCTATGTCTCTGTGACTCTTTCTTGTCTGTGTTCCTCCTACTTAACTTCTCTAATCCTCATGCCCCTACCCACCGCAGCTAGGATGCAGCAGAAGTCATCCCAAAAAGGTGACTCATGACACTGAACACACACTTTTGGATGATATATTGTAAGTCCTCATTCTATTCTTTTGAGGAAGAGATACTGTCAATTTAAAAGTACTCTCTTATATAAATCTTTTATTCTCTGTTAAGTGCTTTTATATTTATAGACACTACGTGTTATGGTTTAAGTAAAAATGCTATCGATCCCCAAGTGGCTGCAGCAGGCAGCAGGCCATGAGACCACACTACAGGTCCCCGAAGTGGCGGCAGGCAGTGGGCAGCAGGTCCCCAGAGCAGCCAGTTCTAGGCAGGGATGGCGCAGTTCCCCAAGTGGCTGCAGTGGACCACCAGGGGCAGTAAGTCCCAGGCAAGGAGCCGCATGGTGGGTAAGAGACCTCAATTGGGCAGCCGGTCACACGAGGAGAGACAGACAGATCTCCAAAGGCAGCTAATCTGTCTCAGCAGGCAAGAGACAGACAGACATAGGCACACCATGCAGAGTGAGGTTAGATATTTATTTAGTGGGTTATGGAGGGTAAAAGGGAGAAGGGGAGAAGAGCAGAGAGAGAGGCAGAAAGAGAGAGAATATAGGTGGGGAGGAGCCACAACAGCAGCAGCTACCTCTCTGGGAGGGAGACAGAAAAGGGAGGGACTCAGACTGGAAGCTTACCTTGGCAGTCAGAAGATGGCAGGGGGCGGGAGGGGGGGTGGGAAGGTGGTGGTGGTAGTGATGGTGGCTTGTCTCTTAAAGGGACAGGACAGATCATTACACTATGGTATATTATTTTCAAAGCAATCTAATATTCTATCACCTAGGATTAATATTGGGTTGGATCATGCAGTGGTCAAGTATCAGTTTTTGTCTTTATAACTATCTGACCCAGAAGCATTTATTGAAATATCTTTGTTTCCATTGCACTATAATTTTCTTCTTTAGCACAAATCAAGTAGACTCATATGCAGAGTTTGTTGTCTGTGGGTATTATTCTTTTACATAGATCTATTGACCCATTCTTGTGATAACACTATAATTATTGTAATAATTATAATGTTATAAAAATCTGAATAACAGTTAGAGCAAGTTTTTTTGCTAAGAAAATTGATTGTTCTTGGCCCTTAACTTGCTGTGATAAATATCAACATTCTAGTTTCTAGTGATCCTGTCAATTTATACATAAAATCAGGCCATTTCATTAAAATTATGCTCAATATAGTAGATCATCTGAGGAGAACTGACATTTAGAATAAATAACTCATTCAGTGTGTGAATATAGTGTCTGTTTGTCTTTTTTGGTCTTTTCTTGCAGTTTTTTTAGAAATTTTTTTCTGAATAGTTATGCACAGCTTTGGTCAGTTTGCTATTCTTTTGATTATGAATATTATCTTATCGTTCTAATTCAGTGCTAATGTACACAGAAATATAATGCATGCAAAAACTTGGTAAAGTAATTCATGAAGTTTAAAATCTGTCAAAAACACAGATTTTTTTAAGTACACGATTATGCTATGATATGTTATAGATGAATAACTTTTCTTTCTACTTAAATTCTTATTTCCTTTTGATTTATTGTACTGGATAATATCTATTGTAAGATGGTATCTTGGAGTAATGATAGCTAATTCAATATCACTATATGTTATCAAATATTGTTCTGAATCTATTACATTGACCACATCATTTTCACCTTTATGCTATCAATATGGACTATAGATTTTATAATCTAAAACTAAGATTTCTGGAAAAAAATCATACTAAATCAGTATTTCATACTATATATAATATAATATATAAGTATATATATACATATATATGTTCTTTGATTCTGATGTTTTTATAACTTGTTCTATCATTACCATATGTGAATTTGACCTGTAATTTTTTTATCTGTTAATATCCATCCTATAATTTTGTTATGAAAATTGCACTAGTCAAACAATGTGAGCTTGGACAAGTTCTTCCTATTTTATTCTCTGTAGGAAAATTAGCATTTTTCAGATATTTTATAAAATTTACTACCAAATATCCTATTTCAAGTATATTTAAAATTTCTGTTTCTTATGTCAATTTTAATGCATTTTTCTAGGACTTTGTTTTTCAAATGTATTGGCTGAAGTTGGGTACGTGAGGTCTACATAAACGTTATCTTTTTGTTTCTTATAGATAGTTCTGCATTCTCCATATTTTTCTTGATGAATATCATAAGGAATTTATCAACTTTATTACCATTTTCAAAACACAACTTTTTTGGTTTTATTGATTCTACCCCATTTTTTTGGAAAGAGGGTCAAAGTGTATATCTATATTTTTATAATTTCTTGGTACAGTAAAGAAATTTTTCTTTACAAATCCAAAATCCTGAGAATGAGGCAGGTCATCAGAACAACCAAATGGAAAAGAAAATTGAGAGGGCCAGATGTGATGAGGCATGATGTAGACCAGCCTCAATGAAACTCATATGTTCCAGGGTAGGAGCATGAGGATTAGAATTATTAAGCAAAAGTAACAGAGATATGAGAGAAATAAAAGACAGAAACACAGAACAGCTTCAGGAGGGACATTCAGTGAATACTGAATCCTGAATCCTTTATTTACCACACATATAAACTTCACTCCAAAAGGGGAGGGGGAAGTCAACAGACTTTATTAACTTGATATAAAGAATAGACTAGAATTCTCCACCCTTCAGTCCAGGTGGAGCAGATCCACCTCTATACCCAAAATACTAATTAACCACACCCTAGGTCAGAATCTCTTGTTTGTAGCCACATCTGTTGTCAACAACTCTGAAAGAGCTATTTTAGCTCAAATCCTGACTACCAGTCAAGGTGGGACAGGCTCACATCTGTGGGCCCTCACAGAGACTCCTTTACTATCAGCAGTTGGGATGCAAAGCCAGGCAGACCATTGTGAGTCTGATACTAGCCTGGCCTACACAGCAAAACATTGTATGGTGGTTTGAATGAAAATGGCCCCCATAGCCTCATATATATTAATGTTTGGCTCCTAGTTGGTGGACCATTTAGGAACAATTAAAAGGTTATGGGAGTGACTTTGTTGGAGGAGTTATATCTCTGGAGGTGGGTTTTGAAATCTCAAAGCCCAGCTTTATTTCTGCCATGTGCTTGTAGATCAGCTACTGCTTCAATGTCATGTCTGACTGACTGTTGCTATAATTCCTATCATTATGATTATGAAGTAACTCTCTGAAACTATAAGGAAGCCTCCAATTAAAGGCTTTCTGTTGTAAGCTGCCTTGGTCATGGTGTCTCTTCACAGTAATAGAACAGTAACTAAGATATCCGATCACATAGGGAGGGGTAGGAAAAACGGAGGGGAAAGAAAAGAAGGAAGGGAAGAAGGGAGAGAGGGAGGAAGGGAGGGAAGGAGGAAATGAAAGAGAAAGGGAGGGAGGGAGGAAGGGAATGAGAGAGGGAAGAAGGAAGAAAATAAGAAAATAAGGAAGGAAATGAAAGAGCAAGGAAAAAGAGAGGGAGGAAGGAAGAAAAGGAGGTAGGAAGTGAAAGAGGGAGGGAAGGAGGGAGGGAGGGAGGGAGGGAGGGAGGGAGGGAGGGAAGGAGGGAGGGAGGGAAGAGAAGGGAAGGGAAGGGAAGGGAAGGAAACTGGGAAACATAATAGGAAGAAGGAATATCTCAGTTGGGAGGGACCTAGGAGGAAGACTGGAACATTACCAATGAAAATGTGAGTTTGGTATCTAGCAATAGGCCAGGGAAGAGAGCATCCTAACCACTTTTTCTGTAGAATATGTAGAATAAGAAGTGATGCATCCCAGGTAGAAATCTCATTGGAGGGTAGAAGACAATCAAGAAAGAAGTCAGGAATAGACACCACAGTTTCATGCAGAGGTGACTGAAGTATCTTTCAGTAGTGGTCTTGAGCCAAACACCTACTGTGTCATCCTCCTTTGATGACTTTGGCCACACAACTAATTCTGCTGACTTCTTGTAAGCATGTCTCCATATTTACATGCAAGCAGCTTAGTTATGATATACTTACATGGGATTTTGTTTTTATTTGCCCTTTTGCAGTGTCATAGAGTACTTTGAAGCTATGATTTTCTGTTTTTAATCCAGTCTTAGCAATTGTAAGCCAGTTTCACTCCCAATACATTTCTGACCCCTTTGACTTCTACTTTCTTCTCCAGAAATTGTAAGCATGTAAGCAGTAGGTGTGTCTCTTACCGTTCAGTCCAGTTTTCATCTTCAAATGGAATTTTCCCCTAGCTATTTTCTGATGAATTGATCCCCTCTTCTGCTGGGCATAAGCACGGCAAACTCACCACTGAGTTTTCAACTCCAGATTATGGTTTGCTTGTAAAGCTCCAGCATCTCCACTCATTCTCTGCTGAAAAACCTAGAACAAAGCCGAGGAGATGTTTATCTCGTGCCTCAAGCTTTGAATCCCCTGTGGACCTCTTCTTTTATGGGCTGTTTCTTTTGGATTTTTCTATCATCTCGTTTATTTTATGTGCTTTTTAACTGAGTGACAGCTATTATGTCTAAAACATTTTCTAATTTAAACTCAGTGTTCTCTTATCCTTCCCAGGTTGTAATTTCTATCGTTTTGGCAAATAGTTAGGGGGTCCTAAATCTGGAATCCCCTTCATTTTTTGAGGTTGAGATTACTTCAAGCTCTTAAGTTACTGAAGCACTGCCTTCCATTTCCAGTTCTCTCTACTCCTTGAGTCAGCTGTTTAGGGAAAACATCGAAATCAAGGGGACCCTACCACTTCTTGTCTTTTTTAAAAGGTGATTTGTTTAAATTTATTTTTATTTTTTGAGTATAAAGATCCATATTTTATTTTAATGTAACAAAAATACACCTTATTATTTTTAAGTCAGTTCCAGAAAAATAAATTTCAAAGGGAGACAATTAAGACAAATTTCCATGTCTTTTGGAAATAGAAGTCAACTTGTACTGCCCTTGCTTCCATGTATGTCACTTTTCATGAAATCCTCAGTGCCTTGCTGTGGTCTTATGTTAACATGCTGTCTTTTTAAAGATTCTGGCTCATCCCTGACTTTATGATAGAGTTTTCAAGCTTACTGTACTCCAATAAATACAAAATAGAATAGAAAGGAGGCTAGGATAAAGATAGCATACAGAAAGAATGTTATTCTGAGAATTCACTTTGCCCTTAGAGATAGCTATTTTTCTGCCATCACAGTAAAACAATTATTTAATAATATTTTGATTGATATATAAATAATAATAAAACACTGTCATTGAACCTCATGAAGGAAAGTTGTGTTATCTTTTTGTATCACAAAATTGACTTCAAATTAAAATCAATCAGAAGAGATGGGAGATGGACACTTTATACTCATAACAGGAACATTTCAGCAGGATGAAGTCTCAATCCTGAATATCTATGCCCCTAATATAAAAGCACCCACATATGTAAAAAAAGAAAAATTACTATAACTCAAAGCACACATCAAATCCCACATACTAATAGTAGGAGACTTTAACACTCCTCTCTCACCAATGGACAGGTCAACCAGACAGAAACCTAACAGAGAAATAAGAGAACTAATGGAGGTAATGAAAAAATGGACTTAACAAACATATATAGAACATTCCACCCAAATAGGAAAGAATATACCTTCTTCTCATCATCTCATGGAACCTTCTCGAAAATTGATCATATACTTGGTAACAAAGCAAACTTTCACAGATACAAAAAAATTTTAGTAACCACCTGTGTCTTATCAGATCACCATGGTATAAAGTTAGAATTAAATTTATTTTATATGTGTTGGTGTGAAGGTGTCAGAGCCCTAGAACTGGAGTTACAGACAGTTGTGAGTTGCCATTTGGGGTACTAGGAATTGAACCCAGGTCCTTTGGAAGAGCAGCCACTACTCTTAACCACTGAGTCATCTCTCCAGCCACTACTTCTTGTCTTTCTTGTTAGGCCCTTGTCTGCCATATTTTGGGGAAAATGGGACCTGAATTAAACATAACATCAACCAAAGAAGGATTAAATTTGTTTCTTCTAAGTAAGACTCAACTAGGTCTACTGACCCACTCTAGCCCTTCCCAAGACCCCAGCTTAATCCAGGGGTCTTAGATCATTAATTCAGTTTTGATGGATGCTATGGTTTAGTCTCCTTTTTTCTGGCATTGTTTTACACAGTGGTGCTGTCCACTGCTCATGGCTCTGCTATTACATCACAGAATTTGGTTTATGTTTTCTTAATTCTGGGTTGGATTGCTGGAAAGTTTCTTTCTTCCTGTGAGCTTAGAGACCAAAGAAAGCCTTCCTACTGCAGGACTTACGCACAATCTTGTCTTGTTCAATTACAGTGTTCTTGGTTACCCTTTCATGAGTTTTTTTTAGTAACACACTTGAAATATTTAACCTACAAAAGCAAAATTTAAGCTTAAAATTTTTATAGGAAAAAACTATTAGTGAATAAAAGAACATACTTCCACTTTTAGAAATTATGCAGTTTTGAAATGTTTTTCAAGATAAATAAAATAATTAATCTCTTTTCTTTTCATTATGTTCTAATAGTTTTATTGATGACTAATAAGCCTCCAATGAGTCAGCATACCATTGCATGCTCATATTGGGGTTGGTGGGTAACCACAGCAGTTATTTATTTAACACAAAGTTCTGGTGAGAGAGATGGGGGCAAGAGATAGAGGGAAAGAGTAGGGAGAGAGGGAGAGAGAGACTGATTTGCAAAATGCTAGCCATCCTAGGGCTTCTATTCATCAGTTGTGGAACGGCCTGCACAACTCATCTACTGACCCAGAATGAACAGAGTTTTCAATGGGTATTGAATGAAACCCAGACGGAAACCTATGGAACTGACTATGACTTTTTAAATTGAAGCAAATGATTTTGTTTCTCTTTGTTGTTTTGCTTGTTTGTTTTGTTTTGGTTTTGGGTTTTTTTGTTGTTGTTTGGTTGGTTTTTCGAGACAAGCTTCCTCTGTAGCCTCTCCTGGAACTAGTTCTTGTAGACCAGGTTGGCCTCGAACTCACAGAGATTTGCCTGCCTCCGCCTCCCAAGTGCTGGGCTGGGATTAAAGGCGTGCACCACCACCACCGGGCCATTTTGTTTCTTTTTAAGATACATAGCCAAAGAGTAGGAATATGTAGGAAGAGACATGGGAGGTATTCCAGCGTCCTAGTAGTATCCTTCCAAATGGCTGCCTTCTGACTAGTGATGCATGCTTTAACTCTGAAAACAGTACTACCGTGTTGGAGACTGTGAGGAAACTGTGCAGGGCATAGAGGGTAAAACCATAAAATCCCAAGAGATCAATCAGTAGCTCCAGCAGCATTTCATCCCAATGCCAGCAGCATGGCTACACATAGCTGTAACGTAGATGAGCTGCTCAAGGGCCTTCCACATCTTTGCTGAAGTATGAGTACCTGCCTCATTTGAGCGTAGTTGATATTTTATGTCTGTAAAATATTCAGGGTCTGGGAGGTCTATCAGGTTATCTCTTCTTGGCTATATTTTTCTTCTCCAAGAAGAATACTGCCCAGAGATCATCCTTCAGTTACGTTCCAAAATAGACCTTATGAGTTCTGCAGGAACAAGATGGAGCCATCAAATCCCTCCCTCAGGGCTTGGAAAACACTGCAGAAGAGGAAGAGGGAAGAGTGTAAGAGCCACAGAGGATGAAGGATACTGCAGGGAATCAAGGCCTTCTAGACACAGCAGAGCTGGCACGCATGGGAATTCACAGAGACTGTGGCAGCATGCGCAGGACCTGCCAGGTCAGCACAAGTTGGGGCCCTAGAGATGAAAGGAAAAGAGATATGTGCCCCCATGCACAAGCCAGAAACTATCTCCAATTGATAGCCACTTGCTAAAGAAAAATTAATTTTCTCCCAAAGAGTCTCACCGGGAAAACTAACTACTCGTATGGCTAGACTGCATGCCAAGCAGTACACGGCCAGTACAAAACAAACTCAACAGCATCTTTGGATCTTTGTCTCGCAATGTTAATTCAGGGCACTCTTTTCCATCTTACAGGTCCTTTGCATATATTGTGGCTTCCAGTTCTATCTTTCTTGCAGTAGTACTGTGTGTATCTGCATCTATGCTTTTAAATTGAATTTTTGAAATTAAATTTAAATGATACATTTCATGAGCTTTATCTTCAGTTCTTTTTCCTGTTTGTCTCTTTTGTCCTATTCTGATTTGTTTGGACTGTATCTATTGCATTTTGTTTTTATTATTATTCCTTATATGTCTGTTTTCTAACTACTGACGGCAAGCATATGAAGCCAGATATTGGGGTGGGGGTGGGAAAGAACTGGGAGAAGTGAGAGGAGGGAAAACCAGAACTATAACATACTATTTGAAAAGGATTCTACTTTCAATCAAGGTAGGGAGAGTTTGCGCGTTCAAGGTTAGGATTGTCAGACAGCATAGTGAGATGGTGAGATCTCAAAACAAACAACTGTTTCCTGATGACAATACATGGCTGCCATCCCAGCTTCCCTGGAGGTGGAGGCTGGAGGTTCAGTAGTTCAAGACCAGTTATATATAGCCATGTAATGGGTTCAGAGCCACCCTAGGCTACAGAAGAGCCTGTTTCAAAAAGATGTAGAAAGTTTATACTGAAATAGTTAATATTTAGAATAATAAATGCTTTAAGTATACAACTCTTTGAGACAGTGCAGCCATTCAGGTATTTAGCCAGCTAGAATACCCTGCCACACCTACAACAGCAAAGGACCTCTACATTCATAATCACCTTTGGAAGCTATTTGCTTCTTCTTAATATTTAATACAATTTTAACTTAAACATAATATTTTAATGTGATGTTTAATAGGAATTTACTGGTCATTTAACTACTAGCAAGTACTACGCTGGCTCAGCAAATCAAAAAAAAAAAAACCATGCAGGAGGGGGTTTTTACCCCCAAGTATAGGCAAACAGTTCAACACAAGTAAAAGCAGGCTTGAAAGACACAGCCGAGATCAAGAACACAAACGCTGAGCAAGAAGACGCATCTGCAGACATCAAGGTGAAAAGATTTCTGCCGCGTTGCTAACAGAAAGGGTATAGACCTTCTGTGTTTCTCCTAATCCACCCTAGCAAAAATAATAGATTACATGTATTGATTTCTAACTACCATATGGAACAGGCACTGTGTCGAATTTCTTAAATATCTTATTTAGTGTTCACAAAAACCCCTGAGGGTCAGGACTTTTTAAATTCCATTTTCTAGATAAAAGGGATTAAGAGATTGACTTGAGCTCTTGCTGCTGGAAACGCAGCAGAACACAATCCTGGACATGTAACCGGAAGAACCAGCCCAGGCTGAACACTGCTCCCCAAGCATCTGAGCCAGCTGCGCGTTTGGTCCAGATGGAAAGTCATCTTGGATAAACTGAAGGCAATGCTCTCTGTCTGCTCTGGGGACTCTTACTTTCTATGTGTGAGCCCACTATCTTTATTTTAAAACTTCTCCGAGCTCCTTCATTTCATAGACAAGACAGACTTAGTATCCTCATTGTTCTTAACATGTAATTTTCACATGTGATAAATGTTAATGTGGTTCTTGTGATATGGGCTGCACATGCACTTAACTTAGGACATCCAAAACACACATACTGGATTCCAACTGTGCACAGCAATAATCTGGATTTTCTGGTGAATGCAGGAGTTCAGAGCATAGTCCCTGCTCAAAAGTATAGTTAAACTGCGGAGAGATGAAAAACAAACACATAAAAGGCAAATAGTTCAAGAGTTATTCTACACACAAAATTAAAAACAAAGTTTACTGCAGGATTTTGTTGATGACTTGTTAGCTTGTAGTAGAGAAATGAAATTTTGTAGTTTTGTCTGTTTGGGGGTTTTGGTTTTTCAAGACAGGTTTTCTCTGTATAGCCTGGCTGTTCTGGAACTCGCTCCATAAACCAAGCTGTCCCTAAACTCAGAGTTCCATCTGCCTCTGCCTCCCAAGTGCTGGGAATAAAGGCATGCACCACCACTTCCCATCAGTTCTGTAGTTTTTTTTTTTTCTTTTTAAAGTGTGAAGTGAACCAGCAAGATGACTCACAGAGCAAAGGGGCCTGCGGCCAAGACTGAGGGTCTGAGTTCAATCCCAGACCCATTCAAGAGAAAGCTGAATTCTGTAAGTCAATCTCTGGCTCCCACTTGCATGCTTTGTCACAGGTGTGTGGTGTGTGTGTGTGTGTGTGTGTGTGTGTGTGTGTGTGTGTGTGTGCGTGTGTGCGTGTGTGTGTATGTGTGCACTCATACATGCACTCAAAATAAATAAAAATGTAATAAAAATGTTTCAAAACTAAATAGTACTAACCCGAGCTGACGTCTTCAGTGCAGGATCCTCAGCGCCTGTCATGCCATTATGCATTGAGTCCCAAAGAATTTCACAGGTGGCTTTCAAAATTGTCATATAACTGTGCATGACATTTTTTACAGTGGGCACTAGGGTTCAAACTTGTGTTATCAAGTTTGCGTGAAAACTACTTTAATGATTAAGATATCTCCCAGCCTGTTTTTCTTCCTTTAAAATCTTAACTACTTAATTGATTAACTTATAGACAGTACCCTGAACTGTCCTCAAACTTGAGATCTTCCTGCCTGTATCTTCCAAGTGTGAGGTTACATATGTAACCCACTACACTCAACCTAAGACTACATTTCTTGGGGTGGAAGTGGGCTGTTTTATGGAAAAACCAAAAACTTTAAATACACAACACATGCAACAAACTCTGTGGTGGCTGGTTCTGTGTCAACTTGACCCAAGGGGGTGTCATCAGAGAAGAGGCAGCCTCCATTGAGAAAATGGTTTCAAAAGATCAGGCTGTAGGTAAACTTATAGGGCATTGTCTTAGTTGGGCTTTCTATCTCTGTAAAAGGATGCCATGACCAAGGAAACTCTAACAGAGAAGAAACATTTAATGGGGTGACTTTCAAAGGTTCAGTCCACTATCATCAGTGCAGGACATGGTGGCATGCAGGCAGATATGGTGATGGAGCAGGAGCTGAGAATGGAGTAAGAACTACATCTTGATCTCGAAGGCAACAGGAAGTAGTCAGAAACACTGGGCATGGCTTGAGCATACATGAGGCCTCAAAGCATTCAGGAGGCAGGTGGATTTCTATGAGTTCAAGGCAAGCCTGAACTACAAGAGCTTGTTTCAGGACAGGCTCCAGAGCTGCACAGAGAAACCATGTCTCGAAAAACAAAACAAAAAACCAGATGGAGTTATTCATACATCACCCACCTTGTGAGAAGTGCTGTAGACATATATCTCTAGTATTTGAGAACTGGTGGGATGGCACTAATAGTTTCACACCAAATTTCCTCCCTTTCTTCCATGTGAGACTGTTCCATGCAGTTGCCTGACTGCTGTTACACATTATGAACAAGTGTCTTCAAAGTTAGAACCAGCAACCTTCTCATTGTGTTCAGGCTGTGACCCAACATGCCTCAGACACCAAGAGAAGTCAGTAGAAGAGCTGATGTAAACAGTAAAACTGTTTCTTGTGTTCCTCTGGCAGCAAATGCTTGTGCTTCCTACTTGCCATTGTGACTCCTGAACTCTCTGTGACCTAAAGTCTGTTAGTTACAACAAGAAAGACGATGTCCCTCTCCCTACTATATGAAAATAGTTACTATTTATAAATGAGTTTAGTATTCTTGCTCTCCATTGTTCTTATGGAACAAGTCGTTGCAGGGCTCCTTAGAATGTGGTAATTGGAATGTAGAGACTTTGCCAGTTCTGTGCACTTTCTCTGACCAATGTGCCCATTTTTCACAGGTGATATTTCCAGTAAACTGAGTCTACTCCCAGCTCTGTTTCAGTGCTGCTTCCCACAGAACCCCCTGACACATCTGTGTTCAGTACAGATGCCAACACAAGGCTTTCTCTTTATGAATGAGTTTGTCTGCATTAACATATCATATACCTGATGTGGGATTCCCCTCTGTATGCTACAAATATGTTTTATTGCCATTGGTTAATTTAAAAAACTGCTTTCGGTCAATGGCTTAACAGAATATAATCAGGCTGGAAAATATATTTAGAGAAAGTAGGTGGAGTGAAGGAGAGATACCATGTAGCCACCACAGGAGATAGATGCCGGATGCCAGATGCTGGACAGAACCTAGGCTACAAGCACATGGTGATACACAGATTAATAGAAATGGGTTAATTTAAGATATAAGAGCTAGCCAATAAGAAGTGTGAGCTAATAGGCCAAGCAATGTTGTAATAATATAGTGTCTGTGTGATTATTTTGGGACTGGGCATCTGGGAAACAAATGAGCAGCCTCCGCCTACATATACCCACCAAGATTCTCCAAACATGCCCAGTCCTATTTAGTCCCTCTTTAGACTCAAATTTAAACTTTTCTCAGTAAAAATTCTTAACATAGCTCTGTGCATTAATATAAAGACTGTGAGGATATAATACATGAAGCACTCATTTAAGAATCCAGATTCAGTGCTGTAAAGGTGGCTCAGCCATTACCAACACCTGATACTCCTACAGAGGACCCAGGTTAAAAGTCCAGCACTCACATGTCAGCCTACAACTGTCTAGAACTTCAATTCCAGGGATCCAGAACCCTCTTCTGGCCTTTAGAGGCAGCAGCCATGCAAGCGGCACACATGCATGCATGAAAACAAAACACTCATACTCATAAAAATAAAAGTTTTCTGAAAAACAGTAGAGGTTATCGTGCATAATACATTTATATAACGGTAGAAAACTAATCTTTTTTAAGCAAATACTATTGTTTCTTAAATGTATGTATTGTTATTTCTGGGGTGGGGCATGCCATGATGTATGTGTAGAGGTCAGGGGGACAACCTTTGGAAACCGGTTTTCTCCTTCTCCATGGGTTACAGAGATCACACTCAAAAATTCAAAAATTAAGTTCAAATTCAATACTCCCATTCAAAAGTCATCAGCTTTTAACCACTGAGCCTTCTCTGTGGAAAACTAGCTTCAACTCACACATATCTTGTAAACTGTAATGTAGATCTAAGATGCTACTGACTGCAACCAGGTTGGGGTTTTATCGTTGTTAGCTGGCTTCTTTGTTTGTGTGTATGTATGGCTGTTTGTTTGAAACAGTGTCTCATAGAGCCCAGGCTAACCTTGAATTCAATACAAAGTTAAGGATGACCCCGAACTTCTGATCCTCCTGTCTCCCACTCCTAAGTGCTAGGATTATAGTCATCCACCACTGCTCCTAGTTAATGCAGTGCCAGGAACTGAACTCGGAGATTTATGGATGCTAGACAAGCACTCTACTGGCTGAGCTACAGTAGCCCCAGCCTCAGACTGTTATTTTTAGCACTGTTAAGAAAAGTATCTTGAAATCGCTTATGGGCGCAATGCTAAACTGCAAGTACCTTGAGTCAGTGAAAAGCAGTCTTAGGAGGTGTAGGAATTTGTCTGGACTCAGATTACTGGTACATTTTCAGGAACATAAGTGTGCCTTAACAAATGATCAAACTCTAAATCCTGGATGATTTTGCTTACCATGTGATAATTCACAATTAAATAGGTAATATTAAAATGTTAATAGCCAAATATTGGAGAACAATAAAGTGTTTTTTAAAACTTCAAATTAATAAACATATACAATTGGCTTACATTATAAAAGTGGTGTATAACAGAATTTTTGACTTTTGATAAATGGGGGGATTTTCAACTTTAGAAATCTGGAAATTAGTTCTACCTTCAGAAAATAAGGCATGCCTTCTCTGCTGCTAGAATTGAAAATACGTTGTCACTGAGTTGATGGCCATGAAATCTGAGAGGTAAGATAGCATGACTGTTCAGTGATGGGGACTCAGGGTCAAGGATCATCTTTTCTCCAGTGTCTCAGACCCCCTCACATCTGTACACTGCTCTGCAGGGAAGTTCTTCCATTTCCTGTCTTTCAGGGGAATTGATTCCTTCCAGAGAAAATAATGGAGCAGAGCCAGAGCCTTCCATTCCTAAGTCCTGAGCTCTCCACACCATTTCAGCATGCCAGACTCCAGAGCATCCCACCTGAATTAGAGTAGACACACCCTCCTAACACTGCCTAGGGAGGGACCGCCTCCCACACAAAGAAAATAAAGGGAGGAGGAAGGGAGACAGTGAAAGCAGAGAAATGAATTGTTCATAAACCTCAGTCCTGGTAGCAAATTTTTGGCCCCAATGGATTCTGGGAAATTTCAGACTATTAGAAAAAGAGAATCACCATAAATGAGTTTAGGTGGCACCTTGCTTTCTTTGAGAGTTCATGACCAGGAAAAACCAACAAAACTATCTACAAGGGAGTTCCTGTGAAGTCAGACCATCCACTCCAATGCCCATCCTCTCTCCTCCACACCCATGGTTTGTGTCCATTCACTTAAACACAGAGAATTTGGCAAATCCATGGAAATACTGAAGGAATTAAGGGAAGTTATTGAATGCTTGATTTTTCTGGAGCACAGGCAGAAGATAAAATTTTGAGGTAGTCTCTGTCCATTTCTGTCACTTACCTTTTGTCCCACAAGCTCCATTTAGGCTAGTCTGGCAGCGTGATCCAGCTTCCACGCTCCCACTCCACCTGCCCCTCTTTGAATGGGGTCAGTTGGATCCACAGGACCATGGGAGTGCCACCGAGAGGCCCAGCTGGTAGCTGACTCCTGGCTCACCTTCTTTCTTAGAGCACTATCAACAGCATTGAAAGGAAACCCCATCACACTGACACATCAAGAAGGAGACCTTAGAGGACTGGCATCACTGACTGCAATGAAATTAAAAGGAGAAATTTAGGGAAAGGATGCAAGTAAGAGGTGGGGGAAAAAAGAATGAGGTCACCAGGAGCAGACCCGTTTCTGCCTCTTACCCTTTCAAATGTTCTATCTTGGACAGGAAAATGCGGGCTTACTAAATTCACTGGACTATAAAGACTGTTCTCCTATGTACAGCCCCCAGCACACTGCAGGCCTTAATTAAACGTTTATCAAACGCCTGTGGTGGGTCAGGCACTGAACTGCTTTTCAGATATTATTTTCTTGTATAATTCAATCCGTGTCGACAGTTTTGTAAGTACTATCATTCTTATATAAAGAAAAAGTAATAAGACAGAAAGTTTTATGAAACCAGCAGAAGCATCCAGGAATGGCAATTCCAAGTTACTATCCATTGCCACTCTTAAAAACCAAGAAAGAATAATTGTTTTGTGTTTATGGAAGAAAGAAAAAGAAAATAAGACAATCATATCTGTATTATGAAGTATCTAAAAACAAAAATTCAAAAGTATAAAGTTTTTGGTAATTGTAGGGAATCCCACCAGAGTTACCACATATTCATGAGGAGTAGGAAGCACTTCTTCAGGTTCTTTGTTTCCTTTATAAGGGAATTTAAGAACAACATTCAAATGGAAACTTATGGATAATTTTATTAGTGTTTAAATAAAAATCCCAGGGACAAGCTGTAAATCTTGACAGCTGCTTACAGGGGTAAAACACCTAAGAGAAAAAGTCATGCCACTTAAGATACACTGACATGGAGGTCAGCCACATAGTTGACAAGCAACCACACGGCAGGGGGACTAAAGAAAGAGGATGGCCCAAAGTATGGCAAAGCACATACAGAGAGAAAAGAAAGATAGGAAGGCCTCACTGTTCTGAGTAATTCAGAAGAGCAGACAGACATACAGCGCTGCCTGACTACAAACGTTCAAGGGATTGAAGGGCTGGGAATTCTGGGAAAGAAAAGTGCATTATCTCATCCAAGGGATAATTATTTCTCTTTCCTAGGGAGGTCCCCTAGCCAGGTGATTGACCCAGTCCAACTGGAATGTTCGGTTTCCAGGCATGCCAAAGATTCCATCCTCTTGACCCAAAGGAAACACAATAGTTTTCCTTTAATAGAAAAAAAAGATAAGCCATGACTGACTCTCCCACAGACATGACTCAGCATGTGGAGAAGGAGTGGACCCCGAAAGGGATGAGGGGACCTAGCAGATGCCGTGTCTGATAATAACAAGACTGAAAGAGCACAGAAGAAAAGTCAAAATTAAAAATTACTCAGCTACATTTCCCACAAAGCCTCTCCTACCCACCCCATGCTGGGAAATTAGGTTCCGGCCTAGGGTGAAAGCCAGAGGAGCCCCAGGAAAGCAGCCAGCTCCACATGGCTGTGTAAGATTCAGATCTAAGGGTTAACTTAGTAGATTTGCAACCATTGCTGCTAAGTTCTATTCCTACCAAGTTCCAGATTTTATGATAAAACATCGGTTATATCACGTATTTTGTTTCTTAGTACTTGGCTACTTAGCGATGACACAAGGATATGTAATTTTCCAGCTCTGATTGACAACTACACAGCTATTATGGAAACATTCAACATCTTCCCAAATCATCACCAAAGATACCTACAACACCCTGCAATAGGCATCTCAGTTGCTCTATATCAGAGGCTGGCAAAAAACTCCCAGGTTTGAGCCATTCTCCTGCTTCAGGCTTTTACTAGCAATGAGGCAAAAGACACTATACAAATACATATTTACAGGCTATGGCTTGGCAGTTTGCATGGCAGAGTGAAGAACAAACCAGACAGGGCCCCTGAGTTTGTGGTCTACACTGCCTAGAAGGTTGAGTAGTAGCAGTTCCTGTCCAAATCGTAGCTACTAAGAAGAATTCTTCCACCTGACATTCCCAAACCACTGATTTCCATAGGGTTGTCCCTACTTGAGGGCCCACAAATGTGAGCCTGTTTCAGCCTGACTGGAGGTCAGAGAGTTTGAGCTTGTTTTTGCTCTTTCAAAGTTGTGAACAACAGGTGTGGCTACACACCCTGACCTGGGGTGTTGTTACTTGATGTTTTGGACATTAAAATGGCCCATAGAGGTGGATCTGCTGCACCCTGACCAAAGGTCAGAGAATTCAAGCCTACTCCTGCTCCTTCATTTAAAATAGGAGGTTTGGCATAGGGAATGGCTGCCTGCAGAATACTTGGTCTAGGGTGTGTCCTGCCCTAAACACCAATACTCAGGAAATAATGACTTAATGTCTCGAGTGTTGAAGCAAGTGACTGTTTTGTTGTCCTTTGTGCCATGTTAAAGCAGTCTGTTGCCTTCTTAACTCCCCACCCCACTTTGTATCGGGCTATAAAAGCATATGAAAATTAAACACAGGCGAATTCAGTATTTAGTATCTGCTGAGTTGTCCTCCTGGTACTATCCTGTGTCTCTGTGTTTCTTTAATATCTCTGTTCCTCCTACCTAACATTTCTAATCCTCATTCCCCAATCCTGAAATGTACAAACTTATCATGGCTGAACCGTGACAGAAGTCACCCCAGAAACGATGGTTTACGACATAAGTCACCCCAGAAATGATGGTTTACAAAATCTACTTGGACACCCTACACCTACATCATGTCCTAGAACCACAACATCAAAGGCTCCAAACACATTCAGAGCGAACATCCTGGGTCCCAACTAATCTTTGCCTTCCCTTCTAGTGTCAAAATTAACTCTGGGAATAAACTATGGTTCTGTAGATGGTTTAGGAAGCAGGACTGAAAAGGTCTAGAAACTACTCTGAAATCACATGCTAATCTGGGTGTACACAGTTTTTCAGCAAAGCATGCAGAGCTTCCATGGGATTCTCAAAGTTCAAGGTCTTCTGTATGACTTGGTTGTAAGTGATCACATCACTTTCACAATAATCACAACAGGCCTGTACAGCTACTTCATGTCTGCTCCAATTCCTAACAACAGGAAGGGAATTTATAGAAATAAGGATCTTTTATGGCTTTGTTGGGGAGTATGCATATGTAGACATGAATATATGTGCAGAGGGGAAGGGTATGATGTGTAGACATGCATATACGTGCAGAGGGGAGGGGTATGATGTGTAGACATGTATATTTGTACAGAGGAGGGAGGGGTATACATGCATAGACATATATGTGTGTGTGTGTGTGTGTGTGTGCCTGCCAAGGTTCCTCTAATTGTTCTGTTTTTATTTCCATGAGAGTCTCACTGAACATACAGCTCACCATATCTTGATCAAGCTAGAAGCCAGTGAGCCCCAATCATCTTCTGTCTTGTCTTCTGTTCCATGCCACCCTGCTCAGTGCTAGAGTAACTGTCACAAGTGGCTGTGCCAAGTTCTTTGAGTGTGTGCTGAACACAGGTCTTCATGCTTGAACAATAATACTCAAATACAACAAATACTTGAACAGCAAATACCTACTGAGTCTTCTCCCTAGCCCCTATTCCTAGCAGTATGGTTGTTTCAATTGCTACCAAAATGGCAACACATAAAGTTCAGTGGAGACTTTTTTATTTTAAGATATAAAATGTCCAAGAGTTTCAGTGTATGGTTTTACTATGTATCATGAAAGAGAAGCTTGGGCCCTTCACTAGAATGAGTTGTTATTAACTGTTAACACAACTTACAGTGAGAGCCATGGCTATCAGTACCCAAATTTGAAACTGAAAAGTTATTGAAATATGTTTAATAGAACTGCCTTGTTGATCTACATTTCTGTTATATGATGCTAAAAATACTTCAAGACTATCAGTAAGCAATTCAAATTTCCAAGATGAGATAGACCCAAAAAATAAAAATTCTCAATCTTAGAATTAGGCATCTGCAAACACTTTTTTATATTCTAGTTGGCTTTTGGCATGCTAGAAACATCTGCAGTGGCAATACACATTTTCAAGAAGGGAGATTTCAATAAATATTCAAAACAGTGAATAAATACTTCCTCTCCTGGGTCTCAGTTATAAAAACCTCCGTTGAAAACTAAGGGAGAAAAAGAGGAACAGGCTTCACTTTATTATTGCCTTTGGGTGCTGCTTATTTTGTATGTAATCAGAGTTAAGGAGAAAGAAAACATTTCAAAAGCTAAACAGGTCTTTGTTATCTAAACCTATACAGGAGCAAAAATGCAGCTAGCTTTAAACAAAGAAAGGAAATCATTCTAATATCGAACTACTGAGGGAAAACACAGCAGAAACAGAGCATGCTGCTGGTTCATAGTTCCTAAAGAAGGTAAGGTATGAACTTAGAAATTAGATGGGATAAACACATTAAAGATGATCCTTATGAGTCTCCCCCATGGCTGCCCATGCATTTTGGCTGCTCACTGTAGGGATGAAATATAATGGAAAATAATGTGCCCAGAACAGAGAGGATATGACTAACGGAACAGAACTAGCATCTAGCGAAGAACACTTGTTTACTTTACAGAGATGCTGGTAGCAATTCTTCTGGAAATAAAATGCCATAATAATAGCTATTTTTCAGGGTGGGAACGCTCAAGAAAAAAAAACACATCACAATATTTCACATTATAGTCTTTCAAATTTTAGAATATGAAAGAAGCTGGATTTTGTAGTCCAACATACTATAAAACGTGATAAATGACAGCTCATTACAGTTTCTCTTTAATTAAGAGAACGTGCCCAGATAAAGAGCTCCATATTATTTATAATTAAGAAATGGAAAGTTGTTTAATTTCTCTACTTCATGATTTCTGGATTTGTTTACAGTCTCCGATGTGATCTATGTGATTATGACTTGTTCTGTATCTTTCTTCTTTTTTGATACAGTACAATCAAGAAATGAGACAGAAAGGTGACACCACGCTGTATTCATCAAATAATGTTTTCCCCTAAATGTCTGCTAAATGATTAAAAACCAGGGAAACCAGAGTGTTTAGCTAATGGGTGCACTGCATTTACTCATGGGTTCCTCTGACGGGGAGGTGAGTGGTTAAGCAAAACACAGCTTTTTCGTTTTCTCGCCCCCTTTCCAGCCATTTATTTTTATGACTACATCAATTCTGCACATCAGGACTTAGAGAGCACTGCAAGCAGAGTGTCAATCATAAGATAAAGGGAGCAGAGGTGTAAAGGTAATATTTGAAAAGGGAAGCCAAGAGATGAAGTTGAGAATTACAGAAACCAGGCAACCTCGTATAATATATTACCAGGGAAAGCCAAGCATAACAAAAGAATGGGAAAAGGGTGACGGGGGTGGGGGAGAGATTACATAAAAATACCAATATGCCCCAGAGTCTGGAACTAAACGGTGATCAGTACGTTTTAGATGAAGTAAAGAGAGTTCATTTTAAATTTGGAGTCCATAATACAAGATGACATAAATAAATAGATAAGTACGTGAGTACCTAAGCAGAGGACAGATGAATTCCCCCACAATCCTACAGGGGCAGGGAGAATACACTGATTGCTTGTGTTTCTCTGGAGGCCTTAATATGCTGTGCAGGGGGAGTAAACGCCATACCTTAGCCACCTCTGGAGTCTGTGTCATTAACCTGGTACCATCATCACTGACTCTGCTTCTTACTTATGCCGTAACTGTTTCCAGACACATAATTACCATCATCTCCCTAGTCTCCGTTTACCTCTTCTGCCACTTAACTGCTTCTGGCCTTTGGGGAAGCAACTAATGAATCCCTCTGCTGAATTCATTAAATGACATTGGAGGAATTGAGAAAAAGTTATTCCTTTTATAGGGCCAGCAATGTATTTCCTATCATCCATAGAAACTAGCCTAGGAAACACCCAGTGGGTTCTTTGACAATCATCCACAGGTCTATTCCTTTACTCTTTATTCATTGGATGAAGACTGTCAAGTACCATATTAGGAAGCTTTGCATCACTTCAACTAAATATCTGGCATACAAAATTTAAGGGAAAAACATTTATCTGCACTCACGGTTTCAGAAATTTCAACATAAAAGGTCAACTTGATATATTGGTTTGGACCTGAGATCAAACAGAATATCGTGGTGGTGTATGGTGGAAGAGGCTGCCCACCTCATGTTACTGAGAAAGCAGAAAGAAAAACAGAGAAGAGACCTCTCCAATCAGCCCCTACCTTTGACAGTTTCCACCACTTTCCAATAATTCATGTGATTATAAACCTTTCGATGGAGCCCAGAAAGATGGCCCAGCAGCAGCAAGTACTTGCTGCTCTTACGTAGGACAAGGTTCAATTCCCAGTACCAGCATGATATCTCACAACCTTCTAAAACTCCAGTTCCAACTGGCTTCCCACGGCTGTTGCTACTGCTGGCCCTCATTCTCAGCCTTCACTCTTAAATATCAGGTGAAGGACAGTTACTCTTCTACCGTTCCGCTAAATGTGTTTGCCATACTGTTGTGGCTTCTGGCTTCAGAGGATTTCATAGCACCGGTCAGTGACATTTATTTCCCTGTCTGTCACTCTGGCCAGGTTGCTCTACCGGTTTTGCTGGGGTCCAGTGCTCCCTCCTATGGACTCCAATCAGTCTGCTGACCTACAAACTTTACATCTCTCCTTTTCCTATTCGATTTCTTCCCTAGTCTCTAATTGTTTTTCAAAGCAAAAAAAAAAAAAAAAAAAAAAAAAAAAAAAAAAAAAAGATGATTTCATCTTCAGACCATTCATTGAACCTTGGCTTATATAAACATCAGATTTAAGCTCCTTGGTTAATATTCTAATTCTCTAGAGTTAGCTACTCTGATCATGTGAAAGGACTTCCTAAGGGATGGAGCAGGCTCTTGTAAATCTGGCCACATAATTTCACGGGCAAAATAAAAGACCTAATAAATTTTTCTAGTTGTAACCACTAAGGCCACTTTAATAATAGGTTACTATAGGTGTTCCCGGAAGTCTCCCGGTAATGCCCAGTTGCTAGTAAAAGCCTTTAACTATCCCATTCCCTCCTACATGTTCAAAGAAGACTAATTAGGGTGAATATATTTTATATGCACAATCTTGACTCTGCCATAATTAAGTTTTAACCATTAAACCCAATTACACTGTGTCTGGGAATAAATGTTATTTATTATTAGAAACATCTCTCTGGAGGTTATCTCACACCATCTGACCATGTTCAGTAAGAAGCCCTGTGTCTGAAGAGGCGGGCTGCTGGTTTGTCTGCATGCTAAGGTCCTTCTTATCAAAGTATTGTATCCACTTGCTGCATTGAGTGAGAGCCACCCACTCTCTGTCACGGTCATATTGAAAGAAAGAATGAAAGGCAAAACTGGAGACCAAGAGAGTTACCTGGGCCAAAGTTTCAAACCTTTGACCATCTTCTCCTTCCATTTGGAGGAAGGAAAGTGAAAAGATGATAAGTGTGTGTGTGTCGGGGGGGGGGGGGCCCCTTTTATTGACCATTGGAACTTCCAAGTCTATTTTCCCTTTTTACACACTTAACAGAGGAAGGCAGCCATTTGTCTGTGTATAGTTAGCAATGGAATGGCCTTGATTCCAATGAGATTCCAACTGTTCTGGCTCCAAACACTGTTCCTGTGAAAATCAGATTGTTATCAAACACTTCTGCTCAGAAAGTCTCCCACTAGGCTCAACACAGCTTCATTCTGAAATGCCCGTGTATCCCTAGCAGGAACTCTGAGAAAGGAAGACAGATCGTACCCATTTCCTACTCACCTGTTGGCTGCTCCAGCTTCTCTAAGTCCGCATAGTGAGGACCCCCTGAAACAACCTCTCACTGCCTAACAACCCCCAAATCTGAGCTCCCTTCAGGAACACTAATATGTATCAACTACAGCTAGACATGTTTGTATGAGACCTGCTAGACTAATGATTCAAAAAGTAATCAGAATCCATGAATAATTGTTAAAAATTTGATATCTTGGATTCGATTTGCTAGGATTTTATTTGGTATTTTTGCATCAATGTTCATGAGTGGGATTAATCTGTAATTCTCATTCTTGGTAATGTCTTTCTGTGGTTTGGGTATCAGGGTAATTGTAACCTCATAAAAAGAGTTTGGCAATGTTCTTTCTGTTTCTATTGTGTAGAACAATTTGAAGAGTACTGGTATTAGTTCTGTGAAAATCTTGTAGAATTCTGAGCTGAAACCATCTGGTCCTGGGCTTTTTCTGGTTAGGAGAATTTTGATGACTGTTTCTATTTCTTCAGCCATTATAGGTGTGTTTAATTTGCTTATCTGGTCTTGATTTAATTTTGGTAAGTGATATTTATCCAGAAAGTTTTCCTTTAAGTTTTCCAATTTTGTGGAGTACAGGTTTTCAAAATATGACCTGATGGTTCTGTGTACTTCCTCCGTGTCTGTTGTTCTGTCCCCTTTTCATTTCTGATTTTGTTAATTTGGATATTCTCTCTCTGCTTTTGGTTAGTTTGGCTAAAGGTTTGTCTATTTGTTGATTTTCTCAAAGAACCAACTCCATAAGACCCAGTAAAACCACTTTTGTGGTATATATCCAAAGGGGGCTCAATTGTGCCACAAGGACATGTGCTCAACTATGTTCATAGCAGCATTGTTTGTCATAGCCAGAACCTGGAAACAACCTAAATGCACCTCAACTAAAGAATGGATAAGGAAAATGTGGTACATATACACAATGGAGTACTACACAGCAGAAAAAAAAACGACAGCTTGAATTTTGAAGGAAAATGGATGGAGCTAGAAAACATCATTTTGAGTGAGGTAACCCAGACACAGAAGACAATTATCACATGTACTCACTCATAAGTGTTTTTTAAACATAAAACAAAGAAAACCAGCTACAAATCACAGTCCCAAAGAACTTAGACAACAATGAGTACCATAAGAGAGACATACATAGATCTAATCTACATGGGAAGTAGAAAAAGACAAGATCTTCTGAGTAAATTGGGAGCATTGGGACCTTGGGGGAGGGTTAGAGGGGAGGGGAGAGACAGGGAGGGAAGCAGAGAAAAATGTAGAGCTCAATAAAAAAATTTATACCTTTCCAGTGTTCTACCATTAACTTAGCTCAATTTTACTTATGTGTGGCAATAGAGAGGAAACACATGATCTGTAGAACCAGAATGCAAAGAGGTGAAGTCTGACGGCCTACTTTTCAGTAGTATCACTCTGGGGGAAATATCCAAACATCACATAAATAGGTAATATTTGCAACCATGTGGTATGGTTGATATTGTCAATTTGACAGGCTGTAGAATCACCCAGGACACAAACCTTTAGGCATGTCTGGAAGTTTTTAGTTTGGAATGATAGATATGGGGAAATCCCACTTTAAATGTGGTTGGGACCCTCCCTTGGGCATCAGTTCTGTGTGGAAAGAAAAGCAGAAAGCAAGCTCAGTCCTGTGTTAAGCTGTGCACCGTGTTTACAGCTCTCTGTCTTCTGGCTGCTGATGCAGTGTGACCACTGTCTTGTGCATCTGTGGCCATGCCTTCTGCACTATGGTGATCTCACCCTCAAACTCTGGCCAAAATAATCCTTCCCGCCTTATGTCCCTTTTGTCGGGTATTGTGATAGAAACAAGGAATACTTATGCTGTGTCTGGGAGACACTGAGTGAGACTGGGCTGATACTTGAAGGAGTAGAGATTACCAGCAATCACTCTAGTGTGGGAATTTCTGAAATATTCAAATGCATTATCTAACAATCTCTTCCAAACCTATTCAATATTAATGAGAATAAATTTGACAATTAATGAAGATTATATATTACAATTCAGAGATATCTAATTAAACATTCACTGCTTCAGTATTACAGTTTTCACTTAGTACTCTCAGCCCATAGTGTGTTTCCCTCTCCGATCTCAGATGTTTGTATTGGCTCTAGAAATTTTCACCGGTTCTAAGCGCTGCTCCTGTGAACACTGGTGGATACAACGGCCTTGGACAAAGTAAATAGGACCATTCTGACCCTAATCTCTCTGGCTTCTGTCCCCATGCCCATCATAGCCTGTTTCCTGGAGAACATTTTCTTTTCCCAGCAAGAGTCTGGAAATGTGACTAGCCATTTTAGAAAGCACCAAGCAGCAATTCAGAGACAGAGTGAGGCAAAACCCCAGGTGCTGTCAGGGAGCCAACGTTCTTAAACCATTTTGGCTAAGTTCAGAGTTTATACCAAAACCTGTGCCAAGACTGACCCTGCAATTTGGCACGTATAGGAGAAATAGTGACTTAGTAGCTGGTTATAACTGACGTTAACTTTCTTTAATTCCCTCAGAGAGATAGGATGGCTCCTCAAGACGTATTAAGTGGCACATCACTTTGATTCCAATGTTCAGTCGTATATGTTCCAAGAATAAAAATTTTATCTCAATGCATCAGATGGACAAAATATTTAGTACTCTGAAAGATTTGGGTTTTCAAGACTGCTTTTGCCCTCAGAGGCAATAGTTCTCCAAGTGTGGCAGATGGTGATTCTTGAAAGCAGAGATGTTTTAAAGTAACTCTAAGGCACCACCTGCCTTCGTAATGCACATTGCAAACGCCGTGGTGGGTTAAGCTGGTTGTCCCTCAGGACTTACCAAGGCTTTAAAATCAGAAAGGACTAAGAATGAATGCATACTGTAGCACAACGCAAGTAAGGGGGAAAAAAGAAGAAAAAACAATTTCACACACACAAAAAAAACCACTTTTGATGAAGCAACCATGTTTTTAAAAAAAACTTGTTGAGTTTCAACCCTTTATGTTGTACACAATGCGGAAGTAAAGATGATGTGTTCTGCAGCTTCCCGAAGTCTGATGGTTGCTAGAGAAAATTCCGCATTCCAGACCAAACTAGCATCTTGTCTCAGAAAAATGCCATTTATCTGAGAATATGACTGGCAACAAATTATGGTATCTATAGTTTGGGGCATTTGGTAATCTATTTTTACTAAAAATGAATATGAGAAACCTATTGGTCAAAGAAAAAAGGAAACTTGATAAGTTTTAAGCTTTTAAGCTAAAGCTCTAACTTAGGAAGATTTGCATTCAGCACCATATTTCACATATTTCCTAAAGGGCTGTCCTAGTGAAGCTGGAGGTGCCATTAGTGAACGTGGCATGTGTTTTGTGTGTGTGTGTGGTGTATTAAAAAGAGAAACATGAACACAGAAGAGGCAAGAGGAAACCACTGAGTATCTCCTCTATCCTCTCTAACTCTCGGCTTATTCCCTTGAGGCAGGGTCTCTTCTCTCACTGTTGTGAAAGTTCCATGTTTAGGCTGGCTGGATCCAAGCTCTTAGGATTCACCTGTCTCTGTTCCCTAAACCTGGAGTTACCACATCATCATGTCTGGCTTTTACACTTGGGTGCTGGGGAATCAAGCTATGCTGAGTGTGTGGGGGAAACTATACCTATGGTCGTCCGCGGGGCTTGCACAGAAAGCACGCCTATCCACCAAGCCATCTACCTAGACCCATGACATTTTGCTATCATATAATAAAAAGGAATCATTACTTATATGATCTGCATCATTCAATTAACCACTTTCCCCATGACCAATACTGGCTATCAGACACCCATTCAAGACCAAAGATAAGCCAATGAATTTTAACGTAGCAAGATTGTGAAATTCATTGATGTGGTCTAAGATTACACATAGTGAACAACTTCTAAAACAATTGCCATTTGTCTAGTTTTAGTGGTATAAGCAAGAATAATGTTGTCGATTATCTATGAAAGACTGTTACAATTTTCTTCAAACATCAGATCCCTACAGGGCCACACTTCCTTCCTACATTTCACCCAAAACGGCGCCTCACAAAAGTAGAAACATATATAAGAATTTAAGTTTCTCCTGTTAATCTTGGAATTTAATTTAATTAATTTGCTTTGGTTGTGGGGGGGGCATGTTTGTTTAGTTCTGGCTGTCCTGCAACATGATATGTAGATTGTAGACTTGCCAGAAACTCACAGAGATCCTTCCATCTCTGCCTCTTGAGTATATGCCACCATGTCTGGCCTAATCTAGGTATTTTAAACACTTAACACATATGTAAATCAATAAGTCATTTTTTAATATTTTTTTCTGTAAAAAGTAGATTTAGGGATAAGGAGATAGGACAGTTGTTTAGAATTCGCAGAGGTCTGCGTTTGATTCCCAGGACCACATAAATTAGGTAGGTGCCACCAGTGTAACTTGGTAGGTGGTGGCAGGAAGATCAGAAGTTTAAGTCCCTTAGTTACATAGTATGAGACCAGATTGGGACAGGTAAAAGCCTGTCTTAAAAAGAAAAAAAAAGGATTTTCCATAAAATATATGTAATTTATGTCACATGTAATGAGTTTTTATTTAAACTAAGAAAGATCTTAAGACTTCCTTTGTTGATCTATAATATGAAATACAAATAACTCACATAAACAAAAATTCTGTAGTCCTTTATCATTTTTACAAGTGAAAAATATCCATCCTGTGACAAAAATATTGACACCCCCTGTGCTGCACATGTCTGTGCTCTAGGCCAGCGGCCATTGTGACATCAGCATCAGATGAGGGCCACAGGAAGGCTCACAGGCCATGGACTGTTCAGTTAGGCTGCCTTGGAAGAGGCGGCCCACCCAACCCTGCCTGTGGCTGCCTTTGCTGTCCTCCATGGATATTCAATGATGTGACCAAGAAAGTTCGCCGACAAATAGGAAGAGAAAGGCCATCCCACTCCAAAAAAGAAAAATCATTTCTTCTTTTGATTCCTGCCATGCTTCCCATCGCTTTGTGTCTTGTATCTCAGTGAAGAAAACGATGTACCGACTTCACACCCAAAGAGTAGAAGCTGCTGCTGGACGTGTGTGGACTCACAGTCTCCGTAAGATCAGGCGCTCTCTTAAAAGTGCTTACCAGAAATGTAAGAGCCAGCACTCTTATTCAACCAGCCGCCCAACAACGGCTCCTTATGACTGTGACCAAGATGCTCTCAGTTTGAATGAAGAAATGAATCTAACAGCAATGCTCCAAGACATTAAAAGGGGACAAATGGAACTCCTCAACCAAATGACCGACATTGTCAGTGCAATATCAAGTATCCAGGAAAAGATTGACCATTATCAGAAGCAGATGGAAGCCCTAGAAACCAGAATAAGCATCAGTGAAGACAGACAAATAGCAGCCACCAAAGACATCGTCTCCATGAGAGAAGACATCGACTCTCTGAAGAAGAAGGTGATGGAGCTGGAAAGCCAGAATTCTTACTCCAGCATCCGCTGCCTAGAGGTTCTGGAAGGACAAAAGGGTAAAGAAATTGTGCAGCTGTTCCATAAACTCCTACAACCAGAAACCTCAAAGGACCTAGACACTGAAATCTCTTCCGCAGAATCAGGGAGGGTGTCCAGTTATCCAGAGCCCACTGGCCAGATTAGGGAAAAAACAATGTCTTCTGAAATTGAAACTCTGAAGAAAAATAACAGCCTGCAGAATGCATCTGTGAGCTGTAAAAAGGTAAGGTCAAATATTTATATTTACCCTGACTTCAGTACATGGATCAAGCTCACTTTTGTTCATGGAGGAAAATGGAGGTTTTTCCTCAGTGCCACCAAGTTAGAGGAATTCGTGCAGTGGCTTCTGTCTAGGCCAACCATCCTTCCTGAGGAACCACAAGTCATATCCCAGAGAGACTGGGCCTTCACTGGACCCATTGAGAACTTGGCCACAATCTGTCTCTCTCTCTTCAACTATATTTACTGCCTCTTTGGTTCCTCAAAACAGGAAATAACTCGTCTTTAGAGTTATTTTCTGCTTGGCTTGGTACAAAATAAATGTAGCCCATTTGCTTCAAATGGTCGTGTGCATTTGTGCTGTCTGTGAACGCCAGCTTGCTGACTGTGTGTGTGCTCACCGTCACTAAGTTCCTGCACAACCACCATTAAATTCTTTTAGCTCATTGGACTGTGATCTACTTCCCACCAGTGTTCTTGTCCTCTCCAGAGCAGTTCTGAGGACTCATCTTGTGTCTGCTTTCATAAATACTTAGAAGCAACTGTGAAAGGGTCAGAGAAAATGTGTAACACTTGGGAGCTTCCACGTCAGCATCAGTGGCTTTGGCCCATAAAATGTGTGACATAAGACAAAAACCTGAACAACATTAAGAAAAAAAAATAAACCCATTGTCAAAATCACAAAAGCTAAGAATGTATTGGGGCTGGAGGGATGGCTCAGACGTGAAAAACGCTTGCTTTTCTTACAGAGGACCTGGAATTGGTTCCCAACACACATGGCAGGTGCCCACAACCACTTGTAACTCCAGTTCCAAGAGATCTGATGCCTACTTCTGGCCTCTGTAAGCATCTGCATGTATACATACATTATACACATAAACTCAGATACACATATACACATTTAAAAAATTGTTATAGAAATGAAAGGTCAAGTTAGTGAAAGGAAAATATTAATTACAATGGGGATTGTTTTCTTTCAACTTCAGTTTCAACTCTGTTGTCAGTTAGATATGAAAGGAAAGACTAAATACAGTTCGACATTTCCTTTTACATTTTCTTGAAAGGAGACAAATACTTTGTCCTGCCCATTTGTTATGGAGGAAAAGGTCAAAACCAAAGAGATATCTGTGAACTAAGTTCTAAATCTTACACTTTGGAGTTCTATTACTTAATTGTAATTAGGTTTGCTCTGCCTTTTGTAAAAAGGGAATTATATTAATCTGGTAGAATTTTTTTCCCCTGAAACAAGAGAGCATGGAGTATAAGAGAGAAAGCAAAAGGCATTCTCTACCTTTTATACATACAGCACTAAGCAGAATGGATAAAGGATGTACACAAACAATCTTAAGGCATGGCCTATGGGGAGGGGCAGCTGAGAGCAGTGGGAAAAGCAGTCCCAGTATCAGAAGAAAGAGAGCGCTGAGGAGGCTTGTCTAAGGTAGGGAGAAGGCGCAATGGAGCAGACAGCAGGACAAACAGACACAAGCACAGGACTGAGACTGAGAGGGAACATGGGAAATAAAAGCCGCAAGCGTTGTGTATGTACAAATTCCAGACAGGCTGTTCAGTCCTTTCAAGCCTTTTGTGGACTTCAGTCTCCCTTCAGTATTTCTCTCTCACAATGCTTACTTTAACCCGTGTTTTACCTGCACACAAATGCAGGATATAATGGTACAATTCTGTTACCATAGCACTGAGGAAGCTGAGGCAGGAGGATCACAAGCTTATTCAATGAAAGCCTAGATGAAATAGGCCTTCATACAGAGAAAGGAAGAAGAGAAGGTGGCTGCATGTTTTTCTCAAGGCTTCAAGAGATGATTCTGTTTATCCTGGTGAATTAAGTTCCCTCTAGGCGGTGTTTCTCAACCTGTGAGTCATGACCCCTTTGGGGAGGTCACATATCAGATATCATACATATAAGATATTTGCATTATGATTCATAACAGTAGCAAAATTACAGTTATGAAGTAGCAATGAAATAATTTTATGGTTGTAGGTTGCTACTACATGAGGAACTGTATTAAAAGGTCACAATATTAGGAAAGTTGAGAACCACTGCTCAAAGAAAAGGGGAGATTTTGCTTTCTGACAGGATCTCATGTGGCTTTGCTAAGATTATATGGAAGCTCATAAGTGCATGTGAGTAATAATATGCTCTTCAGGTCTGAATTCACACACCCCTCACTTGCTCACTTCCCTTCTTTGGAGCTCAGAGAAAAGGTTGATCCCATCTCTATTCTTCCTCCAGCAGCTCAGTGGCTCATCAGTTACTCTTTCTTTTATTTTCTTACTTTTATTTTGTTGTGTGTGTAGGTGTGTACGTGCCATGGAGCCTGTATGGCACACGTGTAACAGAGGACAGATGTGAGAATTCATTCTCTACTTCTATCATTTGGGCTCGGGTCATTGGACTGGGGGGCAAGGGCCTTTATCTGATGAACTATCTTGCTAGCCCTACTCTGTCTAGTCAGTTTGCCATCAGTTTTAGGTTTTTTAGCCAAACCTGATAATATTCTCCCAGTTGCTGTCTCTGAGTTCCTCTCTTCCTTTGCTGTTCTCTGCTGTTCTGTTCTTCGTGAACGGGAGGACCAGACTCTTCTTGTTTCTAACTTCTCCCTGTTCCTCCCACAGGTTATGCTTCACAATAGGGTTCTCTTTGACTTCTTCCCATTGCTCTTGCAGATCCTTGGTTTCCTTAGCCAATTCCTCCAGGCCCAAGCTGAAATATTCCTCTGAAATATGTACATGTACAGCTTACATTAAGCCATGGATTCTGGGTCCGTGATCCAGACTCTCTTAAGACCTTCTAAACTTTTGACTGAAGTGACCACATATCTTTTTTGAGTAGCTATAAAAATGCTAGCTATAAATAATAGACAAATATATATATATACTTATAAATACATATACTCAGACATGAAACCCATTGTGCTTTCACCAAAACGTCTCAGACCCTTGTTGCTGCAAATTAAGCACATTTCTTGGGGATGCAGTTCGTGCTAGGGTAAAGAATGAGGAATCTGAGAGAACAGGCTTTAGAACAATTGCTCACTGAATGAATAAGCGGAACTGGCCACTGTGCCCACAGTTGTGCGTATAGTGGCGACGCTGGTGGCTATATGATTATGGCAATTTCCTTTAAGCCTGGCGTTCTTCAGTTTTCTCAGTTCTAAATTAAGAGCAATTTATGTCTTGAGATTGCTGCATTAATTGAGTAGGATCACATGTTCTATATGCCCATAAGTGCCTGATTTAGCAGATATTCAGTAAAGGGTAGTCATTTCCTTCCCTCTTTAGCTAGATAGAAGGGTGTTAACAAGGGGCATGAACATGAACGGGCCAGGGGCCTCGCCTCAAAGAGCTTCCTTCAGGACACTGCCCCCTTTTTTTAGCCATGAAAGACTCGAGACAAATAACAAACACAGTGACAGGCTAAATACAAAAGCGTCAAACCAAGTCTCAACTCCCTTATCCGAAGATAGTGTGATAAGAATAAGACAGGGTGTGAATCTCCCCTCCTGCTCTGGGCACCCAACCAATATTCCATCCTCTGCAATAGTCGGTCGCCAACCTTAATTGCACTCTATATAAATAAGCAACAAAGGAAAGGACTTGGAAGGAAGAAAGAAGACTGAGTTTAACATAAATAATTTAGCTCAGTTAGGAATATTTGCTTCAATAGACGTATTCACCAAGAGCACTCTGGTTATTTAAAATAAGATGCATCAACTTTTATTGAAAACTCATTGCCAGGAACCAGCAGAGCTAGGTGTGAAAAGACAGAGATGAGCCAGCAGCCTTACTCTCAAGAAACACATTTTTAAATGGTGGTTGTTTTGTTGTTGTTGTTGTTGTTGTTTTTGCTACCTGCCAATTATGTTGACCTGATACTTAGATCTTGACTGAAAACAATTCACTAATGTCATACAAAATTTGATGTTTTTTCATGGAACACAACTTGAGTTCCTGTTGGGTGGGGGGAGCTATGGTTATTCCTCAAAACAGTACCTTAAACTTCTTCAATACTATTTTATGTTTATGCAAATGATGGCTAACATAGTAATAGCTTATGTTCTGAAACATCAGTTGTAATGTTTACAACTCAGAAAGTACATCATGAATATATGACATTAGCTGGACTTTTGCTATTTTATAAAACTAACAATTAAAGTGCTTGTGATAATCTTAATGAAACTGCAAAGACACACCTCTATGTATCTCCATGCCCACACAACTAGAGGAACGGCAGTCCGGACAGCTGAGTCGAGACTACCCCTCTTGTACAGTACATCCCATGGTGGAGTAAAAAGTCCACAGGTTGCAGGCATTAGTAGATGACTTGGGAGTTAGGGAACAAATGACAGGAAGTAAGTTTGAGCTAAGGCAGGAACTCTAGAAACTACAAAGCTGAAGTGGGGAACTCTTTCTTGGGCTATGAGAGGGACAAGGCTTCCTTTGGCTACTGAGTGTCTGGAGACTAAGGGCTGAAGTGGGGCCGTGTACCCCATGCTGTTAAAGGACCAAAGTCTTGAGACACTGTGGATGGTGGTGAGGCATGCCTGTATCCCTAGCACTCCAGAAGCAGAGGTAGGAGGACCAGGAGTTCCAGGCAGTCCTTAGCCAGATAGCAAGTTGAAGGTCAGCTTTAGCTACATGAGACCCTGTCTCAAAAAGACCAAAACACAAATTTAAAAAATCTGAAAAATGAGAAAGTATATATATAAAGCACATAATATAGGGTGTGGTGTGTGTGTGTGTGTGTGTACAGTGTATATGTATGTTGTGTGTGTCTGTGTGTGTGATGTGTATGTGTGTGTTGTATGGGCGTATGTGTGTTGGTGTATGTGTGTATATGATGTGTATGTGTTGGTGTATGTGTGTGGTGTATGTGTGTGTGGTGTGTATGTGTGTGTTGTGTGTGTATATGGTGTGTGTGTGGTATATGTGTGTGCAGTGTGTATGTGTGTATGTGGTATGTGATATGTGTGTGTGGTGTGTGTGTGGTATGTGTATGTGTGGTGTGTGTGTATGTGTGCGTGGTGCGTGTGTGTGTGGTGTGTGTATGTGGTGTATGTGTGTGTATGTTATGTGTGTGTATGTTTGTGTGTATGTGGTGTGTATGTGGTATGTGTGTGTATGTATGGTGTGTGTGTGGTATGTGTATGTGTGGTGTGTGTGTGGTGTGGTGTGTGTGTTTGTATGTGTGTGTGTGAAATGTGCATATCTGTGCATGGGCCTGTAGAAGCCAGAGGGCAGCATTGTTATTTCTCAGGAGCTGTTTACCTTGTCTTCAGATGGGGTCTCTCACCAGCTTACAAGTGGCCTAGGCTGCGGGGCCTGGGACCTCCAGGGATCTGCCTACCCCTCCCCATCGTCCCAGGGCTGTGATTCCAAGCATTGGCCACCATCCTAGGTTTTGTTTCGTCATTGTTTTGGCTTTTTTCTTTTATTTGTTCTTTTAGTTTGGGTGAGTTTTTGTCCTGTTTTGGGTGGGTGGGTGGGTGGGTGGGTGGATGGGTGGTTGGGAGGGTGGATGGCTGTTTCTTTTGTAATGCTGATTTTAAAGACAGGACTCAGTGGTTCTCAGGCTTGTAAGGCCAGGTACTTTACCAAGAAGTTTTTCCACTGTCCCCAAAGTCTAGGTTTTGCTCTCTCACTTATCCTTTGGAACGAACTCTTGTGTTAGTAATATTTCTGTTGCCGTGACAAAACACCTGTGACATCAAAATGGGAGGCGGGGAGGAGACAGAACTTTTTAATAAAAAAAAAAAAAAAAAAAAAAAAAAAAAGGAGGGGTTTGGGCCAGTGAGATTCAGTGAGGTTTGGGTGAAGGTGCTCACCGTCATGTCTGTCTGACAACCTGCATTTAATACCTGGGACCCACACGGTAGAAGGAGAGAACTAACTCTTTTAGGTTGGTTCCGACTCTAACCTATATGCAGGAACTGTGGCGAACAAATAATTGTAACTTGAAAGTTTTAAAGAGAGAGGCAGAGGTTCATCTGGGCTGATAATTTAAGAGGTTCCAGTCCACATTATTTGACACCATTACTTCTGGGTCTGTGCTATTATACCTGGCGGAGTATGGGTAAGAGTAGAACCTCCCAATGACAGCCAAGAAGCAAAAACTGGAGAGGTCAGAGCAGGAGCCCCCTCATGGTAACATACCTCCAATGACTTGTTCGCTTCTATTGCACACTACTCCTTTGGAAGCTGTGTATGAGCCAAACTAAAATACACTTATTTGGAAAATATCTAATACTTATTTTTTGAGGAATATGAAACTCTAAGCCTTTATGAGCTTTGGGATATTAGTAGCAGATTCAGTCAGTGCAACAGGCCAGGAGTTGGGATCATGAAACATGGAGTTATGGTTCGCTGCTCTTCCGGGGCTCTCCTGTCATTTCATGTTTGTTTATTCATCCTTTCTCCCCTCCTCCACTCCACACTTTCACCTTGATGCTGAAGCAATGTAAAGTGTGCGATGTATCCTAGTTTAAGATAGGGACGGGATGAGAGAGAAGACAAACGGTGAAAGGAAAACATCCCAATAGACCTGAGACAGCGAAGGGGTTGAGGCTCAGGTGTCATCCTCTATGCACTGGTTTAGTTTCCTGCCTATTCCTTGGATAAGCATGACCAAAAGCAACTCAGGAAGGAAAGGGTTCATTTTGCTTACAGGTGACAGCCCATGGTGGAGGGAAGCCAAGGCAGAAGGGCAAGTCAGAAACTCAAAGCAGGAACCACTGCTTTCTCAAAGGAGAAACACTGTTTACTGGTTTTCTCCCTCTGGCTTGCTCAGCTATGATTCTTAGACAGTCCAGGCCTGCCTGCCTGCGTATGGTACCACCCACAGAGGGCTGAGTCCTCCTACATCAATTAACTATTAGGTAAATGCCTCACAGACTTGTCCACAGGCCAATCTGAGCTGGACAATTCCTTAGTTGAGGCTCCCGTTTCCCCAAGTGGCTCTATATCTGTGTCATGTTGACAATTGAAGCTACGACACACATTGTGATTGTCTGAGTAAGAATGGTCCCGTGGGCTCATATATTTGAAGGTTTGATCACCAGGGAATGACATTACTTGAAAGAATTAGAAGGATTAGGAGGTATGATCTTGAAGAAAATGTGTCACCAGGGGTGGGCTAGGCCCAGTTCTCTCTCTCTCTCTCTCTCTCCTCTCTTTCTCCTCTTTCGCACCTGCAGATCCAGATGTATCTCTCAGCTAATGCTGCAGCATTATATATGCCATCATACTCTTTGTCATGATGATATTGGACTGAACTTCTGAACTCTAAGCCAGCCTCAATTAAGAGCTTTCTTTTATAAGAGTTGCCTTGGTCAGAGTGTCTGCCCTCAGCACAGAATAGTGACTAGTACATACACGAGAGACATATCTACCAGGCAGAGATACTAGGGGCAAGTAACTATAAAAATACTATTGACAGCTGGACTATAACCATATCCTAGGAAAAATACCAAACAAACAAAGAAACAGAATGTCTTCTCAGGTAATTTTGTGAAATGGGTGGGTATCCTTTTTTTCTCCCTGAGTTAAATTTTAGCCCTGAGGGACTGTCCAAGCTTCTAAGAACAGCTCCCAATAGGACTCTCTCCAACCTTTTCCTTTAGTTAAGGTTTCTACCTATTTTTAGATGCTCCCTTTCTCCCCTGCTGTTATCTAGGATAAGAAAAGAAATCCATGAAAATGTGACCAGGTAATAGCCTGATTCTGATGATGGATTCTTTCCACTAATTGTTGCAGAAGGGTATCCTCACAGGCCAGCATTCTGATGAAAGCTATGACACGTCTTTGAGATATCAGAACATCGAAGTGGGGTGCCACACTCACTTAGCGCGACCCTCAGTCAACTTCCATTTTCCAAATACAAAGACAATAATTGCTTGATTTGCAGGCTGTAATTGGATCAGAGCCATCAGTGCCGGGGTTATTTGTTGTTAGAGCAGCATTCATGGAATCATGCCTATGGCAGCCCAATTAGAGGCACACCATCGGCGACCCAGCTGGCATTTTCAATATGCTATCTCAGAGGTATGATCAGAAGACAAATCAGAGCTGACTTAATGAAGTTTCTGATCAGAGGCTTCTCTGAAGACAATGAGTTATTGGAGGAGACAAAGAGAAGCTGCCTAGCTAGTAAATTTATGTGCACGGTCAGAAAACAACAGGAAAATCAATGAAATTTACTGGATTCACTCACAAGTGGTTTCCAGCACAACAGAAGTTTTCTCTTTTCTCAACAGCAGGATCCCCAAAACTGAAATGATTAGCAATAGAAAGAAGCCTGAAATCACTTAGTTCTATGACATTCAAGCGTGAGGTTGGGAGTCACAGTGGAGATTCTCATATCCAGCTTTTGAGAAGTCTCCTGGCAGGCTTTTGCAGATTACTCTCCCATCCATCATGGCAGGTGTATGAGTTAGGGACGTGACTTCATTCTCTGGCATTGAGAACTATGACAATAAGGAGCCAGAGACTCCTTATTGTAGAGACTAAGAACAGGCACCTAAGCATTGTAGGCCTGAGTGAATGGAGGCTTTGTTACCTACTGGTTGTATGTTCTTGCTAGATTTCCAGCTCTGAGCTAATATTATTGTCTCTGAGCAAGAGATGATAATAGACAGGAATGCAGAAGTGAGGAAAATTACTCAGTTCGCCACCTAACAAATGCTGTTGCTGCTGATATTATTATTGGATAGACTGGGCAGCAGCTTTATGTTTAAGAAATTGAGGCAGAAAAAGGGCTGAGAACCAAAACACTGGTTGAACTCATGGCAAAGGAACCTGAGACTGAGAGGCCAAACTGACTTGTCTAACATTACTTGGAATTGCAGAGTTTGGATGGTCGTCTGGGCTCTGGGTGTTAAGATCATGTCCTCCGAACTTCACTGAAGCCTAGAATTCTGACCATTAAAGGAGTGGGCACGTGTAGGAGGAAACGCACTGATCTAGCAGCCAGATACATTAATCAATCCTCACACCCCCTGACTGGTGCCTCTAATAATAAAATGGCAGACTGTATTCACCAAAATTAGGAATCTACCGTGTCTCCCACCCCACCAAGCCTCTCCCTCAAGTTCGTATTCCATACAGTTCATATTCCAAACAGTTCATATTCCACTACTTGTGAAACTCTGGCCTTTATTGCTCCAGAATGTCCATGCTGGTCATCTATTTCCCGAATTCTTGATCAGGTGCTATGGCAATATAGTATATATGTGTACACAGACTCTTGTATGGGGGATAGATATGTTTGTATACACACAGGATATCAAATATGTAGGTATGTATATCTTACGCACATACTTTAGATTTATTTCTTTTTATTTCTTTATCTTCTTTCAGTGTTGAGGTTTTGGCCACTGCAAATATAGGTTAAAAGCTAGTAATAATAAGACCCTCCCACACATATAATTCTGGTAGGAACCTCAGATGGTATCTCTGAATGTTGTTATTGTTGTTTTAAATTGAGAAACTGTGATTCATGTTTAAGTCACTTTCAGGATTAAGGGGAAATGGTAATTCCCTGCAGAGCCTGTCATACAAAGGACCCCAGAGTTTGAAAAGCAGCTTGTGTTAGTACACTTACAATAAAATGTAGTGAGGTACCTAGCCCATCTTATTTCCCACACCCCTTCTTTAAAGCAAGGGGTGTTTCTCCTTCTCCATCAGTTTACCTGGGTTTGGACATGTGTTACCAGTTTCTACTGCTGGGTCTCTCTCTTCTCGTTGCCTCTTCCTCCCTCTGTTTCCATGCCTTTTCCCCACTTCCTTTAAAGTGGTTCTTCTTAAAATAGACAGCCATGTGGTCACACATGTAGATGTTTGCTAGCCAAGGTTGTATCTGAGTGTTCTTCCCCTTGCATATATTATGCACCCACAAACCTACCACCCTTTTCTTCCTGCTTGTCCCTCCAACTTCCTGTTCCCTGCTCGTCCCCATTCGCTTCTTCCCATAGCCTAATTTCTCTTTCCCACTTAGACCAGCAGCACACTTCACCTTCCATTTGCCCTCTGTGTATGGCTGCTTATATATATATACATTGGATCTATCCTGATTAACTCTGGTGTGGCCTTCTAGGATAGGTCTCAAATACATAATTCCTCCTTGAGATGGGGGTTAGCTTTTTGCCTCGCATAGTTTGTTTTTTCTTCTTCTTCATTCCTTTCATTTCTCCATTCATAAACAGACTAAAGTTCAGGAACAGAATTTATTTTGTGCAATGAAAATCATTGATGTTTCCTTAGTCTGAATTTCAAAAGCAAGGGGGTGGAGCTCACTATAATTCAGTGAGGAGAATAGCCTTAGCTGTAGACGTTTTCCCTTATCTCAGTCTTTTCTCATCGCCTCTCAGTTGAAGAAAGAATCGTCCACACTGAGTGAATATATCAAAAGCAATCTTAATCTAATTTTCTTCTTTTTATTTGTTCTAATATTTTGTTTCCTTTGTGGTTTCAAACAAATTAACTCTCAAATTTTTCTGAGGAAAGACAGAAGAGCTTTTTTTTGGTGGTTTTAGAATAAGCATGTTTTATAGAAACACTGATTATAACTCTGTCATCACAACAATGAAGTGCAAGGAAGTAAAAAAAAAAGCACTGTCAAATGATTATACAAAAAATTAGATTTAGGCAAATTACTAAATCTGAGATAAGATAGCTTGCTTAGCTCCTCTTTGCACAATAGTTAAAACAAAAAAAATCGAGTTTTGAATCTTCACATTTGTAAAATTAACTTCAACACTTATAACTTTGGAAAAGTACATGACTAAGCAGACTAAAGACCAGACAAAAACTGTAAAGATTCAATTCACCGTGACTCATCTGAGTGAGCCAGAGCACCAGGTAGGATCATTCTCTTTCACTTTATTAAAACAAGCTCAGCTCAGAGACAAATGGAACTGTTCAGCAGGAATGAAATTTCCGCAAGTGTTCAGGTCCCTCGTTAACTCAAGTACCAAATATCCTTTAAGGACAAGAAAGTAGTCAGTCATGGGCATGACAAGCTGGAGCACCTAGTCCTCCTGTCACCAGGGTGTTCTGCAGTTCCTAAGCAGATAAAGACTTCAGTTGACAAAGCCTATATCTTACATCTCCACCCCCAACTCTTCTGTTGTGGAAGTTTTTTGCAAAGAGGTCTCCCTTTCAGGGACAGACATTGGAAAGGGCTTGAACAAGGTGTGTTCCCCAGCCTGTGAAATGTCACTGTTCTACTAAGTCAAGTCAGTCCCAATGCCAATGGAAGAAGTAAGCTCAAAATTCATCAATGAAGTACTACATTCCTATTTCTGTCGTCTTAATTTTATCACACTATGGATTCTTTTTAAATTGGTTTTATATTTAGTTAAATCATAATTGCATCGTTTATGGGGTCTCATGTAATGTTTTGCTATAGGCACAAGGTTGCATGGCTGAGTCATGCTAATCTACATACACACCACCTCAATTTCTTTACGTACTCTCTACATTGTTCAGATTCTACGTTTTAGGAGCATCCAACTGCTTTCCACGATGGCTTAATAGATCTTCATTCATAGGAATGGTGTGCAAATTTACCTTGTCTCTACATCCTTGCCAACACTTGTCGTTGTGACCATATCCATCCTAAATGGGGTGAGGACAATGCTCAAGGAATTTTTGTCATATACTTTTTAGCCATTTGCAAACCTGCTTTTGAGAAATGCCTGTGCAAGACCTTTGCCCAGTTTTTAATCTGTGTTCTTGCTATTGATTTCCTCATATATATTACCCCTTTATAGATGCATGTTTTGGAAACACAGAATGGAAAACATAGTCACTCTGTTAAGTGTTTTCTTTTCTCACCAAGTTCTTATGATTTATTTGTTCATTGAGTTAGTTAAAATTGACATTGTGTTATTTATGCTAAGCTCCTAATAATGTGTTGGTGGATAAAGCAGGAAAGATTTGTACAGAGAGCATAGAAGTCCACAGAGAAGCTGTTTTCTTTATTTTATTTTATTTAAAATAAACAATCTATTTTTTTCCATTTTACGTATCAATCCCAGTTCCCACTCCTTCCCCTTATCCCATTCCCTCCACCTGCCCATCTCCATCCCACCCCCAACCACTCCTCAGAGAAAGTAAGTTTCCTTGCTTTAGGGAAGATCCAAGGCCCTCACTACTATATCTAGGATGAGCAAACTATCCATCCAAAGAGAATGGGCTCCCAAAGAGCCAGTAAAAGCAGTAAAGATAAATCCTGGTGACACTACCAGTGACCTGGCAGTCTGCCCCAGCCATACAATTGTCACCCACATTCAGAGGATCCAATTTGGTCCTATGCTTGTTCCCTCCCAGTCCAGCTGGAGTTGGTTAACTCCCATTAGCTCAAATAAACTGTTTCATTGGGTATCCCCATCACAGTCTTGACCTCTTTGCTCATATTCTCACTCCTCCCACTCTTCAGCTGGACTTTGGGAGCTCAGCCCAGTGCTCCACTGCGGGTCTCTGCCTCTGTTTCCATCAGTTGCTGGATGAAGGTTCTATGGAGACACTTGCAGCTTTGACTTTATTATTTTTTTCAGATACCATCCTGGTATTTCCAATCTCTTCAGAGCTATTTCTGCATGATAACGTCTGGCAATTCTGCCTAAGAATGAGGCCATAGCTTCCATTGCTTTTACTGTATGGTTCAATGAATGCAGTCCCTTTAAACACTACTGTTCCCTTATCGTGCCTCCTTTCCTTGCTGTTGTTGATTAATAATAGTCTTGGTTGCATTACACAAAGGCCATTTCCCATACTTTCCTACCAAGTCTCCATCTACAGTCTTTCTCTCCTAGGCTCCTCTCATCTTCTTGCCCCAGATATGAGCGGGGATCTGTTGGGGGAAATTCTAGAAATCTTTTTCCTCCTTGGTAAAAAGGGACATATGCATACACATACTTCCCTTGTTGATTTTGTAACATCTATCAGTGTGTTTCTCATGCCTTTCTCTTGCCTTGAGCCTACATGTAACTCTCTCCACTTTCTCTTAGAAAGAGATCTCATCTTCTCTCATATCTTCAAGCGCTATCTATAAACAATCTTCCAATATCCTATCTTTGGTCCAGATTATTTTTCTAAATTGTAGATGTATAATTCCAAATGTCTACAGTAACTTTATCTACCACACTTGAATGTGTTTTAAGAATTTTTAATACGGGATAGTCTAGAATAAATTTACGATCTATAACTACCTTGAACAAAAACTGCCTGTGCCCTAGGGTCTCCTGTCATAGTAAATGGTACCAGCACTTTTCTCCATGATCCAACCAGAGCCATCCTAAGCATTTCTTTCTCTTTCAGTATCTCCCTTACCTCCCACCCCTGCCAAAATAATCAATCACCAAATCTACTTGGCCCTGCCTCCTCTTTCCATCCCCTTTCAATCTAAGTCACTCTCAACTCTTGCTTAATAAATTAGAAAATAATTTATTTTCTAAAAGGTTTTTGTCTCTAGACTACCTTGCTTTCAACCTCGACCCCATTTTTCAGATGACAGTAAAAAACAATCATTTTACATGTTATTCTCATCAAATAATTCCTCTACTTAACTATTCAATGACTTCTCAACATGAAGCATTAAACCTCAAATCCTTCTGTGTGTTTCCTGAGTAAAATAAACCAAACTCAGCCTGAGGTGTTGCATATGCTCTTCCAGGACTGTGCATGCTGTGCACAGCTAAAGTGCTCAGCTTTCATTAATTACTACTTTTTTATGGAAATCACTCCTGATTAGCCTATAAATAGCATGGGGGGTTTCCTATTTACTCATATTAACCTATGATTTAGTAATGAAATCCCCTTGATATGATCATCTGTAAGGGAGATCAGACTTTATGGGAGAGACTGGGTATAAATTGTCAGCTGATATATTTTTGAAAAACAGCAGCCAGAAAGAGTATGCACTCAGTAAGATTTGTTGGAAACAAACTGAGCATAACTTGGGTGAAAACCCAATTAACCTGTTATGTTCACCAATGCATTTGGCTAGATACTAAATATAGGCCTTAACTATAAGTACTTAATTATGATAGTAATTAAATTATAATATATTTACATTTCCATAACAATTTAATTTTGAGATTTAATAAATTTTTCAAAAGTAAAAGAAGGTCTGAATTTTTCTAGAAAAAGTTCATTTAAAGGACAGATTTTCACTTGGGTTTTTTTTTTTCATTATTTTTTAGTTTGGGTTTGGGAGGGTGTTTGTTTGTTTGTTTGTTTGTTTGTTTTGGAGGAGTTGCTTTGCTTTTTAATGTAGTTCAGGCTATCCTGGAACTTACAATGTCCCTAAGGATGATTCTGAACTCCTGATTCTCCCAGGTCATATCTAATGGATGCCAAAAGCAAAGTCACCCACCTACTTTTGAAACAGTGGCAATCAAACCATGTATTCAGACACTGCCAAAATTCCCCTATGGAAAGATTTAATTCTTCCTGGCTAACAATCACTAAGTGCTGGAATAACTGGCTAGCTTAATCTTTCTTGAAAACCATGGGCCATTTAGTTGTCATGTATTTTTAAAAAGAAAAATAAGTCAGAATTTAATCACTTCCCTAAAATCAGCATTTTGCCCATCAAGGTTCAAAATATATTAGAATAACATTCATCAGTCTTTTGAAGCATTATCTAAATGGAATGAAATTTTAATTCCAAATTTAGAACTGTGAAATTAAGTAAGGAAAAAGTGGAACTGTGACATCTAAAAATTTCTCCCAGTATGTTCTCATGGGGGACTCAAAGGCCAGCCTTGAGTCTCTGAGGTCCATTACTAATGCATGTGGGGAGAAAATGATTAACATGTAATGAGAGACTACAGGGGGGAAGCCCGACCAAGGAAGAGGAAGACTGATGAGGACTTCACTTCTGAACATGTTCAGATTCTCAAGGACTCTGATTTATTGACATGAGAATACTATGGCAGACAGAAGTGAGAGAAGGACATAATTAGAGCACGTTCTTCAACATCAGCCCTTTTGACATTTTGCACCATGTAATTCTTTGTTTCAGGTGACGTCCCTTTGCATTGTAGGGTCCTCAAGAACATCCCAGGTCTCTACCTAATAGATGCCGAGGGCAAAGCCATCCACCCACTTCTGAAATAGTGGCAGTCAAAAATATATTCGGACGTTGCCAGAGGTCCCCTATGGGAAGGTTAAGAGACTGTGCATGGCTAAGAATCACTGAATAAGAAGAAGTCAAAGCCATGTATTGATTCAAGGAGAGCACCGAAGACACAGGTTTTCTGTCATTCACCTTGCTCAAGAGCCACTTGGCCCCTAGGGTTCCCAATCATAGAAAATGGCACTAGCATCCTTCCCCATGTTCCAGCCAGAGCCATCCTAAGCACTTCTTTCTCTTTCAGTGTCTCCCTCATCTCCCAACCCTACCAAAACAAGCAACCACTGAATCTACTTGATACTGTCGCTTCTCTCCATCCTTTCCCAATTTAAGCTACCCCCACCCTGCCATCTCTTGTCTGGACTCACATAATTTATTTCCTAACAGGTTTTTTTTTTTTTTTCTGTAACATACCTTTCCTTGTTTCAAACCCATATTTCACATAGCAGTGAAAGCAATCATTCTAAATGGAAAACTCATCAAATAATTCCTCTCCTTAAATTACTCAGTGGCTTCTCAATATGAACTGCTGAGAGAATCCTGGACCCCTGACTAGAAGCGGCAGTGTGGAGTGTGCATGGTCTGATGGAGTGGCACCTACTACACCATGCGACAAACCTTAGCTTATTTATTTGGTACAGTACCGGGGTAGGTGTTGGCTAGTCTCCACAGGAGGATCCTGGAGGAGCAGTCTTAGGCTGTAAAAATCTGGGAGGAGGAAGCTGTTGTTGCTAGTTTTTGTATACACTGGTCACTGGCTCGCACTGGAATCCTGATGAAAGTTTGGCCACCCCTCTTGAGCCTGGCCCATATGGGGAAAGCTTTGCCAGTTTGCCATGGGCTCAAGGCCTTGATCTTTGCCATGTGTGTGCCCATGTCAATAGTACGCTTAAACTCTGGACTTGACTTACTCAGGATTTCCTCTGCTCCCTATAGGGATTGCCCTCTTAAGAAGTGGACTGCTAATTACACCTTCTGTGAGAAAGAGCAGCAGCCTGGCCTCTGGAACTTCTGGACGATTCAACTTTAAACCTTTGAAATTCTCAGAATTGTGTAGTACTTGATTTCCTGTGTCGTATTTCATCCTGCTTAAAACAGGATGTGCCCTGGTTTTTGCAAACGGAGCCCGGCAACTCTGGAATAAGCTGTGTCGCCTGAGTCCAGCTCTCTCATGCGGCGTGATCACAGATCGTCATTTCCTCAGCTAAGCACCAGATGAAGAACTTGGCTCCCGTGGAGGGGCCATGCTGCCTGAGAAATATGTTTGCTTTTGTTTGTGTGTTGTTGGATCTATGCAAGTAGAAATATAAGTCTGCCCTGTAAGTGCGGTGCCAGAGACGAGCCCAGGGCAGACTGTGGAGTTGGTACAGAGTCAGAAAGGTTTTTCTAGAGCGGCAAATGTCTGAATTCGGTTTTGAGGTATGAAGAGCGAAACATGAGAACTGTACTGGAGGGTGGAAGAGAGGGCAGGCTAAGCAGAAATGCACGTTGGATGCAGAATTTGAGGAAAGCACAGTGTATTTTTTTGCAGAGGGGGGCTGCTCGGTGGAGCTGGATTATCATTGAGATGTGGGAAAGAATGATGGGATCATTTGTGGGGCAGAGACAAGATCCTGGAGGAGGAGGAGCCGGGTAACATGCTCCAGTTCTGTTATCTAGGAAGTCCTCGATTCTAAGACATACCATTCATATTTATGAGAGCTCTCAAGACAATTTAGAAGCTCTAATCTAAATACACACACTTTATTAAAAATTAACTGAGACATCACTTACTCATTAATCAGTTTAAACATGTTGTTTTAATATCCAAATCAGGATTTACATCTAAACCTTCTTGACAAATACAGGATGCAGAGAGATACTTTTAAGTCACTGTTGGTCACTGGGCAGATATGTTTAGCTTCTCACCAGTGCCTGTGATCTTGTCTGTTTTTAAGATTAATAGTCATTTCAAGCCAAATCAAAGTATAATAGGATTTTTTTCTTCAGGAAATGCTCGTATTTCCTGTCTCCTATTTGATTATACTCAGAAGGATCTTTCTTATTATTTGAGACACGGTTTCTCTACATAGCCCAGGCTGTCGCAGAACTTTCTGTAAACCAGGTTGGCCTTGAACCAAAAGAGATCTATCTGCATCTACCTCCCAAGTGCTAGGATTAAAGGGTAGCCTGGTTTAACTCAGAGGATATTTTTGTTTGTTTTCCTCTTTTTTTTCTTTGACTTAATTTATATTATTGTAAATCAAATAGCTTCTCTTAGCAATTAGATAGAATCTCTTTTGACAGATTCATATTTCATAACTGAATAAAAGTCCAGTGTGAATGCAAAGTAACCTCACTGAAAAGTCAGTGCAACTGAGGGTACAGCTCTTTGGTAGAACCCTCCCACAACAAGCGTGAGTTCCTGGGTTCAGTACCCAACATAGCAAGAAAGAAGGAAGGCAGAGGAGGGAGGAAGGGACGGAAGGAAAAATTTAGGGAAGAAAGACTGTCTTTTGTCTCCATAGAAGGTGTAAGCATTACAGCTCTGAGGGAAGGGTTTCCCCAGTGGAAGTGTTGCAGCTCTGAAGAGGAAGATTTCCTAGCAGTCGGAAGCCAAGGAATACAATAAAGTCACACTGCACAACAAACCTCATACAAGAGATTTATTGAGAAAGACACAAGAAGGTAGTTGCCTCTGCTTGGTTGAGAAGCAGCAAACAATTGAGTGGGAAGTAGGCTTATATAGGCTCTCATAGGGGCCTAGTTTTTCAGGGTGGAGATTTCCAAGGTGGGAATTAGTAGGATTTCAAGTCCTGAGCTTGGGACAAACCAGGGATTGATGGGGATTTCAATCTTGGAGACTGGTGAATTTTCAAAATCTGAAAGTGAGCTCAAACATTTTGCCCTACAAAAGGGTTGATGCTGTTTGAAAGAGGACCGAGGGATTACAACAGACTGGGAAGTGGGCATGGGTGAGGAGGGAAGAGGTGAGGTGCAAAGAGAGCAAACAGAGTGAATGGGTGTGAGCAATACATGATGTATTTATGTATGAAAGCATAGTACTGAATGCCCTTAACCTGTGTAAATAATATGCATTGGCAATATTAGAAAAATGAGAAATGAAAACAGATAGCAGATGATTCACTAAGAGACATAAAGGCTATAAACAGTTCGTGGTTCCTTCAATTTCTAGAACATGCCTGACCTTCCTATTGAACCATGACCCTAATGCAGAAAGTTAAACCTCCATTGAAAGCTCATTCTCTCAGAATGCAATTCTCTCTCTCTCTCTCTCTCTCTCTCTCTCTCTCTCTCTCTCTCTCTCTCTCTCTGTTCACCCTGTAGCTCAAGCTAACTTAGAACTCACTGTGCATCTCAGCTGATGTAGAACTTGAGGCATGCCTCTTGCTTCAATTTGCACTATCATTACAGACACGATCTACCATACCTAACTTTTTTCTTTCCTTTTTCTGCCACTCCCAATTCTTATTGCTCAAGTATGAGAAGTGTGGCTCATGTAGCCTGCAGACAGGAGTCTCATACCTATTTCTACAGTAAGATTCCTTATTCGTCACTAAACTTATTATCCTGATGTTTGAAGCTGACATTAGGACAGTCATAAAACAAAAGAGTTGATCTGTTTGAGGGGTTGGAAATGACACACACTACCCTTCCCTGAATGACCCAACACTTTTCTGACTTCTCTAATTAAACAGTCCTCATACATGTACATACAAACACACATTTGCACACTTATACATACAACACACATTTGCACACAATAATATTGTCCTGGTTAGTTTTTTTGTCAACTTAATACAACCTGAGGTCATTTGGAAAGAGGGAACCTCAAATGAGAAAAATGCCCCTACCAGATTGGACAGTTTTTTTTTTTCATTTTCTTCATCAATAATTGAAATAGAAGGCCCCAACTCACTGTGGGTGATGACAACCCAGGGCAGGTGGTCCTGAGTTGTATATACAAGCAGAGCAAGCCATGAAGACCCAGCATGTAGGAATCCCCCATGGATTCTGATTCAGTGCCTGCCTCCAGATTTCTGACTTGAGTTTCTGCCATGACTTCCCTCAATGGCCTGTGACCTAGGCTATGCAAGTCCAATAAACCCATTCTTTCCAAGTTGCTTTTGATCATGGTGTTCTACCACAGCCGTAAAAACCCTATGCAACATGCACACACACACTTCAGGCTAACCCCAGAGCCTTTATCTTGAAACATTTCGCCTCTTTTTTCAAATAAATACTCCCTATATACTGGGAAACCCCCAAGCCTTCCTTCTTAAGAGTATTATGTTCCACTTCAAGAGGTTGAGAAAATATCAGGATTCCAAATTTAAGAGTGAAGTAAAAAAAATCTGAAATCTGTGCTCCAGTCCTCCCTACCTAGCTGAGCCTTGAGTTGTTTTGATGTAGTGACTGTCCAAGACAAAGCCTGCAGAAGGATGACCAGAACTTGTCCCTGCCACTATTGTCTGCCTTTCCCTCTTCTCTCCCCTCGCAGCCATTTCACAATCCCTTGGAGCCAGTAGGAGACTCCCATATTCTTTGAATCTTTCCTTTATATTAGTTAAAAGGATGTTCAGTGCTGTAACAGCTATACCTGTCATACCCTGTAGGTGGCTTTATAGGCAAAAAAAATCCCTGGGTTAAGTTCACATTGCCACTGTTCAGGATAGACATTCCTGGCCAGGCATCTGTCTCCTTTGTCATACGAATACAAGGCTTCTTCCATTGTGTGTAAATCTGGTTTCTCTTAACCCTTGAAGAAGCCTGCATATAAGGCTGATGTAGGTGTGTCTTCTATCTAGCTGATGATTTCATTGGTTAATTAATAAAGAAACTGCTTGGTCTGATAGGTTAGAACATAGGTGGGTGGAGTAGACAGAACAGGATACTGGGAGTGAGGCGAGATGCCTCAGGCAATAGTCATGCCTCTCTTCTCTGAGACAGATGCGATGGAGCCAGCCGCCAGATCAGACATGGTGAATCTTTCCCGGTAAGACACTACTTGTGGTGTTACACAGATTATTAGATATGGGTAGTCAAGATGTGAGAATTAGATAATAAGAGGCTGAAACTAATGGGCCAGGCAGTGTTTAAATGAATACAGTTTGTGTGTTGTTATTTCGGGGCATAAGCTAGCCTGTGGCCGGGAACCAGGCGGGATGAAAAGCAGGCCTGCCCTCAGCTCCTTACTACATAAGGCTGCTATGAAATAGGCCAGGCACTGTTGCACAAACCATTGCCTCTTCACTTCCATTGGCTAGGACCCGTTAGTATGATTACCTAAATACCCGGAAAAACTAAGCACTATTTACTAGCTGTGTGTCTCAGGAGAAGAGTAAACTTGGTGAAGAAAGCCTCATGGTGTGAATCAGAAAGAGGAGTCATTTCACACTGGGGAAGAAATATTAAATTCTGAGATCTCTAAGCTCCATTCTCTTTTAACACCCTTAGGGAATTTTTATAATCTTTTTCGATGAGCCACTGTCTTCCAAACTATTGTTTCACTTAAACTCTTTTTGATTTTAGAAACCAAGAGTGCCTCTTTCTTCTGTGCACTTCTGATATAATTTATGTAATCCCATACCATAAATTCCCCTTGAAGCAAATGAATATTTCCAAGTACTCTAAATTGCAAAATTAAAGCATATTGATACTTTCAAATTGTTCTCCTTTATTTAACATAATTGTAGCATAATTGCTTACAAGATATACCCAAGAAGTGGTAGAATAGAGCCCGAGGGAGGCTGCAATGTCTCATAGTCTACACGATAAGTTAGAGTTTAAACAGAGCCTTAGTTTGAAGGACAATTTATTCCCAGTCAGCCAAATCTATCTATTAGCTACCAGTCAACTCTGACCTCTGACCTCAGAACTGTCCATGTAGGACTTGCTAAGATTTCACATTTTTTATTTCTAAGTCTATGTGGAGTCTTATAGTATAGGTAGGATTACCTTTCTGAGAATTTTGGACAGTGAGAGTAGACATTCCAACGCAGTATTTATAGTCATGACCCCTTCAAGAAAAAAAAAATGTGATCCAAAGCTCTATTAATAACGACCATGCATTAAAAGTTTGATTGGATATGAGAGCTCAAAGACCTTAAAGGATAAATGCCTGATGCCTAAGATTAAAAACTGGAAGGATATGGGGTGGCATTTTTTTTCTCATGGTTTATTTTTTTTTATATTTAAAAATTTCCATCTCCTTCCCTTCTCCTCCCCCCTCCCTCCGCTCCTCCTCCCCCTTCCCTCCCCTCCTTCTCCCCCTTCCCTCCCCTTCCCTCCACCCATACCTCCCCTCCCTCCCTCTCAAGGCCAAGGAGCCATCAGGGTTCCCCACTCTATGCTAAGACCAAGGTCCTCCCAACTCCCCCCAGGTCCAGGAAGGTGATCGACCAAGCTGAGAAGGCTCCCACAGAGCCCGTCCATGCAGAAGAATCAGAGCCCAGTGCCATTGTCCTTTGCTTCTCAGTCAGCCCCCGCTGTTGGCCACATTCAGAGAGACGGGTTTGGTCGCATGATCCATCAGTCCTATTCCAACTGGAGTTGGTGATCTCCCTTTAGTTCTGTCCCACCGTCTCCATGAGTGAACGCACCCTGACTTTCTCCCTCATGTTCTCGCTCCTTCTGCTCCTCATCAGGACCTTGGGAGCTCAGTCCAGTGCTCCAATGTGGGGCTCAGTCATCTTCCCCATCTGTCGTGGGGTGGCATTTTTTAAAACATAAGAGAAGTAAGGTATGGGTGAAGAAATATCATAAACTCAGTTGCACTAAAGCATATGCAGTACGCCAGAAAGGAATGTGTTCTCTGAGCACTTTGATCTATGGACCTCAGAACTAGCCTACATTTGTAGGCTAGATGTGAATATCATTAGGATATAAAAAGATAGTCAGTGTTATTAATCACTGCCTTCAAAAATATGTGAAGGGAGAAAATGGTAGAAAGAAGACAAACAGCATCAACACTTGAAGAATATGCCGAAGAAACAGAGAGAATAAAGATGGAGACGAACTGCCCAGAGGGATAAAAACTACCTTCAGGTTGACATGACACAGTACCTCACAGGAAGAACTTACACGGAGAAAGAACCTTCATTCAGGGTTTGGAGATGTTAGTCCGTAATGGTGGAGTGGACATGGAGGAGCAGAGCTGTTTATATCATGGTTGCCCAAAAGCCAAGAAAGAGTAATACGGGCAGAAGTTGGGGCAAATATCAGTCCAAAGGACACCCCACACACTATAACTTGCTGCCTCCAACAGAACCCTACTTCCTACTTCTCACCACCTCCCAAGAAGGTCATCATGTTATCGCTCCATTAAAGGATTGATCCATTAATTAGTTCAGAGTCCCTGTGATCTAATCATCTCTGGAAACACCAGCACAGACACACCCAGAAGTGTGCTCCACTAATCCCCTGGGTGTTTCTTAATCCAATCAAATTGGCATTAAAATTAAGCTGCATGGATAAGTGAGACTGTAGTAAAGAGGAGGACAAATACTATAGAGCCATCAAATAAGACACCTACTCTAATGAAAATAAGCAGCAAGTCTGCTGTGGTGTCATACACCTATAATCCCAGAAGCCGGAAGTGGAGGCAAGAGCATCAGTATGTTAGGATCAGCATCATCTAGCTTATACAGGGAGCTCAAGGCCAGGCTGGGCTCTATAAGACCATGTATGTAAACAAACAAACAAACGAAAGGCAAACAAGTATATGGAATTGAGTCACCTGCATTTTTGGACTCGCAACAGGTCCCCAGACCTTAGCATGGCTGAAACTATGATGGAAGAACCATTCAGGCCATAAAACTTAGTCAAAACAAGACAAAGACCTAATACATCAAAGTCCATAGTTCTGGGAAAGTCTCTCAATGTACTTTTTGGCTTTTGTAGTTCGTCTTTTGGCTAACTGTTCTTGTTAACTGAAGCATGTTATCCCAGAATATGGCTTTTGTGCTTAAACCCTCCCCCTGAGAAAGGTTAGGTGTTCCACTGAGATCCTAAACACCTAGCATAGTCTCTGGCTAGTTAAAAGACTTTCTATCGGCTTAAACCTGTGTTAACTAGTCTTCTCTGGTAGGTACTCCACAGCAGACTATTAGGAACCTTGAGTTACTTTCATTCAGTCTTTCCATTCCCCTCACCTGATGGGAGTTCTCAAAGACTCAGCCTTCCATAGATGCTGAAAACTGTGACAAAGGGGCTTATTCACACAATGTGCAAAAACAGGTTGTTTTTCAACAGACTTGCTTATCCTACATAACCCCCACCTCCAGGGAAAGTCTTAATCTGGATCAATAACACAAGTTCTAATTGGTATTAATAATAAAAACTTGAAGTCATCTCTCAGGGGTGAACCTGGAGGATCAGAAGGCTGAGCTGCCATCCACTCGAGTTCTCACCTCTACCAATGCTCAGACCAAAGGGGCAATCCTGTCCCTATGACTTTTCAGACTTCATGCTAAGACTGCATCCTCAAACTGAATTCTCAGACTTGGATAGCATCCAAGTTCCTATGTTCTCCTCCCTTCTATTCCTCTCTCCACCCAGCCATATCACTCCTGTCTCCACTTCCCTAGTACTGGGATTAAAGGCCTGTGACTCCCAAGTACTGGGATTAAGGTATGTGCCATAACCACCCACCTCTGTTTCTCTTTTAGACAGATTAAATTTCATGTAGCCTAGTACAGCCTTGAATTCACAGAGCTCCATCTGCCTCTGTCTCCTGAATGCTGGGATTAAATGTTGTGCCACCACTGCCTGGCTTCTATGGCTAACTAATGGCTTAGCTCTGTACTCTGATCTTCAGGCAAGTTTTATTTGTTAGATCACAAACAAAATATCACTACATGGATCAAGGGAAATCCTCATCAAATTCCACCTAGAAAGACAAGTAGCATAGTCGGTGGCAGGTAGAGACAGATTGCACTTTGTGGATGCCTTTGGTCACTTGGCAATTCCAGACCAATGCTCCCTCCTCAAGACAATCCTCATTCTTGACGGTATTGGTTTTATTCTCCAGCCATTTTCTTCACATCCCATAGACCCTGCCTACCTCCTCGATTTTTCTCCATCTTCAGTCTAGGGGATGTTTTAGGGACTGTGTTTCCTTTCAGGATATATGGGAAGATGGACACTCATGATTGCTCTCTCCCAGAGGTACCATAGGGCCACGCGGACAAAGACAGTCTTCCATTCACTCTCCTACTGATCGTGTTCCCCTCCAGAGATGATGAGCTGATACTGAATGGGGAGTGAGAAAGGATGCCAAAGGAGAGGAAAGTAAGCAAAAATGTCCATCTACGGGGAGGGGCATTGTGTAAAACACTAGGCTGACACTCAAAGGACCTGGAAAGTGTTTGTTTTTATCTTTAAAGGAAAAAATGACTTTGGGACCCAGTGTTATAAAACCCACCGTGATAAAGACAGAACAACAGTGGTTGGTAGACACAGGTGGAAGCAGGTGATTATTTTCCTTCGAAGTTGAGAGAAATAGCTAGCTAATAATGACTAAACTGCTTCTCTTTCTCCCCCCTCCCCCTCCCATGACAGTTTTGTTCTGTAACCATACTGGTCTTAAACTCAAGTTCCTTCCAGCTCAGCTGAGCGTGGGGAAGTATATACCTTCACACTTGGCTGAGGGCCACTTTTCCTACATCCACTTACCGAAAGAATGAATTCACTTTTGGGGGATGAACATAATTGTAATGGCCCACCCTTTCCCTGTCCAGCAAGGCAAATAGGTCTTCCTTCTGCTTTCAACCTGAGTTTTTCTCTTTTCTATCTTTCTCCCAAAGAGGCAGCTTCTGCTTCTGTTTCTCCTCACCCCCCTCTCTCTCTCCTTCTCTCTCCTTGTCCTCCTTCTCCCTCTTTCCTCTTTCCCCTTCCCTTCTATAACCCAGTAAATAAATATCAAATCTCACTCTGCATGGCATGCCTATCCGTCTCTGTCTCTAACCCGCCGCTCATCCTCGGGGGACCAGCTGACACACAAGGTCTCTCACCTACGGCATGGCTCCCTGCTTAGGACCTTGTGGCCCACTGCCCATTGCCACCCCTCAGGGAACTGTGCCATTTTATCTAAACCACTACAATAATGATTTGTGTGTTTCACAGTATCATGTTTCATTCACATTTCAGGCCATAGATGTACATGTTTCAGCCGTCAGTATTGACCAGTTTCAAAAACTCTTCGAAAAAATCTGGCCACTGATCAGACTATTGTAATTTTTTCCCATCCCTGGTTTTGGTCAAAAAAATAAGGCAGACCTCAGACCCAAAGCTTGAACATGGTACCCACCAACATATTTCCATCTCTGTCCACACCCTAGAATAGAATAGATGGGGTGGGGGAGTCTGATCCAAATCCTTCATACATACCACTAGCTGCTTATCTTTAAAAGCATTACCTTCTTATTTTTCATCATAGGTTTTGGCCCAGTAAACATTCTTTTATATTTCAAAAAATCAGAATAATTTGTATCACACAGGAGATATCATAAAATAGAGGAATGTGGGGCAAATATGGACTTTCCAGTAGCCTTTTAATTAGAAGTGACTGTGGTCTAACTGTAGAACTAAGTTACCTGTCCTAAAACCACAAGTTGCCAACTGTGTTTCTTATTCTTTCTGTACCTTGATTTCCTTATTAGAAATTTCCGAATTAACGTCTGCCTTATCCTATTATTGCAGCACTAAAGCTGTTAGGGCCCTGCCTGAGCCTATTAAGCTCTCAGGAAATGCTAGCTGCTAACATCTTTGAAGACTTCTCAAAAGCTTTCATCCAGTTACCTTAGCCTTTTACCTTATTATTTTCTTTAACACTCACCATTAGTGCCAAAAATAATAATTAGTCACTGATGATGGCTGTATTGCAAACAATAAAAATGAGTTCACAACAGTTCTAATGGGAGAACTTAAGATTTTGATTCTGTGTGGCTTAGACACTGCTATTAGTGGAGACTCTTACCCTTCTCCTGGCAAAGCAGCAGGAGAAAAAAAAAGAATTCAGTCCTTGTGTAGAAAAACACCTGTTTCTCAATAACCAATTTGTTTCATGTTTTATTACTTCAAACAACTTTACTTTTAATACAGTTTCCTCCAAATGTTCATCTCGATGGCTACTGTAAGACATCTTTGATCAAAACACAAGACTTGATTTTAGTTTACTTCATAAAGGTAGAAAGCCAATTAGCCAAACTCATTCAGTAACAAATTTATTATAATAAAAATAGGAATTGGTATGAATCAGGCATCATCAGAAACCTTTGATAAGGAAGATATAGATATATAGCTATACATTGTCAACTGGGAACAGAAATGAACTAGACAACTGATTCCAGGGTTAGAGATTATGGCCAAAGTGCTACTTTAATGGAATTTTTTATTACAAGTGAAGAAGAATACAGAATTTTAACACAGAGAAATAACCACTCTGACACTTAGGCCCAAAAGGCTAAAGAGGACTATCCTTATATCAACTGAACACAGTGACCTCATTATGCCTGTAGTCGGTGTAATTCTTAGCCATTAGCTGAGATATAGATTTTCGCACATGAGGGTATTATTCTCTCTATGAAAGAACTGCCTTTAGAAACATTTCAGATAATTTATTATAAAAGCTTTTCGGTGTGACTGTGGGGTAGTGGTAATAATGTGGAGGTAGGGAGAATGCTATTTTTAAGACTTTAAAATGACTTTTTGATGCTGACTATAAAATAGCCTGATTTGAACTTGAGAATTCCAGAAGGATTTCTTTTTGAAACAGAGTGAACTTTTCTCTTAAGGGATTCTGCAGTTGAATTGAAAGATCCTGGTAGTTGGTGGTGAGGCCAAGGCCCCATGACAAATGTGGATCTAGCTGTGTGTACACATATGCAAATGTCCAGGTACGGACTTTTATACAGCATATGTTTGCATTTTGCCAGTAGGTCCGTACTGTGATGAGCCATCTAGATGGACCCTTTGTGTCACACATATGCTTCTTGCCTCAGTGGAATTACATACATTGTTAGGACAGCACATCCAGGGCCTATGCAAGGGGCAAGGAGAAAGAGCAGACCCTTTTGTCTCGGTTCAGAACTCTAAAGGATTATGTCAGCTCCACAGCTCTTTGTGATAGAAGCTGAGACCTTTCCTATATCTATGTTTCTTACCAGGCCCCCTCTTGTCCTTGACAGCACGTCCCAGTAACTACCTGAGAAATCTGTCTCGGAGTCTGCTTCCCAAGGGACTCAAACTAAGACGCTGAGCACACATTATGCAATATCACTTTTAGGAAAAGGTTAATTTACAGGTTTATAAGTGTTAACGCAATGGGTGTCAGGATTCCTGAATTAATCAAACTACTCGATTGATATAAATCAGAAAATAACTAGAAGGAAAAAATTGAACTTTACTATTTTGCTATCCTGCTACTTCTCTTATCACAGATACCCAAAGAATGGTCTAAACCATAGAAAAGACTTTCGATGCACTTATGCTCATCCACTCTTTAACCATCTCCACCGCTCCATCACGGCCTTTCAGAAGCAGTAGTGTGGGCACTGGGTGACACTTGGGAAATGAATGGGTTACAGTTGAGACAAGGAAGAGAATGACATAAGACTGGATAGGGGAGATGGCAAAGCTGTGTCTTTCCAACACAGTGATGGACAGAATGTGTTGCTTTAGATAATCAGCAAAGACATCTAGCAAGATATAATCAGAGCACATCAATCATTGAGACTAAGCTGAGCACATGCATAATTTAGAGATCAAAGCACATAGAAAGTTGATATCAAAGATCCCTGAAAGCAGGGATCCATGGAACAGAGGTCTGGATTCTAGCATAGTGCCCCTGGGAATGACTTGAAATTAACTTGGTGGGAGCATAGGTATCCAAAGATAAATCACCATTTAACTCTCTTTGAACTCCTCAGGATGGCTTTCTAGGATTTTCTCAAAGCATCTTTGCCATAGCAATAACTACCTTTTAAAATAACGCTGACAACTTATAATTTGAGGAGAAGATTTTAAAGAGGAGAAACTAGTTTCTCACAATACAGATTCTCAGAGACAAAAACTCAGGCACAGCCTGACAGTTTAGTCTTCAGCAAGACGTAGGCTGGCTGCCAAAACCCATGCATGGATGTAAATAACAATACTGAGTAGATCTTTAAAATCAGTTTCTCCTGTTTACGGGCAGGATTGATTGACTGACTGGCTGACTGACTGATTGGTTGTCTAATTGAGATAGGCAGGGCTAAATCCATAGGTATGGATCAGAAAATCCCACCAATAGAAAAAAAGAAGGCACATGAGAAACACTCTAGAAAAGTGACAGCCCAAACAAGGCAAAAGCTGGAATACAATAAGTGCCTGTCAAGTACTGGAATTTGCTATGTGGTCAGTGGCTGAGCTGACTGGCTGTTCTCCCAGAGGACCCAGGTTCTCAGCAATCACATGGCATCTTACAACCATCCACAGTTCTAGTTCCAGAGAACCTAACATCTTCTGGCCTCTGAGGGCACCAGACACTCCCAGGGTATACAGACATACACACAGGCAAAATACCCATACACATAAGATAAAAATAATAGTGTTTAATAACAACAACAGCTACAAAGATGTGCTGTGCAATGGAAGTTTATGTCCTCTCCAAATCTGTATACTGAAACCTGAACACCAATCTGATTATATTAGGACATGGAGACTTTAGGGGTAATTTAAAATGGGTCAATGCCTTTATAAATGAGGTCCAGTGAGCTACCTCCCCTCCTCCTACTATGTGAGAACAGGGTACGAACCCTTCATCAGTGAATCAGATAGGAGTCCCGCAACACACACACACACACACACACACACACACACACACACAGGCAGTCACCTTGACCTTGAACTTTTCAGACTCCAGAAATAAATGACTTTGTCCACAACCACCAAAGCCACGACATTTTGTTAGAGCAGCTGAAATGAGTTGTGTCAAGGGGCTGGCAGCTATTTCAGAAAAGAAAGTAAACCACCTCTGCCAAAGAACTTTCTAGACCCTTCTGGAAATAGACAAACTGCATGGAGGAGGAACTACAAATAAGCATCTCACTTACTGTCTGTGCAAAAGACATTTGCTCATGAGCATGCAGTGTACGCATATTTTGTCACACACAAACCCGAACGTTTCACTAGAGATTTGGGTGTTCTTGCAGTGTGTTGGCTGTCAGGGCCCACGGAGCTGTAAACCTGTTCTACTTTCACTGGAGGTCAGAGAGTTTGAGCTTATTCTTGCACTCTTATAGTTGTTGACAACAGGTGTGGGTACAAAGGAGAGATTCTGAGATAGGGTGTGGTTAATTAGTATTTTGAGTGTTGAAGTAAATTGGAGAATTCAAGTCTATTCCTTGTGTCATGTTAATGAAGTCTGTTGTCCCCCCCCCCCTTTTTGGAGTGAAGTATCTAAGCATGTGGAAAATAAATGAGATGGATTCAGTATTCACTGAATGTCCCTCCCGATGCTGTACTATGTTTCTGCCTCTTATTTCTCCTATATCTCTGCTTTGTTTGCCTAGTGATTCTAATCCTCATGCTCCTACCCTGGAATGTATGAGTTTTGTTGAAGCTGGTTTTTGACAGTTCACCAGTCTCGAGGGATTTAAATTCATTAGTTATTTTCCCACTGTGGTTCTGACAAAGCGAAAATATTTTTTCAAACTTAATCTGCTTTGGCTTAGATACATCTAAAAAGATTGACTCAGAAGATGGTGAAGGTATCTTATATGTGCTTTATAATTTACATAACACGATTATGTATTACTTGAAGCATGCTATATACAGCAATCCTTATTTGCAGACATAGACATTGAAGTTGCACTGTAAGCAGACATCTTGCCCAAAGGCTCCATAGTCAGGACAGAGCCAGAGACCTCTGGATGCCTAGATTAGTTCTCCTGCATGATTCCATAGAGCCTCTCTGAATCTGTGATACAAGACAGAATCAAATATTTTGTCCTACTTGATAAATGCTAATTAAAGGAATATCCTGTGATTAGCATTGCTTACCTTCAGCATGACAATTTCTGCCACCTAGTGGCTTCCTATACCTGCTTATGTAATGTTACCTTTTGTGGTTCAAGTTCCAAATTACAAAACAAAGAGTGAAGAATGAACATTTTTAAGGTTCTATCCAGATATATATGATGTAGGAGTGTTTCTATCTATCTGTTGTTTCATTGGTTAAGTAATAAAGAAACTGCTTGGCCTGATAGGTCAGAACATAGGTGGGTGGAGTAGACAGAACAGAATGCTGGGAAGAAGGCAAGTGAGGCAGATGCCTCAAGCAGTCTCCATGACTCCTCTCCGAGATGGATGTGGGCTAGAATCTTCCCAGTAAGCCACCCCTCGTGGTGCTACACAGATTACTAAATATGGGTTAATCAAGATGTGAGAGTTAGCCAGTAAGAGGATAGAGCTAATGGGCCAAGCAGTGTTTAAAAGAATACAATTTGTGTGTTGTTATTTCACGTGTAAAGCTAGCCGTGTGGGATCCGGCTGAGATGAAAAACAGGCCTGCTCGCCTCATCACTACATATATAAATGCAGCAGATTTAATCTTTGGTAAAGGATGTACAAGACCCTACCAGCTATTAGCCGAAGGTGTGTGTTTGTGTGTGTGTGTGTGTGTGTGTGTGTGTGTTTGCTGTCACAAATATTTCCATATTGATTATCCAAAAAACGTTATTTTACAGATGTACTTTCATATTTTAAGAGAGAAATGAGTTCTGATACGTTAAGTTTACATTGAGCTAATTCAATAGGAATTTGCTGCTGATCATTAAGGAATATTTATTGATTTGAAACCTGCTTATATTTCGTGTTTGTAGCTATTATGAATTTTCTTATGACTGTGTGCGGGCATACCTACTTAATATAACCTTCTATTCTACTCCTAATAACTTAAGGCTTATCTTACATGACTGTTAAAAATCAGTCCCCCACAGGTGTTGATGCAAACTACGAAATAATAAAAGAAATTTATTAAAGCATATTCAAATTTGTACTTACAAGTTCAATCCTGTCATAAATGTAATTGTTCTTAGCTGCAGTAGTATATATCTATCTATATAGGCACATAAGTATATTAAATATAAAACATATCACATGGCTGTACAGTTTCTTGCTTTCAGTCACATACAACTACAGAACATTTTGTCTAGCATTTATGTGACTTGCGAGTTACCCACTTATTTATCTGCTTAGGCTACTGACTACTGGCTTTGGCTGTCATAAACTTTCCCCCCTAGAGTCCTGGCTTGCTTTTATGTCATCTTGACACAAGCTAGAGTTAGAGAATAGAGAACCTCATTTGAGAAAATGCCTCCATGTGATTGGGCTACAGGCAAGACTATAGGGAGATTGGTGGGGGAATTCTCAGACCCTGGTGGGTGGTACCACCCCTGGGCTGGTGGTCTTGGGTTCTGTCAGAAAACAGATTGAGCAGGCTATAAGGAGCAAACCAGTAAGTACCACATCTCCATGGCCCCTGCATCAGCATTTGTTCAACTATGTTCATAGCAACATTATTTGTAATAGCCAGAACCTGGAAACAACCTAGATGCCCTTCGGTGGAAGAATGGATGAAGAAACTGTGGGATATATACATATTAGAGTACTACTCAGTGATAAAAAACAATGACATCTTGAATTTTGCATGCAAATGGATGGAAATAGAAAACACTATTCTGAGTGAGGTAACCCAGACCCAAAAAGATGAACATGGGATGTACTCACTCATAATTGATTTCTAGCCATAAATAAAGGACATCGAGCCACTTCATTTTCATGTTCTCCATTATCCTCATATGGGCTTTTATAATTTTTTCTTCTTTTCCAAATATCCACTCACATTATGTTATTTTCATATTTGATCTAAACTTTTTACTTCTAAAGTTTTAGATAGTCATAAAGAAATCCTAGAGTAAAAATAATAAACCCATGCTTAAACCTTTATGGATTATATTCCTTTAATTCTTGACTTAGAGTTTCTTCATGAATTACTTCAGTTTTCCTCATGAATTACTGCTGCGATTGATATTGTTTCATAATCTGTATTTTATTTCACTTCTGTTTCACTCTCTTTTTTCTTCTTCTATTGATTTTCCTACAGTTTATCCGGTTGGTAAAAGCAAAGGATAAATTTTTTTTTTCCTGGACACTTATTTAAATGATTTGTAACAAAGGATAAAAACATTTCATTTAGAGATCCAAGTGATAATTTTCTTAAAGTCTCTTTTAGAATATCTTAAAATATAAAAATAAACCTTGTAATGTCATTCTGGAAACTAAAATCAGTGCATAACTGAACCACTCATTTTATATAGGCATTTGAACAAATCTGAAAGCTCGAGAAATAAAGAAACAGAAATAGCTTTTCGGAAGAGTAACTTCACTATTTTACTTAGTCACCATGGAGAAGAATCATATCTATTATATCATAAACTGGGACAAGACACCGTTATGGCTTACATATGAATGACTTGCCATCTTAAATTACTTCTCCTACAAGAATTTCTCTCTAGGAAGTTTGAGGGAAACCCTTGAAGAATTAAAACATGTTTAAAAAAACCAATTGAGAAATATAACCCTTCAAGCTACAAAAAAAAGTTATAGAAACTGACTCTGGGTCTTTTCCTTCTGCATAATACTTCAAGAGACCTACTGGTATCAGCGCTAACTACACTTTGTAAGTAGAAAGGAGAATTGAGATCACTTACAAGGAAATGCCCTCTTCATTTACTCCTGGAAAATGAACCTCCTAAGAGTTTATGAGTATCTAAAAGGTAAATGCTCGCAGTTTTCCAAAAATATATCTCTGAGTATGTTTCACCATAAGTCCTATTTTTAAAACAGAAACAGAAAACAGAACAAACTCACCCTGAGCCTTTGGTTAAGATCCCATCTTAGTACGAGCACAAGAGGCTGCTGAGGAAAAAGACGTAATATTCATCCATCTCCCTGTTTTGCCCTTTGACCCTCAGCTTCCTCCCCAATTAATCTAGTTAGTTGGTAATTTCCCATGAGTATATTTAGGTGATCCAATCTCAGACCTCTGGTGGCTAATCTCAGTACAATAGAAAGGCCTAAACGTTACTCCATAAAATGAATCCTGACAGAAAAATGGATTTGTGTGGTTCTGTGGCCTATGCACAAAGACACAATTTGTCACCAAACCAGGCTATTTCTGAGAGTAAAAGGGCTCTGTATAGGCTGGGCAGGGATGGTGCACACTTTTAAACCCAGCACTTGGGAGGCAGAGGCAGATGGATCTCTGAGTTCAAGGCCAGCCTGGTCTACAGAGAGTTCCAAGACAGTCAGGGCTGTACAGCAAAACCCTGTCTTAACACATCTCCCCCCCCAAAAAAATCACTCAAATGTATAAGAAAAAATAAATATAAGATACAAATAAAATATAAAAGGACTCAAGATAGTATCTGGACCAGTTATTTGTTGGTGTAAGAGATTTAAAACACAAATGTATTATCCTACACTTCTGGAAACCTGAAATCCACAATGAGTCTTAAAGGGCTAAGGTCTGATTATCTGGACTCTCAAGTGAGACGCTACTTCCTTATCTTTTTCTGGCGTTCAGAGACTACAAGGTATCTTGGCTCACATCCCCACCCCCACCCCTAGCATTTCAGCTCTAGTCCTCTGCTATCACATCTGCTCTTAGCCAATCCCCTTATCTTTTTCCATAACCATTCTTGTGTCCACTCCGATTCTGTAGCTCAAGATCTTTAATTCACCATGTATGGTTTTAAAAAGTTAGAGATCCAAATCTTTAAGGTGCAGATTTAAAAGATATTTGTTTTCACTTATGTGTATGTGTGTGAGTCTCATTTGTTTATATACAATTAAGAGATCTTGGAAGCCGGAAGAGGGTGTCAAATCACTGAAACTGGAGTTATAGGCAGCTATGAGTGCTAGGAATAAAACTAAAGTCCTCCGCCAGAGCAATAAGAGCTCTTGACCCCTAAGTCATCCCTCCAGCCCCTCAGATATCTTTGAAAGATGAGACAATACCCACCAGACTGGAATTTAGAATCACGCCTTCTAATCAGGCAGTAGCAACAACAGAAACATAGTGAAGTAGGATATCAGCTTTCACCATGTCCCTACCCCACAAAAACCACATCTCTCCTACCATATTTCTCCTATCTTGGAAGGAAAATACCTCTGCAATTGCTCAGATATTTCTTTTAAAAGATTAGGAAAGCAATGGAGAAAATATGCCCAAGTAAAACACCACAAAATGAATAGGAAAATGCTTCATTTTCTCTGAATGCCACCACTGCCATGCCCATCACTACTTCTGCTGGGAAGAAACTACACTGCGCATGAGCTTCCTTCTTCAGCAAAACGAGGTCTGGGTGAACAACCGTATTCCATAAACATTTAGGGCACTGTTTGAAAGACTCACTTGGTTCCACTCTCCCCAGATCACTATGGCAGAACGACACAATGCGCATCGGGAAAGAGCCCCGAGCAAAAGAAAGCAGGTAATATTGGTATCTGCAATATAGTAGGTGGCACAACCATCATTAGAGTCTCCTCTGCGGACTTAGGACCCAGGTGCCAACTCCTCTGCGACCCTAACAGCCCTAGAAGCTGCTGCAAATGCCTTGCAGCTTCCATCACTGTGGATTCACACCACCCTGCTGTCCTAGAGTTAAAAGATTGCTGCCAAAAGGGCTCCATCGCCTGTAGCCAAGGGTAGTTATTTGTCTTTACAATTTTTTTTCTGAGCCTCCCATTCCCTAACGTTCCTATTGTACATGTTCTGCAGCCAAACTTGTCACCAGCAGATATCTGCAGGTGGATTTGCAGCCACCTGTATGCACTGGAGTGTCCCGAGTCCCCACTGCTACCCTTGCTGCTGGACCCCTAACAGCCTTTCCAGCCTAGAGCTGCTAAGCTGTCAATCACTGTGGATGCCGTCTGTCTGTGCTGATAGACACCTTACCCTTTGCACTGCAAACCTTCACACACACCCTGGCTCTCTAGATTTAGGGTCAAAATATGCTTCAGTGCGCTCCTGCTCAGAGGTAAAGATAATCTCTATGTCAGAAACTTGTGAAGGCAGAAAGACAGAAGGGGTGATTGCATCTCTTCTGTCATCAACAGATTTCTCAGCAGGAAACATAGTGGGCTGAAAGAGAAGCATGGGGGGGGGGGGGGCTAAAAGATTCCACGGTTGCTACATATGACTCACAGCATATACGGAGGGGAATCTGGTATGGGAAACCCTTCTGTGTTGTTTTTATTGGTTAATAAAGAAGCTGCTTTCAGCCAATGGCTTAACAGAATATAGCCAGGCTGAACAAGTTATAGAGAAAGAGTAGGCAGACTTAGAGAGAGGCCATGGAGCTGCCAGAGGAGAAATATGCTAGCTGTCAGTTGGAACCTTGCCGGTAAGCCACAAACCTCATGGTAAAATATAAAACAATACAAATGGGTTAACCAAAGATATAAGAGCTAGCTAGCAATACACTTAAGTGATTGGCCAAGCAATGATTTAAATAGTATAGTCTGAATGATTATTTCATGGTCTGGGCAGCCAGGAATGAACAAGCGGTCTCTACTCCTGGAATCTCTAAGCTAAAGCAAGAAGATGCCATTTTTTCCACAGGGGGGAAAATGTATAAAACTCAAAGTAAATATAGAGTCAAGGAACAAATGTGTAGCCTAATTCATAATACTTTAATATTGTAATGCTGATATATAACATATTGCTCTAATGTCAAGATCCAAAGCCATAGCTATAACTACAGGGACTGGAGAAATGGCTCTTCAGTTAAGAGTACTCACTGGCTACTCTTCCAGAGGGCCTGGGCTCAATTCTCAACACCTACAGGATAAATCACAACTGTAGTGACTTCATTCCTGAGAAGATCTGAAGCCATCTCCTGAGTCTCCCTGACATTATATACACATAGTCACTTACAGAAAAACAGGTGAAACAGTCATACAAATAAAATATAAAACTATAGTTACAATAGCTTGTCAACAAACATGAAATATAAAACCATGTAAATTATGACATCAAAACGTAAAGTTGGAATTCCAAGCTAGCCAGGGCATGTGTGTGCGTGTGTGCGTATGCATGCATGTGTGTGTGTGTATTCATGTGTGTGTGTGTGTGTGTGTGTGTGTGTGTAAAAGTGTGTAAATGTGGAAAGGAGAATAAAAGTGTAGAAGTTTTGCAAGGATTTAAAGTTGTCAGCTCAATATCGACTGAGTGTACGCCTTATAATAACCATGAACAGAAACCTACAGAAGATAAGCCCAAGATAAGACAGAGGAATCTGAGCATACTACCACAGAAAAGTCAGCAACGCACAAAGGAGCACAGCAAAAGATAAAAGAAACAAAGAACCCAGAAACAACTAAAGGGAAATAGTAAGGCTGTGCCTGTAAACAGTTACTTAAATGTAATAATAGGTCAGAGATAGGCTAGGTAGATGGAGCTGCCACTTTCTTCTTACCATTGTGTTCTTGTTCAACACCATCATTAAGTCCTAGAATGGTCTTCATCTTCCCGCGTTTAGCCATCTCTGCTATTTGAACTACTTTCTACTCTTCAAAGCCCATTCAAGAGCCATATTTATCATAAAAACCACCCAGCCAGCTCAGGGTAATCACTCCCACCCCTGATTCCTTTTCAGCAAGAATTCACATGGCTTCCTCCTGCACTTGTCTAAATCTGTTCAATGGAATATGAATACATTTATGTCTTTGCCTTTTCTTTCATACCTGAAAGAAGCTCTCATGATGGGGGCCATCTATCAAAAGCAGCAATGAAGTTTCGTCCTTGACCATATCCAGGTCTGTACCTATTAGTAACCACTTCTCCAAGACAAACACCCACCTGTTTATCTTGCCATTTAACGGAGGGTAACACTTGACACACAGACCAACTGATGGTTTCTGACCACCAAGAGGAGGAACATTCTTCAGAGACTTCCAGCAAACTGTATAAGCCAATGTTTTAATAGAGCTACATCTATTAGCTAAGGTGATTTTAATCAATAGGATACTGCCAACCACATTTGCTTATTCACTGAAACAACGATTTAAAATAACAATAACAAGGTAAGACATGCCTATAATCCTCGCACAAATAAATGAATTGATTGACTGACTAATTAAATAAACACTTGAGACATTGTATCTGCAAGCTAAGTATTTTCAGATGCTAGTCAACCATTCAAATAGCAACATTGCCTCCTGGGTTTTGTTTTATTAATGACAGATGATAATATTGAAGTACTTTTCACCAGTGAAAAGGATACAAGGCAGTAAGGTCTCCCTTGTCCGGTTATTTCTCTGGAAATTGTGTGCGATGGTAGAGGTCATCCTGGAGCCACAAATAGTTGGGTTTATGTATTTAGTAGCCCCTACCCAAAAAGCTTATATATCAAATAAGATACCTCACAGCAGCTCATGGAATATGTGTCTGACCAGAAGTTGCCACAACAGACTTCCAGTGCTCCTCACGCTGTCCATTAACGACATGGAAAGCGAGAAAGCAGTTGACATTTTAGACAGATAAGTTAGGAAAGGACTCCGCAATTAGTTCCCCCCACTGCTTCCTTCCTGCTACTAGTCATCCCTGGGTTCACTCACAAGCCAAGGAAGGAAAAGGCAAATGGAGCCACCCAGTCAGGCGCGCTACAGAACAGCTGCGTGCTGCATGAAGCCAAGCAGGCAGTGGGAACTCCAAGGGCATATAGTAAACAGTGATCGCACTAATCTCGCGGGCAAATGTGCTGCATGTCACACGCTCGCAGCATCGTGTCATCACTAATTAATTAATTACTGAACTGTAACTACTGCTGCAGGAGCACCCAAAATTGTGTGCAAGATTGAAAAGAAACAGTACCCTATGGAAATGTTTTTAAAAAGTGAGAGACTTTTCTGTTCTGTTATTCCCACCCCCCTTTTGTTTCTCCAGTGCTTGCTCATCGGTTAGGTATCGTCATAAACATCACTTTAACATAGACTCAGTTCCCAACACTGCCAACGTATGGCAGGAGTGCCTCCGGTCGCCTTTCATGTAGCTGCCCACCCTCCTTTCCTTTTGAGCTGTCTGGCAGCCATGTTGTCAGAGGCTACATATATCCACTCACTGTTGTTACTATTGTCACAGTAAACGTCTTTACTGAATAAGCATTTCTGTAGTGAACAAAAAAGACGTTTATTAGTTCCCCAGGAGAGAAGAGGAGATAATGAAAGTCCACTCTTATTAATTTAAGTTCTCACTCCAAATTAATCTGCTCCACACTCTGGATGTTTGTCTCTTTTCATGTTTTCCATGTTCCTTTAAGGGAGGAGCATGCTCCCCTGTTGAATATAAACAACCTCCTAGAACGTCAACATCAAACAAGACAGCCTGAGACCATCATACAGAGGAGGAGAACAAGACGGCTTCATTACTTTCTCCGAGCACTGACCAGACTCAGGGCTATGTAGAAACTCCACAAGAAAGTAGCATCCCTCTGTCTCAAATGCTGGGAGGAGTTGTGCATCCCTGCCTATTTCTTTTCCAGGAGAGTTTTATGCTTGCTCTCCCGGGCCCTCTCCATCAGTCCGACTGTGATCTTCAGAC